>NC_039363.1:171496723-172696723 GCF_003573695.1 Papaver somniferum | reverse complement strand
GCAGTCCATAATGTATCTCATGTTTATTACAGTATGAGCATTTATGCATAAACATCAAATATATTTAGATTTTGCAAATAAAATTTCATTCATCATATATGATATACCCTTAATTCAGAACAAATTATTTTTTTGCGCTACAATATATAATTACCTGTTCATATAGTCGAGCACCCCAATCTTGTTTGTCTGAGACATTGCACTTGATGAGATCCTTCCTAGAGTTACCTACATCAGTGTTTCCTTTCCAATAAGCATAAGGTTCTCTTTCTGTCCATTTGAGCTTCCTATTTTCCTCTTTCATCTCCTCTAATAGTGTATTCCATGGTTTTATATTGATCTCAGGCCTGTAATGAAATAACATAAACAGAGATTAACAAATTTTCCATCTTATGACAACGATATTTGATGTAAAGAAAAGGTAAAGAACAATTACCAACCCCAGAAGGACCAGTCAGGAAAGACGATATCCAAATGAGAGTCGTCTGAGCAATAACTAAACAGTGCAGGCGGAGAAACAGTGGAATTGGGTTGCATATATAAACTAGATTCGATGACTGGAGGGTCATTGCAGTCGAACAACAAATCCAAATCGGGTAGCTTCCCCGGGTACCTCCTCATAAGTTGTAGTATTCCCCATAGGTTCAACGTATCTCTCGATTGATAAGCCTTCCCATACGTCTCCAGATAAGCTTTACCATCAACAATTACTAATCTGAAGTTTGCTGTTCTCCTTGCACGCATTATCATATCGTTCGAGATTCCAGTCTTTCTCCATGGCGATAGGTCTTCATGTATCCAACGAAAATATTCAGGGCATACTTCGGTTGATGATTTGTTGGTTGACGTGATTATTGTCTCTGAATTACTTAAAGGACATGTAAGAGTCAGGTTTGCAAACAAGCAACTAACTGGAGGGGTTTCTGTTCTCTTTGTGTCTTTTGAGGTTACTACTTCTTCCTTTTTGCTGAAACTATTTGTGATCATAGACTGCAAGAGTGAACATAAAACATGAGATTTATGTAGAGAGGGAACTGAAGAAAATACCAAGCACCAAAATATTTCAAAAAGAACAGTACTACCAAAAACATAAATGAATAATTATTAGTTCTCGTACAAAAAAAAACATAAATATTAGACCAAGTGTTTCATCCATTCAACAATGTTCACATAAGAAATCATTTCTTGTAAAAAATTGCATATAAAATCAGTTGTTTTTTCCATCCACCTAAACCAAAATGGCAGCCATTAATTTTTCATGATGCATGCACAACTTTTAGAGTGCTTTGTCAGGTGTTATAAAAAATAATTTTTGTGGCGATTATTGTGTCATTAGCATCATTTGATACGACACCACTAGTATATTATTCCGGATCATTCTCATCATTGATTACAAACTCAATAATTTTATCACAGGTAGACGATTCCATAACTAAGTCATTCTCGTTAGGATTCGATGGATTTAAAAATATTCGACGTCTATCACAATTCTATGACATACAACCCAGAGATGACATCAGTTAATAAGATGACAAAAAAATGTACTCTATAAATGAATAAATTGGTAAGCATATAACTTTGCTAACAAATATTTTGCTATTTATTTATCGATTGACTATAATTCATTATGCATTTTTTTTTTTTGTGAAATCATGTAACTCGTATATAGTATTTTACCAAACACTAGTCATATGCTAAATCCCCTAAAAGCTAAGAGACGTATTTTATGTGCAGTGCATTGTTTATTGTACTCAAGAAACGGCTAGATTTGTCTTCTCGACATAGTCGGAAGATCAACATAAAAAATAACAATAATTGGAAGACAAAATCATGATCTAGTCCAAAACTGAGTTGGACCAAATCGGTCTCAATTTAGGTCAAACCATAATTTTCATTTGCTAACCCTTCACATCTACAACTGGCGCTTCTACAATTTAGAGGTCCGACAATTTTTGGGATGGAAAATCAAATTAACCATCCAATAAAAGAGTGCTTCTATGCAGAACGAGAAAAAAAACCAGGCTAAAATCACCTCTCACAGTTTTTTTTTTGTGGGCCCCAGTGAACCGCATCCGCGGAAACCGTGCAGGGTCGGCTGTGAGAGGCTTAAGAGTTTCTGCCAATAAAATGTTAAACACATGACGGTCCCTAGTAACAAGTTAAAATCAGAGAAGGATTATTAAATCACCCAATAATCAATAAAATATGATGCACATGGCCAATTATATCCTACAAACTAATCAAAATTATGTTAAAAAAAAAAAAAAAAAATCTTCTCCATCACTACCACCAGCGGCTTACTTACTGTTGGCCGCAAGTGAAGCTTGATCGGCCATTCCAAAACATTTTCACGAAGTTGTTCATACTCTATGATTTCTAGATGGATGATGACATACTAGATATACTTCATTCATGCCTATCATCGTAACAAAGACGTCAATATTGTAAACAGAGAAGAAGTCGTGTCCAAGTAAAAACATCTTGTTATGAAATCCAAACTAATTTTTGTTAAACAAACTCATTCTTAGCTTCCTCAAGTTAAGGCAGCTAAATAGTTTCGGTGCTGAGAATGAGTAGATAAACATGAGTAGTTATTAACTCCAAGTTACAGGATAAAGAAGAGTAAAACAGAAGAAAAATCAACAAAAACGCAGGTAGAAGAGAAAGAGATAGCTTACAACATCGAGTTGGAGATAGTAAATGCAAAAACCAACTGAAAGAATGAAGAAGAATAGGATCGTTGAAGTTATTATTTTTGTTGTTGCCATATTCCTTCTTTATTACTTTATGATCGATGATTTGTACGGGTACACTCTCAATCCTCCATGCAACCTGATTTCTGTCTTATTTGTGTTTGAACTAACTTTTCATGGTACCTCAGAAACATCTCATACGAGAACTTTAGTTTACCCTCTCTGCAAAAGTGGGTTGTTTTCCAGGGAAAATGGGAAGCACAAAAGAAAAAAGAAAATAGGGAACAGAACTCTAGGAGGAAGGGGGTGAATAATGAAGTATAGACTATGATAAACAAAATTAGGCGTGGAAAAAATTCGTCTAATAAAGACTCTACACCAACGAGAAGTGGCCAGCATATAAAGGGGGCCTTGTAACATGTAACTCCACATGACTTTGGCGCAAGATTGCGTGATACGTTAACTTCCTATAAAGTTGGGTCCACGCTGATGATATATTAACTTCCTATCTACTCCCGGGAAGAAGAAAGATGAAGTTCCAAATTTAATCTCATTGTGTAAAAGGTTTGTATAAAAGTTTATAGTCAAATTATACAATTGGATTTGGCGGATTAAATCTAGCAGTGGGGGCAATGCAATTGGCTAAGTTGGGACAAGGGTTTGGATCCGACTATCGTGTATCAAAAAGAAAAACAGACTCAATTTTAGGTCATCGTAAAGATTTATACCAGTTCAGTTTTGTTATTGGATTCGATGGGTTGGGCCTGGTAGTAGGGTTAGTTCAATTGACTAGGTTGGGTTAGGAGTCTAGTTCCAGATAATGCATATAAAAAGCAAAAAAAAAAAAAAAAAAAAAAAAAAAAAAAAAAAAAAAAAAAAAAAAAAAAAAAAAAAAAAAGTAAACTGAACACATATAAAGTTAGAGATATGAAATGAAAATATAAAATATAAACTCATCCAAGATAGGAGGCTAAGGGCCAAGGGGTGTCTTGAAGATGTCAAAAGACCAAATCACCTAAAACTTAAACCCATCTATCAATCTTCAAAATTCATCCTCAAAACTCTGAAACTTATATGATGAAATCAAAAGAAAAACCAAGGTGAAATCAAAAATCAAAAAATTATGGCTACAAGGTTTGAGAATAGATATGATTTTGTACCCAATCTAATATCAAGTATGCCCTCTTAATTCAACTACCTTGACGACTAGTATTGGTAGTTATCTTCCTAGGTTGAGTATTATGACGACTTGTCATCTCTAAAAGTAACATTTAGAGAGTCGTCACGGTATTCATCCTTATACCTTACTGACTAGTGTTGCGGTGATTAAGGTCGTCATGTTTTGAAAACTTGAACCTTGCTGACCAATAACTGCTATAAAACGATTTCTCTATGTATATTTTTTATATTAGTCGACATGCTTGTTTTATATGTAACCATGACGACCCTGTTTATAAGATTTTTAGTCTCGGTGTTTCGAATTCTCGACCTTGACGATTATAATGTAGTCGGCAGGTTATGAAATTAATACCTTGCCGATTAATCATGCATATGTAACACCTTTCCCTGTATGTCAAAACTCATTTAGTCGGCATTATTATTTATTACCAACATGCCGGTGAATGATGGTTGTAATCTTCCATATTTGTCGACCTTGCCGTCTTTTCATACCGTAAGTCCTGAAAGTGTTGATTTCTTCTGTAATTTTGAGAATGAAACCATTAAACATCTTTTCATACCCCTTTTTAGAGGTGTTTTAGCTAGTGTGGTTTTATTTCCGTTACAAACAAAATTTTCAAAACAATTTTTATTTTTCAAAAATCTTCCAACATAATTCACAAATTCAATCTAACTAAAACATAGTTTCGTAACTTTAATCCTACTAACTAATCTAACTAAATTACTTAAGTTAAACAAGTATAGTAGTGCTAATTAAACAAGAGCAGTTTAGTCACTGTCCAACATATCTAGCTAAGAGGTTTTGGGTTTTATTTTCTAATAACTTTATTTTATTTTTATTAAGTATATATTCCAATTAATCTGAATATACCCGAATCTCTCAAATTTAAATAAAAGGAGAAAGTCAAATTTGTCTTTTCGACATTTGGACGAAAAAATAATGAAACACTACAATAATGGAGCCCTAAAGTATGATCTAGCACAAAACTGAGCTAGACTAAACGGGTGGCAACTCTCAATCAGTCCCAGACAATT
This sequence comes from Papaver somniferum, assembly GCF_003573695.1. Lineage (NCBI taxonomy): Eukaryota > Viridiplantae > Streptophyta > Magnoliopsida > Ranunculales > Papaveraceae > Papaver > Papaver somniferum. Next base: position 172,691,816 of record NC_039363.1, on the reverse strand, counting down.
TGTTTTGCTTCTGCTAACCCTTCTCTAATCCATCTTGCACTTATGAAAAGATCTGAAAGGAAAATGCTAAACAGTGGATGGCGACGGCTTCATAGCCCCGACTATTATTACATGTCCCACATTTTTTGTTTTCTCTTGAAGAAGAGTTTGAAAATCAAATTAGCCATTAAAATGCAAACAACGTAACATAGGTACTGCAGTGTTCTTTTCCAAAAAAAAAAGGTACTACAGTGTTAGATAATAATTAAGTTAATCAATAGTCAATCCAATACTTGGACAAGGTACCAAATCACCAATAAATATAATATGTATATGCCGAAAGAAAAGGAAGTGTCAAGTAAAACCACCTCGTTGTAAAAATGCAACTATCCATCTTCTCAACAAATGCATCGTGTACAAGATATGGGATAATTATTGGCATTGAAAATGATAAAAAACAATAAAAAAAATATGAGAGATAATATATCTAGCATTCGAGAAGTTAAAGTTTGCACTTGTATAAAGAAAAATTCAGAAAACCATGAATGTTTATCTTCTCCAATGCAAGAAAAACATTATCTCTCATATTTTTTTATTGTTTTTATCATTCCCAATGCCAATGACCGGCTCTTATCTTGTGCATGGATGCACAAGATAACAAAACTCATTTTAAAAGCAGTTTTCTGCTTCTGTTTTGAAAAGACAAAAAATGGATAAATATTTTAAGAAAACGCTTTTCTATTTTTGAAAACAGAAAAAAAAAAAAAACATAAAATTGGTTAAAAAGACCAAAATCAACAATTCCTGGGTGAAATGGACAGTTAGATTTTGATACTGTTTAAATGAACAAAAATTTAAAAATAGGCGGGATGTAACCAGTTTCATCGTGCCCATCCTTGCTATTTTTTAACTTTAAGTTAGGATGAAACCATTTTGATCCTTACTATTTTTTTTGGGGTCATTTCACCCAAACTACTTTTTACTCGTCCATTTGAACCGTGAATTAAAAATATTTGGACAAATGATCCATTTTACAAAAAAAAAATAAAAATAAATAATCCTGTTGTTTTCTATTTACAAATTTCTGTAACAAATCTGTTAAAAACAAATATTAAAAAAGGGAAAAGTCGTGACAATTAAAAATACTTTTGCTGTATAACCGTAACTAATCTGACTAACAAACTCCTTGGGTCTAGGCAACTAAGGACTGGATAAACATGAGTGGGATTCCAACCTTTCTAGATATCCCCCACGTTTAGTGTAAATAATGAAATGGGATGAAGAGTATAACCGAAGACAAACTAACAAAAAGGTGGAGATAAAGAGAAAGAAATTACTTACTACGTCGATTTGGAGATAGTAAACGTAAGAACCAACAAAGAGGATGAAGAAAAATAAGACTGTTGTAGTTATTATCCTCGTTGTTGTTGTTGTTGTCATACTCTTCTTTACTACTTTCTGATTGGTACTTGTTTACAACCTTAATCTCACCGCAGATCAATCTGATATGTCTGTCTGATATATAAATCATACAACAACTTTGTGTACGTTTGTATCGTACCTCCGAACCTCTACCCTCTCACTATGAACTAAATTATGCGTGAAAAGCATAGACGATCTGTAATCAGAAAGGAGAATCTTGTTTGTTTTTGTATAAATAAAAAATTCGCATATAAGAAAGTTTATATTATCGGTGGCTTTAGACTTTGAGGCAAAAGTTAGAAATAACAAAAAATTATGAGAAAATGTCTAGTCGTTTGACTAGACTTTAACACACCCATCACCATCGCATCCCACTTTCTCCTTCTTCCAAACTTGTTTCTTTATTTTTGTTTCATGTTTTACTCCTTGATGTACGAATAACACAATTATCTCCGTACCATTAATAAGGGTATATATGGAAATAGTTCAAAATTCCGCTTATATAATAGGTACGGAGAGAGTGCCTGTCTATGTTAGTCTATGATCCATTTAGTAGTTTTGGTTTATCATCTCTATGTTCCCCGAAAATGCTGCCTAAACTTTTGCACCATTTCTTACTGGACTTGTGGATGCCAAGCTTTTGAGGGGGATATAATTTTAACAACTCCGTACTTATTTACTAGTTTGGTATTTTTCTTTATAAGTCACACATTTTGGATTAATCAATTTGGATAATTAAAAATATGAAAAAATATTATCATTTTATCGTATCGGTCATGAAGAGACTATTATCAACACACGAAATATTACGGGGGCTTTCTCTAAGGTTCATAAAGTTTTTGAGGGATTGTTGGGATGGTTTCCAAAGATCTCATTGCTTCTTCATCGATAAAAGAAAAAAACATTCACGAAGAATTCTTATCGAATGGAATTAGTTATTATAAAACACAATCTAAAGTTATTGTGTTTTTCAGTAACACTCCGACAGTTTCACCAGTTAAAATAACCTATTACCAAGTCTCGAAAATCAAACAAGAAAACAAAAAATTGTGTGAGGTATTACTAATATTTGGTCGTTAAACATTAATCCAAACGCAAAAGATTAAAAATGATGGAGAAATAGAAAAGAAAGAAATACAAAGAGTAACAGATAACAAATTCATTAAATTGAACATATATTGATATATATCACCAATTCTAACTATCAAAGTATAAACTAATTCAGGAAGATAACAATCACGCAAGTGCCGGTATCTAGAGGTGTAAAACAGGTCGTGCCAGTAAATTTACGGCTCAACACAGTACTTAAAAGTTTGAGCACAACACAACAGTAATTTGGTACAACTTGGGCACATAAAGTTTGTAGTTGTAGAAAATCCTACACTACACTCCTCGTATGATTTCATTAAAACTCAACTCATTTTAGATTAACAATCTTAATTTTATTGATGAATCTTTGAACAATCTTACAAGAAAAGATAAAGGAATCAAGAATAACCATTGCTCTAGATTTTCTCTCTCCTATTTACTTGTTTCTTACTCAAAAAAGACATCTCCTCTCCTTTACAACTGAACGACTATTTATAGGGAAATACATAGTGGATGACAGCTAATCTGTCCTTTATTTTCGGATATGGCTTGCGACATTCTCGCAACCTTACAAATGTTAATTTCGCAAACTCTCTAATTTTCGCAGAATCATTACATTCTTCTCATAATTTTAGCTGAGGTCGTTTATTATGTCACTTCTAAAATTATTCTGCGACGCTGTTGTGTTGTGTTGTTGATAATTTCGCTGAGGCATTATTGCTGCGAGATTTTGATCCTACATCTTTCCTCTTCTCATATCTTCTCCGCGAAGTAGCGAATGATGTGAGAAATGTCGCAGTTATCCATCATTTCATATTCTGCATTTATCACACGTATCATTTTTCCCATCTGTTTCTTGACACGTCTTTTGTAACCGTAGCTTTTTAACCGCTTATATCTTTCCGTATTAATCGTGTTTATCTTCTCGAGGAAAAATTCTCTATATATATACTCTTTCTCACTCTCTTTTTCTTTCTTTTTATTTTCTCTGCAACTTTATCGTTCTTCTGCAAATTCCGTTATTGCAACTTTTCTTCTTTCTTCTTCTTTCAATCTTTTTACGTTCTTCTTCATCGTCATACTATTCCCTCTGTAGATCTTCATCATTTGTAATTTTCTTCGAAATAATCTTCCTGCTAGTATTTTTCATGGATTCATCAAGGTTAGTTTTCTTTTTTCTTCCTTATGGGTTTTGCTGAAATTGATCTTGCTTACTACCGTATTTGATGTTGTTTATATGATTCCCATACTCTTGTTATTTCAGCAAAAGCGCCTCCAACACTAAATTTACGGTTCAGAACCCTAATATTTCTAAACCGTAGCATAAGATTGTTGTCCATAAAAGAAAGTCTGCGCATCAGAAGGTAGTAAGAAACATTATTCTTAATAACAATATTGTTGCCTCTGTTTCTTATCTGGATTGTAATTCGCAGGGTGATAAGGATGTTAATAAACCTTTCAAGAAATCTCGCCACCTTAAAACTGTTGAAACTTCTGTTCCATTCCACTTACTTATATCTTCTAAATCTCCTGCGACATCTTTGCAAGATAAACTATCATCCCCAATTCGCGAAAAAGCTGCCTCAGACTTCATTTCTTCAACTGACTTTTCAATGATTGAAACCCCCATTATTGATCCTTTTGTGAATGAAACTTCTTCTCTTCCTATTGATAATGTTTTTCAACCTTCTATCATTGCCAGTTCTCTACCTGAGCCTCTTCCCTTTTCGAAAGAAAATGTGGAAGGAATAGATATTGCTTTCAAAGTTTTGTCTGAAGTCCTGGATGATGGCAAGAAGTCTTCCATTGATCCTGTCAAGTCTAGTATTTGCGAAATTCTGAGTAAGTATTTCGGTTCTGACAAAGCTGCTTCGCAAACATCTTTGGAAAAAGAGTGTAATGCTCTTCGTCTCGAAAATCAAAAGCTTCAGAATGTTTTGTTGGATCGTGACAACCTTCGCAAGAAGAATGATGAATTGAGAGGTATGATTTTCTTATATGTGTCTTCAATTTTCCTTTCTAATGGTTTTATCCTTCCCATATTTAATTATCCTTGAAATCCCTTTTTCGCATGTTAAGCCTTAAACCAGAAACGAATAACGGAGAGATATCAATTTGAATCTGTTGTTGAAGAAGCCCATGTTGATAAAGAGATTTTGATGGATCAATATAACCAATTAGATAACCTTTATTCATATTCTCTTGATCATATAAATAATCTTACTAGTGAAAATACCCAATTAGTTCAGAGGCAAGATTTTTTAAGTAATGAAATATCTCGCCTTTCTTATTCTTTAACTAAAGCTAATTTAGGGATGAAAACTTTATCAGATGAGAATAAAACCTTATCTCAATAGAAGCGAACTTATTTAAACAAGGTGGCGATATCTTCGCAACAACTTAGCATTCTTCAGAAAGTATGTGATGACCAAGAACAATCTCTTCGCTCTTTGAGAAATGAACTTAAAGAAGTAACAGAGTCATCTATTGCTGAAAGAGATACATTCATTCAAGGTAGAATAGCTTTAAGTGTAAAGGCGAACCAACTTAAAGAACAATATTCCAAATTAGAAGAATCTTATTCTTCTCTTGCGAAGAAAAATGCCTTTCTTATTTCTAAAGAGAAAAATCTTCAGTCTCGACTTAAAGGTTTAGTTGGAGATAAATTTGATGATGCGATGGGCCGTTGGGAGAATAGTTGTCTGAATTTGATTCAACATCTAATTTCGCAAAAGGAAGGTAGTCATAATAGTTTGACTTCCTTAACTATCTTTTCTTTGTCATATCTTTTGAGTTCTTCATCTTATTGAAATTTTGTATTCTACCTTTCGCAGAGTCTGAGAAAATCTTCATTCCTCCATTTCTGTTTTGGAGGCTAAATATGCCAAAATTCGCAAAGAAAATGCATGCTCGTCTCTGTCCTTACTGGTTCTCGCGACCGAGCAGAAAGAAGACTTGATTATCTTGCTTATTTTAAGGATATTCAAGATAGGAATCATCAGAGAGCACTTCTTCGTCAAGTTCATCTCCGGGCTGAAGTCCTTGTAAATGATATTTTATTGTCTAAATCTCTTCCTCCTACATCAATCGAACCTTTGGAAGTAGATGATGATGAAGTTCCTCGTCCTGCTGATAGTGATTATGATTATGAAAGTGGTGCAGAGGATAATTCTTGGAAGATGAAGAAGAAATTCCTTCTAAGGAAGCATCTGCTGGTGTTAATCAAAATGAAAATGAAAAAGAAATCTCTTTGAAGAAGTAATTGCTGGCGATAATCAAGGTGCTAATCAAGGCGAAGATCAGAATCGAAATGAAGGAGAGGCTTGCGATAATGAGAACATTGGCGAAGAACGTCTTATCTCCTTCTACTGGAATTAATACTGAAGCATGAGCTTCTTATCTAGTTTATCTTCTTGAATTGTCTTATCTTTTTACTTTTTGCGAATAATATTCTTCAACCAACTTTGGAATCAATTTTCCTTTTAGTATTTTGCTGGTGAGAAAGATAATGCTTCTTGTTTATTGATTCCCATACTTGCCTCTCATTATCTTTCTTGCAAAAATAATGTTATGAATACTTATAAATATTTTGTTTTGTCATGTGGTCTTATTTTGCCTTCCTAATTAAAGGTCTTATTATGCCACCTCTTGTCATTGCGACAAAATCGCAGGACGTCCTTGCACTTTCATGCAAAAACCCATTGATCTTGCCTTAACTTTTTCTTTTGTATTATGGCCTCTTCAGGAATGTTGCGACAATATGACAGGCCTAAATATTCTTGCGGAAAAAAAGCCCCATGACATTGTCGTCTTGCGAAGAAATCGCAGGACGTCTTCGCACTTTCATGCGAAAACCCATTGATCTCGTCTTATCTTTTTCTTTTGTATTATTGCCTCTTCAGGATTGTTGCACAAATATGACAAGCCTTAATACCCTTGCGAATAAAAATCCCCATGACATTTGCGTCTTAAGACATTATCATCTCCCTAATGGAGGGTACTGCCCTTATCTCCCCCCTGGTTGCCCCATCAAGGAGGCGTACTTCTACCATACAAGGTTAGCTCCTCCCATCCAGTCTTAACAACAACCAGTTGTTTTTGCAGCCTCTTATCCCTTTTACCTATAGGGCTTATGGTTACGAGACTGCACCCTAAGTGGGGTTTTCTTCAGGCCGAGTGCAGTATAAGCCAAGACTTGTCAAGAATGGCAAGGTACGCTTCAAACGTCCCTGGCACTCTTGACTCAACCTTGTACCTCGGGGCCTTGATCAGATCTGCACTCCTTAAGAGAGTCCTTATTACCTTAGTCGCCCAACCTAAGTCATATGCTTAAGCTGAGAATCCAAGGTGTCTCTCCCGGATGGGCTTTATTGACCCCAAATCTCCATGACTCAGGTTCCGGTGACGGTGTAGCCTTTCCCTGAGCCATGCAACAGGTACCCCCTTATATGACGTACTTTAGGTCTTACATTTGCCTCTTGCGAAATTTTATTCGCGAACTAGGGTGTACGCCATAAAGATTCCCCCCTTTCTTTTATGTCATTGTTCTGTGATTATCTCTGCGAAAGTTTCGCACATCATGATCTTGTTTTGATATGAATAATCTTGCAATTATTCTTTCAGAATCCATAACTTCTCAAAGCTTCTTACGGATAATATTTTTTAAGTACAACCTATTCCATGGTCTGTCAAGTCTATGACCAACATCTCTACCTTCTGGACCCATTAATCTATAAGCTCCTGTTCCAACTATCTCCTTGATAATGTAAGGTCCATCCCATTTTTTCGCTAATTTTCCACCATTTTCTCGCTGATATATTGGTGTCTCTCGCAGAACTAAATCTCCTGGTTGGAATTCACGTACTTTGACACGTTTATTATATTCTCGGGCTAATCTTTGCTGATAATTCTCTATATGTTGTAAAGCTTTTTCTCTTCTTTCTTCTAATTCATCAAGTTTGTTTAAGATCAAACCCGCACTAAGATTTTTCTCCCAAGCTTCTCTCTTTGTTGTGGGAATAAAAACTTTTGTTGGTAACACCGCTTCAACTCGTATGTTAAAAAAAAAGGTGACATTCCAGTAGCTTCTCTTCTAGTTGTATAATAAGCCCATACTGCATTATGTACTTGTTCGCACCATGCTCTGTGATGCCCTTCAATTTCTTCTTTAATATATCTGCAATTTTTTTGTTTGTTGCTTCTACCTGCCCATTAGCTTGTGGATACAAAGGAGAATACTTTCCACATTTTATCTTAAATGCATTAAGTAACATTTCTATGTTCTGTCCTTCAAACTGTTTCCCATTATCAGATACCAACTGCGCAAGAATTCCGAATCTGCAAATGATATTTTTAAATATGAATGTAAAGATATGTTTGTCGCGAATATGCTGTACTGCCTTCACTTCTGTCCATTTTGTGAAATAATCTGTTGCGACTATTAAGTATCTTCTTTGTACAGAACCTGGTAAAAATGGCCCCACAATATCTAACCCCCACTTTCAAAAAGGCCACACACTGGTTGAAGATGACAATTGTGCTCCAGGTGCATGTATTTTCTTTCCATGTCGTTGACAATCTTCGCAACGTCTTGATATTTGTTTTGCATATTCGTGCATGTATGGCCATTAATAGCCTTGCATTTTTGCTCTATGTTCCAAAGATCTTTCCCCGCTATGATTGCCAGCATCCCCAATATGTAACATTTTTAGCACTTTTTCTCCTTCCTCTCGTGTCAAACATCTGAGTGATGGTCCATTAAAGGATTTTCGGTATAGCATCCCATCTCTTAATTCATAATTCATTGCGCGTCTTTTTAATTTGTGTGTTTCCAATCTATTTCTTGGTGTTTCTCCTTTCGCCAAATATGCATGCAGTTCCGTTCTCCAATCTGCAATATTGTTCGTTTCTTCTTCTTCTTCATCGTCTATTATCATCACGCCCACTTCTTCTTCTTCTTCTTTATTGATTGATGGTGACAGAAGTGTTTGTATTTTTATGCATCTCGCAGTTGGATCTGTCATCATACTTGAGATGAAAGCAAAATCGTCTGCGAGTCTGTTATCCTTCCTTGAAATGTGCCTCCATTTTATTTTTGGGATTTTCGCTGACAATTCTTCAACGAGCTTCTTGTATTTTTCAAGGATGGTTCATTTGTAGTATACTCTCCCTTTATTTGGCGAATAACTAGCTGCGAATCACTAGTGATCCTGGCATTTTCTAGATTCATTTCTATTGCGAATTTTAAGGCATGTATCACAGCTTCATATTCCGTTTTGTTATTAGTGGACGCGAATTCCAATCTGAATGAAAAAGCCATCTTTATTCCTTCTGGCGAAATTAAAACAATTCCAACTCCATTGCCTTCTCCATTTGATGATCCATCTACCAATATCTCCCATCTATTTGGTTATGTTAATAAATCTTTTGGATCTCCATGTTCTTCTTCTATATCCATCATTTCTTCTACCGCTTCGTCTTCTTCTAAAGGAAATTCTGTCAAGAAATCTGCAACAACTTGTGATTTTGGTGAAGACAAAATTTCATATTTAATATCAAAGTGGCCTACTTGTGCATTCCATCTCTCCACTCTTCCTGATCTTATAGAATTCTTCATCACTGATTCAATTGGTACTTTCATTAATACCTTTATCTTGTGCGCTTGAAAATATATGCGGAGCTTAAATGATGCATAAACTAATGCTAAGATCAACTTCTCAATCTTTGAGTAATTCTTCTCGGCAGTATTAAAAGTTTTGTTAATGTAATAAATGGGTTTCTCCACTCATGCGTCTACTCGCAATAACACAACACTTAATGCATGCGACGTCGTCGCAAGATAGATCAATAATTCTTCTCATGATTCTGCTTTTTGTAAAATAGTTGTATTCATAAGATGTTCTTTGATCCCTTGAAAAGCTTTTTCGTATTCATCAGCCCATTTGAAAAAATATTTGCATTTGTCTGATGATCGCGAAATGAATCTCCCCAGCGAAGCTAGAAGTCCATTCAACTTCTGTACATCTTTTATCGTTGCTGGTGTTGGCATGTCACGAATTGCTTGCACTTTTTCTGGATCAACCTGTATTCCTTCTTTTGATACAATGTAGCCTAAAAATTTTCCCGATGCAACTCCAATAGTACACTTCTCAGGATTCAGTTTAATGTTGTACCGCCGCATTTGTTCAAAAATCTCCCTCAGGTCATGTACATGGTCTTTGGCTTCTTTACTCTTTACTAACATGTCGTCCACGTATACTTCTAATGTTTTGTGTATCCATTTTGCGAACACCTTCTCTACCATTCTTTGGTATGTCGCTCCCGCATTTCACAAACCAAATGACATTTTCGTGTAACAATATAAACCTCTAGGGGTGAAGAAAGCAGTATGTTCTTGATCTTCTTCAGCGAGAGGGATTTGATTATACCCTTTGTACCCATCTAAAGAAGATACCCTATCATTTCCCGCTGCGGATTCCACCATTTGAGGAATATCTGGTAACAGAAAACTATCTTTAGGGCAAGCTTTGTTTAAATCAGTGAAATCTATGCAAATCCTTATTCCTTTGTTTTTCTTTGGGACAATGACCATATTTTCTATCCATTCTGGGTATTTAGCTTCTCTTATGATTCTCGCATCAAGCATTTTCTGTAGTTGTTCTTCTATTTGGGAATGGTAAGCTGTTGCGATTTTTCTTATTCTTTGTTTAAATGGTCTCACATTCTTGTTAATCTACAACTTGTGGCATGCAATTGATGGATCTATTCTCGGTATCTCATCCATGCTCCCTGCGAAAACGTCTTTATATTCTAGCAAAAGATTGACAGTTCTTTCTTCTTCTTCTACATCCATCTTGGTTCCAATTCTCAATATTAGAGGTTCTTCTATAGTCCCAACGTTTATTTCTTTTGTTGGTTCTGCGACAGTGTAACTGGGCTTGGGTTCTCCCATTGGTGTTGGTTCTTTTATTGTTTTCACAGGTCCTTCTCCTTATTCCGAAATTTCGCTGGGTATTCCATTTCCTTCTTTTGCGCTTATCATATATACTCTAAATTCTTCTTCTTTCTTTGCCTCCTTTTCCAACTTTCTGCGAAATTGTTTCCTTTTTGCTTGTCCTTCATAATGCTTTATTTCAATTTGATGACATAATTTCGCATTGTCAACATCTCCTCTGATTTCTCCTATTCCATTTGGTGTGGGGAATTTAATACATTGATGCAATGTTGATACTACAACTTTTATCGCATGTATCCATGGTCTTCCTAGCAACATATCATATGACGATTCCATATCCACCACGCATAGTATTACATGTGTTTCGATCTCTCCTAGTGGAATTCGTAACACTATTTCTCCTTTAGGTGTTGTTATGGATTTTCCAAAGCCATGAACAAAATATGTTGAACTGGACATTTCTTCATCTTTAAATCCCATTCCCCTGAATGCATGATAGAATATTATATCCACTGAACTTCCTGTATCGATTAAAGTTCGGTTCAATATCCATTCTCCCGTGGATTTTGTTGTTGTCTCCTTCTCTTTTCGCGTAATAGGCACTGTAATAACCAATGGAGATGTGTGGTTCAAATTTTCTTTTGGTATTTCTGCCGCCATGAATGTAATTTTTTGCTTTTCCCAATCTTTGAAGGGTGATGTCTTTTCTGCCGACATAACTTTCCTCCCTTCAAAATTTCGTTTATGTATTATTCCTTTGATGTTTTCATGGAATTCATTAACCATTGTTTTTGTTATCATATTACATTCCAATCTTTTATCATCTTCATTCACTCTAATCATTTTTCTTTTAACTGGTTCACTGGTTTATTTAATCACTTTCTTGATTTGAATAATCTCAACAACAATCTTCAACTTTCGATCATCAGTGTCCCTGTTTCTAGCGCCATTATGTAGTTGCAGGAAATCCTACACTACACCCCTCATATGATTTCATTAAAACTCAACTCATTTTAGATTAACAATCTTAATTTTATTGATGAATCTTTGAACAATATTACAAGAAAAGATAAAGGAATCAAGAATAACCACTGCTCTAGATTTTCTCTCTCCTATTTACTTGTTTCTTACTCAAAAAAGACCTCTTCTCTCCTTTACAACTGAACGACTATTTATAGGGAAATACATAGTGGATGAAAGCTAATCTGTCCTTTATTTTCGGATATGGCTTGCGACATTCTCGCAACCTTACAATTGTTAATTTCGCAAACTCTCTAATTTTCGCAGAATCATTACATTCTTCTCATAATTTTAGTTGACGTCGTTTATTATGTCACTTCTAAAATTATTCTGCGACGCTGTTGTGTTGTGTTGTTGATAATTTCGCTGAGGCATTATTGCTGCGAGATTCTGATCCTACAACGTTAATTTAGTGCGATGTGATGTCCCAAACTAATATGCACGCCAACATGGCACAAACGCGGTATAGATAAACACACGACACAACATAACATGGCATGCGAAGAAAGAACGTCATAACATGCATAAAACACAACACATCACGGTACAATACATCACTTTCATGTATATTTTACAAACGAGTCCTTTTCTCTGTTTAACATTTTATTTTCATTGTGTTGAATTATTTCTATAACTAGATTTTGTGCCCGTGCTACACCCGGGCAGCTTCGTAAACTTGGTTCACCAATTCAATCTACAATTACAAATAGAACGACGTAGTCATGCACCAACTACAAACACAATGCATCACTTCTTTGAACGACATTTTCGATTTGGTAAAGCTCGGCTTCGCCTCGTCCAGTCCGTCCCGATATGATTCGGTAAGGCTCGGTTCGCCTCGCCCAGTCCCGATATGATTTGGTAAGGCTCGGCTTCACCTCACCCAATCCCGATATGATTTGGTAAAGCTCGGCTTCGCCTCGCCCAGTCCCGATATTTAATAGTACGAAAATTATATGCAAATCACATCTAAATTTGTACTTCACTTGAATAGAAAGTGATATGGTTTTGTGGATAAGAAGGATAATTAAGCGACAATTGTTCTCATAACCACATAATGTTGTTCTTAAATAAGTATATATATACAATCAGGTTCAACTGGCTTATTGAGATAAAAGGCATCAATTTGCAACAGCACCATTTTGTGGTGAATTACATTGCTTTTGAAAGCAAACAAATTATACTAAGTAAGCTACCGGACCTGAAAACCATCCACCGTCATTCTATTTTCTTTTAACCATTTTTTTAGTTTGATGTGATATGGCTATGTCTCGCCCCGTCGCTTCGCAAATTTGATTTGGTGTTCGAAAAGATGGTGCTTTTGTCCTATAAGAAAGGAAGACACTTCTTAATTTCATTCTTTGTTTTTCTTTATCCGTCACTTCTTAATCCAACCCTTCCAAACTCCCTCAAACTACCTATCTAAAAGTTCATGAATATGAGCTGATAGAAATATAAAGCCATTTCCGATAGCTTTCAACAAAAACAATAACCGATGTACTTATTAATTAATATATACTTGGTCAATACAGAAAATTCACTATTTGTACCGTAGTACCAAAGAGTGGAAACATCCATACTAATAAACATAAAAGCATGTGAAACCAAAATTAACCCTTGGGCTTTATGTTTCCTATAAGCAACACAAATCTGGCTCCCCTCAAGTGTGCGCTGCAAGGCCTCGAGCATGTCTAACGAAACAAAGAACAAAAAACAAAAAAGTATCAGCAAGAGCAGAAAGTATGTCGATATCACTCTTTAGTGTTCTATTCTTTGGAGATTTCATTGTATTCCCCATCTTCCTTATTTGTTTTTCTTTTCCAGTTTCTTTTTTCCTAATGAAAATGTGATGACAATACTTTTCTTTCATTTTCTTAGCCTAACAAACATGAAGGAGTCAGAAGCCATTTAAACCCCAAGCATATAACTTTAACTAAGCTAATGATTATTGGTGGATTGTAAAGATTCTTAATTTTGTTTCTTCTTTAGGGTCAAGAACATCAACTACGGAAATGAAACATTCTTTCCAAAATTGTATAAACTATTAGACAAAGAATACAAATTTTATGATTGGAATCGAATAATGGAAACAAACCCTAACATCATAGAAGTCATATATACATACAACAAATTCAAGACATAAAAACGAAAGATGAGTTATCTAGTCCCTTAATTAGATTCAGGTCAAATTCTGAGATGAGCAATCTTAAGGGTAAATAAATAATGAAGGTCTAAGAAATGAAGTTCTAAGAAAGCGATCTGAAATCCTTCAAAAATGAGGATTAAAAACATATTTATTCCTTAATGGAGAAAGCGAAAGCAGGGGGGAAAGTAAGTGAATCCCTAAGTCATGTCAAAGGGGTATTACTAAAAAGATTGACAATGATCTTGAAGTATGGAGGAAATAAGTTCTCATTCACTTAAAAATATACTCAAAGTACCTGACATTTCTGCTAAGAGAGTTTGACGACACAGGAGGGATCATTTTTGTTTGGTTGAATTGATGTGGTTGCTTCCAAAACTGTTTCTTGTTTCGCCTTGTTCTTTGGTCTAGATTCCTTTCTATACCTGGATCCGACAACAAAGGATTTAGTTTAAAAATTCATACAATTAGCAAACAAAAATGCCATTAGGTGCTACCAGCAACACCAAATTTGATACAAATTAGGTGCTACCAGCAACACCAAATTTGATACAAATCTTTTTAATTTTTTTTTGTAATCATCTTGACATTCTCTTACTCCAGTTAATTTTGAATTTGTCTCATACTTTCCATCGACGAACTATGGTAGAGGGTACGCTAGATGATAATGGGTTTGTTTTCTCTTTATATGTTGAAATCTAACCTGCATACAGGAAATTGAGAACTTAATAGAGGGTATGCGAGATGATGATGGGTTTCTTTTCCTCTATTAAAAACCAATAACAATGAATGATTGATCATACCACCGCTAACTGGTAAGAGAACAATTAAGAGAGTGATGACTATGTAAAGAAGAACGTAAAGAAATCTAACCCGCATCACTCCAATGTGTACCAGCAGCAAGGGCTGGAGCAGCAACTCACCTTCCCATTGGGTATCACCACCCCATTGATCATTAGAAATCCTATCAGCAACACCAAAATAGGCCACTGGAGCAGCACCCTCATTTGTTTCCTGATCCTTGGCTTCGTCAGGATCCCTGTAGAAGAATGAATCCACCTGCAAAGTACAATTGCTATATAAAATTATTGATTAAAAATATATATAAACAATAATACGCAGTTCAGTATTCACTGCTCCACTCAGCACAAACTAATTGAGCACAATAAAGGTAAAATCCCAAAGGAAACTGAGTCGTGTTTTTTTGTTGATGCTTTCTTGGGTTACCAATAGAAAAACTACCTTCTATCTAGATGAAGAAAAATGATGCAAATGGTGAGCAGCATTTGCTCTATCGATAGAAGCATTAATCTTGTCAAGGTATAAGAATACTTTGTTGTAGTCAGTGAGCTCGCAACAACACATAGAATGGCTTATGGAGCAAAAGTTAAAGGTATAAGAATAGACGAATGTCACAGCTCCAGTGTCTCTAGAGAATGGCACCATCAATAGTTTCAGGCACCTATAAGCCACAACATGATACCAAGATAAGCCTAGCTAACTACCACATTTTAAATTTGACTTTACTGAAATGTACTTGTATATGGTATAGTCTGATCACTTGCCACATACCCCACTTGGCTTCTCATTGGAAAGTTCATTAGGTAGATGAAATAGCTACCATCGAAGTAACCTATCGCCAAGGACCTATAGTTCTTATTTATTTTGATCTATCACTTAATGTGCCCATTAAAGCAACGTTCAATAACCTCTGGAGCTATTTCAACTTGTACCATCTTTAGCGACTATTAAATGGTTGCAATCATCTGACAAAGCAAATAAAACAGCCTTTCCCCAGTTTACTGCCCAGGAAATTCCTTTGAATATCACATGTTTTAAGCATAGCTCGTAACCTCTAAAAATATAATAACACTACAGAGTATATGACCTTTTAGAAAAGATCGCATGCATATCGTTTCACCAAGTATGAAGAGTTCATAACCAATCATAAGTAATGATACTGAGACATGCATAAATAGGTAATGTATAAGAGATTTAGAGAAATAAAACGAAAAACGAAAACCATAGCAGAAACTTTATAACGCAATTACCTTGAATATACACCGTCTTGCATATTCATAAGTTTCGAATTCCTCCAGAACAACTACGTCCAAACTTGTTAAGCCCGGGAATTTGTTCAATGCTTTCACACACATGGTAGCATTATTTAGCCAAAACAGTCAAGAAAACAAAAATTGAAACTTTATATGACTCAAGGTATTACATATGTTAAAATCGAACTATGGGCTTTCCTGGTGATCTCCTCTATTGTTGCAGATACATGTATCACCTACGAAATCAGAATGATCATACAACAAAAAATGAGAAAGTAAGAAACAAACTCTACTAACAATTGAAATCCCTGTGGAAAAAATCAAGATAAAAAATAGATGAATTAGTAATAAGGGTAGTGTTTACGAAATATTGTCAAGATTTTATTGTTTATCAAGGGGAAAGAACAAAAGAAGAACCTTGACAATTTGAAAATCAGTTTGTAAGGCACACTACCGTAGTTTTTCAACTTCACCTGTACCTTCTCTTCCTCATAGGCAGCAATCCACTTCTCCATCTCCAAGAGTCACTAACAGACCAGCAGTTCGACTTCCTCTTGTGTTATCCCGTTAGCTCGACCTCCTCAGTGTTCAGAATCATCGTATCCCGAAGCCACATCAAAATCTGTAAAAGAAACCATTAGTATATAATCGAAAAAAAAAAAGGAAAACGATGATGAATTAAACGGAGAGAAGTAGAACATGAAGAGGAGAGGAAGAAGGCTGCAGAGAGAATAGAAAAATTAATGACGATTTGTTTCGGAAGAAAATCTAGGTTTTTTCCTAGCGTTTCTTAGGTTTTTCTTCGTTTCGTTTGTTTTTCCTTCTTTTTTCGGGATAAAAAATAAAAATAAAAATTCTTTATTTCTTGAGAAAAAGCCTTGGTTGTCGCTTCTTTTATAAAAAGTGAAACGGAGCAACTCTATGAATGTGTGAGGGTCACCGTTCAACGTGAAGCCTTATGAGTTTAGGATTTTAAAAGAGTTAGATAGTACATAAATATATATAATATCTGAAATATAGAACTTTTAGATAAAATAAAATAAATGCGCTAGCACAACATAACACGATTAATCTGGCACATCATATGGCATCCACAGGCAAGATACGTCAGAGCATATATGTCTGATCCTTTGGCACCACAAAGCATACAACACGCTACGCACGTGACTTCGTGGGATGATCTATGCTAGTCAGTATATTTTACACCTCTAGTACCTTTGTATCTAAGTCAGAGAAAGATAATTTTATGAAGAACATTCCATATTTCGAGTTTTATATATTCGGAAGTGTTTTAAGATTAGAATTTCTTATTTTAGAATTTATTTACTTTAAGATTTCTTATTTTCCAAGTTAAAGTTTTAAAGTTATTTTATGAATTTTAATTTTATTATTTTCTCTATAAATATGAGACATGTCCAACATAGTTTCTTATATTATCTAGAATACAAGACAAAGCTTGGCTAAGTTAGGCTAGATAATGAGCGGCCGATAATTTTATTATTTTCTCTATAAATAGGAGACATGTCCAATATAGTTTCTTATATTATCTATATTATAAGGGACAATGATGTTTTTCCATATGGACGGTCATCAATATTTCAGATACATAAAGGACGGTTCAAATTGAGTCATATGTTTTGGTCTTTCAATTTACATTTTTAGCATATAAAGAAGGGTTGAGATTGAGACACTGATTTAAGATTTTCAATCTACATTTCCAAGGGTCCATATCGAGCCACATATTTCAATCTCCACTTCACCCTCCCAGTGTCATTTATTTGGAGTAATTTTTCACATTCAATGTGAAACCGTTTCTTTTATTGTAAATTAAACTCCCTCTTAATTCATGCTTGAAAAAAAAATTGATTATTATCTTTCATCTTCTTAATTGTCTTTTTTTTCATCAAAAAATAAATAAATTAAAAGATCTTCTTATGCCCATAATATTTCAATTTCTCCAATGTGTAAATATTTCTACCAAGGAAGATCTCTTTATCATCCACTGCATATTAGAAAGACGGTTAGTTATTATATTTGTTCTCTTATAGTTTGTGTTTTTTTATAGTTTATTAATTTTCATCCAATTGGTGGTTTTAAATTTGGGTTATTGAGAAATGTTTCAGATTTTTGATGGTTTTTTTCGGTTGAGATTGAGACACTGACTTAAGATTTTCAATCTACATTTCCAAGGGTCCATGTCGAGCCACATATTTCAATCTCCACTTCATCCTCCCAGTGTCATTTATTTGGAGTTATTCTTCACATTCAATGTGAAACCGTTTCTTTTATTGTAAATTAAACTCCCTCTTAATTCATGCTTAAAAAAAATTGATTATTTTCTTTCATCTTCTTCATTGTCGTTTTTTTCATCAATTTTTTTTAAAGATCTTCTTAATTCTTATGCCCATAATATTTCAATTTCTCCGGTGTGTAAAATATTTTTACCAAAGAAGATCTCTTTATCATCCACTGCATATTAGAAAGACGGTTAGTTATTATATTTGTTCTCTTATAGTTTGTACTTCTTTACAGTTTATCAATTTTCTTCAAAATTTCTTTTCATCTAATTGGTGGTTTTAAATTTGGGTTTTTGAGAAATGTTTCAGATTTTTTTCGGGGGTTTGGGGTTAATTTTGTAAGATTAGATTAGCGCTCATTAGATTCATCAAATGGTTTTAAAGCATAGTAGCTGCAGCGTTTTCAACTTAATGTTTGTATTTCTCTCTACTCTCTGAATCAGAATTCCATTTTTAAATTTGTATGGTGAATATTTTTATTTTTCCCCAATTAATGTTATTTTAGATTAGATTTATCTATTTATAGTTGATTCATGATACATGTAGGAGGAATTAAACAAAGCTTTTGGATGGTAGCCTAGCAACAAGCTGGGGTCCAACTCCTCTTTGAATAGCAACGCCTAATCTATGAAAAATAAAACTACCAAAACCACTACTAGCATCATTAATTTTAGACTGTTAAGTTTTGTTCGAATTTGATTTTGCGTCCCACTTCCTCTTCTCAAGAATAATAAAGGTTGATTATTTTTCAAGTTCTATATTTTATTCTTTATCGTGTAAATTTATTTTTTGGTATGATTTCCAAATCTCACTTGAAGCGGTAATATGTGAGTACTACCAGTTAAATTAGCTTTTAGTTCTGTACTTCTTTTTGTGTTTATAGCAATCTTTCCGGCTCTAGATAACCCAAAATATTTCACTTTCGATAGACCTCGAATATGGGCAAATGGAAGTTGATTCTACAAACCAAATACGGAAAAATAGACATTTTCTGTATCCAACTGCACAAATTATTTTAAGGTATTATATTGTAATGTGAATAATTATAGAGGCGATCCATTCGTCGATTAGGTTCGATTTTCTTAATTTGATTTAACAAAAATGACGTTTCAAACATTTATAAATTAGTCTTACTTTGTTGTCCTTTGTTTACTTTGGCACTCTTGGTTTTACAATCTTTGGTCCATTTTTGTTGTATTGGTAAGTTTGAGTCTTTTGGTTGTTTTTCTTTTGTTGTATTTGTTGTTCTGCTGCATATGTGACGATTTTAGTGCTTTTCTTACTTCAGTTAGATCTGTTAGCAGTCTAATTAATTTCTGAATTTTAGGTTAGTTTATAAAATATTTTAAAATCTTGCATTTGCATTTAGCTGTATTATGATTTCAGTTTTTCAAATTTGCAGGTTTATCGAAACTTTTTCGGAAATGAAATACCACCTAAAGCAAGGGAGAAGGGATACAGGTTGATTTTCTCTGTCGAGGTAAATACCAATATTTGTTTATGTACACTGAGGTTTGGTAAAAAAATCTTTTCATTACGTATTCCAGATGAATTTAGCACTGCTAGAGTCCATTGTAGCAAATGTTCACGAAGTATAATATAGGATATCGTTATTATTAACATGTTATTTAGGGGGTTTGCGCAAGGTCAGATTCGTTTGCCAGATATATATATAAGGTTGGGTGAAACGTTTATTCGCGTTTCTGTACTGTTGGTTTCACTGCAAGCTACTTTTAGACTCTTAATACCAATTGAGCTTGGGTAAAGTATAAAAGTTCGGTATTTTTTTCCAGGGACCTACTATATGTTCAGTTCGTAGAATTCTCAATAAGTTTTAAGCTCAGTTTCGTATAACACCACAGAGGTTGGAGCAAGTCTAAATTATCAATTATGTGAATGCTTTGACATAAGGTCTACATATGTTGACAAGAACGAGGAGGTTGTAGTATAAAAGTTGGGTAAACTATTATGACTACCTTCCTTTTGCGAAACTATTATGACTACCTTCCTTTTGAGAAACTATTATGACTACAAAATTTTGTTTAACATACATGTTGTCCACGTATACTTCTAATGTTTTGTGTATCCATTTTGCGAACACCTTCTCTACCATTCTTTGATATGCCGCTCCCGCGTTTCGCAAACCAAATGGCATTTTCGTGTAACAATATAAACCTCTAGGGGCAAAGAAAGCAGTATGTTCTTGATCTTCTTCAGCGAGAGGGATTTGGTTATACCCTTTGTATCCATCTAAAGATGCTACCCTATCGTTTCCCGCTGCGGATTCCACCATTTGAGAAATATCTGGTAACGGAAAACTATCTTTGGGGCAAGCTTTGTTTAAATCAGTGAAATCTATGCAAATCCTGATTCCTTTGTTTTTCTTTGGAACAATGACCATATTCGCTATCCATTCTGGGTATTAAGATTCTCTTAGGATTCCCCCCTCAAGCATTTTCTGTAGTTCTTCTTCTATTTGGGAATGGTAAGTTGTTGCAATTTTTATTATTATCTGCTTAAATGGTCTCACATTTTTGTTAATCTCCAACTTGTGGCATGCAATTGATGGATCTATTCCCGGTATCTCATCCATGCTTCCTACGAAAACATCTTTATATTCTCGCAACAAGTTAACAGTTCTTTCTTCTTCTTCCGTATCCATTTTGGTTACGATTCTCAATATTATAGGTTCCTCTATAGTCCCAACGTTTATTTCTTTTGTTGGTTCTGCGACAATGTAACTGGGTTTAGGTTCTCCCATTGGTGTTGGTTCTTTTATTGTTTTCATAGGTCCTTCTCCTTCTTCCGAAATTTCGCTGGGTATTCCTTTGCCTTCTTTTGCCCTTATCATATATACTCTAAATTCTTCTTCTTTCTTTGCTTCCTTTGCCAACTTTCTGCGAAATTGTTTCTTTTTTGCTTGTCCTTCATAATGCTTTACTTCAATTTGATGACATAATTTCGCATTGTCAACATCTCCTCTGATTTCACCTATTCCATTTGGTGTGGGGAATTTAATACATTGATGCAACGTTGATACCATATATTTTATCGCATGTATCCATGGTCTTCCTAATAACATATTATATGGTGATTCCATATCCACCACGCACAACGTTACATGTGTTTCGATTTCTCCAAGTGGAATTCGTACCACTATCTCTCCTTTAGGTTTTGTTGTGGATTTTCCAAAGCCGTGAACAAAATATGTTGAACTGGACATTTCTTCATCTTTAAAGCCCATTCCCCGGAATGCGTGATAAAATATTATATCCACTGAACTTCCTGTATCGATTAAAGTTCTGTTCAATATCCATTCTCCTGTGGATTTTGTCGTTGTCTCCTTCTTTTTTCGCGTAATAGGCACTGTGATAACCAACGGAGATGTGTGGTTCAAATTTTCTTTTGGTATTTCTGCCGCCATGAATGTTATTTTTTGCTTTTCCCAATCTTTCAAGGGTGATGTCTTTTCTACCACCATAACTTTCCTTCCTTCAAAATTTCGTTTATGTATTCTTCCTTTGATGTTTTCATGGAATTCATTAATCATCGCTTTTTTTTATCATATTACACTCCAATCTTTTGTCATCTTCATTAATTCTATTCATCTTTCTTCTAACTGATTCACTGATTTATTTAATCACTTTCTTGATTTGAATATCCTCAACAATAATCTTCAACTTTCGATCTTCAATTTTCCTGTTTCTAGCGTCATTATGTAGTTGCAGGAAATCATATACTACATCCCTCATATGATCTCACTATTAATCAACTCATTTTTAGGTTTACACTCTTAATTTTATTTATCAATATTTGAATATTCTTACAAGAAAAGATAAAGAAATCAAGAATGATCTCTGCTCTAGACTTTCTCTCTCCTATTTACTTGTTTCTTACTCAAAAAAGATCTCTCCCTTTCTTTACAACTCGAACGACTATTTATAAGGAAATACATAGTGGATGACAGCTAATCTGTCCTTTATTTTCGGGTATGGTCTGCGACATTCTCGCAACCTTACAAATGTTAATTTCACAAACTCTCTAATTTTTGCAGGACTATCATATCTTTCTCGTGATCTTAGTTGACGTCATTTATTTTATCATTTCTGAAATTGTTCTGCGACGTTGTTGTGCTGTGTCATTGATAATTTCGCTGAAACATTGTCATTGCGAGATTCTGATCCTACAAATCACTCAAGTAATCATAATGAATTCTTTATTAATTTTCAAGGATTATAATTGAATACAATGGATAACAATGACTTTACAATGATTTTACTTGCTCTCCAAATAAACTTTCTCTCTCCAAGTTTCTTGTCTAACACACACTAAAAAATCTCTCCCTATGTGATGACCTCTTTCCTTTATATAGGATTCCTCATAGTGGATGACAGCTAAGAGATCCACTATTTTCGGAATCACTGTGCGATACATTCGCTCATTTACACTTACTCATTCTCGCACATCTTATACTTCGCATAAAACATCACACTTTACTCGTGACTTTGCTGACATCATCCAATACGTCACTTCAATTTTGCCATGTGCAATAGTCCTCTCTTACATCAGATAATCCTTACTTCACATACTTATTGATATGTGCGATATTCCACTCCTACATTTTTCCTCTTCTCATATAGCTTACATTGTGAAGTGAGCGATATGAGAAATTTCCATCCTATAATATCGCATGTGTATATTTTTTCATATTCTATCTTGCCGACATTCCTCCGGAATTCCAGTTTTCCTTAATTACGCGTGTATTTTTAACCACTTATTATCTGACACGTCTTTTTAACCGCCTGTTTTTATCCGTTCATTCCTAGCATTAATGAAATCTTGAAAAATGGGACTGATCTTTCCTTATATATCTTCTTTCGTCTTCTTCTTTCTTCTTTTTACTTCCTACTTTCTTGTTTCATCTTCTCTGCTACTGCTTTCACTGATCAAAACTACAACTTATTTCACCAAATAAGTTACTTCTTTTACTCATCTTCATTCCCATTCTAAAAATGGCTCCTGCTGGTAAGAAGATGGAGACAGAATTCAACAGGTTAAAGAACGAATTCCATTCGAGAGGTTACTCACTTTCTCTTCCCTCATAATCTGACTATTCATCCAAACTCAATCTTGATTTGATCAACTTCGAACAATGGAACAATCAGAAAATTATTGTTTCATTGGGACAACTTTTTATTCTTCCGATTCTCTTGTTCAACCCAGAAATACCCATATTTTATGAAATTCTTGTTGATGCTCGATTCGCACAGGGAATATTCCAACTAAGTGGTGATGCGATCAGAATAAAATTTGAATATTCTCGTCGCGCAGCTGGTTTAGGGATCTCTTACCCTTATGAGGTGCGAAAAGAATCGCATCGTGATAAGGTCATCGATTCTACCGAATACACTCTTGATAACTTCTTCAAAAATTACTATATTTCAATTATGAAGAGTAATTTAACTAAATAGGCCTTTCGCTTAAGAAGAAAAGATGGTATTGCTGAAGATGATAAGATCATGCGAGATGTTGATTGGAATGACAAATCTAACAGTTCTGCTCGCAGATCTAATGACTCAAGCTGGCTTAATTGCCCCGTTATTCTAGAGGGTCCTTATATTTCTTGTAAAGCCGAGGATGGCTCTGATATTCCTCTTCCCGAAAAGTTTTCTTCTTACCAACCTTGGAAGTTTGTTCTTTCCGAAGCTGAGACAAAAAAAGTGGTATGGGGGCTTCGCATAAATGTTCTCAATCTTACATAATTTCCTTCCAATTTCTTATAGTCATATAAATGTGCTCAATCTCGCATAATAATCCCACTTTTTTGCAGGTTGCTAAGAGGACCAAGACTTCACACAATGCATCAGCTTCGCAGAATAATAAAGTAAGAAACATTCTTTTTGATTTTAACAATATTGTTGCCTATGTTTCTTATCTTGATTATTCGCGTAGGTGAAATCTTTGGGTGATAAGACTTCAAGTAAAGGTAAGAATATTCCTAAAAGGCCTACGTCTAAATCTTCATCAAAAACGGCATCTTCAATGGATGATCTCTCTAGGAAGCGTAAAAGATACAATTCTTCTTCAAGTTCGGAGTCTAGTGAGGATGACATCCTTGCTTCTGAGGATTCATCAGTTCCCTCTTCTTTGAAAGAGTTGTCCAATCTTTTTGCTGGAGATATTTTGACTGCTGTTGATAATGAAGAATAAAATTGTGCCTTTGGAATGGTCTCTAAAATATGCGATGCTCCTACTTTAGATGATCCATCTCTTCGTGGAGATGCCTCTGCGATAAATCCGAACCTCCAATTCACAATCGGCTCTTTGGTAACATTTGCAACTTTACCTTTTGTCTTTTCTTTAGTATTACTTTATTCCTAATCGTAATACTTCCTTTCGTTCTCGCAGGGAGCTCGTTTATCTTATATAATCTCCTTAGACTACCAAAGGAGACTTATTAAACTTGAGAAAGAAAATGCCAAGCTTAAAGATGACAATTCAACCAATTATGATTTGATTCGCAGAGCCCGAGAAAGAAATGATGAACTCATTGGTATGTAGCCTTTATTTTCCTTGTTCTTCTATTTTTATGCGATAATTCGCATTTCTTATTTTGTTATATTGACAGACCTGTATAACCTTTCAGATGAGGCTGCCAATCTTCCTGATGATGAAACCCTTTTAGAACACCTTAATTCTTATTTAAATAATTACCCCAACCAAGGATTTGAAAATCTGAGTTTGGAAGAATTAAGATTGAAATATGTTGCTCTTAGAAAAAGCCATAGATCTTTATCGACTACATTTAATAACTTTAAGCATCGTCTTCATGAGAGCCAAGAAAAAATTCAAGTTTTGGAAACAAAGAAGAATAAGCTTATTGATGAGAAAGATGAGATTGCTTTTAAGGGTGCGAAAGCACTAGAAAAATTCCAAGAACCCATTGTTGAGGTTCAAAAAGAACGTGATTTAGCTTTGAGCGAAAAGAACATACTTGTCGAAGAAAGAAATTTAATTCGCTCTCAGCTTCTCATAGAAAGCGAAGCTGAATTTAGTTGGGCTGCTAGGGTTCTGAATGATGCTAGAAAGGATTTATCTATAAACGTGAGTCTTCAAGATGAACATTCCGCACTGGTTAAAGACATTGTTTCAAATTATGAAGGTCAAATATTGCTCTTTTAATACTTGTCTTTTCTTTGGGAATAACATCTTCTTTTTATATATCCTAATCTGCTTATTCATATTTCGCAGATAAGGAGAAGAATTATCTTCAGAAGATTGAAGAATTAAAAACTCACTTAGCTTCTGAAGAAAAAGATTTATCTGCTCGCAACTCTAAGTATCAACAATTGAAGAAGAACTTCACCATCATGGTTTCAAACAATAGTAATGATGCTAATCGTGCTCGCGAATCTGCTGTTAAGAAAGTCTGCATTGAGAATAACATCCCTCCTACAAAGTATAAATTTCCAGAAATCCCTGACAATGAAAATATTTATGATATTTCAGACAGTGAGGGAGAAGATGAAGAATCTGAAGAAGAAATAAGTGGTTCTGAGGCTGAGCGAGATGAAGAAGATGAAGATTAATCATTTTCACTTGTTGTAAATTCTTTGCCTTCTGAATGTTTTCATGTAACCTTAAAAACATTCACTTTTTGAGCATTAATTTTCACTCCTTTAATATAAATTTTCTTTGTTCGCATTCACGTCCAAAATATCATTCTCTCGTATATATATGAGTCTATCAAATGGGGAAAATAACATTCCCTTTGCATTCCCATTCTTGCCTCTGTTAGTTGACACATCTTGATAAACTTAGTATGATTAATGTTATTTTAGTAGTTCTTCATGCATTTGGTGCGAATGCGTTCGCAGTACTCTTGTTTCTCTGTGAATTCCTGCAAAACAAAATTAGTTTAAAATTTTATGTTTCTCGCAAGGTCTTATTTTGCCTTCCTATGTAAAGGTCTTATCTTGCCTCAATTCTGTGTGATGAGATCGCAGGCCGTCTTTACACTGTAGTGTATCGACCCATTAACCTCATCTTATCTTTTTCTCGTATTATTTCCTCTACAGGTTTTATCTCATAAATATGATAAGTCTTAATACTCCCTTGAGTAAAAAGTCTTATGACATTTACGTCTTTTGACACAATTCAGCTCCCTAATGGAGGATGTCGTCCTTATCTTCCCCCTGATTTCCCCTTCAAGGAAGCTTACCTCTACCGGGTCCAGGTTATGGCTCTTCCCATCCGGTTAATTCAGCAACCAGTTGATTTCGCAGTCTCACATCCCACTACCGATGAGGTTTATGGTTGCGAGAACACACCCTAAGTGGGGTATCTTCGGAACGAGTGCATCATAGTCAGGACTTGTCAAGAGTGGCAAGGTACGCTCCAGACGCCCCGGGCACTCTTGACTCAACCGTGTACCTCGGCGCCATGATCGAGTTTCTGCACTCCTTAGGAGAGACTTTCTCACCTTAGTCTCTCAATCTAAGATTATTATCTTAGACTGAAAATTTAAGGTACCTCTCTCGGATGGGCATTTTCGTTTGTTCTCACCCCAAATCTCCATGACTCAAGTTTCAGGGTCGGTGTTGCTTTCCCTTGAGTCATGCTTTCTAGGTTTCTCCGACTATGACGTGTGATTGGTCTTACTTTTTGCCTCTTGCATGTATGCGAACTAGGTTGAACGCCACATCGGATTCCTAGTCTATCTTGGTAAAAATTATCATTTCTGGTGCCTTTTATTAAGGTCTTATTATAAAGATTCTAATTTTTCCCTTCTTGACACGGTATCACTTCATGAAATTAGAATTTGTCATTCGATTTTTTAATTTTTTGAGTTTATACAACTCTAGTACATAGAATTCTTATTAACTTGTTTCTCAGAAAGACATGTCCATTCCTCATATTACTCACTTATCCCCTTCAGTTTTTGTATCTCCTTAACCTCGCAGATGCTTTTCAGAATATTATTTATCATAACCCTTTCAATATCTTCTATGCGATAACCATTGCACACTTCTTTTCTGCCTTGAAAACACAACTTCTGCCTCTGCATTCTTTCTGCTTCTGTAGAAGTTGGTTCGCTTAGGATCATTACTAACAGAAAACCCTGCTTCAGTATTTTGCTTATCTGTTTGTCCAACATTATATACTGCGTCCACCATTAACCTCTCAGCTCTTTAACTATCTGCAACATGCTTTTTTCAATTTCTTTGCTTACTCTCTCTTTCTTTAACTTGTCAATGTCAATTTATTGACAATTTCTACTTTCAATTGTATCTCCTCTTATAATACCAACACCCTGGGGTAAAGGAAATTTTATGCACTGATGAAATGTTGAGGCCACACCCAAGATACTATGCAACCATGGTCTTCCAATTAGAGCGTTATAGGGTGATTCGGTATCCACAACACAAAATACAATTTCTGTTGGCATATTGTGAAGAAGAATCCTCATAGTCACCTCACCTTTTGGCTTGTTCGCAGTTCCATTGAAGCCATAAATTTTATACATTGAAGGAATCAATTCATCGTCCCTTCCACCCATGGTTTTGTATGTAGGATAAAAGAGAATGTCGATAGAGCTTCCGAGATCTATAAGTATTCTATTTATTCCCCAAGTGTTTGCTTCATCTTCCTCATCATCTTTCACTTTTGGTTTCGGATTAATTCCCAATCTCACTACTAATGGACATTCATGTGATTCCCCTCCTCCTGGTGTCTCTTCCGCACTAAATGAGATAGTCTGTTTTTACCAATCCTTCAATGGTGATACTTTCGCAAGATTGAGAATTTCTCTTCCATCCGAATCTCTCGCATACACCCTACTTAAGACATTGTCATGGAAGTCTTCTATGTTTCTGAATGAATGTACAATTGAATTACAATATAGGTTCTTTGCTTTCGCGCCCACTTCAATTAAAAATGTATTATTTCCTTTCTCCTTTGCATATACATTTCCTCCCGGTGGTGGTAAATTCTTTGGTTGTTGTGCTAAGAAATGATCCCATTTTCCTTGTTCAATCATTCGCAATATTATTTTCCTCACGTTTCTGCAATTACTTATCGTGTGACCATGAAAGCGATGATATACACAAAATTCTTTGCTCCTCCTCCCTGGTGGTGGTTGATCTCCTGCATTATGTGGTTCTGGGATTTCTTCCATTAGAATGACAACTTCCCATACTTTATCTACCGTTGTATTCAGCTTCGGCAGGTTTATCTGTTCCCATACTATCCTTCCAGTTCCTTGTCTTTTATTATAATATGGTTGTTGACCTCCTGAACTTTCTGGTGGGTTATCCGTTCTTTGAATCTTATTACTACCTCCATGATTTTGAGATTGTCTGTCTCTATACTCTTTGTCAAATTCTGCTTGATCTTCAATACCCATGGCTATTAGCTTTTGTTCCATTTCTGCAATGTACTTTCCTTGATTTCCTTGCGACGTACTCGCAACAGCATTTGTCAGTCTTGGGAGTAAACTTGCATTTCCACCTTTCGTATCAGGTACTGCAACTGGGTATGACTCCAGATCTCTTTGCTTTTCCTCAAGTGCTATGTACTCCTCTTGAAATTCGCGCAATTCTGACATTGTTATTGTATCCTTTATCCTGAAGATTTGTGTATATAATAAATATGTAGCGAAAAGAGCATTGATAAATGCAAGAATAAGGTGTCGCTCATCCACTCGTCTTCCCATTTCACTACACATGGTTCTCCAGCGTGTTGTTAGATGACGCAAACTCTCATTTGTTCTTCTGCGAAGTCCAAATGCCGTCTCAATCCATGGCCTTGACAGATTATTGCTGATTTATTGTCCTAAAAAGACGTTCTGTAAATGGTGAAATGACCCAATAGATTCTATTGGTAGTCCTTCAAACCATTTCAGAGCTTCCCCTGCCAGGCTTGCAACAAAATATTTACACATTACTGCATCATTGTTTTCCCACTGCAATAGAGATCGGGTGTAAGCTTTCGCGTGTTGTATTGCACAAGCCCTTCCATCAAATATGCTAGTGAACGCTGGTAAATTGCACTTGGACGGTATCACTGCCCTTTGAATCTGCCTTGTAAAAGGAGTTTTCCCAGCTTCCTTCACTGCTTCCTCTAGTTGTCTCCTTTCACCATTTCTTTTCGCAGTCATCATTTCTCTTAATTCCGCCATTTCTTTAAGAATTTCTTCCCTGAAGCTTATATCTTCGCGCATAGGTCTTTTTAATCTTGCTTGCCTCAGTCTATTCTCATGATTATTCTGACGTATTGCCTCTTGTATCTCATATTCTTCAGCTTCTTCTCCTACGCCTTTCAATATTCAATTTTGATCTGTGCTCTATCATGTCGTTCCTCTTCACTTGTGCGATTATATCGATGTCTTGGCATTTCTATTTCTTGTTGTACAACCCGTCCTTGTTCTATATCATCTATGTGATGACGTTCGCGCCGCCTTACTCGATTATCATGATTATTTTGACGTAATGCTTCTTGCAATTCTCTCTCTTCAATTTCTTCCCTTCTTCTTTGTATGTCTCTTTCATTCCTCGCACGTGTAACTTCTCTTTCGCGCTCGTTTTCTTCTCTCAACATTTCTCTTCCATGCAATATCATATGTCCTTGCCTCGGATCCTCTTCTTCTCTTTCAAAATTATTATGTGAGCGACGTAGAAGTTCACGCGGATGTTCATATCGATTAGTTCCCAAATCTTGAGCTACATCCCTTCTGCTTTGTTGGTCATGTTGATTATCATCTACTTGCATGTTTTCTTCAATGGCTTCCATGTGTTGTCTTCGCCTAGTATCTTCTTGATTAGATCGACTTTGTCTCGATGAACTCGTGCTTGATCTTGACCTTGATCGTGTAGCGCTTCTTGATCTCTGCTCTTGTAATCTAAGATTCTCTTCTCTTAAGTCATCATTCTGACGTATCAAATTCATACGCTTTTCACCTTCTCTTTGTCGTTCTTCAATCAATCTTTGTCTGAGCTCTGCAATTGTCATATTCTCATCATTCCCCTCAATTCTTCCTGTATCCCCAGTTCTTTGTGTTTCCTCTTCAGTTGAACTTATTTGTGAAGTATGAACGCTCACTCTATCATGATCAATATCATTGTTACGCTCTTGATCACGCTGAGGTCCAATTGGATTTTCGTTTCCTTGATTTTCTCTTACTCTTTCTTCTTGTTGGTCAAGATTTGTAATTCTTCTTCTTTCAGCAATTCTATTACTCCTTCTGGTTGTTGTTCCCTATTCAATGATAGATCCAAGTCTTACCATCTTCAATTTCCAGATCTTATTTTTTCCAAGATTCTATGAATTTACTATCAGGATTTATCACCCAAAACTGTTTCTAGCGCCAAAAATGTAGTTGCAGGAAAACCTACAACCACACCCCAATGTATCTAAACAATCACTCAAGTAATCATAATGAATTCTTTATTAATTTTCAAGGATTATAATTGGATACAATGGATAACAATGACTTTACTTGTTCTCCAAATAAACTTTCTCTCTCCAAGTTTCTTGTCTAACACACACTAAAAAATCTCTCCCTATGTGATGACCTCTTTCCTTTATATAGGATTCCTCATAGTGGATGACAGCTAAGAGATCCACTATTTTCGGAATCACTGTGCGATACATTCGCTCATTTACACTTACTCATTCTCGCACAACTTATACTTCCGCATAGAACATCACACTTTGCTCGTGACTTTGCTGACATCATCCAATACGTCACTTCAATTTTGCCATGTGAGATAGTCCTCGCTTACATCAGATAATACTTACTTCACATACTTATTGATATGTGCGATATTCCATTCCTACAAAACTATTGAATATCATCTTCTTAATCTGAACAACACAGGAAGAGCTTTTAAATTCATCAATGCACCACTGGATTTCCTCCTGCCAAGTATTACAAAGCTCTCTATGATATCCCATTTTGATAAGCAATCCTCTCCAAATTTGGCTAGCAAACTCACAAGCATGGAACAAATGTCCTTTATTTTCTTCAGTAGCAGCACAAAATAAACAAGAAGAAGAAGCAATAACATTCCATTTAAGAAGCTTATTGTAGGATCAGAATCTCGCAGCAATAATGCCTCAGCGAAATTATCAACAAGACAACACAACAGCGTCGCAGAACAATTTTAGAAGTGACATAATAAACGACGTCAGCTAAAATCATGAGAAAAATGTAATGATTCTGCAAAAATAAGAGAGTTTGTGAGAGTAACATTTGTAAGGTCGCGAGAATGTCGCGAGACATATCCGAAAATAATGGACAGATTAGATGTCATCCACTAGGTACTTCCCTATAAATAGTCGTTCAATTGTAAGGGAAAGGGGGAGATCTTTTTTGAGTAAGAAACAAGTAAATAGGAGAGAGAAAATCTAGAGCAGTGGTTATTATTGATTCCTTTTTCTTTTCTTGTAAGATTGTTCAAAGATTCATCAATAAAATTAAGATTGTTAATCTAAAGTGAGTTGAGTGTTAATGAAATCATATGAGGGGTGTAGTGTAGGATTTCCTGCAACTACATAATGGCGCTAGAAACAGGGACGCATCGAAGATTATTCTAGAAAAAATTGAAGATTAATATTGAGATTTGTGAAGATTTGGAGTGATTGATTAAGAATTTTACATAATTTCTTGCAATTCGTTAACATTGAAGAAATGGCTAGGAGAAGAAATACATCAGAACAACCAACTATTGTTAGAACAAGCCAGAGAATTGCTGGAAGAGAAAGAAGTGAAATGGGAGAATCTACTAGAATGAGAAATAATGGAGAAAATCAAATTCAACCACCAGTTCAACAAACACTAGTACAAGGAAGGAATATAGATTATGATAGGGTGAGTATACACACTTGGCAATCAAATTCCGCAGAAGAAGTAGAAGAAGAGCAGCAAACCAGAAACCATAGACATGTAGAGAGAAATCAAGAAGCAGATGAAGGAATAATTCATGGAGATGAGGAAATTGGAGCGTTAGAAACGTTGAGACGAAGAATACATGAAGAAAGAAGAGTTGAGGCAGAAGAACGTGCAAATCTAACAAGGCAAAATCACAAATTGAGGATGGAAAATATGAGACTACAGAGTAGAAGATCGAGAAATATTACAAAATCATATTCAAGATCGACTAGAAGAGATATGAGGCGAAACTCACCCACAATTAATGCTGGAAACAATATTCAAGAAGAAATATCAAATCCTAATGAAGAATATCGCAAAAATAGAGAAAGAGCTGATGATCGTTATGTTACACAAAATGAAACTTTTGATGATAGGCAAAATGGTAGAAATCAAGAGAATGGACAACGTCAGGGACGAAATGATCAAGATGGCGAAGGAAATCGAGAGGAAGGAAGGAGAATTTTACATGAAAGAGAAACTCAAAGAAATCAACAGACGATTGAAGAAGAAATTGAAAGACATTATGCTGAACAAGTACGTTTAATTTGCGAACGTGAAAGATTGAGAGCGGAAATGGAAGAACAAGAGCTTCAGGAGACAGTTCGCCAGAACAATCACGACAATCGAGAAAGAAGGCGTATCAAAACCGGAATAACGGTAATATCAATGAAGAGTATGATAGAATACAGAGGATGGATGAAAGACAACGAATGGAATTAATAAGAAATGAACAAAATCATGAAGGAGAAAATGAGAGACATAATCATATGCGAATTCAAGATAAAGATGAAGAAGAGACTCGCAAAAGAAGATAAGATGAGGATAATGAAGAAGAAATGCAAAATTTCTCGAGAGAAGAAAGACATAAACGCAGAAGAAGAGAGTGGAAATTAAAAAGACCAATGGATCAAAATTCAGGTGTAAATAAACAAATCTTGAAAGAGTTAGAATAAATGAGAGGAATGCTAAATAATAGAGGAGAAGTAGGCAGAAGACAATTGGATGAAGCTATAGAAGAAGCTGTGAAAACTCCATTTACAAGGGAAGTACAATTAGGAGGAATACCACCGAAATGCAATTTTCCCGCATTAACCAGCATTTTTGATGGAACAACTTGTGCAATTCAACACATTAAAGCCTACGTGAGGTTCATTTTGCAATGGGAAAATCATGATGTTGTATTATGCAAGTATTTCGCATCCAGCTTAACAGGGGAGGCGTTAAAATGGTTCGAAGGTCTACCAAAGAATACAATAACATCCTTCAATCATTTGCAGACTACATTTATGGGGGCATATATAAGTAATAATTCTTCGCGACTTGGTATTGAAGACGTGTTTGGATTAAAACAAAGGATTGGTGAAAGTTTGAAGCACCTAACTAAAAGATGGAGGACTATGTGTAGCGAAATGGCTGGTCGTGTAGATGAGAGATATCTTATATTATCATTTATCAATGCTATGTTTGCAACCAACCTATTGTATGTCCAAATTTTCAGAGTCAAGAATACGATCACAATGACTGAATTGTGAGAACTTCAAGAAGAATATATTGCTCTGTAGGAAAAGCAAAATGAAATGGAATCATACCCAGTTGTGAACACCAATTCACAAACAACGAATGAAATCTTATTACCCAAGCTAATAAACACAGTAGCGAATACTTCGCAAGTACAACAAGAGAAGGTGACAGGTAACAATCAACAGAAACTGGTGGCTATGGGAAGCCGAGATCAAGAGGAGTATGAAGGAGAAAGAAATTTTGACAATCGTGGTGGAAATAACAAGATTCAAAGACTCGATCAACCACAAGAAACTTATGGAGGTCAAAGACAAAACTATAATAGGGGACAAGGAGGTCACAAGGTAATATGGAAGAAATCAAGATGCCACTTCTAAATGAAAGTGTGGAGAAAATATGGGAAGCTATAATTTTGATGGAGAATATACCAACACCATGGAACATGGGAACGGAACCACCTCCGAACCACAGAAGTCATGAGTTTTGTGCTTATCATCATTTTCATGGACATACAACAAATGATTGCAGAAATGTAAAAAGAATTATTGTGAGAATGATAGATCAAGGAAAACTAAACCAATTTTTGGTAGGGCACCCACAATCTCAACCATTGCCACCACCACCAGAGCATCACAAAGTAAACACGATGAAAAAGAAGGAAACATTCTTCAGAGAAGTTGGTGCAAAAGAAAAGAATCTATTCTGTCACTCTATCGTACATTCATACAAGACAATTGGAGATTTTCATGACAATGTTTTAGTAGAGTGTTCGCAAGAGATAATGATGGAAGAGAAGTTATGAATATTGCGAAAATATCGCCACTAGAGGAATGCCAGAAACATATCATTTCTTTTACCGCAGAAGAAATTCTCGAAGGAGAAGAGGTGCATGACAATCCATTGGTAGTAAAATTAGAAATTAATCCAAAACCGAAAGAAGAGGAGGATGATGAAGCTGAAGATTCATGGGCAATTAATAGAATTCTAATCGATACTGGAAGCTCTGTGAACATCTTATTTTATCATACTTATAAAACTATGGGAGGAAGAGATGATGATCTTATACCATTAACATATAAGATATATGGTTTTAATGGTACTGCTAACAAGCTTAAAGGGGAGGTTACTATGCGAATTCCATTGAAGGGAATATTTTCTGAAATCCTATTCTGTGTCGTTGATGTAGAATCACCCTAAAATGCATTAATTGGTCGACCTTGGCTACACGGTATTCTAGGTGTAGCTTCAACTTTCCACCAGTGCATCAAATTCCCTCACCCCAACGATGTAAGAATCATAAAGGAAGATTGGGTTGAAGGAAAGAGGTGTTATGAAACTGAGATAGAATCTTGCGAAGGAAGAACAAACAAGAAGGAAAATTGTCGACACAAAATCAAAGAGACACAAAGAAGTGAGAGGTTGATGGTGGATGCAATCGAAAGAAAAGAAGAAGAGATGTTGCGAAACTGATGTTTGCTCAGAATAAAAATGATGAACATACCACTACCAAGGAAGCAGTAGCAGAAAATAATAAAGAATAAGAGGATGGAAAAGGTAATAAAAACAAGAAATGTATGAATGATTAATTTGTTGCGACACTCTCGCAATAAGTAAAATTCTCAAAAATACATTTTATTGAATGACAAAATTGAGATTGCGAAATGCAAATACGATATGATGACGTGCGAGAATCTCGTAGAGATAATGAATTTTACAGAAGACAATCAGATAACAATGACAAAAGATAAAGGGGCGAACCTTTATGGCGTAAACCCTAGTTCGCGAATACAATTTCGCAAGAGGCAAATGTAAGACCTAAAGTACGTCATATAAGGGGGTACCTGTTGCATGGCTCAGGGAAAGGCTACACCGCCACCGGAACCTGAGTCATGGAGATTTGGGGTCAATAAAGCCCATCCGGGAGAGGCACCTTGGATTCTCAGCTTAAGCATATGACTTAGGTTGGGCGACTAAGGTAATAAGGACTCTCCCAAGGAGTGCAGAATCTGATCAAGGCGCCGAGGTACACGGTTGAGTCAAGAGTGCCAGGGGCGTTTGAAGCGTACCTTGCCATTCTTGACAAGTCTTGGCTTATACTGCACTCGGCCAGAAGAAAACCCCACTTAGGGTGCAGTCTCGTAACCATAAGCCCTATAGGTAAAAGGGATAAGAGGCTGCGAAAACAACTGGTTGTTGTTAAGACCGGATGGGAGGAGCTAACCTTGTATGGTAGAAGTACGCCTCCTTGAAGGGGCAACCAGGGGGAAGATAAGGTGGCACCCTCCATTAGGGAGATGATAAGTGTCTTAAGACGCAAATGTCATGAGGCTTTTTATTCGCAAGGGTATTAAGGCTTGTCATATTTGTGCAACAATCCTGAAGAGGCAATAATACAAAAGAAAAAGATAAGACGAGATCAATGAATTTTCGCATGAAAGTGCGAAGACTCCTGTGATTTCGTCGCAAGACAGGGGATTTATTTTCGCAAGAATATTTAGACCTGTCATATTGTCGCAACATTCCTGAAGAGGCCATAATACAAAAGAAAAAGTTAAGGCAAGATCAATGGGTTTTTGCATGAAAGTGCAAGAACGTCCTGCGATTTTGTCGCAGTGATAAGAGGTGGCATAATAAGACCTTTAATTAGGAAGGCAAAATAAGACCACACAAGAATGAGATTTTGAAAAGAATCAAAATTCACTTCGCGTATGATTGCGAAATTATACATAAACAACTGCGAAGTTGAGGCACAAAATAAGAAAAATATGCAAAATCTCCCATTTGGATACAAATAACAGAGGCAAGTATGGGAATGAATGAAATTAGAAAATGTTATTTATCTCCATATGATAGATTTACACAAAAATCAAAAATTAATGATTATATTGATTAACTGTATTGCAAGGAAGAATTGTTTTAATGAATGCAGGTCAAAATGAAAGAAACTCATATATTAAGGAATATGGGGAACCAAAAGAATTCGCAAATATACAGAAAGAAGGAATAAATGTACAAGTATTACAGAAGATCAAAGAAAGAAACAAAGACTACTTCTTAGTTGATCCTTCATCATCTTCATCAGACTTGTTCCCTTCTTCGTCTGCATCAGAACTTTCATCTCATCAGAACCTTCATCACCATCAGATTCTTCATCATCAGCTTCGCTATCAGAAATACAGACTGGGAATTCTTTGGGATCTCTCCAAGAGACAAGGATAATCAGAATGAGGACTATGGTCATCACAAACCATTTGATAGTTTGATTGCGAAAATGCATAGCATCATTCTTAAAGTTCGCAACAGTGATCTTGATTTGATTCTTTAATCTAGAATACTTGTCGTTGCGAGAAGAAAGATTCTTTGCGAGTTCCTCTTTTTCAGCTTCAAGTTCCTCAATCTTTTCACGATATCTACTTTCAGAATCTGCGAGCAAAAGACAATCAATTATAACTTGATGAAAATTCATAAGAAACAAAAGATTAGTAAAAGAACAGTTAATAACCTTCTCTGTCAGAAATCATATCTCTAATCAAGGTGTATGCTCAACTTGGAGACTAACATTTACACCTAAATCTTTTCTGGCATCATCTAAGATTTTCGCAGCCCAAGCAAATTCATCCTCATTATTATAAGAAGACGAGAACGAATTTGGTTTTCTCTTTCGCAGAGCTCGATGTTCTTGCGGTTAGCTTCATCTCGTTCAAGTTGAACTTCAAGAAGGGTCTCTTGGAATTTCGCCAAAGCCTTAGCACCTTGATCAGAGATGCGATCCTTATCATCTATGAGACCGCTAATTTTGGTTCTCAACTCATTGATTTTCTCTTTAGAATTAAGAAGAGACGCTTAAATCGGTTGGCTAAGCCTAAACTAGATCTATGGTCAATTTCTAAGAGGCGAAATTTGGATCTAGTTCATTCAGAGAAAGAGATGAAATTATCATTTGAGAAACTATTTAAAGATTTTTAAGACGCTCAGAAGGGTATCATTATCCAAGGCATTAGGAAATGAACGAAGAATGGTAGCTTCATCAGAAAGACCATAAATGTCTGCAAAAAGGATCATTAAATAAGATAAAACAACAGGATGAATGAATGAAGGGAAAGGAGAAAAGTAACATACCATAGAGTGATTATTAGCTTGCTGAAGGCTAGAGATTTTGTTCTTATACGAAGAAGAATCAATTTCTAGTTGTCTGTTTTTCTCGCGAAGACATTTGACTTCAGCTTCCAGTTTTCATTCTTTGTACGAAATTGAAGATTCTTCTTTTCAAGATTTTCGCGTCTCCTCTCTAGATCTGAGGCAACAGCGAAAGAAGCTTTTCCAGCCTGCGAGAAATATAAAAAGTATTATAGAAAGAGATTTTGAGTTACAACAATGAAGAAGTAAAAGGATGAAAGTATACCAGACTATTAAGAGAATGCAGGAAATCGGGAGTCACTGATCTAGAAACTCCACGAAGAGAACTATCACCATCCAGTAAAGGGAATCGCAAATTGTAGCGAGAGCTTGCAGGTTTAGCGAATTGGCTATCTCCCATTCCTTGCAAAGAATCAGAAAAGAGGCCAGAGAGCTTAGCCATAGAATCAGGTGGAGAATCTTCATTGCGGCAAGGTCATCATTATCCTCATCATCCTTGTCACTCTCGGAATTTTCATGAGAAGGAATAGTTGAAGGAGAAGAAGAAGAACGGATTTTTCTTTCTTTGAAGGAGGAGCAGTTGATTTTTCCCTGCGAAGAGCACCTTTGCCTTTATCACCAGTCTTCGCAACATTGGCAGGTTCTTCTATTTCAGCAATAATCTTCACACACAGATAGAAATAAGAAAAAGGAAGCAACAGTATACTGTTTAAAATCATAAGAGAATATTTCTTACCTCATCTGTGTATGAGCGAAGAGCTAACAAGGTACTAGCTTCCCAGTCCTGTTATACTATCTTTCAGTTTTGGATCTGTAGAATGTCGCAAGAGTCAGCGAAAAAAAAAAGAATAAAAAAATAAAGTGGAGCGAAACTGGAAGAAACATACCTCTTTCTCCTTCTCGGGCCAAGAGAATACCCAAGGTTGAAGTAGCGAGATTCTCAGGAAGAACATTTGACCCAGCAATGTAAGGTCCTTTAGCATCAAGGGAAAAACACACCATTTATCATCTTTGGATTGGCGAGGAGTTGTGTTCTTACCAGAATGCCAATCAATGTCTTGCATGAGTATTTTAGCTTCATCAATGTTATCTTTCCTTTTCAAACGAATACCCCAGCGAGTATTCTCTTTCTTCATGGAGATCAATTCATAATTTTCAAAGAAACTCGCTACTGTGTATTTCTCAGCAATTATCTCCAAGTCTGCGAATTTAGGATCCCTAAGTTCTTTGGAGTAAGAGATCCTTTACCAGCACCACGGTTAGCGAACTCTAGCATCAGACGGATGCAATCCCCACTCAATTGGAAGATAGCTCGCGAAAATCCCGATGAGCGAGAATTTCATAGAACAGAGGAATATCTGGGTCATAAAGAGGAATGGGGAGACCTGCGAGAATTTGACCTAGCGAAATTATGATTGATTGATCATCACAATATTGATCAGAGAAAAGTTTGATAGAAAGAATTGACTTGGCACTTTCACCAGGAATGGTAGAAAGTGTGAAACCTTTCTCAGCAAGATCTTTTGGACGTCTTTTAAGTTTTTCTCATGTTTATGGCCACTTGGAGGCATATTTGAATATAGAGTATGGGAATGAATAAAAAGTAAGAAGATTGAAGAAGGAGGATTACAGTAGGAACTTACGGAAGAACAATAGAGTTGCAGAGATGAGAGAATAAAAAGAGAAGAGAAAGTAAAAAGAAATGGAAAGAAGAGTAAGAAGAATATATAAAGAAGATTTTTTACTCGAAGAAATAAACACCATTAAGAAAAGACGTGAGCGGTTGAAAAGCAGCGGTTACAGAAGACGTGTCAAGAAACAGATGGAAGAAAGAATACGTGTGATAAATGCAGAATATGAAGAGATGAACAGCTGCGGCATTTCTCACATCATTCTCTACTTGCAGAGAAGATATGAGAAGAGGCAAGATGTAGGATCAGAATCTCGCAGCAATAATGCCTCAGCGAAATTATCAAAACAACACAACAGCGTCGCAGAACAATTTCAGAAATGACATAATAAACGACGTCAGCTAAAATCATGAGAAAAATGATGATCTGCGAAAATAGAGAGTTTGCGAGATTAACATTTGTAAGGTTGCGAGAATGTCGCAAGCCATATCCGAAAATAAAGGACAGATTAGCTGTCATCCACTATGTATTCCCTATAAATAGTCGTTCATTGTAAAGGAAAGGGAGAGATCTTTTTTGAGTAAGAAACAAGTAAATAGGAGAGAGAAAATCTAGAGCAGTGGTTATTCTTGATTCCTTTATCTTTTCTTGTAAGATTGTTCAAAGATTCATCAATAAAATTAAGATTGTTAATCTAAAATGAGTTGAGTGTTAATGAAATCATATGAGGGGTGTAGTGTAGGATTTCCTGCAACTACACTTATCTCTAGTTTTTAATCTGCCATGTAAAGTCACCCAAGTAATAAATGAATGCCTGGGTATATGAATCTTAAACCATACAAGGGTACTCCAGTTTACTTTCTCACCATGAGGAAATAAGGAATTATAAGTTACTTTAACCGAGAAACCCCCAGAATTACTAACAGACCACATAACCTTGTCTTTCTCTGAAGTAAGAAAATCAGTTGAATCCACTTGTAAAAAGATAGCTGCAATGCTAGGATCAGTTGAAGAAGGTAAAGACCATTCATCATTTTTAACAAAATCTGAGATGGTGCAAGCATCATTTGGAAAGAACTCAGAAATTATAGAAGGGTCCATCCAAGAAGACAAACTACCCTTATAATGCCAATTATCATGCAAAAAGCTAGTATTTGCTCCATCACCCAAAATTGTAATAACCATATCTCTAGCAATTTGTCTCTGATCTAGCACTCTTCTCTAGCACCAAGAACAATCGGAAGGAATAGGCATGTCCCAAATATTTCTTGTTTTAATAAGATTCTTCTTGACCCAATCGGTCCAAATGGAGTCTTTCCCAGAAATAAGGTCCCATATATGTTTTAGATTAGCAGATAAGTTATTAACTTCAATGTCTCTAACTCCCAACCCTCCCTCATTATAAGGCAAACATACAGTGGACCAGATAATAGGACAATGCTTCTTTCCTAGTTCACAGCCATCCCATAAAAACCTTTTAAATATACTAGTTATTTCCTTTATAGCTCTCTTAGGGAGGATGAATCAGAATAACCAAAAGAAGACCATACCAGATAAAACATGCTTAATCAAAGTCAATCTACCAGAAAAAGCTAAGTGTTTAGATTTCCAGAATTGAACTCTAGTTTTTATTTTGGCAATCAAGATCTGACAGTCATAGTAAGACAATCTAGTAGAGAGAAGGGGAAGACCCAAATACCTTACTGGAAATTTATCCTCAAGACATTGCATAATATGAAGTATATTATGCAGCTCATCATCTCCAACTGCAGAAGCAAACAGAGAAGTTTTTTGTTGGTTCATTTGAAGGCCAGAACA
Source organism: Papaver somniferum (assembly GCF_003573695.1). Lineage (NCBI taxonomy): Eukaryota > Viridiplantae > Streptophyta > Magnoliopsida > Ranunculales > Papaveraceae > Papaver > Papaver somniferum. The sequence continues at coordinate 172,650,818 of NC_039363.1, read as the reverse complement.
AGCACTAAATTCCATGATACCCCTCCTTAAATTAGCAGCTGCATTAGTAGTGACTTTAAAAAATACCAAAAAATCATCTGCAAAGCAGATATGAGTCAGTCTGGTTATTTTGCATCTAGGATGGAGACCATACACACCTTTGTCAACCTTTTTTTTGAAGAATAATGCTGAGAAGCTCCATCACCATGAAAAATAGATAGGGAGAGAGGGGACACCCTTGTCTCAGTCCTCTTCTAGCTCCAAAGTAGCCATATGGAGACCCATTAATAAGAATAGAAAACTTAGGTGAAGTAATACAAAGCTCAATCCAGCCAATAAATATAGCAGGGAATCCCATCTTCTTTAAAGTAATAAGAATTACCTTCCAGCTAACAGTGTCATATGCTTTCCTGAGTTCAATCTTCATGGTGCATTTAGGAGTACCAGTAGTCCTATGATAGTTTCTAACAATCTCATGTGCCACTAGAATGTTGTCTTGAATAGATCTTCCTGCTATAAAAGCAGATTGGCAGGGTTGGATTAAATGCTTCAATAACAACTTCATTCTGAGAGAGATAATCTTGGAAATGCATTTATAGACTACTCCACAACAAGCTATAGGTCTGTAGTCCACTATACCACTAGGATTCTCATTTTTAGCAACAAGAATAACAAAGGTGATGTTTACCATTTTAAGGAGTTTGGAACTCTTAAAAACATTCTTGACAGCAGCCAAAAAATCATCTCCAATAATTGTCCAGCAAAATTTGAAAAAATGACTGGAAAAACCATCTGGACCAGGGGCTTTCCCTGATCCTGTGGAAGCAAGAGCTTGAATTATTTCGTCTCTAGTAATAGGCCTAATAAGAGCCTCTTTAGAAGTATCATCAATAACTTTATCAAAGTGGAGATCCTCAATTAATTGGCCATTAGTGTCCTCATTTCCTTCTTCATCATAAAGTTTAGAGAAAAAAATCAATACACTCTGCAACTATCTCCTTGTCATCCACCAAGACCACACCATCCCTAGAAGTAAGAGTAAGAATATTATTCCTTGATCTCCTTTCCTTAAGGGAATTATGAAAAAAATGAGTGTTAGAAGCACCCAAATCAAACCACTGGACTCTAGACTTTTGCTTCTTCATAGACTCCTCATATATAGCAATCTTAGCATACTGTTGAACTGCTTATTTTTCCTTTCTAGCCAACACAGGACAAAAAGGATGGACTTGAACCTGCTGCTGAACTTGAGTCATCTCTTTCTTTGCCTCCATAACCTGCTCAGAGAGGTTTTTAAATCTAATTCTCTTCCAATCTATAATAGCATCTTTGACCTTCCTGAGTTTAGTCATAAACACAAACATAGGATTACCCCTCACCTTAACAGTCCAAACCCTTCTAATCAAATCAAGTAAATCAGGTTCCTCAGTCATATAATTGAAGAATCGAAAAGGTGGAGGCCCATGTTTTCTTTTTTCAAATGTAGTGGCAATTCCAGGAGAATGATCATAAACCCCAAGGAGAAGAAATTCTGCCTTTGAATTCACAAACTGATCAATCCACTCCATATTAATCATGATTCTATCAATCTTAGAACCAATTCTAGTAGCATCTTGTTTATTAAACCAAGTATAGAAATATCCTGAATAAGGTAGATCCATGATATGAGCCTCTTGAACACAGTTGCTTAAATCTTGATAATGAAAAGGCCTTATCTCAGCACCACCAGTTTTCTCAGTAGGTGACATGATAGAGTTGAAAATCTCATATCCAAGGTCTAGAGTTATACTGACTAAAGTTACAGATATATTCCCATAAAGACCGACGAATACCAATATCATTGTTGCCATACACGAAAGTAGCCACAAAAGAAAACCCCTTAACAGTATCCACCAAAGCGAAAATACATTGAGCAGAGGAATGAAGAATAGAAATCTTGACCTCACAAGGATCCCAACCAATCCATATCCTACCAGCAAAATCATTATTGTAATTATCTAGAAATTACCAAGAAGGCATTATTTTGTGTCTTATACGACTAGCACAAAATTCTTGAACATGAGTTTCTATAACACCAATTATTGAAATTTTATTTAATATAATAAAAGAAGCTACTTCTACTTGTTTAAGAAGGTCATTAAGCCCTCTTATATTCCAAATTTAAATTTTAGACATTATGGATTTGGGTAAGATTAGGCTTCTTACCTCTACCAGATCTTTTCAGATCTGTGTTCTTAGCCGGTGCTAGCTTTAAAGGACCCCCTTCATTGGTCTTGATAAAATGAGCTCTAGATCCTCCTTCTTGATCAGTAATAAGAGAAGAACCAGTACTATTACCTTTCATACCCTCCCCTTGAGCCTGCTTGGGTTGGTGAAGAGATACACTGAGATCCTGCTCAACTAAGACCTCAAACATATTAATGGTTTCAATCACACCACTACTGCCATATTTTGCAGAGTGAGAAGCACTTTTAGAAGTATCCACCCCAGTTATTGAATGCTCAATACCCTCCATTTGATTCTCCAATTCAGAGCCAGTAGCCAAGCTCTGTTGTGTAACCTTAACACCTTCATTTTCTATATTGTCTCTATTCCTTTTAGAGCCTTTAATAACCCACCCTTCCTTATCAGGAATATTCTTATTACCTTGAATTACAGGGTTCTTCTGCACAATTGCAACCACTTTCTTACAATTAATGGAAGAATGATTAAAAGTCTTGCAATGGGTACACATTGGAGACTTCCATGGGTACTCAACATCCACTTCAAAAGCTAGCATACCATCCAAATACACAGGAATAGAGCTAGGAAACTCACATGAAGTACAATTTCAACACAGACACGAGCATAACTCATTCTAGTTCTATTTAATGTCTGTTTATCAAGCATAATAGGAACACCCACACAACTAGCAATGCTACTCAAGCCTGTAGGATTCCACATGTACAAAGGTACTTTTCTAATATTCATCCAAATTGGAATGGTACGCAATTCTTCAAGATCTTTCTCAAGGGTTCTACTCCAAGGACGAATAACAAATAATTTGCTAGAAATATAGAAAGAACCCCTCTCCAAAACAGCAATTCGATCTTCCTCAAGAGCAAAATCAAATACAAATATAGATTCACCATGTAAAGTCATATTAAACTCACCCTTAAGTTTCCACTCTTTATCAACAACATATTTAACCGCCATATACGCATATCTCTTACCTACAAAAGCTCCGACCACCAGATCTTGACATTTCCTAATGTCGTCAGCAAAATCCGCCAAAGAGTGAGATACATCTTTCTTCCCATTCATAATAGCAAGATTACGAAACTTTAATTCAGCTTCCTGAGGCTGAGCTTTCTTCTCAGCAAAAAAATACGACCAAGTAATCGACCCAAACTTCAACAATTCATCAGAAGAGGGTTTAGAACCCATTGAATGTTGACCAAAAGAATCTGATTCATTAGCAGGCAAAGGTGAGTTAAAAGGAGCTCCTGAAGAAACACCCTCTACAACATCGGAGCCAGTCTGTAGAGATCGAGAACCACCAGACGCCGTCGTCATTCCGCCGTCCAGGACGAAAGAAAGAGGAAAGTGACCGAAAAACCAAAAAAGTAAAAATCGCCTCAAATCGCACCACCTCACAGTTTCTCCCTCCTCACATGAAAACACTTAGTGCTTTATTAGCTCTTTCCAAACTATGTTGATCTTCTCCATTCTCCGTGTTCCTGCGGCGGCATTTGTATTAGCACGAAAAAAAACTCAATATACATTTTAAAAGCATTAGAGGAGACCCAATAAAGGATTAAATTTAATTTTTCTCAAAGACAAACTTGTTTCCATGAAAACCCAAATGCCCCCACAAAATGAAAAGGAAAATATCGATATCTTTCCGTTTCAGATATTACCACAATTTTTTTCTTCAAAAAACTAGGTGTGAACACCTCAAAAGAAAGACTCGTACATATCCATTGTCGAATCTTATTCAAAATTGGCCAAACTATTGAACATCCAAAGAACAAACGAAAAGGTGTCTCAAAATCAATGTTATAAAGCAAACAATCAGGATGGCTACAAATTTTGCGGTGTAAATACTCATTCACATTTATTTTATTCACATTTATTTATTTTATTCTGGCATAGTTGCCATAAAAAGAATTTGTACTTATAAGGACATGAGAGCTTCCAAAGGAATCTCCAGTCCTTATTAATAATGTTGATATTACTGGATTTGCAACTCAAAAACTTGTAAGCGTCTTTAAAAATGACAATACCTTTTTTGCTGGCAGACCAAACACAGATGTCCATATTATTAGGTATATTGCAACTGGTATAGCTAACACATCTTTGACAATATTATCGGATATACAACTCTGCAATCTAGCCGTATCTCATCCATTCCTACTAGACTGAATGTAATCGCTAACAAGTTTCCTAGTTATACTAGCTCGTTTCATCAATATGCAAACTAGTAGCTATAGGAAAATCAGACACCCATAGGTTCTCCAAAATCTATACTTACTATTACCATCACTTATTCTCCGTCTCAAGCATTTTCTTATTGCAGTTCTGTCTTTCATGATACTTCTACAACTAATAAAAGCACACTTTTTAACTCGGCATTCCAAAAATCAGTAGTATTAAAGTACTTAGTTTTTAGTAATTTAGTCATAACAGAGTTAGGACTTGAATAGATTTTCCAAGATATCTTAGATAAAACAACCAGATTACCAATATCTAAGTACCTATTGTTAACTCAATTCATGTCATTTGGCTTAAGACTGTAGCCCATTTCACATTATGAGCACCACCCCTATTCTTGGAACCACTCCAGAAGAAGTTTCTTCTGTACCTATCAGTTTTTTTGATCATCCCATTGTGGAGCTTGAAAACAGACATCACATGGATAGTGATGGGGTCAATTGTGGATCTAAGTATAATACATCTACCAGCTAAGTTTAAATTCCTAGATTTTTAACCCTGCATTTTACTGCACAATTTCTCATTAATGTCAGTAGTGGTTTTTTCACTAATCTTAATGTTAGAGCACTGCTTGGTCGAACTCACAAGTATTGCTATCTCAAACTTGTTTGTCAAGTTTAGTTGCCAAAACTATATGTCGTGATTTCTAGTCTACTTATAGCTAAGTCTCGGATTAGGATAGTAAGTGTAGTTGAGTATTAGGCTTCACGACGTTCATCAATTGAAGACGAAGAACTACTAAGGGGAGCTTGTGGAACTTCATCAACAAAAGGTATATGGAGACTTGAACTCATCTATCACTCAAAAGTCTATCTACTTTATCTCCTATTTGAGACAAAAGTCTTATAGCTATATAGACTTCAATTATACACATTTGATATTTTGAGCTGAGTTTAACTCGCTTACATATTTCTCGAAATATGTATTGGTAAGCTTTCGCTTTAACCAAGTTCATCTTATATTCTTGACGAAAGTCAAAAGATGACCATGTGAAAATTGTCTTGTAACATCTTACATGATTTGTGTGAGACAGACATTTGATGTAGACTCGGAATGTTTCGTATTGATCATTCGATCACTTGAAAATTGCTTTGAAGCTAATAGTTTGTGTGAGACAGCTATTGTCGTCTTCTAAGAATGTTTCAATGATTGAAATGGGAGTTTAGAACGATTAACCATGATTGGATATAGCACAATATGCGTACTTGTATGCTAAATTGTTGCATGATATTCCAAGTCTGGGAACCATAGTGGCATATCGTATGCGTACTGGTTGGTTAATGAAAGTCTGATAACTTAGTATGCATACCCGTATGCGTACTGCGTAAGTTCAGTTCCGGGAAATTCAACTGAGTTTGAAAAGTATGCATACCTGTTCACATACTAGCGAACCCAAACTTAGTCCGGCCACTTAGGTATGCCTACCCGTTTGCATACTTGAGTAGGTTATGTTCTAAAATCGGTTTGTTCATGAACTAATACATTTATATAATAAGGGATGCAATATTTTGCAAACCTTGGCTATATTGTTGATGAATTGATTCGAGTGAATCAAAATCGATTTTGCTTCAATTGTATCTTATGGCTAACTTCGGTTAACTATTATTGAGCCAACAAGGTGCACACATTTAGGTACGGTTACTGGTGGGCCCGGAGATGTGTAAAATTAAGCGCAATAAAAACGGGCCTACAGTAATACCGCAAGTGCACGGTTGTCAGTTATAGCTCGTGCAAGTACGGGTCGATCCACAGAGACTGGGTGTGTTTGGAGTTTCTAGCTATTTTGGGCTCTAAAATTGCTATTGTTGGGCTTTGGGTACCAATGGATTTCGGTAACCAATGGGTTATGATTGTGCTTTGGGCCTTTGAATACTCTTGGAATGAATTGGGGTGTTGTCTTAATGAAATGAACTGAGATTGGGCTCAGTTGGTTTTGTAGTGCACTAGGCTTTGGTTTTGAATTTGGGCTTGGGCTTAGTGTAGTGAACTGAGCCTTTGGTGGACTGAATTAGACTGGGCTTGTGATGTGATTTGAGCCTTGGGTTGAGCTGGGCTTTCACAGTGAACTGTGGCTGGGCCTTAACCTGAACTGTGGTCTTAGCTGAGCCAAGCTCAGTTGCAACAGCAGTGGCTTCAGCAGGGAAAGGGAGAGCAGCAGCAACAGCAACAACAAGTAGTAGCAGCAGGGGGAGAACAAGGCAGCAGAAGCAAAGGAAGACAGGAAACAAAATCACACAGGGCCAAGGATGGCATTTACAATGACAATGAAGATGGTAGTGAAACAAACTAACAATGATCATGGGAAAGAAGCAAAAATCAGTGGCAATGAGGCACAAAGGCAGTTAGCCTAAGGCAAGGGAGCAGCAATGAAACAAATGGTAACAGTGGCAGTTAACAGGAAACAAAACCAAATAAACCAAGGCTGTTAGCCAAGGGCAGTGGGAGAACAAGGCACAAAACAGTTATATAAAAAAACCAAATTGAGAGCCTAGGCATACAACTAGAGTGGTAAGAGAACCAATTTGCTCATAGTCACTAGTTTCTCCCCACTGCTCAATCAATCCAATGCTTCAAAGGCTTTAGCCTAACATTCACACAAAACAGTAAACATCACAGAGATAACATAGTAACATACACAAATCAGGAGCATTTACAGTGAAATTAAACAGTGAAACATTCTAATTAAACTATCCTAACTTAGATTAAACAATGAAACATTAACAAAATTTACAAAATAAAATTAACAGTAACACAGACAATTAACAGCAAACACTAAGAATAAAATTGAAAATTGAAATTAACTGAATTTGAAATTAAAACTAACCTAAACATGGAATTAAACAATAAAGTATGGAATTGAAATTTGGACAGTGGCAGCAAATGAAGAACCCTAAATTAACAGAACCCTAACTGTTTATGAAATTGAAATTAGAATTTTACAAACTAAAATTAAACCTAATTGGTAACTTGGCTAGTCCAAGAACACCCTTCTCTCTACACATCAGTTGCCTTTTATAGTTTTACAAAATATCCCCAAATTTCGAAACCCTAAAATTCGAAAACCTAAATTTTTAATTGAAAAAATTCCTTACTATTCTCACGATTTTGATGTCGACCCATGCTTTATCTTCTCTTCCTCCTGCTCCTGCTACGTTTCTAGCTTCATAGCCATCAACCTAGTTCGTCACTTTCACACGCCAACAGTGAGAAGAGGGCCGTGAAATCGACGAACTCGACTGATAGCTAGTAGGGGAGGTCAGTGGTGATGATGGGTTTTAGTTGTTAGGGTTGTAGGGTGGCTGTGGTGGCTGGTAGGGGCGGAGAAGGTGGTGGCAGGGAGTATGTGGTGGAGGTGAGGCTGTTGCAGACGGAGGTGAGGGAAGATGGAGTCCATGGAGAAGAGAATAGGTGCTATTTGGTTTAGGGTATAGGGTTCGGTCGCTATGGTGTGTAGCGGGATCATCGAGTTCGATGTCTGGCTAATCTCGACCGTGGGATATGGAGATGAAAGATCAATCTGACGGTGAGATGAAGTGGATCCTGCAGCGACCGTTGGATTATACAATACAACAAAATTAACGACACCAGATGGAGTTAGGTGTTGTAGTGTTAAGCGGAAGTATCGAGGTTTGATGCGCAGGCAAAGAAGCGACCGTAGGATGCAGATGCGATCCAATCTGACGGTCGGGAATGGAGGCGGGTATGGATATAGAAAATGGGTTTGGGTAAGGGTTTTGGGCCTTGGGTATGCCAAGCCCATATCTTCTTCAAGAACAATTCTTCCTTCTTGAGCCCATTCCTAGCTTTTTGGACGTGCGCTCCATTCTTTGCGGCTTCCTTGCGTAACTCCTCCCGGCTTTTCACTACTTTTCTGCTCCGCAAATCATCCAGACTTTATTTGGTACCTAAAAATGCAAAATTAAGTAAGAAAAATATTTATTCTTGAAAACAATGAAAATACAGAATATGGGATAAAATGTAGAATTAATGCACAACATATGAGTTAAATGCCAACAAAAAGAAGATAAAAATATGCACTTTTAGCACTCATCAAATACCCCCAAACCTGAATTTTACTTGTCCTCAAGTAAAACAAAACTAAGGAAATCCTACCTATACCACTGTCGCTGGTCTCTCGAATGCATTTAGCGTATGCACTAAGCCTTTTAAACCACTAAGTGTCCCTAGTGGACGAGTTGAAGTCTCGTGAAGGTTTGCTTAGAACGTACCTACAAAATTCTAGGTCAAAATATAAGCTCAGATTCCATCAAATGTGACATGTGCAAGTCAATTAAGCTCACAGCAAAATGGAGATGTCAATCTAGCTATCAAAGGCACAATCCTAGCACTGATAACAAAAAAAGACATGTGATAAGAGTGTAAAGTGTATCTACACATGTGTAAAAAAAGATCTGAAGTTATGACTACTAATCACCAAGAGATAGTTTCTCAGGCTAAGAACCAAGGTCGAAATCTAGCTAGCTGTCCGGACTTTACGAGAATTGTGAATGAGTTGGAGGTATTTCACAATTACTCGCGTTGTACATCAATGGCATACACCCTCCTTGCTTATTACAATGAAACAACAAAATGACTGTTTACATGACTCTTATTTACATTGACTATTCTCTTTTTATTTTTGGAACAAGAGATGATGGAATTGATAAATACTTGATTTTTTTGTATTTTTCTGATATTTTTTTTCTTTTTTTTTTTTCTGAATATATACATCGTTTTTTTTTTTTTTTTTTGCAAAAAACACTTTTGATACATACAAAAGGAAACAAAAGATTACATGACACTTTGCAAGAGGTAGCCCTTTTTGATGCACCCAGTTAAAATCGATGGTTGTCTTTCTTAATGTAACCTCCACCTTCTATCCCAACCAACCAAAGAACAAGCTAGTCAAGTTTCGTTCAGTATTCTAAAGTGATTGGCAATCGTAACTTCCTATCAAACACCTTGAAGATCGAGGCCATACATGTATTGGTAGATCGTGCGCGTGCAAATTTCTTATCACTATGTGAATTGTGCTAGAATCAGGGTGCCTAAATATCTAGACTAAGACTCCTAATAATTACATATTTGCACAAGAGTCAACATTTCAAGGTAAATGAGCTCCATTTTTATGATTTTTTTTTTAATTTTTTAATTTTTTATTTTGATTTTTCAATTTTTTCAAAAAGATGGAGTTTTGTTTTCAATTATGGCATATTATCGAAGTATCTACTTTTCACCCCCAAACCTAAACTAAACATTTTCCTCAATGTTTCAAAATATGAACAAAATTATAATACAACATATGAAGAGGATCATGTTGAGTAGAGAAAAAGGAAAGAGAATACCCGATTTCGGCGAAAGCAATATTAGAACTCCGTTATTCAAGGCAAGAATCCAACATATGTCAGCCGAGATCATATTGGATTAGCAAAATATATACAAAAGGAACAAAAAGGTTTTTTAAAATTTTTATCTACTGGATTATAAACAAAACATTCACCATACACTAACAATCTAAAGAGTTGAGGATCAACCCAAAAGACAAAGTGTAGAGGTTTCAACAGCTTCACACAAATATAACAGGAAAGAAACGCAAGTGAAACTGTGAAACAAAATGAGCTACCCCCAAACCTGGATTTTTCAACGGATAAAATTTTGGAAACAAAATCTCGCAGTTTTGGGGGTTCATCATGCACAAGGTCTAGCTCGAAATGAACTTGCTAGGGACGGGCACATGCTAATTCCAACTGTGGTTCCTCAATATTATACTTAGAAGCAAAATAGTCCAAGAGGACTTGGGAAGCACACAGTTCCAAACCTAGATTAGGAATTTTCAGAAAATCGGTTTGACAATATGGGTACAAACCAAATCTAGGTTGGGTGGAAGGCCATCAGATTGTGACTTATGTAGGACGATAGGCACACATTATTCAATCAACATCTCCTAAGTCTTCTACACGTGTCACAACATGCTCACAATCATCAAACAAATTGGCAAGATCACAATCAGATCATCAACATCATCAACAAATTTATTCTCATGCATCGGCAAATCAGGAGAAATATCACAATGTGACCTAGGTAGAGAATCAGACACATCAAATATATTTTCATGCATATTAGTTATGTCTACAGAAGATTCAACTATTCCTATGTCATGCTCATCTTCACAGAATAATTGTACGAATCCCATGTCAATATCAAAATCATATGAATTACAATGAGTATTAGAAAAAACAACATTCATGAAGGTCGAGGGCGAGAAGCCATATGTTTTGAACCAACAGGTTCCACAATATTTTCATGTTCTTCTAACATATCATCATAATCATCATAATCATCATCATGGTAGCATGCATATTGGTCCTCATTAACAGTGGTGGTGTCATTAGTCGATTCATGTTCCTCTAAATTAGGTTCATATTCAACATTATTTACATGAATGGGACTAGACACTTCATTAGGGACAACATACATTTCCTCATGAATTTCCTCCTTTTGTAGGTGAAGCAAAATCTGATCTAAATATGCATGAATTCGTGATGTAGATCTATCATAGTCTTGCTTGCAGAGTCTTAAAGCTTCTGTGGTGGAGTCTAATTCATGGGAGTACCAAATTCTTCATGTTCAAATTGTGGTGAATGGTACATGTGTGCATGGTCATTAGGGTTTACAAAATATTGATCGCAACCCTCAAAGGATTGATTATGGTCCCAATGACTACCATTCTCACAATTTATGGGCATTTCATACCTTGGATTTTCTCTAGATTGCCTAAAATTATGCAAAATATGACAATTCTCAACAGGGTGGTCTAAACTACCACATGCGGGACATGCATAGATTTCAGGTTGCCTAAGAAAATTAGATGTGACAGATTCCTCATGTGATTGCATTTCTAAAGCTGTGATTCGAGCTTCTATTTGATCCATAAGTGATGATTGTGTGAGTGAGGCACTAGCAAAATGTTCATTTTCACGTTGCGATGAATGATGCATGTATGAATAGTCATTAGGGTTCATGTATTGCGGCTCGGGACTTTGAAAATGTCCATAATAATTCCTATGACTATTGACATCATGGTCCGTGGAAGGTTCATAACGTGGCACATGCCCATAAGCAAAAGAACTCTAAGAGTTTTATTTCCATCCCCAGGAGCAGACCAAAATCCAGACATGATTGGCTCAAAAGCTAAGTAACTATGTTACAAAGCCAAAATTTGGTTTTTAAAGGGTTTGGATTTTTGGGAAAAATTTGGTTTTGGTGGGAGACATTTTTTGGTTTTTTAAAATTTTGGGAGCAAGTTTGGTTTTAATGGGTTAAAGAAGAAAAAATTTGGTTGTTAAAATGGGAGCAAGTAAAATTTGGTTTTTGAATGGGAGAAAAGTAAAATTTGGTTTTTTTTTTTTTTTTTTTTTTTTTTTTTTTTAAAGAAAATAAAATTTGGTTTTTGAATGGGAGCAAGCCCACTGTTTGTTTTGTGTTTGCTTTGGCTCAGCTGGTTTGAAAACGTTTGGTGAAACTGAGTCCAAAATCTCGGCCTAGAATTTGGGTACTCGGCCCACTAACGAGTTAACCTAGCGTGATCGGTTACAAGCTCAGCTGCGTTTTAAAAACCCAGAATACAAAATACAAGTCCAAATTAAACAAGCTCACAAAAATTAAATACAAGCCCACAAATTAAACAAACAAGCCCACAAAAATTAATTACAAACCCAACAGAAAATAAAATGCCCAAAAATTGGCTTTAATATTACAAGCCCACAATTAAAAATTGGAAGCCCACAAATGGGGTTCTCTTAAATGGGTTACCTTTTAAGCACAACCCAGCTGCTCTGATATTGTTGCAAAAACCCAGTTGGGCTTTGGTTCTTTTCCTTGGTGGCGTCCCAGCAGAGGAAAAACTGGTTCAGAACAACAGGTCCAACAGCAAATGAAGTGAAGCAGATGCAGATGCAAGTGCGATGAAGTGAAATGCAAAAATAGCTAATAAAACTACAAGAAAAACACAGCACCAGTCCCCGGCAACGGCGCCAAAAACTTGGTGGGCCCGGAGATGTGTAAAATTAAGCGCAATAAAAACGGGCCTACAGTAATACCGCAAGTGCACGGTTGTAAGTTATAGCTCGTGCAAGTACGGGTCGATCCACAGAGACTGGGTGTGTTTGGAGTTTCTAGCTATTTTGGGATCTAAAATTGCTATTGTTGGGCTTTGGGTACCAATGGATTTTGGTAACCAATGGGTTATGATTGTGCTTTGGGCCTTTGAATACTCTTGGAATGAATTGGGGTGTTGTCTTAATAAAAATGAACTGAGCTTGGGCTCAGTTGGTTTTGTAGTGCACTAGGCTATGGTTTTGAATTTGGGCTTGGTCTTAGTGTAGTGAACTGAGCCTTTGGTGGACTGAATTAGACTGGGCTTGTGATGTGATTTGAGCCTTGGGTTGAGCTGGGCTTTCACAGTGAACTGTGGCTGGGACTTAACCTGAACTGTGGTCTTAGCTGAGCCAAGCTCAGTTGCAGCAGCAGCAGTGGCTTCAGCAGGGAAAGGGAGAGCAGCAGCAACAGCAACAACAAGTAGTAGCAGCAGGGGGAGAACAAGGCAGCAGAAGCAAAGGCAGACAGGAAACAAAATCACACAGGGCCAAGGATTGCATTTACAATGACAATGAAGATGGCAGTGAAACAAACTAACAATGATCATGGGAAAGAAGCAAAAATCAGTGGCAATGAAGCACAAAGGCAGTTAGCCTAAGGCAAGGGAGCAGCAATGAAACAAATGGTAACAGTGGCAGTTAACAGGAAACAAAACCAAATAAACCAAGGCTGTTAGCCAAGGGCAGTGGGAGAACAAGGCACAAAACAGTTATATAAAAAAACCAAATTGAGAGCCTAGGCATACAACTAGAGTGGGAAGAGAACCAGTTTGCTCACAGTCACTAGTGAGCACTAGTTTCTCCCCACTTCTCAATCAATCCAATGCTTCAAAGGCTTTAGCCTAACATTCACACAAAACAGTAAACATCACAGAGATAACATAGTAACATACACAAATCAGGAGCATTTAAAGTGAAATTAAACAGTGAAACATTCTAATTAAACTATCCTAACATAGATTAAACAATGAAACATTAACAAAATTTACAAAATAAAATTAACAGTAACACAGACAATTAACAGCAAACACTAAGAATAAAATTGAAAATTGAAATTAACTGAATTTGAAATTAAAACTAACCTAAACATGGAATTAAACAATAAAGTATGGAATTGAAATTTGGACAGTGGCAGCAAATGAAGAACCCTAAATTAACAGAACCCTAACTGTTTATGAAATTGAAATTAGAATTTTACAAACTAAAATTAAACCTAATTGGTAACTTGGCTAGTCCAAGAACACCCTTCTCTCTACACATCAGTTGCCTTTTATAGTTTTACAAAATATCCCCAAATTTCGAAACCCTAAAATTCGAAAACCTAAATTTTTAATTGAAAAAATTCCTTACTGTTCTCGCGATTTTGATGTCGAACCATGCTTTATCTTCTCTTCCTCCTGCTCCTGCTACGTTTCTAGCTTCATAGCCATCAACCTAGTTCGTCACTTTCACACGCCAACAGTGAGAAGAGGGGCGTGAAATCGACGAACTCGAATGATAGCTAGTAGGGGAGGTCAGTGGTGATGATGGGTTTTAGTTGTTAGGGTTGTAGGGTGGTTGTGGTGGCTGGTAGGGGCGGAGAAGGTGGTGGCAGGGAGTAGGTGGTGGAGGTGAGGCTGTTGCAGACGGAGATGAGGGAAGATGGAGTCTATGGAGAAGAGATTAGGTGCTGTTTGGTTTAGGGTATAGGGTTCGGTCGCTATGGTGTGTAGCGGGATCATCGAGTTCGATGTCTGGCTAATCTCGACCGTGGGATATGGAGATGAAAGATCAATCTGACGGTGAGATGAAGTGGATCCTGCAGCGACCGTTGGATTATACAATACAACAAAATTAACGACACCAGATGGAGTTAGGTGTTGTAGTGTTAAGCGGAAGTATCGAGGTTTGATGCGCAGGCAAAGAAGCGACCGTAGGATGCAGATGCGATCCAATCTGACGGTCGGGAATGGAGGCGGGTATGGATATAGAAAATGGGTTTGGGTAAGGGTTTTGGGCCTTGGGAATGCCAAGCCCATATCTTCTTCAAGAACAATTCTTCCTTCTTGAGCCCATTCCTAGCTTTTTGGACGTGCGCTCCATTCTTTGCGGCTTCCTTGCGTAATTCCTCCCGGCTTTTCACTACTTTTCTGCTCCGCAAATCATCCAGACTTTATTTGGTACCTAAAAATGCAAAATTAAGTAAGAAAAATATTTATTCTTGAAAACAATGAAAATACAGAATATGGGATAAAATGTAGAATTAATGCACAACATATGAGTTAAATGCCAACAAAAAGAAGATAAAAATATGCACTTTTTAGCACTCATCAGTTACTCATATCTAAATGAAGTCGCTTTTCATTTGTGTGAACAAGTTAAGTTCGATCTAACGGTTGGAAGATATTATCTTGAGTCTAATCAGGTTTTCATCTAACGGTGAATATTGATTGCTTTGTTACCAAGGTAACATTGATTGCAAACCCTGATTTGAAGACTATACAAGGGATAACTCTAGCAACTGGAAACCTAATCCCCACACCTCCTCTGTGATACTAGTTGCGACTAGAGTCGATTCTCCTTTAACCATAGGTTTTTCCAAAACCCAGTAGGTTAACGACTTGAATATGTTAGAGCATAGCTCGGGTGAACTCACCAAGCGTTGGTATCTCAAGTTTGGTTGCCATATTTCAATGAATCAAAAATCATTTAAAGAGTCGCTTGATTATGTACTAGAGACAACTTCATATAGGTTAGACTAGAAAGTCTAGGATTATGAGACATACAAGTATTACTCGAAGACTTGAAGAATGTGAAGAAGTAACAATCTACAATGACGACACCATCCTTCCTCTTGAGGTTAGCAATATTTGACTTGAACTGTGTCATTCCTAACGTATCTTTCAAGTCGTGCTATATAGAAAACATAACTGCGAAGCTATAAATGATTATACTCTAGTACTAAGACATGATCACATGATCATAGTGTTAAGGAATTAGGATACAAAGTATAACGCTTATCTTTTGAACTTCGTATATAAGACATCGACATAATCGTATGAATGCTATTGTGATTATGTGTATGGGTAAAGGTGGAGATTTGTCCGTAGGAAACAATGTTTTACATTTGTTTAAAGGAAGTACATTCATGAACTTGTTTTATGAATCGAAAGGAAAATAGCTAGGCTTATTGGTATTGTTATTCATTACATATCTTTGGATTACCAACATATGTGAGTTAGTTAAACCGATTATAATTTGTTATTTATCTTGGTATAACTAATCACAGTTCCTGACTTATGATTTGGTACGAATTTTATTAGTATAACTGATCCTAAGTAATCACCTGAGATGGTATGATCGATAATTGTAATTGGTGTGACTGATCCTAGTAATTGGTGTGACCGATCACAAAAGAGTTGTGTAACTTGTAATTGGTGTAACCGGTCCTAGTAATTGTTGTAACTTATCCTAGTGACTTGTGTAACCGATCACAAGTAATACCATGAGAATATGGTAGTCGTTCTTGGTAATTGATGTAACCGATCCTGGTAACTGATGTAACCGGTCCCAGTAACCATACTAAGGTAGAACCGATCATTGTGTTTGATAAAACCGTAAACCCATGATTAGTGAATTGATATTTGATCAATCACATAATTGTCTTGGAATAAAGATGAACCAATTCTAAATTCTTTTGGAAGTGTGGTATAATCGATTCCAAGATTGTAAATATGAAAGAGGATTTACAAAGAAAAGATGTCGACATACTTTGAACATGATTAGTAACTCTTATCTTTTATTGTTCAAAGATATTCCTTAATAACTCAAGGACATCCCGGACCGAAATAAATTAAGAATCTTTTAATTAAGGTTGTTAGTTTTATATGCTTTAGTTACCAGCAATTAAATGCATATCTCTAGAAAATAAAAACTGGTAATGTGCATTTACTAATTTGAGATTTTCTATGAGAGATTTCGGAAATTTTGGACAAAGCATTTACAGGAATTATGAAAACCGATTTTGGCATTTATTGCATATCTTGAGAATATTCGGTTTTGGAAATTCCTTGGTGTCCAAACATCCTTGGTCTATAAATACCCAAGTTTGCATTTCGAGCAAACTATCCTAAGAGGCATGCAAAGTTCATCTTCTTCTTGTTTCTGGTGGAGCCGTTTATCTGGAGAGGAAAATAGCCTAATTAGGTGAAATCTTTTACGACCGCTCGTTTAAAGACTTATGTGGGATCAAGAAGCTCTACGAGTACCGTTGGTGGGAAACTAGATAATTGCAGTTTATTTTAGTTTTCGATTGATTTGACTGACTAACGGTTGTTGAACTTTGATTGCACCTAGTTTGTTTATTCTTAAGAATCTTCTCTTCTGATATAAGAATTACTCAAACTAGATCGAAGTTTCGACGGGACCTTTAGAACTGTTTGTAGATCTAAAGACGTCTTGTGATAATCCACTATTAACAGACTCTGTTCTGTGCATGATTGATCACAAGAGATTCAAGTGGTGTTGTGCAGGTATTTATTGAAGATTAAAGAAGATTTATGATTTGGTTTCTATATATTTGGGTGTTCACAAACCTTGATCGACTGGGATCCAACTAGAATCGAATTTATTCGATTGGTTAGTTGTGTAAGATTGGCATCACCTTATAGTTTCTTATTTGATTCTATATTGATTGATTGCAAATCTAAACTCTGCTACTTCGGTAGTTGTTGGATAGATTGATCTGACCAGGAAAAGGAGTTTATTGGTTAAACGGAAGAACCTTTGCATATGACTTGAGATATATTCATCTGAAAGAATCAAGAGAGTTGTTACCAGACAGATATGTTGTTCCTTTACTGTTTGGAATACGATCCAAAGGAATTGTTCCAGTGCGTGCACTTATTGAATGTTGGAAGCGCAGGGATACTGAAGAAACTAGGTGAACTATAGGTTTAGTTGCTTCTTCTCAACTATACGAAGTTTGTTGGATTTTGTATATCGGCTTAATTTTGAGAGTATTCAATTCTGGACTAGGTCTCGGGGTTTTTCTGCATTTGCGGTTTCCTCGTTAACAAAATCTTGCTGTGTCTTGTACTTTTCTATTTCCGCAATTATAATTGTTTATTATAATTAAAAGTAAAATACACAAACGTTAACTCTGTATTAATCGTTTGTGGATCCTATAGAGTTTGGTTAAGTCCGAACATATTATCAAGTTTACACACTTTGATTGTTGTGTTGTCTCGATCTCGTATCCATAGACGATCACACAAAGTGTGAATACCTATTTGTCGTATTGTCTCGACTTTTTCCATAGACAATTACTTTCGGTAAGAGGACTTATAGGTGGATAATTTAAAGATTGTGGTGTATATGGATACCCTCGTCTTTTCAATTGGTATCAGAGCAGGCAAACATGAAAAGATCTTACAATCTATGTTTGGTGCGGTCCAACCTATAAGAATTGAATCTGATGGATGATTCAGTTAAAGTTATGCAAGAGTATGAATACTCAAATGTTGAAGATGTTACAACTTCGTTAACCCATGATCCAGGAGTTACGAAAACATCCGAGTATATCTCTGATGGAAAAGAAGATTATGATAAAGTGTTGGTAAAACTCGTAAAGCCAATGAGATCTCTGTCTACATGGATGTTAATATTAAAGACAAATTTTAATCTTTTTAAGCATGAGATCAGAGAAAAAGACATTCGACTAAATATTCTAGCCAAAGAGAATATGGATCTCACTGTCAAACTAGAAGCTCTTGTTAAATCTCTTACTCAAGATCAAAAGACTCATCTTATGACTCTGACTAATGATTCTGTTATAATTTTTTCTGATGAAAGTTCTTGTTCGACTTTTAGAGATTGTGATAACAAAACCTGTTTGATCACATCTGAAATAGATCATGATGATGGTATTCTACCTAACTACATCAAGTCAGAAGAGATTGAGAAACCATCTTCTACATCTACTGATGATCAAAGGAAATTTAAATCTTGTCCAAAGGAAACTTTGAACCGATTTCATGAAAGTGATCTTCAGGAGTACAACTTTCAGTCACTTGACAGGAAACTTATATTCTTCAAAATACAATGGTGAAAGTATTGAAAGAAGTTTCTTGTCTTAAAAAACTGAAAGATCATTCCTCAGTAGAAAAACAAAATATATCTCAACCCGGCACTGTCAACTCAAAAAATTCAAGAGTATAAGAGTTGATAATCGCTTCTGGAAAAAGTTTCCTCCTCACTCATGTCGAAACAGTCCTAACTCACATGAAGAACGATTCCAGAAGAAAGGGTAAGAGAAACTCTGCCAAAGGAAACAATCATGAATTTCCGATAATTTTTTTCAAATAATCATGCTGATGTGCATCATAAATAAATTCTTAGAATGAGAAAATCTTATGAAAATCTCATTGACAGAATTAAGAGAGATTTGTCTATCTCTGAAAATTATCACATCAGTACTGTTTCTCCACATGATCATACATTTAGATCAAGGAAGGATTATCTTATCAGGAGAAAATACTTTGGGAAGAAATTTCCAAGGAGAAACATGAATTATGTTTCTGATACTCGATGTAAGCAAGAAAATTCTTACTCTGATGCAACCTAGTTGTATGGAGACTGTGCACTCTCATCCTAGTTCGTGCTCATAACTTTTAGGATGACAAGCACATAAAACAAGAGCACAATTTTTAATTTGTGTTTTGTACTAGAAAATTATGTGATAATCACTGGATAACTGCGAATCCATTTTTGTCTAAAAATTTGTTCATGTCTACCATGATCTTCCAAAAATAGGTTTTATTTGAAATTTTCGAATTATAATAAACCTTCCATCTTAAGAAGTTCGGACTATATTTTTGGAATTTCCCAAGTATTTTCGGTCCGAAAAATTGTTTCTTCTTAAGAGAAAAAATCTCTTGCTTGTGTTAAGAAACCCTGATTAATCCGTAATTAAATACCCGAGCATGCCTCCAATAACTCGCAGTGTTACAAAAGTCAATAAGGAGGAATCTCAAAAGGTTAAGGATTGTCAAGGAATCAATACAGAAAGGAAGAAGAAAATCATATAAAAAATCATGTCTGATTATGATTCTGATAGTTCTGCTGGATCACAAGATGAGTCATGTCTGTTGGCTTACAACCTTCAAGATCCAACAAAAACCAATTAGATACGTTCTGATAGTATGATTGACTATATCCAAGGTTTTGAAGAACTAAGAACCAACCTCATAATTACGATCCGTCATCAATTGGCTCAAGGACAGGATTGAGGACAAAATTTGATCTTGTTAATATGAAGGTTCAAGTTGGATAGCTTGAGTAACAGGAAGTGGTTGCATACAAGTCCCTCGAGACACTTTTCAAGAGTTTGAACACTGAAGAAACTTCAGTGAACAATAAGAGCACCACTAGAGATTAAGTTAGATGCTGTAATACTTAATCCAAGAAAAATAGACATCAATTTTTGATTATTTCAGTTATTGTATATGGTCTATTTCTGAATAAAACTATCTATTATTTATGAATAAAATTATTATTTTATAATTTTTCTTGTGATAGGTTTTCCGATGACATAGCCTGCGCTTAAATGCTTTATATTATTGTTATGTGTTTATGGGATGTTTGATTTCGGTTTTCATAACCTTAATATTCGATCTCATATGTGTGAACCCTTATGGTTTGTGTGGCTTTTTGGTTTAGCGGGATTAAGTTCTTGCCCATGTTGGTAGGCTTTAGTGTTCAGATTGAGACTCATATGTAAGAAGTCACAATGTGTTAAATCAATTTGTGTTTACATGAGTTATGCTTAGCATAAACATATGTGCTTCGGGTTTTCAACTTTTGCTATTGGCAGGCATTAGTTAAAACCTATTCAACCCTGCTCTGGTAAAGGTTGCTTTTTGTTGTTCTACTTTTGTTCTTGCGAGATGATGACAACATAATGGGGGATACTTCTAACTTGAACTTGCACTTAATAATATATCTTTCTGGGGAGAAGAGGATGCGGAATCTGAGGTAATGAATTTGTTAGTTAATCGTTTTCCTGTTTAAGAAAAGCCTGATTTTATTACATATATTTTGCTTTTGCTTAACAAAATTTTGGTACAATTGATGTTGATTTCATTATGTGTGTATGGATGTGTGTGTGTGATTCAATTGTTTCCGGTTAAGAAAACTATTGTTTGACTTCTTTCTTTATTGTTTGGTATCAATTGTTTTTGGCTTAACGAAATTTCGGTGCAATTGCGGTACTATAATGTCTATGTTTGTTTCAGTTGCTTCCGGTTAAGAGAAATAACTATGCAAGTCAATTTACTTGGTTTGTATGTATTATTTGTAGGTTAGCAAAAATACGGGGTCATTTGTTTATTCCAATTCGATTCCGGATAAGAGAAACTAAGTTAATTCTGATCTTAGTTAGACTTATCAAATTGAAGGATTCGGTTATTCAAGTCTAATCGAATGCCTTGACAGTAAATACTAGTTAACTAACCTAGTACTTGTCTTGTCTAAAGTGAAAGGTAAAAGTTATTGTATGAATAATTAGATCTTGATGACAAAAATAAAGTTAATTCTGATCTTTATTTTGGTCTTATAAAAATAAGCGATTGTATTTATGCAATCGGTTTAGCAAGGGAACTAAGTTTCCTAGTCAATTTGTTAAACTATTAGGGAAAATTGCTTCGGACAATTGTTTCCTTGATAACATATTAAAACCAAATTACTTGTAGTTTCAGTTTTGATATTGGTTATCTAAAATGGTATGTGAAACCTTCGTGCTTAACTCTTATAGGTTGTACAAGTCTTTTAGATTTGTAACGGTTTGACCTTTATTTACTCGAACCTTTGTCATTTTGTGACAAAAAAGGGGAGAAATATATGGAGTAAACAAGTGATTTGTAATCACTAAGGAAAGGACAATTGTGCTTAAACGTTATATCCAATGAAAGAGTAAAGCATTGACTAAGGGAGAGCAACATATCATATTGTTAATATAGTTATTTGGACTACAAAAGGGAAATAACAAAGATGTGCAGATTGAAAATCTACCTATCTCACCTTGAGGGGGATTATTAGCTTTGTTATTCAAATGTTAACAACGACATTTGTGGATTGAATATATGCAGGTTATTGTGCTGTTGAAACTTGTAATCAAGCGTATGTGCAATGAATTCTTGTAATTTGTTTATCCATATGTATTAAGAGTTTTGTCACTAAAATTGACAAATGGGGAGATTGTTAGATCATAGCTCGGTTGAAGCCATCAAGCGTTGGTATGTCAAGTTTGGTTGTCATATTTTAATGAATCAAAACTCATCTAAAGAGTCGCTTGATTATGTACTAGAGACAACTTCGTATAGGTTAGACTAGAAAGTCTAGGATTATGAGACATACAAGTATTACTCGAAGACTTGAAGAATGTGAAGAAGTAACAAGCTACAACGATGACATCATCATTCCTCTTGAGGTTAGTAATATTTGACTTGAACTTTTTCATTCCTAACATATCTTTCAAGTCGTGTTATATTGAAAACATAACTGCGAAATTGTGAATGATTATACTCTAATAGTAAGACATAATCACATAATCATAGTGTTAAGGAATTAGGATACGAAGTATAACGCTTATCTTTTGAACTTCGTATACAAGACATCGACATAATCGTATGAATGCTATTGTGATTATGTATATGGGTAAAGGTGAAGATTTCGTCCTAGGAAACAATGTTTAAATTTGTTTAAAGGAAGTACATTCATGAACTTGTTTCATGAATCGAATGGGAAATTTCTAGGCTTATTGGTATTTTTATTCGTTGCATATCTTTGGATTACCAATATATGTGAGTTAGTAGAACCGATCATAATTTGTTATGTATCTTGGTATAACTAATCACAGTGCCTGACTTATGATTTGGTATGACTTTTATTAGTATAACTGATCTTAAGTAATCACCTGAGATGGTATGATCGATATTTGTAATTGGTGTGACCGATCCTAATAATTGGTGTGACCGATCACAAAAGTATTGTGTAACTTGTAATTGGTGTAACCGATCCTAGTGACTTGTGTAACCGATCACAAGTAATACCATGAGAATATGGGAACCGGTCCTGGTAATTAATGTAACCGATCCTAGTAACTGATGTAACCGGTCCCAGTAACCATATTAAGGTAGAAACTATCCTTGTGTTTGGTAAAACCATAAACCTATGATTAGTGAATTGATATTTGACCAATCACATAGTTGTCGTAGAATACATATGAACCAATTCTAAATTCGTTTGGAAGTGTGGTATAATTGATTCCAAGATTGTAAATATGAAAGAGGATTTACAAAGAAAAGATGTCGACATACTTTGAACATGATCATTAACTCTTATCTTTTATTGTTCAAATATATTCCTTAACAACTCAAGGAGATCCCAGACCGAAATAAATTAAGAATCTTTTAATTAAGGTTGTTAGTTTTATATGCTTTAATTACCAGCAATTAAATGCATATCTCTACAAAATAAAAATTGGTAATATGCATTTACTAATAAAAAAAATTTATTTTTAATTTTTGTCATAAACACGAAAAATAACTAAACAGAGCTCTTTGTCGGTAGCCTAGCAACAAGCTGGGCTCCAACTCCTCTCTGAATAGCAACGCCTAATATATGAAAAATAAAACTACCAAAACCACTACTAGCATCGTTACTAATTAAACAATTCTTCAGACGCTTGAAAAAACTCAAAGTGTCTTCGCCAAGCTCCCCCAGAGTGGTGAAAGCCGACACTCAGACCAAATCCCAAAGAAGTACACTTGTCCAAATATTTAGTGCGTTTTCTTGAAATTGAAAAAAGAAAGCAAATTTTGAATTGTTGGTTTGGCTGATAGCCCATGTAGGACTATTAACTGGGAATCCAAACCATCACCTACGATTACTTATTTACTAATTGGAGATTTTCTATGAGATATTTCGGAAATATTGGACAAAACAATTCTAGGAATTATGAAAACTGATTTGGGAATTTATTGCATATCTTGAGAATATTCGGTTTTGGAAATTCCTTGGTGTCCAAACATCCTTGGTCTATGAATACCCAAGTTTGCATTTCGAACAAACTATCCTAAGAGCCAGGAAAACTTCATCTTCTTGTTGTTTCTGGTGGAGCCATCTATCCGGAGAGTAAAGTACCCTAATTAGGCGAAATTTCTTACGACCGCTCGTTTAAAGACTTCTCTGGGATCAAGAAGCTCTACGAGTACCGTTGGTGGGAAACTAGATAATTGCAGTTTATTTTATTTTTCGATTGATTTGATTGACTAACAGTTGTTGAACTTTGATTGCACCTAGTTTGTTTATTCTTGAGAATCTTCTCTTCTGATATAAGTGAAAAAGCGGGGGTCTAGAAACCACACCCAATATTTCACTTAGCAATCTGTATGGACAAACTCCAATATACTTTTAAGAGAATCAACTAGATAGTCAGACTCAATCTTATAAAAAGTATATCCAAGAGTTATATCTCAATTTCTCGATTTAATACTTACTCAAGCAAATAGAAATCTGCGAGTCTAAGTGAATACAAGAGAAATCACTTGAACGGTACCAAAGACCAATGTTCAAGGATCAATCAATTACAATCAACAACCAAAGGTTGGATTTCCCAATTGATCGATTCCACGCAAAACCTGTGATATTTCAATTATATAACAAAATATAATGTGGAAAAGAAATAACACAGACACCAGAAGTTTTGTTAACGAGGAATCCGCAAATACAGAAAAACCCCGATACTTAGTCCAGATTGAACACACACTGTATATCAAGCCGTTACAGACACTAGCCTGCTACAAACCAACTTCGGTCTGGATTGTAGTTGAACCCCAACCAATCTCACCCCGATACCTATTCCCTTAGCCGATTTCACCCATAACTAAGAGTTGCTACGACCCAAAGTCGAAGACTTTAATAAACAAACTTGTATCGCACAGAAAAGTATACAAGAATAGATAAATCTGTCTCCCATAGAAATACCTACGAGTTTTGTTCCGTCTTTTGATAAATCAAGGTGAACAGGAACCAATTGATAACCCGAACTTATATTCCCGAAGAAAAGCCTAGAATTATCAGTCACCTCACAATGATCTAAATCGTATGATGGCGAAACTAGATATTGCGGAATCACAAACGATGAGACGAAGAGTTTGTGATTACTTTTCTATCTTGACTATCGGAGAAATTAATCTCAAACCAATTTTACAATTGTACTCAATACGATAGAAACAACAAGATCAGATCACGCAACTACAAAGAAAATAGTTGGGTATGGCTTCACAATCCCAATGAAGACTTCAAGTCGTTAACCTACAGGGTCTCGGTAAAAACCTAAGGTTAAAGGAGAATCGACTCTAACTTATACAACTAGTATCACATATGAGGTTTGGGTATTAGGTTTCCTAGTTGCTAGAGTTCTCCTTTATATAGTCTTCAAATCAGGGTTTGTAATCAATGTTACCTTGGTAACAAAGCATTCAATATTCACCATTATATGAAAACCTGATTATATTCAAGCTAATATCTTTCAACCGTTATATCGAATCTTAGCTTGTTATACACACATGAAATGTAACTTCATTTAGGTTTTAGTAACCGTACCTAAACGTGTACAAGTCGTTGGTTCAACGGTAGTTAACCATAGGTTAGCCATATGAGCAATTTCATATCAACCTTATTCTTCTTTACCACAACTAGTTCAAATGACTCAAATGAACTAGTTAGAGAGTTTTTCAATTGCTTAGATCTCATAGAAGTATACAAGACACATCTAAACAAAAACAATTTTGATTCACTCGAATCAATTCATGAACATTATAGCCACGATTTGCAAAGATTGAATTCCTTAAAATATAAATGTCTTAGTTCACGAATTAAACTGTTCTTAGAAAATAACCTACTTAAGTACGCATACTGGTACGCGTACTTAAGTACCCGGATTAAGTTTGTTTTCAGTTCACAAAATCCAGCAGAAATTCACGGGATGTGAACTTCCAGCAGTACGCGGACTTTAGTTCCGGTTATCCTGAGCAGTAAAGTACGCATACTTTGGTTCAAGGATATTGGACTTACAGACATATGAGTTGTCTCACTGTGTTTATATCTAACCATGGTTATGTATTCTAAACTCTCATTTCAATCATTGAAACATTCTTAGAGGACGTTATATAGTTGTTGTTCACAAACTATTTTTCATCAAAGCGATTTTCAAGTAATTGAAACTAATATGACTTTCGTCACTAGTAAAGATGAACTTGGCCAAGGCGAAAGCTTACCGACACATATTTTGAGAAATAGATAAGCGAGATAAACTCAGCTCGAAATAGTACATGCGTATAATCATAGTCGATATAGCAATACGACTTTTGTCTCAAGATAGGAGATAAAGTAGACTTTTGAGTGATAGATAAGTTCAAGTCTCTACATACTTTTTTTTCGATGAAGTTCCACCAGTTCCTTGAGTAGTTCTTCGTATTTTCATGATGAACACTGTGGAGTCTAGAGCTCAACTATACTTTCTATCCTAGTATGAGACTAAGCTATTAGTAGACTAGAAATCAAGACTTATAGTTTTGGCAACTAAACTTGACAAACAAGCTTGAAATAGCAACACTTGCGAGTTCGACCGAGCAGTGCTTTAACAATAAGATTCACTCAAACTAGATCGAAGTTTCGACGGGATCTTTAGAAATGTTTGTAGATCTAAAGAGGTCTTGTGATAATCTATTGTTAACAGACTCCGTTCTGTGCGTGATTGATTACAAGAAATTCAAGTGGTGTTCTGCAGGTGTTTATTGAATATTAAAGAAGATTTAAAGACAAAGAAGATTTCTGATTTGGTTTCTATATCTTTGGGTGTGCACAAACCTTGATCGGATGGGATCCAACTAGAATCCCATTTATTCGATTGGTTAGTTGTGTAAGATCGGCATCACCTTATAGTTTCTTGTTTGATTCTATATTGATTGATTGCAAATCTAAACTCTAGTACTTCGGTAGTTGTTGGATAGATTGATCTGACCAGGCAAAGGTGTTTATTGGTTAAACGGAAGGGCCTTTGCATATGACTTGAGATATCTTCATCTGAAAGAATCAAGAGAGTTGTTACCAAACAGATTTGTGGTTCCTTTACTGTTTGGAATACGATCCAAAGGAATTGTTCAAGTGCGTGCACTTATTGAATGTCGGAAGCGCAGGGATACTGAAGAAACTAGGTGAACTATAGGTTTACTTGCTTGGTCTCAACTATACAAAGTTTGTTAGATTTTGTATAGCGTCTTAATTCTGAGATTATTCAATTCTGAACCCGGTCCCATGGTTTTTCTGCATTTGCGGTTTCCTCGTTAACAAAATCTTGTTGTGTCTTTTACTTTTCTATTTCCGCAATTATAATTGTTTATTATAATTAAAAGTAAAATACACAAACGTTAACTCCGTATTACTTGGTAGTGATCCTATAGAGTTTGGTTAAGTCCGAACCTATTATCAAGTAATCATACTTTGATTGTTGTATTGTCTCGATCTCGTATCCATTGTCGATCACAAAAAGTGTGAATACCGATTTGTCGTATTGTCTCGACTTTTTCCATAGACAATCACTTTCGGTAAGAGGACTTATAGGTGGATAATTTAAAGATTGTGGTGTATTTGGGTACCCTCGTCTTTTCGGAAGACTTCATTGGTATTGTGAAGCCATACCCAACTATTTTCTCTGTAGTTCTGTGTTCTGATCTTGCTGTTTTCTATCGTTATTGAGTACTATCTTCTCTAATATTTGCTCGATATTTAATCTCTGATAGGCAAGATAAAAAGTAGCATAAACATCTTCGTCTCATCGTTTGTGATCCGACAATATCTTGTTTCGCTACCATACGGTTAAGATTATTATGAGGTGATTGATATTACTCGGATGTTCTTCGTGAATATAATTCTGGTGTATCAATTGGTTCCTTTTCACCTTGATTTATCAAAAGACGGAACAAAACTCATAGGTATATCTGTGGGAGACAGATTTATCTATTCAATATACTTTTATGTGTGAGACATATTGGTTTATCAAGTCTTCGACTTTGGGTCGTAGCAACTCTTAGTTGTGGGTGAGATCAGCTAAGGGAATCAAGTGCGCAGAATCCGGCGTGGTTCTATAGGCGTAACGAACGCAACTGTACCTTGATCAGTGTGAGATTGGTTATGGCTCAACTACATTCCAGTCCGAAGTTAACTTCGAATAGGCTAGTGTCTGTAGCGGCTTAATACAGTGTGGTGTTCAAATCTTGACTAGGTCTCGGGGTTTTTTTTGCATTTGCGGTTTCGTCGTTAACAAAATTTCTGGTGTCTGTGTTATTTCTTTTCCGCATTATATTTTCTATATAATTGAAATATCAGAGGTTGTGTGTAAGTTCAATCAATTGGAAATCCAACCTTTGGTTGTTGATTAAATTGATTGACACTTGGATATTGGTTTTGATACCGTCCAAGTAATTTCTTATATTCAATCGGGCTCGCAAATTCCTATTTGTTTGATTGCAGATTGAATTGAGAAATTGAAATATAAATCTTGGATATACTTTTCTTAAGATTAAGTCTGACTGTCTAGTTGATTCTCTTGAAAGTATATTGGAGTTAGTCCATACAAATTGCTAAGCAAAATATTGCGTGTGGTTGTTAGACCACCGCTTTTTCACTTACCCCATTGAAGGGGAATCCCAAGATACTTACTATGGTTAGAAGCAACTTGAACACCAATAGTATTAGTCATTCCTCTAGTAAATCTTCTTCCCAAATTAACAAAGGTAAGAAGAGTGGACTTGTTATATTGATTTTCTGACCTGTCCAACTACATAACTTGTCGAACGGACATTTGAGATTGGGTGTATTTATGTAATTATCTTTGAGAAAGATGATACTGTCATCTTGAAACAAAAAATGAGTGACCATGAGAGCATCCCTAGCTACATTAAAACCATACAGAGTTTTACTAGTAATACCCAACATTAATCAATCTAGATAAAGCTTCAAGACAAAGAATGAATATGTAAGGGTATAAAGGGTCCCCATGCCTCAACCCATTAAAAGGTTTGACACTAGAGCTAGGAGTACCATTTATAAGCACGAAGACAGAGATAGAACAAATACATTGCATAATCCATTTCACAATCCTATGCTCAAACTCATTACAAACAAGAATTTTCTCAATGAATTCCTAACTAAGCCTATCATAAGGTTTGTCAAAATCCAACTTAAGAGTCATCCAACCTTTCGAACCTGTAAAAATTCAATTTCACAGGTGAAAAAAGCTCATGTGATGCATTTCTCATTGACCATTGAACAAGTAGAATTAAACAAAGTGTTAAAATGACCCATAATATGCTTCTCAATATCGGTACTAGAATATCCAATACCCTTGTCATTTTTAAGCATAACAATGGGATTCCTTTTCCTTCTAGTCATGGTAGAAATGTGAAAGAATATAGTGTTTAAATCCCCTTCCCTAAGCCAAGAAATTCTGGACTTTTATCTCCAGAAAGTCTCTTTAAGTTTGAGAAACTTTTGTCTTATTATTGTTTCCGTTATTCTTTATTTAATCCCAACTCACTATTATTTCCAATTCATCACTTTTGTCCTTATTACTTTTTCGCTAAAAACCCAACAACAAGCCCACTATATCCTATTTCATCTTTTCAATTTATACTCCGAGCTATATCGATTCCATTTAGCCAACAGACCCCGCCAACTCCGTTATCTTTCTTCCATTATCAAAACCCTCGTAAACCCTCCGTACTAGTCCATATTTCTTCGTGATAGGTAAAGAACAAGGTAATCGTGTTAGTCTTGAAGACATGATACATACTATTGCAGAATCTCATTGTCAACCTACAGAATCTCAAGTCGAGACTCAACGTCAAATTGAATTAGTCTCAACCCATTTGGATGCTCTTACCATGAATCTTAATTGTGCTCGGGTGTGTGTGTGCATAATGAGGTCCATCAACCTCGTAATGATAAATAAAATATCCATCAACCTCGTAACAATGAAACCCATCAGAATGGTCGAAATATTATTCAAAATAAAGTACACCAAGATAATTATGACGAAGTTGCTAACGTCCCAAATTATAATCATGTTAATTATCGAATGGTGAATGTTATTCCTCAATATTCTTTCAAACATGATATGTAAGGTTTTCTTGATTGTTTAACTGAAGTTGAAAAACTTTTCAAGTTTTATAAAATTCCTGAG
Organism: Papaver somniferum; assembly: GCF_003573695.1. Lineage (NCBI taxonomy): Eukaryota > Viridiplantae > Streptophyta > Magnoliopsida > Ranunculales > Papaveraceae > Papaver > Papaver somniferum. Next base: position 172,620,926 of record NC_039363.1, on the reverse strand, counting down.
GATCAACAGGTTCCTTGTATCGATTCTAAACTCAAAATTGTTGTTTCTGCATGATGGGAACATGTACAATTTTCTCGCTCTCGTGTTGGAAAATAACTTATTAGTTCTTGAAAAAATGTGCGTCATTTATTAAAGGTTCACTCCTTCTTGTTGATTATGGTCAAGTATTGTACCTTGAGTACCATAATTGTAAGCAAGGTAATCGTACTATCTCGACCTATGCGACCGAAATTTACCATTTATCTGCTCGTGATGGTTTGCTTGAATCTGACTCCCAACAAGCTGCATGTTTTACCAATGGTTTGCGTTATAATATCTAAAATCGTGTAGCCTTAAAACATGTATAAACTTTGAATGATGATGTACATTTGGCAATGAAAGCGGAGTCTATTATGGATAATCGTTATGTTTTGAAGCGGTCTTCAGAAAATATGGAATACACCCCAACTTCCAATCCTGACCAACCTCTTACAATATAAACACTCAATCTTTTCCGCCCCTTCTACCTACAACTCCACTTATTCCTTCCAATGTTGTGAATTCTTCTCAACCAAATAATTATCGCGTGTCCTCGACACCTAACGACTACCAGTCTTTCACCTCATTTGGCATATCCAAACCAAACCTATATGCACGTCCGACTATGGACAAGTGTAATAAGTGCAGGCAACCAGGTCACCTATCTCACGAGTGTCGTGCCAATCAATCTCTTATTGTTGAAATTCAATCAAGTGATCGTTCTTTAACTAAAGGCCCTCCTTATCTTGAGGAAGTTCATATTTATGGAGAAGTACGTGATCCCCTTTCGGATTGATTTGATTTAAGTATTACCACGAGTTTTTTTGAAGATGGCGGGCCTAATATAGAACCTTCCATACGTTTGAGTTTTATATTTTTGGAAGTGTTTTAGGATTAAAATTTCTTACTTTTAGAATTAATTTAATTCTTGAAAATTGTTTATTTTTAGGATTTCTTATTTTCGAAGTTATAATTTTAGAGTTATTTTAGGAATATGAGTGAAAAAGCGGGGGTATAACAACCACACCCAATAATTCATTTGGAAATATGTATGGACTAATAAACTCTAATATAATTCTGAGAGCACCAAATTAAAAGCGAGCTCAATCAAGAGATATATCAAAGAGCTTTATCTCTTTCTCAATACAATTAGCAAACCAAACAGAAAGAATTCTGCGAGCCTGATTGATATGAGAAATAACTTGGACGGTACCAAAGCCCAACTATCAATCAAGTTCTATCCAACAAACAAGGTCGGATTTATCAACTTATTGAACTACGCATAACCTGTGATATTTCAATCATATAAAAGTATAATTCGGAAAAGAAATAACACAGACACCAGAAGTTTTGTCAACGAGGAAACTGCAAATGCAGAAAAACCTCGGGACCTAGTCCAGATTGAGCACCACACTGTGTTAAGCCGCTACAGACTCTAGCCTACTACAAGTTAACTTCGGGATGGAATGTAGTTGCCCTAACCAAGTCTCACACCGATTAAGGTACAGTCACGTTCCTTACGCCTCTAGAACCACGCCGGATTCTGCGCACTTGATTCCTTTCGATGATCTCACCCACAACTAAGAGTTGCTACAACCCAAAGTCGAAGACTTATAAACAAATATGTCTCCCATGCACATATATGTCTATTCTTTATTCGGTTTTTGTTCTATCTTTTGATAAATCAAGGTCAGCAAGAACCAATTGATAATCCGGTCTTAAACTCCCGAAGAGCATCCTAGAATTATCAATCACCTCACAATAACCAAACTGATTAACAAGAAAAGTTATTGCAGAATCACAAGAGTCCGAGACGAAGAAATATTGTGTTTACTTTTTATATCTTACCTATCGGAGATAAATCTCGAGTAAATCTTAGAGAAGATAAATCTCAATACGATAGAATAAGTAAGACCAGAATACACAACTACAGAGAAAATAGTTGGATCTGGCTTCACGAATTCCAATGAAGTCTTTAAGTCGTTAACCTATAATGGTTTTAGGAAAAACCTAGGTTAAAGGAGAATTGACTCTACTACGCAACTAGGAACACACAGAAGTGTGGAGATTAGGTTTTCCCATTGCTAGAGTTCTCCGTTATATAGTCTTTCAAATCAGGGTTTTCTTTTAGTCAAAGATAAGATAACTTAGTAACAAAGCATTAATTATTCACCGCTAGATGAAAACCTGATTTAAGATTCAAGCTAAGTCTGCTTAAAAATAAAGCAATCAATCTCCGCCGTTATATGGTCTTATCTCGTTACATACAAATGAAATATACTTTCGTTTAGATATGGGTTACCGTACCTAAACGTGTATATTGAGTTGGATCAATAATAGTTAACCGAAGTTAGCCATATTAACACTTTTGTCTTAGCCGTATTCATCTAACACTTCTAGATCAAATATGAAGATCAATCAATTATAAAAGATAATCAAATGAATCTAATTGTGGTTCAAATAAAGTTGTTCAATTGTTCACAATCTCATGGGAAAATATGTGAACAAATTGAGTCGAAATCGATTTGATTCGTAATCGTATAAAGTACTTATACATGAATCAATTCATGAACATTAAGCCACGGTTTACAAAGATTGCATTCCTTAAATCATAAATGTTTTAGTTCATGAGTATGAAAATCATACGTGACCGATTCTAGAACTCCACCACTGTTTTCGCCAACCAGGTACGCGAACAACAGCTTCGTACCTTGGCCTAGTCAAGCCGTTCGCAAACCCGGTTCGCGAAAAACCGTTCCGGACCCAACTCAGGTAGAACCGTCTGCATTTTAGGTATGCAAACAAGGTTACCAGACCTTCTTAGGTAAAACCGTTCGCATACTGGGTATGCAAACAAGGTTCTCGAACCTGAGTCGTCACAAACCAGTTCACATACTAGGTATGCATACCGTGTTGTATCCAAACATGGGTAATCGTTCTAAACTCTTATTTTGATCATTGAAACATCCTTGGAAGACGACAATGGTTGTCTCACACAAACCATTAGCTTCAAGTAATTTTCAAGTGATCGAATGATCAATAGTAAACTTCCCAAGCTAACATCAAATTACTGTCTCACAAAAATCATATAAGATGTTCAACGTAATTTTCACATGATCATCTTTTGACATTATGTTTAGTTTCCAACAATAAATTGTTTCCAACTAAACTCGTCAAGAATATGATGAACATAGCTAAAGCAAAAAGCTTCCAATATATATTTCGAGAAAAAGATAAGCGAGTTAAGCTCAACTCAAAATATCAAATGCATGTGTATAATGTAAAAGTATATATAGCCATACGACTTAGTCTCATTAAAAGATAGAATAGAAGAGACTTCTGAGTGATAGATAAGTTTTAGTCTCCACACAACTTTTGTTGATGAAGTTCCTCCAAGTTCCTCAGTAGATCTTCGTCTTCAATTGGTGAACGCCGTGAAGTCTAAAGCTCAAATACACATTTTATCCTAATCCGAGACATAGCTATAAGTAGACTAGAAATCAAGTATATAGTTTTGATCAACTAAACTTGATAAACAAGCTTGAGATAGCAACACTTGCGAGTTTGACCGAGCAGTGCTATAACAATCTCCACCTTTGTCAATTTTAGTGAAAAACTATCAATACGTATGGATTACAAAATAAATAAACTTTGTATTTTCTTATCCATCATGCTTGATTTCTTTGGATCTTCAACATTTCTTGAATTCTTCGCTACTCCAAGTACTTAGCGATTCTGAACGTGTTCAACTCAGCATCATTGTTGTTGAAGAACTGTAGCCATAACAATAAGAAAACAGATGTTCTGAATTATTGTTAGACATTGTCATAGTATTATTATAGATATTCAAAATTCAATTGTATAACAACTTTGAAATAATACTATGGTGATATGTATCACTCCCCCTTAGTCAATACTTCGTCTTCCGGTGAAAACCAGTCCCCTTTACATAATGATCCGTTAACCATGTGTATTTTTACTATGAACTACAAAATAATTTCCCCCCTTTTTGTCAATATAAATTGGCAAAGGTATGAAAACTACCGTATCATAATGAAATTTTCAAAAAGATATTTCATGACTAAAAGAGAACATATCAACCTTGTTTCGATGATTTCACATAGTCGAAAATTTGTGTATTCATCAAGGAGTTTATCAAGATACAAGATAACTCCTTCAAAATTCCATGACCGCACTCCCCACAAAGATATAGAAATTAAGCACAAATTCAATTAAGAACTCTCCCCTATTTGATGACATTCCCAAAATAACAACATGAGCGACCTTACTTTTACAACAAAATAAGGATTTCTTTAGACATTAACGAACCACATGGATTTGTATCCAGTAAACTCGAATAAATTAACCACAAGGAGACCTTATTGATTAATTTAATCGGAAACGCTCAACATAAGAAAACTTACGGAGCCATACAATACTTTCACATAAAAGTGGACTAGGGAAAAATCAATACTGCGGAATACTTTCAAAAGTTCATTATATCTTTTATCAATATTTGCAGAATGACATAATAGACTTAACTTTTGAGCATATATGAGATAAGCACAGTTCACGAACATAAACACATATGTATCTCATAAGAAATTGCAATATATGAAATCAAAAAGATTAAATACAACAAACATCATCTTCCAAATAACTATTGAATTTAAACAAATAAATCAAAAAAAAAATGCAAGATGAAATTCGTTGAAATAGCTATGTGTAATCACATTAATTTCTATTCCAAACCCTAATTATCCTTCTTAAACATAAGAATAAATTCTCAAAAAGAAGTTTCCTAGACATTAAGATTCTTGAAAAATTCTTTATCTTCCCTGAACTCCCTGTCGTCAACAGACATTGGAACACAAGGTTCATAAAGAAATGAGTCAATTCCAACAAACATTTTTTACTGTTGTCGAACCAGGGCCTTCTGAATTTCAAGAGTTCTTAGAACAATAGCCTTTGTTTGTTGAATCTCCATCCTTGTTTCTTTCAACTCTTCAAGAACAACAGAAAACTTCTAAATATTTGAGGTGTTAGCCCTTCGTTTCTTCATATTCTTCCTTTTTCTCTTCAAAGTTGTAGAGGAATGAGATTTTTCTTTTTACTTCATGACTGATGGATTAACAGTCATATTAACATCTTTTCCATTAGAATAGATGATGCTTGGAGTCTCCATAAAAAAATATGGGGTTTGTGAAAAAGCACACAAAGTAATAACTCAACAAGGAACCTTTTGATGAGAAAGAGTTTCTGAAAAGGAAAAAAATGTATGGTTAAGGAACATATATATAGAGTAATAGGATTCACATATGATCAACACACTCAACCCTAAATAAGGTAGAAATATCGATTTTGACCCTCCCTTTTTTTATATTCAAATACTGAGAAATCTTTTCAATATCATTAGTTGCTGATATGAAAATAATAACCAGAAAATTAGAAAACAAAATTCAAGAAAAGAAAACAACATAGAATAGATTTTGATCCTATATCCCAACTGTGCACAACTCTTTTCTCTTTTAGAAATGTGGGCATATGAGACAAGATGCATAATCAACACAATTAGACTGTGTTGGGGTGAACAATAATCTGTCGACCACATGGTTCTTGCACGGAATTTTCAACATCCCTTTTCATAGGTTGTTTGGACCTAGTTCTTTTCTGTAGAAATCAACTTCTTAGGAAAAGAGTTAAAATAACATACCTCGGATGGATTTGACTTTAGAACAAGTTTGAGCTTGTTTGCTAATCGATTGGATCTCCGTTGCAGTTTGTTGACATATTGTAGATGGGGAAAAACGATTTGTTGGTTTTCACGGAATTGAGGAGACGACCGTGCGGAGGAGACTCCTTGAACCGATTGAAATGCTTAACCTCACACAGATGCACTGAAAGAAGAGAGTGCTTTAAGTTCGAGAGATCAATCTATAGGACTCCGTCCTAAACCAAGACAATGGTCGTTCCAGAGTCAATTCGGTCACAAGAGAGGATGGGTCGATCTGTAGGAGGAAAGATGAGAAATGTGTGAGATCAATGGTGATCAAGGATTATTGGTGTGTTGTGTATTTTGCGTGAAAATAATTTCTGAATGATTGAGCTTACTCAGCTGAGAGTAATTACTAAGACGATGAGTTCGTGTAGACGAAAGACAGTCTATCGAAAATTGTCTGTTGTTTCAATCATGATTCAGAGACTTATTTATATTACTAGAATTGTAAAATACCTTGATCCCATGAAGTTTGACAGTTGATGGAGTCAAAGAGTGGGGAAGCGGAAATCGTGTTAAAACCAGTTGCTCATCGTGCGGAGACTTGGTTGATTTTCCATCCACTACTTTGTTAACTCCTCCAACTGATTGCACGACTTGTTCACATCCTTGTCGTGTGTATGAACACACGTGACGTACACTGTCAGACCAAAACCAAAGTTAATATCCCCCATGTGACACGATTGATGTCTAGTGATTGTGGATTCTTCAAGGCAGACGTGTATTTAGTTAGTCAGTTGCTAACTTTGTGGGAGGATGAGTCCTCGTATTGCTGAGTCGAACGTGATTTACAAATGTTCTAAGACTCATGAATTGAACGTGTCTTTTAAGACAGGGGTATAATTCTCTAGTAAATGTTGATAGTTAAGGTGATCAAATATTTCTCATTCGATGAATTGTTAAATATTGATAGTTGAACCAACATTCCTTAGTCTGAGCAAATATTGCTTATTTGAGCAAATGTTGCTCGTTTGATGAATAATTGGTAGTAGGACCAAATACTAATTTAAAATACTGGTAACTGAACCGAGTATAATTAATTAGAATATTGATCGTGGGATCAATGTAAAATTATTAGTGTTTGAATCTGCTCAAAATTATGTTTTTCAGAGCTTTGGATCCAAAACCCTAATTTTGATCAATTGTTGATTAATTGGTGGTCATTGAAAATCAACCACGGAGTGAAGGAGGGATCGACTACATGGGATGATGAGTCGTCCATGTAACGCCCAGATGCTCTAGTGAGCAAAATACCGAAGTCTCTTGAAGACCAGTCGGTGAAAGGATGATTAAATGCTGGTATAATCATTTATTCAAATAATGTTCGTCTGAACCTTAGGTGATAAAACCTAATAAATTATGAAGAGATGAAGGACCGACCAAGGGGTCATGAAACCGACCCTGGTTGGTCACGGGATCGATTGACAATCATTTTATTAAATTCCAAATTGTTTGGAAGAGTTTGAACCTAATGTGAACAAATTAGGTCAAATGATGAAAAAGTATGGGACCGGTCTCTTGCAAGCCAAAGAGCCAACCTTGGTCGGTCAAGGTAATATGCTCGTGTCGCCAAAATGCTCGTGCCTCAGTCCTGAGAATTTTGATATTTTTTGGCATGCCTTTGAGCAATCATTTGAGAAAATATGAAGAAATCAAGGTTTTTGCTCAAACTGAGGAATTTCCATGAGATGATGGAAATAATAATAATAAAATAAGGAATCATAAAGTGTGGGACCGGCTATTGTTCCAAGGCATGGACGTCCGGCCAATGAGCCCGGTCCCATGGCACTTTTCCTAATTTTATATTTTCATGATTTTAGGGAAATATCATGAAATCAAGGAGTTTGTTGAAATCAAGGAGTTTCCTTGAAGTGAAGGATTTTCCATGAGATGAGGGAAACAAATAATATTAATATAATAAAATAAGGGCGTGTGGGACCGGCTTGGGCATGGTCGGCCGGCCAGGGCCCGGTCCCGTGAGTCTCCCCTAATTTTATATTATTTTCATGATTTGAAGGAAATATCATGAAATTAAGGGATTTCCATGAGATGATGGAAATAATTAATAAAATAAGGAACTACAAGGTGTGGGACCGGTCACGGATAGGGCATGGCCGGCCGGCTAGTGACCACGGTCCCGTGACACTGATAGGGTGTAGGATACACCTTATTTACTATCTATTGTTTATGCTTTCTCTGCTATGTTTTCTTGTAAATTATGTACTTTACGCATGTTTTTGAGTTATTAGGTACTCGGGAGTCATACAGAGAAAAAAAGAAGAATCATACAATTTTAGCAAAAAAGGATAAATTGTCATTTCATGGGCGGACACTATCTGGAACTGAGACAAGATTAAGGGGAACCTCTATGTGGAGAAGCATTAAAGATATACCAGCTGTGGTTAAGGGGTTTCCAATCAGGATGGCCTTTATCTAATGAGTGGGGTGGTCCCTATCCCTGGGGTATAACCATCCACCAAAACCAACCCAACCCTAAATTCTAGAGACGTTTTATCTCAATCATTAGTTCATTCATTTCCCTAAAACTGAGAAAAGAAAGATAAAGCAGCAGCCACTGCTATTAAATCCGAGATACCAGATCGAGACGCTGATAGAGAAATTGAGAAGGGAATAAGAGAAGAGATGATGTTCATAGCGGGTAGAGAGGAAGAATCAGCAAGAACTGTTGCTGGAATTTATTGAGATCGAGAAACAAGAAAGAAATTAGGGTTTATGTTCATCTGATGCTGAGATGTTGCTGCAATTGATTCAAGAATACAGAGAAGAATAGATTTAGATTGGGTTTGTTCTGAATTGAAGATGATGGTGGTGGTCGCAATCTGAGAAGAAATTGGAGACAAAAATAGGTTTTGTGGTTGTGGATCGAGTTGATTGCTGCTGTTGAAAGTTGGTGGTAAAATGAAGTTGTTTCTGTTAAACCATGAATCTGAGATTGAAATAAAATAAGATGGGTTTGAGCAGGATAGATGGGTTTTGGAGGAATGAACACTTGATTTTGATGTTGTTCTCTGCAGCCAAAGAAATTCCATGGAATTGAGCTGTTCATGAAACAGAGAGATGGCTTAGGAAGAATGAAGCAGTGGGTTGGAGTTGATTTCAGTTCGGACCAAGAAAATCAGATAAGAAAATGCAGATGGTGGTGGCATTGGTTGTGTTCTTGCAACTGGGAAGAACATGGTTAATCAATTGTTGCTGTGAGTGAACTGCTAAACTAGATATATGCTAGGATTTATAACAGGTGAAGAGAAGGCCTGTAATTGCCCTGAGAAATGCCCAGAAAATAGACGGAACTCTGCCTGAATTTTCTTACAGGCGAGTCAACTCAGTTAGCCGAGTAAAATTCTGACTCGATGACTGACTCCTTGATGGACTCCTAGTTTACTGACGAAGACCGTTAGTCTGAAAGTTAAATATAACGGAGACGTTAAGGAATATTCCATCAACGTCAGAACTATTCCAGTGGCCGGCGGTGACTTTCTGGGCGGATTCTGGTGATCCCGAGAACTTTTCAGACTACCCAAAGTTGCGGAATTTGTGAAGAGTATTCTAGACTCATGGGTGTGAAGACTTAGATTTGGGAATTGGATGAGAACTTGGAAGCTTTGGAGAATTAGATTTGAAATTGAAATTAGGCTCAAATTGGGAAAGTGGTATTATTATGAGAAAGGGATTCTTTTCCTACAAGGATTGGAGAGCATTGAAGCCTATAAATAAAGGATTTCTCTACAACTTTATACACGCATCTACTTTGGATGAGGAGTTAAAGTGCACAAGGATTGGAGGAAGGAGAAACCAACATCTTTTCAATAAGTTCTTCTTTCTTCTTTAATTATTATTATTATTGTGTGAGCTCCAAACTATGAGTAAATAATTTTCTTATTGGTTGAGGATGAATTCCTAGTTCATAACATGATTTGAGTTTTTGTTTTAAAATCTACCTTGAAGTTTTTCACATGATTATCGTTTAGTTTTACTAATAGGAACATTTATACATTCATGGTTGATTGATAGATTGTTTAGGTGGCCAACTAAATTGATTTGTTATTCAATCTAAAGATAGTATAAGTTAGGGAATACATAATCGTTCTCTACACTTTAAAAAAGTAGAAAACACGAGACCTTGCAGAGGGATTCTGTGGAGCAATTGTGTGTGAAAACAACGCTAGAAAGTGGACCAAGCGAACCGAGTTTAACTACTAGTACTAAACCTAAATTCATAAATCTTAATGTGTTCGGGGAATTACATCTTGTAAGAAAATCTCAAGGTGGTTCTTTTGAATAGAATCTGATAACTAAGCGGACTTGTTACACAGTGAAACGAGGAATTTTGGGGTTAGCTAAGCGAACCTGCTATCCTACGGTTGGTGATAATCTGTGACTAATAAAAAGGTGGAAAAGAAAATAACTTGAATCATTGTTTTGCAATGAAGAACGATTCCTTGATCTAATCTCTCTTATTGATTTCGACTTAAACTTTTGATTACTTTGTTTACTTTCTTTCTGCTTTTCAAAACCAAACTAAACCAAACACCCCCCCCCCCCTTTGTGACAATTTTACAACTAAAAATATCTTGCTCCTCGTGGAAACGAACTTGACTACACTAAATTACTTAATAATTAGGTGGAAAAATATTGATTAATTTGTTTTGGTTACGACACACATCAAATTTTGGCGCCGCTGCCGGGGAGCAGCAGGCGATTTTAGTTGTTTTTATTTTACTTTTTGCTCTATTCTTGCTTTGTTAGATTCTATATCGTATTTAACTTAGTTTTTGAGAATCTTTTTCAGGTACTGTATCTTTGGTGAATGCTTAAAGAGGGCAGACCGAGTCCAATACGTCTTCGATCCGGCACTCAATTAAAGGATTTCATTCGATCGGTTAACACTACGCTTCTTCCTTCTTCATCAATTGAGTTTGCAGATTCGAACATATAAGAAGAAGCAATGGTTGATCGTACACTCAAGGACCTAGCTTCTCACAAGATCGTCACACAACAATGGTGTATCAGTACTCTCCATTGCGCAAGTGTCCATATGTGCCACAAAGTCAGGAAACTCCGACCGCACGACCATGGAACCCCGTCATCAGAGGAATGCCGAATCAAAAAAAGATCTTTAGGGCAAGAACCGTCAAGCCAAACAAATTTCATGAAGGGGATTTGGTTCTCAAAGCAATTAAGCACAATCTTCATTCTGCAAGAAGCTCTAATTGGGAAAGACCTTTTATGGTCGCCAAATCCAATATTGGAGGATACTACAAGCTGATAAACACAGATGGAAGGACCATACCAGTGATACATGAGAATTGGCTCAAAGCCTTTGACGCCTGAGACATCCGGCGTCTTGGGGTGTCATTCTCTCAAGACACGAGCAACTTCTCGAGACACCCAATACATTTTAGGATTTTCTTTTATCTGTATTTTCAATTCCTCCAAAACGTTTGCAATACTTGCATCCAGTATTTGAATCAACAATTTATCAAAGTTCTTTTATTTAAATAAAAAACCTCTATCAAATCCAAAAGGAAATCCTCAATCAAAGCGTATTCAAAAACCAATCAAGAATCAAAACCAAAAACTAAAGCCTCACATTTCTCGGAAGTTCAAGGTTCAAGAGATTATGAAAATGGAAACTAAATGAAATCGGCAAAGTAAGATTTCTGCTTCTCTGCATTCTGTAAGACTTGCAAGGCCGCCTTCTTCAATTCTAGCTTCTGAGTCAACTCAACAATCTTGGCCCTTTTCTCCATCACAGCATCACTGGTAAAAGGCATATTGTTGTCTACTGCATCCTTGATGGTGTCAATCTTTTCACGGAGCCACTTCAAGTTGAAACCAAGTTCTTCAGATTTCTTCAAGTTGTACTCCCAATCAAAGAGTACATCTTGAGTGACAGTACTTCTGGACATGGTTCATATATCATCTATGACGTGAAAGATATTTCCTACTTGCATTGTCAAGAAGTAACGAATCTTGGGGTCTCTTTCGACGACAATGTAACCATACATCTTCCACAACTTCTCATACATATCAGCATACCCTATGGGAACGCTGAATCCACCAATTAATGTGTGATATGGGAGTGACTCGCCGAATGAAGGCTCACAAACAATCCCTGCATTAGGATATTCGTGCAATATCAAGTGATTCTCAATCACTGGAGAAACTTCAACAGCCGTAGTAGCAGTTTCCTCAACAGCTGGAACAACTTCTTCCACTCTTGGCCCGGTTTCTTACATCTCTGAGACAACCACAATTGGAGTATCGGTCGCTTCAACGGTTTCAACAACGAGAGTTTCATGGCCTTGGAATGCATAGGTGGTTGTCCCGTCATTAATAAACCCAAGGTTGCTTGAATCATCATTGTGGGCCTCATTATGCTCAATTCCACCATTTTCCACCTAATATAGCAAAGATACAAGTTAGAGGTTTCAAGCATGGAATTAAATAAGAAATCATAAAATTCAACATGTAAGTGAACTAACACTATCTAAGTTCTTTACTATTCATCCAAGACATGAACATATAACGTGGAAGTCATTAAACACGTTTTTGCAACAAGTTCGTCTGAGAAGGTTTTACACTGCCCTGTATAAGATGATGAACTGGGAGAAATTGGTGAGGAATCTAAGGTTGAGTCATACACCATTATATTTGTATGGGTGTCCTATACAACATATCAAATTTCATAATGATCGGATGAACGAGCAGATAGAAGTAGCCAAAACATTGGACTACACGCAATCTGAAAAAGTTCTGGAAGTCTCCTGGAAGTTTACTGTTTCGCCTATTTCAGGCCCTAAACTTGCTCAAAACTCAAAAAGCTTCTTCACTAAAGCTTGGAAATTTCCCGGGCATGACAAAACATGTGTAGACGGGGAAAATCCGACATCGGGCGAAGAATCTACAACATTGTTACTGAAAGATTGAAGTCTGAAATTTTTTGGTGACATATTTCGGCGAAATTTCTCATATACTCGCATGGATTCTCATTCATTCATTCAAAAGTCAAAAATTTCATACTTCTATGAAGAAATTACAGGAGGAATACTTACGTGGGGAGTCTCTAAGTCATTTGGAGGCTCCACAATGTTGAAATCACCATTAACGACATTACTACCTCCATTCGGTTGTAGATTTTGAGGATTCTCCGTCTCTCCATTCCCCAAAGAAAAATGTGCTTCTTCAACATGTTGCTTATCCATAATAATTTCCTCCTGCAAGCATTAACAAAAATTATTATTAATTTATTCAAGGAAATGCCATGATCGTCTGCATGAAAAGGGGATACTTACATCAACTTCCTCATCTGCGCTGGATCCCTGGATTGTTCTCCCATGAACAAATTGAAGACCATCAATAATTGATGGAGAAAATTCTGAAATTTAACAAATGTTTGTTGTGATCCTAATCACACGGATAAAGAAAAGGCTTTACGGAAAAAGTCCTAACAACTCACCATAGAAGCTTTTGGGGACTGCACACTATTCGACACCATCCCGTAAGGCTTGCTTCGGGGTTCCCCGCCTCGGAAACTCTCTTCAATTTCAGTAAAGTTTGTATCAACTCGGGCTCTCACCACACGGGCATCCTGTGGTAAAATTAATAGAGTAGTCAAGAGACGATCAATATACCACCATAAGAATTACAAGAAGAATTCTTACCTGTGAACATCCTGGAAGTGCTTTTCGTTTATCACCACTGGAAAGATGCTTCAACCTTGGTTGCTCAGAAACTATCTCATCAGCAGGAGGTTCTTGTGCCGGAGTTTGAGGAGCCATTATGAAATCAAACAAAAGATCAAGTTGCAGCCTCCAGAAGTCCACATATCCCGGAGTCGGATAGAAGACCCAGGTAGGACAAGGGTACATATATTCACGCCCATTCAGATGTGTACAGTCCAAAGAAGCTTTGAGTTGATCGACTGATGGTTTTTGTTTTCGAACATCCGGGACACACTGATCAAGACCCATCTGTCAAGCTGCTCTATCAATGTTATATTCTTTCACCAGATATTCCCCGTGCATTATTGATACTAAGTAACCAGGGGTACAACTCAGTATGAAGGATCTCTCACCATTACTCAGGTTTGCACCAGACTCCAGAATGATATTCACTTCATTATTGTTAAAGGTGATCAGATGTGAGATGAACAAAGAAATAGACACCCAGGGATGAAAGTTAAACTCAGAATCTTCTTCCAAGACACTGGTGAGCCGTATATTTTTCCGAGGCTTTTCGGTAGACCAGCGCACAATTTTAGCATTATCCCTCTCAGAAAGAACATAACGGATGTCAGCATTCGGTCCTTGCAAGATGCTACGTGAAATCAGGGCGTATTTTTCAAAACGCTCCCACAACAAAGCTTGGAGAAATATTGTGTTGGCATATGTGTCTCAATTTTCATAAAACCATTGGCAATGCTGGAATCCACAACCAAGGAATCTAAGTTGGAGAATAGGGAACCCAGAAACAGACTACCAACGGGAAATTTCTCACCCTGAGCCATCTTGATGGCAAAAGGGATCACGAATGGTTTCAGCAAATTTCCACTATCTTCAAACACATCTCTGGATAAACACAGACACAAGAAAGCAGCAATTCTTAACATACCATCCACGGGTATTTCAGGAGTTCTATCTCTCGGCTACCACTCCTTCAACCACGGGGCATAACAAGTTTTGCTGGATGATTTGTTAATGCCATGCATCTTAGCTGTCAATATCTCAGATGTCGCCTTCTCGTTTGTCGAAAGTGTTGCTGGGAAATTACCCGTGACTGGAAGATTCATTAAAGCAACCACATCCTCTAGAGTAATGGTGAATTTTCCCCATTTACATATGAAAGTATGAGTAGGAACACACCAACGAGCGAGCAGAGCTACTATACCTCTCATATCATGGTAAACACGCAATTCTTCAGCTGCTTGGATATCTCGTGTCACCTGCGCACGGTCCAACATGACTATGTCCCAGCATATGCCTCGCCCATCCATAAAAGTCTGTCAAAGGTTTCTGAGAAATCTTGAAGTCTATATGTGAGCCGACATAATGTCTCTCGTCAATACAGAACCGAATAATTGCTCGAGGAGACACCAATTTTCTCTGAGTAATGTCCATGGGATCTATAAGAAGACGAAACGCTGTACCTGAGGGACGTTTCTTAGGCATATATTAGATCACGAAAAACTCATCAGTAGCGTTTGGAATGTTCTTTGGTCCAACTCTTTCATCTTCTTCTTGTTCGTCAATAGAAGTCTCATCTACAGAAGCACCATTGTCTGAAGTTGTGTCTATGGAAGCATCATCCCTGGAAGCATCATCCCTAGGAGTATTGTCTTTGGAGGTGCCATCATGAGAATCGATCATCTTTGCAAAAGTTGCTGAGCATGCCATATTTTATTTCAGCACATTATTCAACAACACAACGGATCATGGAATGAAAATGCACATCTACAAAAATGGTAACACTTTAACTCTTACTTGTTTATAGTTTCACTAGTTGTAGTGATTACAACGCAAAATCCTTAGAATTTGTTCGTCTCTTGAAACCTGCAGAGACGAATAAAAATTCATTATTTGAAATCATAACATGATTTTCACAAAACCATGATAAATTCATAAAACTCATATGAACGATTCACACAACTTACATCACGTAAACAACTCCTACTGGGAGAACATTATTGGTTTTTGTGCATACATTATTAAATCACAAAATCCATACAAACAACATTTTACCAAAAATTGTTTACGTCTAACAGTTGCTGGAAATCAAAACTCGATCATACATAAATTTTAAGTTTTGCAAAAAAAAAAAAAACGTGAACAACTCACGTATTTTTGTTTAATTTTTTTTTTCTTGAGCTGATAACTCACGGAAATTAATAAAAATATAAATTACGTGACTAAACTCACGTATATATGTAAAAATAAATAAATTATTTTGCTCAATCGAGCGTTTGTTCGTCGAATGTGTCTTTTCCACCTTGCATAGATACACATGTTCCAAAATAAATTTTGTTTCCATGAAAGTTTACAAACAAAATTTTATTATTAGACACAGGTCTATTTCAAAAATATCTCTAATGCTAGGGATTGTGTACCACTTTATCTAGCGAACGAGCATGCGTTCCCAAAAAATATTCAAACTTTGAAAATAAAATTTTGGTTTTCATGAAAGTTCATAAACAAAATTTTACCACCGGACCAGGTCTATTTTCAAAACATATACGTATTTTTATCATACTACGGATTATTGTTCGATCCCTAAACCGACATACGGACTAACGATTGTTTGCTAAAATAAATTCCCATAAAACCTACACATGCATGCACATGGAATTTTGTTTTGAACAACTCATGGAAAAACTAACAATACAGCAAAAAAGAAAAAAGCTTTATGTGGAAGTGTAGCTATGATTACATGGTCTTTAAGAATTTTGATCTTAAACATCAACCAACAAAGCCTCAAATAATTATTGAAGTGAGTTTCTTCTTACCTGCAAGAAATCAGATACCCATATGTTGTGATGGGTCATCTAGGGGAAATCCAGGTGCAGTAGGATATGGTTTTGTTTGCAGAGATGAAATGGGAGGTTGTATATATGCTGAAGCTACTGGCCTGGGAATTGAAACTAATTACATTGCAGAATTAGTGGCTATTACAGGCGCATCTGAATGGGATATACAGAACAACAAGCTTGATATATGTACTAACTCTGATTCTAAAGCAGCAGTGAGTGCATACATGTCAGGAAGACTGCCTTGGTTCATGCAGGTAAGATGGAAGAGAATAAAGGAACTATTGAATAATATCCAACTTGTACATAGCTTGAGAGAAGTAAATTTCTCTGCTGACTCCATGGCAAAGAAGGGTGCAGGATTGGTGAGAGGGGGAAAGCTCATTTTCAATTCAAAACCAAGTTTCATCCCAGATTTGGAATCACCTGAGAAAATTTACTATAGGTTTTGCTAAAAATTTATTTCTTATGTTTTTACAGTTGGGCTTTAGGAGTTGAGTTTGTCTTATTTTTTCTTTTGAGTTTTCCATTTTATTGGGCCTTGGTGGTTCTTTTTTTGTAAACTCTTTAGTTGGTTGTATTTTTCCATAATGAGTAATAAAATGGTTTTCATTGAGCAAAAAAAAAAGAAAAAAAGAAGAAAAAAAATCCCTTACCTTGAAAACGGTCGGAGTTGGTCGGAACTTCGCCGGACGGTGACGGCGACGGTCGGCTCCGGGCAATTTTTCTCCTCCTGCTCTGGGCATGAAGAAATCAAGGGGAAATGGTCGGTCAATACAAAAAAAATAAATTAGGGTCTCTTCCCTTTTATATCTATTTTATTTCCAAAACCTAATAAAGCATGGATTTCCTTTTTGGGTTTGGCCCCGAAACGCTAAACCGACCAAAACTGAATGTTTGTCCAAATCAGCAGTGCCTCGTCTCTCCGTGACCATGGGACGACACTCTATCACATGTAAGGGTAATTACCTATGGTTTTCTCGTACATGACATCATTGGAGCAAATCGGGAATTATGAAAATGCCTTTGTACGATTAAGTACGACTACTTATCTCGTTTAACTGGAAAATCAACATCTAATGCTTACTGTGGAACATGACTGTCCCTCACTAAGCAGGGGACTTAATGTTGATGGTGGATTTTCAGCAAGGGCTAAAATTGTAAAATCACGATAATGCATGTTTCTGACCCGGCTTCAGGAATGCATGTGACGATTTGTGTTTTTACGATCCGTGAACCGTTTTCACGATCTCTGATCGAGTACCTCTCAGAGCCACGATGAATATGTTTCTCGAAAGGCCTCCCACTAGCTGAGCGTTCGATGCTACGCATTTCATCATGCCTCTATATGTAGAAGAAAGATTGGGCGGTCCTCCATACATAATTGTTTGTTGAGAGGGCAAAACGCCTCCAGGACGTCGGTGACACTCGTTGTTCCCTGACTACATAGAGAGACCTGCCTCTACATAGAAGAACGATTTAGCCGTTGGTGATGGTAGATTTTCAACAAAGGACAAAACCGTAAAATCATAATACTGCATGTCGACTTCAGGCATGTGACGATTCATATTTTACGAAGTCATGATGAACATGTTCTCGAAAGGCCTCCACTAGCTGAGCATTCGACACCTTGCATTTCATCATGACCTCTATGCAGAATAACATAATTGGGCGGTTCTCCGTAAGATTGAGAGCAATATCGCCTTCAGGACGTCGGTGACACTCACTGTTCCCTGACTACATGAGAGAGACCCACCTCTACATAGAATAACGATTGGGAGGTTCTATGTAAGATTGAGAGTAATAACTCCTTTAGGATGTCGGGGACACTCACTGTTCCCTGACTATGTAGAGAGACCGTGTATAGATCCCGACGGTTCTCCGTAGATTAAGAGCAATAACGTCTTCAGGACTTCGGCAACACTCGCTGTCTCCTGACTATGCACCTTCAGAACGGATATGACGCTTTAACTGGCTAATATCCCTTCTGTAACAGATTAATTCTACCATGACATTCACCACTGAATTCCTAGAAGATAATCTACTTTATCTCATTATTCCGATTTCATGATAGAATCTACGGCGGATCTCATGGAATGGTAATAATCCTATTACTCCGATTTCATGATCGAATTCACGGCTAATCTCATGGAATGGTAATATTTAATTACTCTGATTCTATGGTCGAATCCACGATCCCATGAAATGGTAATATTCGACTTTATTATTCCGAATTCATGGTCGAATCCACACCTGATCCTATGGATTGATAATAAACAACTACTCACTTTTATTACTCAGTTTCATGAATCATTCTCCACATAATTTCATATATTAGTAATAAATACTCAACAATCGGGCATCTGGACCATCACTGAGTAAGCCCCGCCAAAATGGTGCAAGTGTACTACAATGATGCACGACTGAGCACCTTGATGCACAAACGAGCATTCAAAAATATGGACAGATGAGGAATCCTACGCAAAATAGGAGAAAACAGTAAATCATAATAAAATAATAAGAGGTGCCATGGGCCGGGCCCACCAGCTGACCGGCCGTGCCCTAGTCGTGGCCGGTCCCATGCCTCTTCCATTATTTTCCTTATTTTATTATTTTCATGAACTCATGAAAACTCCTTGATTTTAGCAACTTTCCTTGTTTGTGAAAAACTCATGAATTCTCCATAATTTCACGGATTCATGAAAGATAATAATATAAAATTAGGAGAGGTGTGCGGAACCAGGCAACTTAGCCGCCCGGCCATGCCCAAGCCGTAGCCGGTCCCACACCTTACAATCCTTGGTGTTTTATAATTATTATTTCCCAATTTCATGAAACTCCTCCATTTCAACAAAAATTCATGGATTCTTCATAACATCATGGTTTTCTGAAAAATAATAATATAAAATTAGGGAAAGTGTTGTGGGACCGGACAAAATAGCCGGCCGGCCATGCCCTAGCCGTGGCCGGTCCCACACCTTGAAATCCCTAGTCTCTTATAATTATTATTTTCCTCAATTCATGAAACTTCTTGGTTTGAGCAAAAATCATGATTTCGTCATATCTCAAATTTTGCTCGAATCATGAAAAACCAAAAGCCAACATGGTCACACGACCGGATAGCCTCTCACAGAAATTTTAAATGTTAAAATACTCTTATTTTGATATTTACAAAATATTGATGAATTGAGCATACATGCTCATTCCAACAAAAATCAAGAATCTCAGTCAAGATGAAACTCTTCTGAAAATTCACAATGTTGCTCGAACGCACATCAGAAAATACTGAAACTCTCAGTACGGAAACACGGACACCATGGTAACATGTGCATGCCTTCTTGACCGAACAGGTCCATCCCTAGGGCTTGCACAAAGCCGGTCCCACATGTTTTCATAATTCTGACCTAATTTGCTCAATTGCTCACACTGGGCCCAAATTCTCTCCAACCGACCTGAGGATTGCTCAAACGACCAACGGCTGGTCCCGTGACCACCAAGAGCCGGTCTCATGCTCTCTTGGTCGGTCCCACACTCTTTTCATAACAGGATTTTATCACCTTATTCTGAATCGAGCAATATTTCAATAAATGATGAAACCGGCATTTAATCATCATTCTTTCACCAACTCTCCAACTGAGGACTCTGGTGCATGCTCACTCGAGCACTGGGCACCACATGGACTCCCATCATCCCATGTGGTCGGTCCCTCTGTCACTCATGACCTATTTTCAACGATTCATCAATTAACAAATAATTGATCTGAAATTAGGGTTTCGAATAAATATTCCACGAATCATCATTCTGAGCAATATTCAAACACTAATGAATTTATGTTGATTCAGCAACCAACTTCTGAATTAATCATATAATATTTGGTAACTTACCAATATTTTATTATTGGGTCACGTCACCAATAAATTATTCGTCGAATTGGGCAATATTTGCTCAGTTGCTCAAATATTGATCCAGCTATCAATATTCTGTAATTCATCAGTAATTTGTCGAATTGAGAAATACATGCTCAGTTGCACACCAAATTATCAATAATCATTGATTTGTCGAATTGAGCAATACTTGCTGAGTTGCACGTCAAATTATCAATAATCATTAATTTGTCGAATTGGGAAGTAATGACTCAGTTGCTCGTCAAATTCTCAATATTCAATAGTTCGCAGAATTGATAAATACTTGCTCAGTTGATCAAATACTGGTCAGTAATTCATCACTGAATTTACAATATCAACATCATTTCAGAGAACTACATGTTCGATCCATGAATCGTTGAGCATTCATCACTCATGCTCGATTCAACAAAACCTAGACTCACTGTCTAATCATTCAACAACTGACTAATTAATACACGTCTGTCATGCAGACTCCACGATTCATAAGACATCAATCACGTCAAATTGGGGGATATCCATTAGGGTTTTGGTCTGGCGGCCTACAACACGTGGATTCATCCACAACGAGAAATGTGAGTAAGTCGTGTCAACGGTTGAAGGAGTTATCAAAGTAGTGGGTAAATGATCAACCAAGTCTCCGCACAATCGGGAATTGGTTTCACCACGATCTCCCACTTTTCCACTCTTTTACTCAATAAACCGTCACACTTACAGGGATCAAGGTGTTCACGACTCTGACAATATAAATAAGTCTCTGAATCCATGATTAAAGACAATGAATGATCACTAGCTATCAACAATTGTCGAATTTCTCGAGTAACTACTCTCAGGAATTCATCAATCTATCAGAACTTATTCGAACTCATCAGTTCACCAAAAATTGCAGAAACCTTCAACACATCCACAATCCTTGATCATCACTGATCCCACACAATTCTCAGCTTCCCTCCTACATATTAACCCATCTCCCTCTTTGCGACCGAATTGAACCTGGAACGACCATTGACTTGGTTAAGGCCGGAGTCCTACAGATTGATCTCTCGAATCTAAGCACTCCCTTTGCAGTGCATCTGTGTAAGGTTAAGCAGTTTGCTCGGTTGAAGAGTCTCGGAAACACGGCGAATCGTTTTTCCCCATCCACATATTGGCGACCACAGTGGGAGATTAATCTCTAGGTTGCAATCTCAACTTTCACAAAATGGTTAATCTTAGGTCAGGTTCAGTTACAAATCCTAACACAAACAACGCTAGCACTAGCAACAACGGTGGTACTCCAGAAACTACTCCTGCTTCCAAGACCGGTGTTATTGATACCACTCCTCCGCAAACCAACACTGAAAATCATCCTCTCTTCGGCCGGCATCCCGAGGGAGTCAGAGAAAATCCACCCACCATAGCTAATCTCATGAAGGTCCAGGAAGTTCTCGCCAAAAATCAAATTGATATGGCTAACAATCAGAAGGAGTTATGCAATTATCTCAAGACTCTCACTGAAAAGATGTCAGAGAAAACTCAGGAGAATGGAAAATCCAAAGAAGTTGATGATCATGAAATCACTCTGATCCATGTAGTATATGATGATGAAGTCCACAAGGCTGCAGACAACCAACCAACAAAGGAACCTGCAGGCTTCATCACTCGTGAGGACCTGGAACGCTTCATAGAAGATCAAGGAAAATACAAAGCATCATCTGTTCATCGTCATCAACCTCCATATCCTGCTTCTACTTAAATAATTCCTCTCCCTAAGAGCTACACTTCCCCAACGTCCACACTATACAACGGAACAGGGAACGCTCGAGAACACGTGATTCATGGAGGCACTAGGAGAGCATGAACACAGCGGAATGATCCCAACCTACAGAGCCTTGCTGGATAATCTGCGATTCCAGAATTTCTCAGAACTTCATGAAGCATCCAAGCAATCAGTAATTACCGCGCATGCTTTACTGGAAAGAGAAAGACCTAGACTGAGAACCTCGTGATACTCAGCGTCTCTTCAACAGATAAGACTACCTCCAACCTTTCATGAACGTTGTTGCTGAAAGAATCAAAAGGAGAACCGACGCACCACAGCAGAAGCATACTTTTCCAATCTCTCAGGATCCCTCGAAAGCGCAAAGAAAGGATAACCAATCCTGAAATGCACAAACCTCAACCATGCATCAACAAACGAGGAAATGATCAGACAGATTAAAACTTCCCTCTTCTCATTGAAGAAGCGATCGAGTTAATGGAAGTCTAGATTCAAGATGGTGCAAACCAACTGACATTCATCAGGAGACAGCCAACTGAAGAAGAAGAAGTAAATATTGCAAGACGCCTGTCTATCCCAGAAATACTCCCTGAACCTTCATCCACAAACAAAGAGATGCACAACTGGGGACTTCTTACCAGTCCATCTCAGAGAAAATGAATTTTAAATAATGTTGATCGATGCTGACACCTTCATCAACATCGTTCCACTGAAAACCCTCAGAGACGCTGGCATCACTCGACAAGAAGCTACTGGCCATCCCATCATTAGAGCACTTGGAGAAATTTCGAATTCTGACGAGGTTGAAGAAAGAACCTGGAAAAGGTGCATAGACATTCATCAAGATGTTCCGCACTCAGGAAAGTCTCATTCCTTCCATGTCTATGTCATTTATTTCCTCACATGTTATCCTAGAATGGGGACTCAATTCTGTTAGCAACTTTGCAATACGTCATGAATGGTAGCTTCACCGCATTAGTATTTTACTAAGTGGTTGAATCTGACACCGCTTCGAATCGAGCATCTCCGAGGCATTCACTACTGAGAGATGACGGAATCATGGAAAAGAACACTTTGGGAATTTCTCCATAGACTTGTAGGAATGTCCACGAGTATCAGAAATATATGATATCTGCACAAGTGTTGAATTCGCTATCGCAGCGGAATGCCGAATCAACAGAAGATACACGAGCTAAGACGATCAAGCCTAAGACATTCGACACTTCAGCGCTCAAGCATATAAGAAGCCTTCGAATTGTACTCCCAATCAAAGAGTACACCTTCGGTAATAACGCCTATAGCTTCAGCACAATATCTCGACATGACACACTATTTCAACACCGACACGATCAAAGTATAGATGAATTACAATCGATAAGCCTTCACTATCCCATGATAAGACTTATGAAGAAGATACAACATCATTCATCAATGGATGCTACAAACTCCTTCAACTCTGCTAAGTGAATGAGGGGTGCACTGGGGACTTGATTTTATTGGAAATATCAATTCAATATATTTCAATAAATGTTATCCACATAAAAAGTCACTGCAACCTGATGTGATTCCATGAAACGTCGTCAAACGGAACCTCTCTACATCAAAAGCCCATGCACGACTGGGGAACTTCCTCTATACCAATCATATCCAGAATGAAGATTGTTGTTGCTATCTACCGCGCAACAACATATATTCCCTGACGAAGCCACTTTACAGTAAAGTCATATTCATGAGAATTTGCGTTGAAATCCTAGTACACCTTCATCTTAATGCTCGACTCACCAATTAGTTCGTGCATATAAAGGCTCACTGGATGGAAGACCAGAGACTATCATCTTCGGTCTCTGTAGTAACTCCAACCATAATATCAGCATCAACAAGGATATGTGGAGGAAATCCATTCATGGTCTCATCATCAGCAAGAATTTCTGGAGAAAATTTAATTGTGATCTCAGCATCAGTCTCAGGCGCAACATCCGGCTTCATCAACTATCCATTCTCTGAAGCGTTACTCTATGGATTACTTCTTCAATCCCTAATGATTCATATCAATATGTGTAAACATGAAAACATGATAACATGAATTTCTTCCCAAATCTTACACGACAGACGACCACAAACCAAAGTCTTCTACAAGATGTTTTCATCACTTCTACAAATGAGATACAACACACTTCAGGCCGTGGGTTTAAAAAAACGTACCAATGGGTGAGGAATGAGACAATACTTATTCAACAAAATATGTTCTTCTATGTCTCTTCTACAACATACCAAATGGGCGCATCAATCGGACATACTAGCTGAAAGATATGGCCTTTACCGTCAGGTCTACGAAGTCTAAAAAATTTGTACGGGATTATAAATTACAAATGTGCACTCTTCGTTGTCTGACCTCCGCAACTCCAAATTGAGTGATTCTTTGCTCATGTGATAACTCAGTCTCTTAGATTCAAAATTTGGGGTCAAGCATCGAATTCCGACGTCGTATGAGGTTCCTACAGCTTCCAAGGCATACAACATGCAAGCAGCAATTCTTAGACGGGATTCATAACCTCCACAGTCGATCGATGTCCACCAGGTCCTTCCGCTAAATACTTCTTCAAGGTACCTCCAACTTTGACCACCTAGGTCTTTACATCAATTTTTCTACCTGGGTCCTCTATCTAGGTCTCGTCAGAAGAAGGGAAAACGAAAAGGAGAGATTTGACAAAATACTGGGGACTGACGGTCCACTGATCATGGCGATTAGTTTCACAGTCCAAGACCCGTGGCACCAGACTCTCATGTGTTGATCATTCATTATAAAAGGAATGATACCACCGGGACATGAAACCATGGTCATTACATCACCCCCTCTCAAGAGCAACCTCAGTTATGGTCCCGTGACCAGGATTTCAGAATTGATGTTTCTGCGACTGACAGAAACAAGATGACACTGCAAGCACCACGATCATGTATCAATCAAGGGGTCCTGATTTCAAATGTATCAATGACATTAAAATCCTTCACCAACCGTTCAAGATACAATCGAATGGTCTAAAGACACAACATGAGTGTTTTACAGCAAGCTCGTCTGAGATGATTTTACATTGTCATGTATAAACCGAAGATCTTGGAGCAATTGGTGAACAATCTAGTGATGGGTCACATACCATTATCTTCGTATGGATGTTCTTTACAACATATCCAAAACTCACAGCAATCGGATGAACAAGCAAGGAGATGTGGCCAAAACATTCAACAACATACAATCTGAAAAAGTTCTGAAAGCCTCCTGGAAGTTTACTGTTTCGCCTTTTTCAGACCCTAAACATGCTCAAAATTCAAAAATCTTCTTTGATAAAGCTTGGAATTTCCTGGGCTTGAAGATACGTATGCAGATCGCGAAACTCCGACTTCGAACGAAGATTCTATGGTGTTTTTACTAAAAGGCTGAAGTCTGAAATTTTCCAGTGACGTATTTCAGCAAAATTACTCGTATACTCACATGGGTTGTCATTCATTCATTCACAAATCAGCAATTTCATACTTCTATGAAGAAAATATATGATGGGTACTTACTGGAGTGGTCCCTAAAATGCTCAAAGGACCTGAATTACCAATATCACCGTTGGAAACATCATTATTTTCATTCGGTTTCGAAATCCAGGGTTTTCTTCTTCACCATCCTATGAAGACGAATGGGAATCATCAGTGCTCCCTAGATTCATGGAAATATCCTCCTGGATACATCAACAACAATTATTGATATTTCATTCAAGGAGTTCTATGAACAATTATACGAAGAAGTACTTACATCGACTTCTTCTTCGACGCTCGATTCAGAAATCGCTTGTTCACCAGCAGAGAATTGAAGACCTTCAAGGCTTGATGGAGCAAAATTCTGAAAAGAAATAACAAACCTTGGTCTCGTGATACTAATTGCACGGGAAGGGAAAAGTCATGACACAAGGAGCGCTAACAACTCACTAAAGCAACGGTTGGGGACTGCGCGTCATTTGCTAACATCCTGTGGTACTTAATTCTGGATTCTCCGCCTTGAATACTTTCTTCCATTTCCGTGAAGTCTATATTGATCTGGGATATCACTACATGATCATCCTGTGACAAATATTACAACTTAGTATGAAGGATCTCTCACCATCACTCAAAGGTCCCAGAAGTACCATTTCTTAAAGTCACATCCGTAGAGATGTCATCTCTGGAGACACCATCTTTGGAAGTATCATCGTGGGAGTTAGTCATTCTTGCATAGTGGCTATTTCAGCACATCATTCATACAAAGCGCAGGATTCAACAAAATAATGAATCATAGAATGAAGATGTTCACATCAGCGTCTACAAAAATGGTAACCACCCAACTCTTACCTATTTACAATTTTACTAGCTGTAGTGATTTTAATCTCGAGAATTTGTTCGCTCCTTCGAACCTTCAAAGACAAACAAAATTCGTTATTCAAAACCATAACGTGATTTTCATAAAACTGTGAAAAATTCACATAATTTTCACCGTGTGAGTGACTCCCACCGAGTGAACACCCATTGGTTTTGTGCATATACTATCAGATCACAAAATCCATGCAAACAATATTTTATCAAAAATTGTTTACTTCTAGCAATTACTGAAAATTAAAATTTAATTTCACATAAATTTTCATTATGTGAACATTCACTGGTTTTTAAAAAATTGGACAAATGTCCATTCTACAATTGTGAAAACTCACATATAGACATTATTTCACCGTGAATAATTGTCTACTTCCAACAGTTGTTCAAAATCAAAACATTGATTTTACAAAAATATACATTTTAACGTGAAACTCATGTAACTTTGAAAATATATGTATATATCTTTTCTCCCTCTCGCGAGCATCCGTCTGTGAAACGAGAGTCTTTCAATTTTGTGAAATATGCATATTCACGTATTATAATTTTGTTTTCATGAAAGCTCATAGACAAAATTTTATTACTAACAGACGCAGTCACATGTCTATTCAGAAAAAAAAAACTTTTCTCTCGTATGAGCATCCACCTTTGAACCGAGAGTTTATTCCCTTTTGTAAAATCTCACATATTTAAAAAAGAAAATTTTGGCTTTCTTGAAAGCGCATAGACAAAATTTTTATCACTAGACTCAGGTCTATTTTGTTTGTTTCTTAAACTAACGAACGAAGGAACGAACGTTTGTTCCTGCACATGGGTTTCCTCTTTTGGGCTTGGGCCTACAAACCCTAAACCGACCAAAATTGGGATTTTGATCGACCAAATCAGCAGTGCCTCATCTCTCCACGCTTCTGAGATAACATTCTATCTTGCTATCAGGGTCCTTATCTGTGCATTTTCTCGAACATGACACCATTGGAGCAAATCGAGGATTCTGAAACTACCTTTGTATGACTGAGTTCAACCACCGATTTCGTCGACTGAAAATCACCATCTAATGCTTACTGCGGAACATGACCGTCCCTCACTAAGCAGAGGACTTAATGTTTATGGTGGATTTTCAACGAAGGACAAAACCGTAAAATCATGATACTGCGTGTCGACTTCAGGCATGTGACGATTCATATTTTAAGAATCCATGATGAACATGTTCTCGAAAGGCCTCCACTAGATGAGTGTTCGACACCTTGCATTTCATCATGACCTTTATGTAGAATAACATAATTGGCAGGTTCTCCGTAAGATTGAGAGCAATAACGCCTTCAGGACGTCGGTGACACTCATTGTTCCCTGACTACATGAGAGAGACCCACCTCTACATAGAAGAACAGTTCGGTGGTTCTCCGTAAGATTGAGAGCAATAACGCCTCCAGGACGTCGATGACACTCACTGTTCCCTGACTATGTAGAGAGACCGTGTATAGATCCAGACGGTTCTCCGTAGATTGAGAGCAATAACATCTTCAGGACTTCGACAAAACTCGTTGTCTCCTGACTATGCACCTTCAGAACGGATATGACGCTTTAACTGGCTAATATCCCTTCTGTAACAGATTAATTCTACCATGACATTCACCACTGAATTCCTAGAAGATAATCTACTTTATCTCATTATTCCGATTTCATGATAGAATCTACGGCGGATCTCATGGAATGGTAATAATCCTATTACTCCGATTTCATGATCGAATCCACGTCTGATCTAATGGAACGGTAATGGATAATCTCATTACTCCGATTTCATGATCGAATCCACGGCTGATCTCATGAAATGGTAATAATCTTATTACTCCGATTTCATGATCGAATTCACGGCTGATCTCATGGAATGGTAAAATTTAATTACTCTGATTCTATGGTCGAATGCACGATCCCATGGAATGGTAATACTCGACTCTATTATTCCGAATTCATGGTCGAATCCACGACTGATCCTATGGATTGATAATAAGTAACTACTCACTTTTATTACTCAGTTTCATGAATCATTCTCCACTGAATTTCATAAATTAGTAATAAATACTCAACAATCGGGCATCTGGACCATCACTAAGTAAGCCCACCCAAAATGGTGCAAGTATACTACAATGATGCACGACTGAGCACCCGGATGCACAAACGAGCATTCAAAAATATGGACAGATGAGGAATCCTACGAAAAATAGGAGAAAACAATAAATCATAATAAAATAATAAGAGGCGCCATGGGTCGGGCCCACTGGCCGGCCGGCCGGGCCCTAGTCGTGGCCGGTCCCATGCCTCTTCAATTATTTTCCTTGTTTTATTATTTTCATGAACTCATGAAAACTCCTTAATTTTAGAAACTTTCCTTATTTGTGCAAAACTCATGAATTCTCCATAACTTCACGGATTCATGAAAGATAATAATATAAAATTAGGAGAGGGGTGCGGGACCGGGCAACCTAGCCGGACGGCCATCCCCAAGCCGTGGCCGGTCCCACACCTTACAATCCTTGGTCTTTTATAATAATTATTTCCCAATTTCATGAAACTCCTCCGTTTCAACAAAAACTCATGGATTCTCCATAATATCACGGTTTCGTGAAAAATAATAATATAAAATTAGGAAAAGTGTTGTGGGACCAGGAAACATAGCCGGCCGTCCATGCCCTAGCCGTGGCCGATCCCACACCTTGCAATCCCTAGTCTCTTATAATTATTATTTTCCTCAATTCATGAAACTTCTTGGTTTGAGCAAAAATCATGATTTCGTCATAATTTCTCAAATTTTGCTCGAATCATAAAAAACCAAAAGCCAACATGGTCACATGACCGGCTAGCCTCTCACGGAAATTTTAAATGTTAAAATACTCTTATTTTAATATTTATAAAATATTGATCAATTGAGCATACATGCTCATTCCAACAAAAATCAAGAATTTCAGTCAAGATGAAACTCTTCTGAAAATTCACAATGTTGCTCGAACGCACATCAGAAAATACTGAAACTCTCAGTACGGAAACACGAACACCATGGTAACATGTGCATGCCTTCTTTACCGACCAGGGGTCATCCCTAGGGCTTGCACAAAGCCGGTCCCACACGTTTTCATAATTCTGACCTAATTAGCTCAATTGCTCACACTGGGCCCAAATTCTCTCCAACCAACCTGGGGACTGCTCAAACGACCAATGGCTGGTCCCGTGACCACCAAGAGCTGGTCTCATGCTCTCTTGGTCAGTCCCACACTCTTTTCATAACAGGGTTTTATCACCTAATGCTGAATCGAGCAATATTTCAATAAATGATGAAACCGACATTTAATCATCATTCTTTCACCAACTCTCCAACTGAGGACTCTGGTGCATGCTCACTCGAGCACTGCGCACCACATGGACGCCCATCATCCCATGTGGTCGGTCCCTCTATCACTCATGACCTATTTTCAAGGATTCATCAATTAACAGATAATTGATCTGAAATTAGGGTTTCGAATAAATATTTCACCAATCATCATTCTTAGCAAGATTCAAACACTAATGAATTTATGTTTATTCAGCAACCAACATCTGAATTAATCATATAATATTTGGTAATCTACCAAAATTTTATTATTGGGTCACGTCACCAATAAATAATTCGTCGAATTGGGGAATACTTGCTCAGTTGCTCAAATATTGATCCAGCTATCAATATTCAGTAATTCATCAGTAACTTTTCGAATTGAGCAATACTTGCTCAGTTGCACGTCAAATTATCAATAATCATTAATTTTTCAAATTGAGCAATACTTGCTGAGTTGCACGTCAAATTATCAATAATCATTAATTTATCAAATTGAGCAGTAATTGCTCAGTTGCCCGTCAAATTCTCAATATTCAATAGTTCGCCGAATTGAGCAATATTTGCTCAGTTGCTCAAATATTGGTCACTAATTCATCACTGAATCTGCAATATTGACATCATTTCAGAGAACCACATGTTCGATCCATGAATGTTGAGCATTCATCACTCATGCTCGATTCAACA
Source organism: Papaver somniferum (assembly GCF_003573695.1). Lineage (NCBI taxonomy): Eukaryota > Viridiplantae > Streptophyta > Magnoliopsida > Ranunculales > Papaveraceae > Papaver > Papaver somniferum. The sequence continues at coordinate 172,590,494 of NC_039363.1, read as the reverse complement.
AAACCTAGACTCACTGTCTAATCTGTCAATAACTGACTAATTAATACACATCTGTCATGCAGAATCCACGATTCGTGAGACATCAATCACGTCAAGTTGGGGGATATCAATTAGGGTTTTGGTCTGGCGGCCTACAGCACGTGGATTCATCCACAACGAGAAATGTGAGTAAGTCGTGACAACGTTTGAAGGAGTTATCAAAGTAGTGGGTAAATGATCAACCAAGTCTCTGGAACTGGTTTCACCACGATCTCCCACTTTCCCACTCTTTCACTCAAGAAACCGTCACACTTACAGGGATCAAGGTGTTCACGACTCTGACAATATAAATAAGTCTCTGAATTCATGATTAAAGACATCGAATGATCACTAGCTATCAAAAATTGCCGAATTTCTCGAGTAACTACTCTCAAGAATTCATCAATCTATCAGAACTTATTCGAACTCATCAGTTTACCAAAAATTGCAGAAACCTTCCACGCATCCACAATCCTTGATCATCACTGATCCCACACAATTCTCAGCTGCCCTCCTACTGATTAAACCATCTACCTCTTTGCGACCGAATTGACTCTGGAACGGCCATTGAATTGGTTTAGGTTGGAGTCCTACAGATTGATCTCTCAAGTCTAAGCACAATCTTTGAAGTGTATCTGTATGAGGTTAAGCAGTTTGCTCGGTTGAAAAGTCTCGACAACACGCTCGTCTCTTCATTTCCCTAATTGAAGAGTATCGTTTTTCCCCATCCATAGTGTTCCTCCGTACATAATTATTTGTTGAGAGGGTAAAACGCATTCAGGACGTCGGTGACACTCATTCTTTGTTCCCTGAATATGTAGAGAGACTGTGTATAGATTCAGGTGGCTTTCCATACATAATTGTTTGTTGAGAGGGAAAATGCCTTCAGGACGTTAACAACGTTGCACGTTGTTCCTTGACTATGCACCTTTCAGAACGAGTCATATCTTGATTCTACAATAGAATAATTCTACCGTGACATTCACCGACTGAATTTCTAGAAGATAATCTATTCTTATTACACCGTTCGAAGGGTGATCCCCGGCTGATCCCATGGATTAGTAATAGATAATCATTTTATCTCATTACTCCGTTCCCTGAATTCCCCGACTGGATTTCATGGATTAGTAATAGATGCTCAACTCATTTTATTACTCCGTTTCATGAATCATTCACACCATAATTTCATGAATTAGTAATAAATACTCCACAATCGGGCGTCTGTCCGTCATCGAGTAAGTCCTGAGAAAATGGGGCATGTGTACTTGAAAAATAATGTACAAACGAACACCCAAACACACGAACGAAGGATCAAAGTATGGACAAACGAGCGACTCATGGAAATAAAATAAGCTATAGGCGTGGGACCAGAGCCTACCGGCCGGCCGGTCATGCCGTGGCCGGTCCCCTCCATTATTTTATTTCACTAATATTTTAGTCCCCCATCTCACAGAGATTCCCTCATATCACAGGGTTTCCCTCACTTGAGAAAACTTCATCGTTTGTGATAAACTCTTAGCTTTCCATACTTTCATCAAACAAAAATTAGAAAACCGGGACACCTAGCCGGCCGGCCATGCCCTATCCTTGGACGGTCCCACACCTCACAATTCCTTTTTTCACATATTATTATTTCCATCATCTCATGGAATTCCAACGTTTGACCGAAAACCCGAGTTTTTCAATATTTTCTCAAATATTGCTCAAACCATGGAAAAGCCAAAAGGTCAAACGGTCATACGACCGACCACAGCCTTCCCACGTCAAAATTAAAATATTATTATTTTAATATTCTCAAATTATCTGTTGCATGAGCAAAGTTCTTCTTGCCCATTCGAGCAAAAATTGAGAGTTTCAGCCAAGATCAAACTCTTCTGAAAATCCAAAACATTGCTCGAACGATCGCCAAAAAATACCAAAACTGTCAGGACTGAGACACAGACACTGTGGTGACACGGGCATGCTACCATGACCGACCAAGGCCGGCCCTAAGGCTTGCAAGGAGATGGTCCCACATATATTCACAATTTTGACCAATTTGCTAGCAATCGCTCATATTCGGTCCAAACTCTCTCCGACCAACTTGGGACTCGCTCAAACGACCGGAAATTGGTCCCACAACCACCAAGGGCCGGTACCATGCCCTCTTGGTCGGTCCCCCACCTCTCCACAATTAGGTTTTACTACCTAACGCTCGCTCGAGCAGTATTCTAATAAATGATCAACACTAGCATTTGATCATTCTTTCACCAGCCGGTCAGCAACGGACTCTCAAGCACTGTCACTCAAGCACTTGGTAACCACATGGTCGTCCATCATCCCATGTGGTCGGTCCCTCCTTTACTCAATAGCCTATTTTCAATAATTCATTAATTGACGAACAATTGATCGAAAATTAAGGTTTCAAACAAACACTCGCTGAATCACAATTCTGAGCAGTTCAAACACTAATAATTTTATGATTGATCTGGAAATTAACATCTAAATTAATTATATAATATTAGGCTCTGCCAATATTTTAATTAACTATTATTTGGTCACACTACCAATAATCCATCGAATGAGCAATACTTGCTCATCTGCTAGAATATTGATCCAACTATCAATATTCAGTAATTCACTGAAAGAGCAATACTCTATCAATTTTTCAAATATTGATCCAGTTATCAATATTCAGTGATTCAACGAGTGAGAAATACTTGCTCAAACGCTCGATTCACAGTAATTTATCGATCAGTTGTTGGAGTAATATTTACTCAGACTATCATATTTATTCAAGAACTGTGTCCTAGCAGACGCTCGATCCAAGAATTCTCCACTGGACAAATTTAGACCCATTGTCTAATCAAATCAAACGACTGACTAGTCAAATCCACGTTCGTGAGACATCAATCACGTCACATGGGGCATATCCAGTAGGTTTTTGGTCTGGCGGCCTACAACACGTGTGTTCATCCACAATGAGAAATGTGAGTAAGTCGTGCAAGAAGTTGATGGAGTTAACAAAGTAGTGGGTGGACAATTAACCAACCTTCTCACGTACGAGGAACTGGTGAAACCAAGATTTCCCACTTTCCCACTCTTTCACTCGAGCAACTGTCACACTTACTGGAGATCAATGTGTTTTACATTTTCCAGCAATATAAATAAGTCTTTGAGTCCATGATTGAAAGGCGGTACGAAAAACACACACAAACACAGAAAATCCACGAAATATATTAAACAGACGATCCACCGTCTAACCAAGAAATCATCGTGTGAGCAACACTCTTTCAGTCACTTAGACTTATTCATCATTTGCAGAAACCCACAACACATTCAAAGATGACCATTGATCTCATACAATTCTCAGCTTCCCTCCTACAGATCAACCATCTTTCCTCTTTGTGACCGAATTGACTCTGGAACGGCCATTGACTTGGTTTAGGCCGGAGTCCTATAGATTGATCTCTCGAACTTCAAAGCACTCCCGTGCACTACATCTGTTTGAGGTCAGGCAATTTGCTCGGTTGAGGAGTCTTCGATCGCTCGATCGTCTCTTCATTCCTTAAAAACCAACGAATCATTTTTCCCCATCTACACTAAGACATGCACACTTGCAATTGGTGACACAAGCATAGTTTCCCTTGCACCCACTCGATGAAAGCGATGTTGCAGATTGGGCCAGATGAACCTTACAAGTATATTATTCCATATTATACCACCGAGTACTATAGAGGTCTGTATGCTCGTCCTATCTATCCTATTCCCGACAGTGAGAGGCCGCCTAAAATTAATGAGGAAGGTTATGTCTTGCCTCCCAATGATGGTCGAGCTTCAGCTGGAAGACCAACTACTTCAAGGTACAGCGGTTCTCGAGAGAAAGTTCGCAAGACAAGGAGGTGTGGCCAGTGTGGGAGACTTTCCTTCCACAACCATCGTATATGTCGCAGAGCTCCTTTGGATCCTCGTGCACCAGTGTTCCGCAAGGAGTCTAATTCTAGGATGATCAACTTTTTGAGGAAGATGTTGTTCTGAAGTTTTAGTGAATGATTTACTGTTTTTCTGAACTTCTTTTTTACCTTTTTATGCTAGTTCTTGGATGATCAACATGGATGTTAGTTATGAAAAAGCGGGGGTCTAACAACACCACCCAATATTTCGCTTAGCAATCTGTATGGACAAACTCCAATATACTTTTTATGAGAATCAACTAGACAGTTAGACTCAATCAATAAAAAGATTATATCAAAGAGTTTATATCTCAATCTCTCGATTTGATCTTTACTCAAGCAAATGGAAATCTGCGAGTCTTTATCAAAGAGAGATAACTTGGACGGTACCAAAAACCAATGTCCAAGGATCAATCAATATCAATCAACAACCAAAGGTTGGATTTCCAATTGATGATCTTTAACGCACAACCTGTATTATCTCAATTATATAAAAAATATAATGCGGAAAAGAAATAACACAGACACCAGAAGTTTTGTTAACGAAGAAACCGCAAATGCAGAAAAACCTCAGGACCTAGTCCAGATTGAATACACACTGTATTAAGCCGCTACACACACTAGCCTACTCCAAGCTAACTTCGAACTGGACTAAGTTGAACCCCAATCAGTCTCCCACTAATTCAAGGTACAGTTGTACTCCTATGCCTCTGATACCAGCAGGATACTACACACTTGATTCCCTTAGCTGATCTTACCCACAACCAAGAGTTGCTGCAATCGAAAATCGCGGACTTGATAATAAACAAATCTGTCTCACATAGAAAAGTCTATCAAGGGATAAATATGTCTCCCACAGAAAAACCCTAGGTTTTGTTCCGTCTTAAGATATAAAATCAAGGTGAACAGGAACCAATTGATAATCTGGTCTTATATTCCCGAAGAACAGCCTAGATTAATCAACCACCTCTCAACAATCCTTCTTGACTACACAAGCGATTTGTCGAGGAATCACAAACAGTGAGACGAAGATGTTTGTGACTTCTTTATCTTGCCTATCGGAGAACTCTCACGATCTCAAGCCAATCAAAGATTGTACTCGTACGATAGAAGATGCAATATAAGATCACACAACTACGATAAAAGTAGTATCGGTCTGGCTTCACAATCCCAATGAAGTCTTTAAGTCGTTAACCTGGTTTTAGAGAAGAAAACCAAAGGTTAAAGGAGAATTGACTCTAGCGAGCGCACTAGTATCACACAGACATGTGGGGATTAATTTTGCACAATGCTAGATGTGTCCTTTATATAGCCTTCAAATCAGGTTTTGCCTTAGTTACAAAGCAATCCATATTCACCGTTAGATGAAAACCTGATTTTGATTCAAGCTAATATTTCTCAACCGTTAGATCGAAAACTTAGCTTGTCACACACGTGTACGTGTATGTTGGTTCAACATAGTTACCAAAAAGGTTAACCATATGAACATTTCATATTAACCTAGTTCTTCTTCACCATAACTAGTTCAATTGACTCAAATGAACTAGTTAGAGAGTTGTTCAATTGCTATGACATCTTATGTAACTACACAAGACACAATTGAAACAAAGATGATTCGATTCGATGAATCGGCTCATGAGCTTTATAGCCACGGTTTGCATAAAGCATTCCTTAGTAATTTAAGTTTCATGTTCAGAGCACATCTTTAGATGATAACCACTTAATCTCACAAACAAGTTCGCGGGCTTAAGGCAACCGGCAGAGTTTTCCAAACTCAGCAGAAAATCTCGGCAAAGAGACTTCCGCCAGTTCGCGGACTAGGTTCGCGGACTAAACACGCAAAAGAGTTTTTGGAAAATCCCAGCATAAATTGTCGGTAAGAGAACTTCCGTCAGTTCGCAGACTGAGTTCGCGGACTGGGTTCACGGACTTGGCAAAGCCAATTCCTCCGGTTTCTCTCAATCAACAAAGTTTGAAACTTTGGATTAAGCAATACATGGTTATGTAATATAAACTCTCATTCCAATTATTGAGACATTCTCAGAGGACGTTATATAGCCGTTATTCACAGACCGTTTCACATCAGAGCAATTCTCAAAGTAATTGAAACTTTTCATGACTTTCGTCACTAGGTGAAGATAAACTTGATCAAAGCGAAACGCTTTACCAACACACGATTTTGAGAAAAAGATAAGTAGTGAATACTCAACTCGAGATGTCAATGTGTATGATCCAGTCTATATAGCATACGACTTTTTGTCTCATAAGAAGTAGGAGATAGAATAGATAGACTTTTGAGTGATAGATAAGTTCAAGTCTCCACATACCTTTTTGTTGACGAAGTTCCATAGTTCCTTGAGTAGATCTTCGTTGTTGTATGATGAATCGCCATGAAGTCCTTGATCTCAACTACACTTTTCTATCCTAGTCCGAGACTTAGCTATAATAGACTAGAAATCAAGACTCATAGTTTTGATCACTAACATTGACAAACATGCTTGATATAGCAACGCATGCGAGATCGACCGAGATATGCTCAAACAATCTCCCCCTTTGTCAATTTTAGTGACAAAACTATTAATACATATGGAATACAAAAAAGATAAACTTCAGTGGCTCCTATTCCATAGTCTAATCTTCAACGTTCCTTGAAATCTTCGTCCTTCCAAGTACTCCAATGATCCCAAAGGTTGTAAGTTTAGCACCACCGTTGTTGAAGATCCGTAGCTATAACAATGAGAGAAATCGAGATTCTCGATCATTATTATACAGTGTCATAGTATCATTATGTAACATCAAAGTCCAATTGCATCACGACTTTAACAACAACACTATGGTGATATGTATCACTCCCCCTTAGTCAATACTCCATCTCGATCATGGAAACCACTCCCCCTTACACAATGATCCGAAAAACATATGTATTTGTAGTGTGAACTACATTATTTCTCCCCCTTTTTGTCAATGAAATTGGCAAAGGTAAAAGAACGGGATCATAATGAAATTTCCACAAGAGACATTTCATAGACTAAAAGAAAAATACATACCAACTTAATTTAAATGCAATCATAAAGCCGAAGATAAATGCATTCATCAAGGAGTTTTAAGATACAAGATAACCCCTATAAAATTCTACAGCCGCACACCCCGCAAGATATTACCATTAAGCACAAGTTCAAAAGAACTCTCCCCCATTTGATGTCATTCCCGAAAGAACAACAAGAGTGACCTTAATTTCGAAAGAAAAGAAGGATTTTTTTAATTGGATACCAAAAACCATGGAAAATGATTTTCTATATCCAAAGCTCAATCAAATTAATTACAAGTAAACCCATGATTAATTTAATTGGAATACGCAACTAAATCAAACCAAAAAAGTGATCAATTTAATTGATTGTGCTCAACATAAGTAAACTTACGGAGCTACGACTAAGGTAATCATACGGAGATGACTAACTTAATCGTTCACATACTCAACATAAGGAAAACTTTACGGAATATATGACTACATTAACCAATAGAGTATGATTAGTATATCCGTTCATATACTCAACACAAGGACTTGTGGAATATATGAAAACTCAACTAGACTAATTACAAGAGAACCTATAATTAATCTAATTGGAAAACACCACCAAACTAATCACAGAAGTAATCAATTTAATTGTCAATTGTTTTGCTCGACAAAGGAAGACTTTCGGAGAAAATAACTAAATAACCAACCAAGATGATTAATTTGGTTCAAAGATGCTCGACATAAAGTACCTTACAGAACAACCAATAAAGTTAATCACAAAATAATCAACTTAGTTGTATCATGCTCGACATAAGACACATTACGGAGCCTCACGGTAATACAAAAAGAATGGATCAATGAAGATCAATACCGTGGAAAACATACAAGGATCTATTCTATTTTTCCATCACTATTTGCATAACGACATAATAGACTTTATCCTTCTCACACAAAAGATTTTACCCTATTTTCCATTAAATAGATGACTGCATAGGTATAACTTTTGTATTTGTCAAAAGTCCATTCGTCCTTTCATCAATACATATAAATTTATGAACGACTTTACTTTTGACAACATATGGGACCTTCAAGTTCACGGATGCAAACAATACATATCCCATAAACAACTGCAATATCACAAAATCATAAAGATTAATACTGCAATAACAATCTTTGCCCTTAGAAGGTAGAATCAATCTTTTTCGCACGGATTTATACCAAGAGTGGTTACCAAAAGTGTATAAAAAGATTTCCTTAATAAAGAAGAACATACAAAGTCATTGACGACTATGCACCATAGTTCACATGAGATGATTGTGAACACTCAAGAATATATAGCAATGTGAACTACTACCCATTCTCGAACTTCCTTATTTTTGATTCACCAACATCACTCTTGTAACAGCCACAAAATATCTTAGAATAGGATTTCTCCAAGAATCCCAGTGCCCAAGCCCAAGAGAATAGAACAAGTGCAACGAAACAGAGCAAACACTAAAAAAACAAGAGACAGGACAAAGACCAATATTAACTCATCCAAATTAAACAATTCTCATCTCCATTTTGAAGGGAATTCAATAAGAAAAAGAATTCAAAAATTGTAATGACCCGTCCCTCCACCGATACTGTCCCCACTTAGCCACTGCGGTTATCCGGCAGTGTGGGGTTTTTAACGGGCATCGCTGCGGTAATCCAGCAGTAACTTCCCGGATGGTCACCCATCCCTGGATTGCTCCCGCCCGAGCACACTTAACTACGGAGTTTTCTGCCAACTCTGGAGCCAATTGTGCTGAAAAGGCCTCGGTGTTAGGGAAGGACAAATCATTACTTATATTCCATTCGGCCAACCACTGCCGAATATCGGGGTATTACAATACCACCACCTTAAATTGGAGCCGTCCTCGGCTCCAGAATATATTCGCAAGCTCAGATCTCCGACGTTCCCTACCCCTCATGAGAAGCACCTGGAACAACCCCGTCCAGCGTACCTTCTCACCCTCGGCAGGTGAACCGTCGTCGGCTCTGATACCATTTGTAATGACCCGTCCCTCCACCGATACTGTCCCCACTTAGCCACTGCGGTTATCCGGCAGTGTGGGGTTTTTAACGGGCATCGCTGCGGTTATCCGGCAGTGTGGGGTTTTTAACGGGCATCGCTGCGGTAATCCAGCAGTAACTTCCCGGATGGTCACCCATCCCTGGATTGCTCCCGCCCGAGCACGCTTAACTACAGAGTTTTCTGCCAACTCTGGAGCCAATTGTGCTGAAAAGGCCTCGGTGTTAGGGAAGGACAAATCATTACTTATATTCCATTCGGCCAACCACTGCCGAATATCGGGGTATTACAAAAATAATGAGGTAAAACCGAGTTCGAACGAAGAAGTTACGGCCAAAACAAGTTTACCGAATATCGACGTCAAGTATGCATACGGGTTTGCGAACTTAAACCCCTGGATTTTGATTTTGATTGTTGTTATGCATATTTGGTATGTGTACCATGTAGTCCAAACATCCTGAACTATTATTTTCAAACCTAAACATTTAAGAACCTTAAACACAGATCAAGTTAGGTAGAAATGAACGATAAGCAAGATTATTATAAGTATTCTAAGCAAATAAAAGTACAAATCTTGCTCAAGTTTATAGACATACCTTTTTAGATGAATCCAATCGAATTCTACCGCCTTACCGAACATAATCTGTGTGCCCCAATTATTGTGCTTCCCTCACCGTATACAAATCAGGGCATTCCTTGGTGAGGTTGCACTTCCAACACAATCAAGTTGCGTTGGGGTGAACAAAGTCTTGCTCACCACAAGTGACCTTTGGATTATCATGAAAGAGATCACTTTTAGAACCTTTCATATCCAATTCCATTTTTCCAAAAAACTTGGTAAGTTCCAAAATCATGGATCTTTTCCATAGTCATGGATTTTTCTGGAAGATAATTCCTTTTCACACTCAAAACATCATTGTCTTTCTTCGGTATCCACTTCTGAGTGCGTTTAGGAACAGTCGGAACCTTCTTCCCATCGCTCTCTTCTAGAATTCATGGAAGAGAATTGGATTGACTATTCTTTTGCAAGTTGGTCTTTCTCCAATTGGGAGCATCGGATCTTGTCTTTGTCTTACGAAGTTATCCTTTTCATAACCATTACGATTATGAAAAGGATTCGTACGACGTTTATAGGCAAATCTAGGTCTATCATAGCACTGATTCCTTTGCCTAAAGGTTGGACAATTACAACCTGTAATGTTAAGAGGATCAGTCTTAACGTATGGTCTTGGTTTCACAACTTCTTGTGATGCCCAAACAAGAACATCATGAAGTTTCTCATTGCTTATACGGAAACGACATCTCCTTTCCAGGTGGCCTTTATTTCCGCAATAGTGGCAAACATAAGGAATGTTCTTACCTCGATCCGTGTGTGCTAATTTTGGAGGTTGATAAACTTTGCTATTTTGAATCTTAACTGCCGTAGAAGGTATTTCACTTTTGCCATCAGTGGAAACCTTTTGTTGAGAAGAATCACTAGCCTTGACAAATTTTACCTCTTTGCTAGGAGAATCTATTCCCTTATAGCCCAATCCTCGTGTATCACGATGATTTTTACTTGCTCCTAGCATAGTGATTAATTTAATTGAACTAGTATTGAACTTTTTCAAGTCATCTTCCAACATCTTGATTTTATCAAGAGCAGCAGCTAAATCAGCCTCAAGGCGTTTTTCTCGAGTGAGATAAGCGCTTTCTCTGTCGTCTAAACTTGTTTGGTGGGAGTTAAACCTTGCTTCAGATTCTGCAAGTTTCTCTTCCAACAAAAAGTACTTTTGATAAAGAGTATCACATTCGAGTGACTTCATACGTAGGTTTTCCTCAGAATCCTTGAGGATCGATTCGGTAGAACGATTCGAAAAATAAACACCTGCGTAACATCTTCTCAATTTCTTGTTTTCTCGACAGAGATGAGTCAGAAGAGGTGTGACATGAGAAGTTGTAATCTTCTTCATATTCCACGAATCCAAAAACTTAACATACTCTGAGACTTCCTCATCAACATCTCTATCAATATCTGAATAACCTTCATCAGAAAGTTCATCCAACTGTTCTTTTTAGGAGCGTTTCCCAATCAACAGTTTTTACATCAAGAGAATGATTAGATATTAACTTAGATGTGACAGTTTTCTCAGGTGAAACGAAGCTTTCATAATTATATGGTGATTTCTGAATTGGTACGCTATTAGAGATAGACTCGTCCATAATCAGATCGCTACAAACACATACTTATAAGGTCTTTAATGTGTTTGCCTTCTCTGATACCAATTGAAAAAGTGGGGGTCTAACAACACCACCCAATATTTCACTTAGCAATCTGTATGGACTAACTCCGTAATACTTTGCTAGAGAATCAACTAGACAGTCAGACTCAATCTAGATAAAAAGTATCTCAATGAGTTATTATCTCAATCTCTCGATTTGATCTTTACTCAAGCAAAATCTGCGAGTTTTTAACAAAGAGAGATAACTTGGACGGTACCAAAGACCAATGTACAAGGATCAATCAATATCAATCAACAACCAAAGGTTGAATTTCCAATTGATGATCACGAACACACAACCTGTATTATTTCTATTATATAAAATATAATGCGGAAAAGAAATAACACAGACACCAGAAGTTTTGTTAACGAGGAAACCGCAAATGCAGAAAAACTCCGGGACCTAGTCCAGATTGAATACACATTGTATTAAGCCGATAAAGACACTAGCCTACTCCAAGCTAACTTCGGACTGATCTATAGTTGAACCCCTACCAATATCCCACTGATACAAGGTACAGTTGTACTCCTACGCCTCTGATCCCAGCAGTACACTGCGTACTTGATTCCTTTTATTGATCTCACCCACAACAAAGAGTTGTTGCAACCCAAAATCACAGACTTGATAATAAACGAATCTGTCTCACACAGAAAAGTCTATCGAAAGCATAAATCTGTCTGCCACAGATAAACCCTAGGTTTTGTTCCGTCTTTAGATATAAAATCAAGGTAACAAGAACCAATTGATAATTCGGACTTATATTCCCGAAGAACAGCCTAGATTAATCAATCACCTCTCTACAATCCTTCCTGACTACACAAGAGGATTGTTGAGGAATCACAAACAATGAGACGAAGATGTTTCTGACTTCTTTATCTTTCCTATCAGAGAACTCTCACGATCTCAAGCCAATCAATCGCTTGTACTCGTACGATAGAAGATGCAAGATCAGATCACACAACTACGATAAAAGTAGTATTGGTCTGGCTTCACAATCCCAATGAAGTCTTTGATTCGTTAACTCGAGTTTAGAGAAGAAACTCAAGAGTTAATGGAGATCGACTCTAGCGAGAGCATTAGTAGCACACAGACATGTGGGGATTAGGTTTTCTCAATGCTAGATGTCTCCTTTATATAGCCTTCAAATCAGGTTTTTGCCTTAGGTACAAAGCAAAATCTATTCACCGTTAGATGAAAACCTGATTCAGATTCAAGCCAATATCTCTCAACCGTTCGATCTAAAGACATAGCTTGTCACACACACTTGGGTACACGTTTACTGGGTTTGAGAAAACCATGCCCAAACGAGTACACATATGTTGGTTCAACATGATAACCCAAAAGGTAAACCGTATGAGCATCTCATATTAATCATGTTCTTCTTCACCATAACTAGTTCAATTGACTCAAATGAACTAGTTAAGAGTTGTTCAATTTCTATGAGATCTTATGTAACTACACAAGACACAATTGAAACAAAGATGATTCGATTCGATTAGAATCGGCTCATGAACATTATAGCCACGGTTTGCATAAAGTATTCCTTAATAATTAATGTTTCATGTTCAGAGCACATCTTTAGATCATAACCTCTTAAGCTCACAAACAAGTTCGCGGACTTAAGTTAATCGGTTGAGTTTTCCAAACTCAGCAGAAATTCTCGGGTCGAGAACTTCCGCCAGTTCGCGGACTAAGCACACAAACGAGTCTTTGAAATCCCAGCAAAAATTCTCGGTCGAGAACTTCCGTCAGTTCGCGGACTGAGTCTGCGGACTGGGTTCGCGGACTTGGCAAGCCAATTCCACAATCCTACCGATTTCTCTTGATCAACAAAGTTCGAAAACTTCGGTTCAAAAATACATGGTTATATAATATAAACTCTCATTTCAATCGTTGAAACATTCTCGGAGGGCGATATTCAGTCGTGAAGAAAAACATACCTTTCTCGTCAGAGCAATTTCCAAAGTGATTGAAACTTTCATGACTTTCGTCACCAGGTGAAGATAAACCTGATCAAAGCGAAACGCTTTATCAACACATGATTTCGAGTAAAAGATAACCAATGAATACTCAGCTCGAAATATTTAGTGTATATGATCTAGTCTATATAGCATACGACTTTTATCTCATAAGAAGTAAGATAAGAATAGATAGACTTTCGAGTGATAGATAAGTTCAAGTCTTCACATACCTTTTTGTTGATGAAGTTCCACGGTTCCTTGGTGTAGATCTTCGTCGTTGTCGTTGAATCACGATGAAGTCCTTGAGATCAACTACACTTTTCTTATCCTAGTACGAGACTTAGCTAATAGGCTAGAAATCAAGACTTTATAGTTTTGATCACTAACATTGACAAACATGCTTAATATAACAACGCATGCGAGGTTGACCGAGATATGCTCTAACATTATCTTGTTACACACAAATGAAATATACTTTCATTTAGATATGGATTCCCTTACCTAAACGTGTATATTGAGTTGGATCAATAATAGTTAACCGAAGTTAGCCATATGAACACTTTTGTCTTAGCCGTATTCATCTAACATTTCTAAATCAAATATGAAGATCAATCAATCATGAAATATAATCAAATGAATATGATTGAATTTCAAATAGACTTGTTAAATTGTTCACAATCTCATAGAAAAATATATGAACAAATTGAATCGAAATCGGTTTGATTCATTATCGTACAAAGTACTTATATATGAATCAATTCATCAATATTAAGCCATGGGTTGCAAATATTGCATTCATTAAATCATAAATGTTTTAGCTCATGAATATGAGAATCATACATGACCAACCTATAACTTCACCTTTGTGTTCACCAACCAGTTACGCGAACAACATTTTCGGACCTTGGCCTAGTCAAGCCGTTCGCAAACCCGGTTCGCGAACAACCATTCCGGACCCAACTCAAGTAGAAACGTCGCATACTAGGTACGCAAACAAGGTTCCCGGACCTTCTCAGGTAAAACCGTTTGTGTACTGGGTACGCAAACAAGGTTTTTGGATCTGAATCATTACAAAACAGTTCACATACTAGGTATGCATACCGTGTTGTATCCAGAAATGGGTAATCGTTCTAAACTCTCATTTCAATCATTGAAACATCCTTTAAAGACGACGATGGTTGTCTCACACAAACCATTAGCTTCAAGTAATTTTCAAGTGATCAAATGATCAATACGAAACTTCACAAGCTAACATCACATGACTGTCTCACACAAATCATATAAGATGTTCAAGGTAATTTTCACATGCTCATCTTTTGATATTAATATAGTTTCCAACAATAAATTGTTTCCAACTAAACTCGTCAAGAATATGATGAACATAGCTAAAGTAAAAAGCTTCTAACACATATTTCGAGAAAAAGATAAGCGAGTTAAGCTCGACTCTAGATATCAAATGTGTATAATGTAAAAGTCTATATAGCTATACGACTTAGTCTCATTAGAAGATAGAAATAGAATAGACTTTTGAGTGATAAATAAGTTTTAGTCTCCACATACCTTTTGTTGATGAAGTCCCTCCAATCTAGAAATCAAGTATAGAGTTTTGATCAACTAAACTTGACAAACAAGCTTGAGATAGAAACACTTGTAAGTTTGACCGAGCATTGCTCTAACAATAGACAAGTGCAATGTAGTTTCTCATATGATTAATCAACTAAAATAGATATTTCTCTACAATATTTCAACTTTACTGGCATCATACACCACTACATGAAAAATATACATCTACAACTGGAAAAATACAACCCTTTTTTAAATGTCATAGGATATCCCACGTTTTACAACCTTTCTCAACGGAAGTGTCATAGAATGGCATCACTACCCATCCCCAGAACCCAAGGGTTGCGACAAGAAAACAAACGACAAACCATTAAGAAAACGAGTTGGTATCAACCATCCTTACACTTCACAAGTTTGAGGTTTTTATGTTATCTTTGTATAGAAATGTACAACAACTTTTATAAGTGTCGTTGAAGACAAGGGATTCGAACGTGAACCAACTATGTGTTAGTCTAACCTATCAACCATCCTTACACTTCACAAGTTTTGGTATTTTGTGCCTTTTTTAAATGAAATTGTATAACAATCTTTATAAGAGTTGTTGAAGTAAAAATATAGGATGTTGGAAAAATGAGTTTGCGGGGATTTGATCCTAAGCCTACTGCGTGCAAGTCCACGGCAGCAACCATCCCTACATCATCAGAACTCCGTCATGTTTGTGGTTCTTTTTTATACAAACTTTATGACACGCTTTGGAAACCTTTATAAGAGTTGCAAAAACAAAATATGATGTACAAAAATAAGGCTCAGTCACCTGAGCCGCAAACAACGCCTTTCCTGTAAACAATAACATACATTCTACAAGCCTTCTCTGTAAGCAATCACATACATTCTACAATGATAATGCATCTCATTTCATATCTATTAGTTCCCTGGCACTTCATTTCACAGTTCAAGTACCCAGTTTCTTCCAATCCACCATAAAACATTAACAAAAAGGGATTTTTTTTCAGAAACAATGACAATCCATAGCACCAAATGGTAACTAAAAACAAAAAAGAAGATAAATTACTGTGAAATCTAGTCCTCTGGCTGTAAATGACTATACCATCACAAATTCCCTTCTCCTCTCCTCCTTTTTCCGGGCTTGAGACCGGCAATGAAATGATAAATCATTTTCACTGGCGGAGTTAAAAAAGGGTGTTCACTAGGAACTAAGATCAAATATCACAATCACAATAATAAGATCAAAAATCACAATCACAAGAAAAATACTAGTTTCAGCAAAGGAAATGCATAAGAACTGTGACAACAAGATCCATAATGACGGCAACGAGAACGACGAAGACAGTAAAAAAACATTACAATAAACACAATACAGTACATACTTACCTAACTTGTGAACTTCTTTTCTTCTTCCTCTTGTTCTTCTTCTTTGTCGGAACCACTACGATAGGTTCAACATCTTCTCTTGCGTAACTCTCACTCTTGTCATCCATTTGTAAGGCAAGAGTTGAAGTATCCACAGGTTGGCAACTAGTGTCATCCTTTTCATTGAATTCCTCTGATTCATGGAAACCCCTAGGTGGTGGTTTTATCATCACATACCAGTTAGATGTATCTGACTCTCGAGAATAGAAAACTTGTCGCGCTTGTGATGCTAAAATGAACGGGTCATTACAAAATTGGTTCTTATGCTGCTTTAAGTTGACTAATGTGAAGCCTTTTTCTACCTTCACACCAAAGTAGGTGTGATCCCAGTCACATTTGAATATGGGAACTTGAAGAGTAATGTAGTCCAACACTAGAATTTCTTCTAAAACACCATAGAAACTAGTGGTTTCTGATCATCCTGCAACTAAAGTTTTTGATTAAAATGAGACACCAATGTTTTGTGTGACTCTTTGAACATCCTTCGTAAGAAACCTAGACCCATTGATTAGCAAGCCTTTATATGACACATAGTTTTCTAAAGGTCCTTTTGCCAACCACTCTACCGTGTTTGATACTGACATGCCTTGTTCAATTTGCATATAAACATACAAATGCATACTAATAACATAAATACATAACTAAATGGTTATCTGAGCATGAGAAGACATTTTTATATAGCCTGTGCCTAGACCTCCAAACAGAATATATTGAACCCATACATGAAAACAGAATCAAACAATCTATATAGCACATCCATGGACGATGGTTCTATTTGAGTTTTCTGAAGTCTCAAAAGCCATAAGTGATTAAACTAGCTACTAAGGTGCGCAATCTGACTAAAAGTGGGAAAAACGTACCTTTTTAAACCAATCTGCGAATGTGTCTGACTATATGGAATGAGCTGGTCTTCAATGGTAACAGACCTCCCAACGGAAGATTTTAACTCATCCATATGCATTCTAAGATAAAAGTAAAATCAAAACATGACGTATTAACTGACAAAACATTTCTAATGAACAACAACGTGATACTTACGTCATATATGGGTCAATTTCTGCTGTGTTAAAAAGCACATATCTGTGAGCAATCTTTAGATTTTCACTATCCATACGCAGTTGTTCACCTTTAGAAAGAGAACGTGTTGTCGGTGTGGTACCATCGTTTTTATCAAGCCTTGGGTTTTCTCTTATTTCAGTTGCTTGATCCATGATAATAGAATACCTAACACACTTTATTCCAAGATAACACTCTGCTATACAAGCTTCAGGTAGTGCGTAATTTTTAACATATTATTTGAATGTCTTCATATACCTATATGAAAGTAGCATATGAAACAGTTATACCAGTTAGAACACTTAAATATTAGGTAGTAACTCTAAGCTACAAGGGAAAGCTTGCATAACACACCTTTCAAATGGATACATCCAACGATATTGTACAGGTCCACATAAACGCACTTCTCGAGCTAGGTGAATTGTCAAGTGCACCATCATATCAAAAAAGGATGTAGGGAATTACATCTCCAACATACAGAAAGTCTCAGCAACTTCTACTTCAAGTTCTACTAATCTTTCGAGATGAACTATCCTTTGGCATATTTCGTGAAAATAAGAGCACAACCTGAAAATCGCCTTACTTGGCCCCTCAGGTAAAAGTACTCTCAAAGCTACAGGTAATATTTGTTGCATATGAACATGGTAATCATGAGCCTTAAGGACACCTAAGCATCCATCTTTCGAGAAATGCTTCCTAAGATCCGAACTATACCCATACGGAACCTTCAAATTTCTCATTCTATTATAAAGTATAACCTTATTCTTGTTGCTTAAGCTGTATGGTGTTGGTCGAAGAATTGTTTTGCCATTTATCTCTTCCGGATGCAATTCTGGTCTTATTCCCATACTTTTCAGATCCTTACGGGAATTTAAACCGTATTTTGTTTTGAACTTTATATTCAAAATAGTACCAATGACACCCTCACAGATATTTTTTATGTATGCATAACATCAATATTATGCGGCAGTAACAAATCCTAGGAATTCATGAAAAAAACCTAACATTAGTAATTCCTTTATACAAGTTAACATGCATGCTTATAATTACCTATAAAGCCAGCTGTTTGATCACTAAGTAAAAGAACTAGAAAAACGTGACACACGTAAACCAAAAAGAACATAGATATAATAATGAGTTCAATAACACATGACAGAACCTTATAAAACATCATTGGAAGTTCAGGGCTAATGGGTATTCAGGTTATAGTGAGTTCAAGCATATATCATGTGCACGAAACTATTTAACAAGTAAATTTGAAGTTAGAACTGACCTTCCAGTAAGGCAAGTCGAAGAATATCGACCGTTTGTTAAACACCCGAAGCTCAGTTTCCTCGTCAGGTACACCAGAACTATGCGTATCAGAAACAGCATCCCTTTTCCGCTTCCCATTACGCGAATTACCATCCTTTGCACCTTTTGCCGCACTACTCTGACCCTTCTCCTTTGTCATCTTCTTCTTATTATTATTATTATTCTTTTCCTCCTTTTCTTTCCTTTTCTCCTCCTCGTTTTTCCCCGCTTTCCCAAAATCATTTATAATACTACTCTGACATTCAAATACCGCAGCACCAGACATAACAGGTGGTTTTTCCCTCTTCTCAACTTCCCCATTAAACAAGTCTTTTTTCTGTCGAAAAGGATGATTATGACGAAGGAATCTCCTATGATTCATGTATACAGTTTTACGACTAAACGGCAACCAGTTGCTAAGTGTATTATCACCACAAAGAGGGCAGGCTACCTTCCCTTTATACGTTCATCCAGATAGATTACCATATGCAGGGAAATCATAATTGTCCACATCAATAAAGCCTTCAAGTTAAATTATGTTTTACTAAACGAATCATATACCTTCACGCATTTCTCCCACAACTCAATCAGATCATCAATCAATGGCTGCAAGTATACATCGATGTCCTTACCCGGTTGTTTTTTTCCTGGAATCAGCATGCTCAGAATAATGTTATCATCTTGCATACACATATGAGGGGACACATTATAAACCACGATCATTACCGGCCAACAATTGTGGGTTGCGGAAAGATCGCCAAACGGATTGAATCCATCAGCGGCAAGCCCAAGACGCAGATTACGCGAATCTGAAGCAAATGCGGGAAATCTTCTGTCTATGTGCTTCCAAGCCAAAGAATCTGAAGGATGACGTATCTTCCCATCTTTACTCGTGTTCATCGCGTGCCATATCAACTGCTCATCCATCTCAGCCGATTGATACAATCTTTTCAATCTAGGTACAATGGGGAAGTATCTAAGAACCTTCACCGACATCTTCTTTTTGGGCTTGTCTATCATGTCCACATCGTCCTCCATGTTAGATTTGTCTTGCTTCCACCTAGAAATAATGACATTTAGGACATTCATCCGCATCTTTCAAATCTTTTCTAAACAAACAACAATCATTCTCACAGGCATGTATTTTCTCGTAAGTCAATTGATAAGATTTCAGCAGCTTATTCACTTCATATGTGCTTTTAGGAAGACAATGACCTGGCGGCAACAGCGAACCAATTGTCTTGAGAATCTCATCAAAATCCTTCCTAGATATACCACTAACTGTCTTGTGCCTATACAACTCAACAGTGATAGATAACTTTGTTTGTCTTTTACAATTATGGTATAATAGAGTGACAGCCGCCTCATCCACCTGGTTGTCCAACCCATTTTCCTGCCTGATTTCATGGCCCTGATCTTGATGTGCATCACCTTCAATATTATCCTCTATAGACATCTGTTCTGAACCATGTGTCTCTCCCTCTTGGCGAACATCATTAGAAATGATAGCCGGCTCCCCGTGAAAAACCCACTCGGTGTATGTAGGATCCATACCTTGTCTCAGCAAGTGAAGATGCACTTCAGTCGGAGGAAGTGGCAAACAAATATTTTTATAATCAACACAAGGACGACTGAACTTAGAAGGATTTCCAAGTTTCTGACAAACAGTCTTTATGAAATTCTTCAATGCATCCTGGTATGGAAGACCAGCCCTACATAAAAGATAGATAAAATCAGAACATCGTAATAATGTAAATTAACAATATCTAGCAAACCAAAGTAAAGAATGTAATATATATATATACTTAAGTTAAACATATTAACCTTGGCCAATGAATCCAATCTTTATTCATCATTTAGAACGAATTCAGTCAATCTATATATATGTTAAAATGAAACTTGAATCTGCGCGCAACAGAAAAAGCAAGAGTTACAATATGGCTCACACATTCAAAGATTTCCATAAAACAGAGTGAGCCAAGTATATATTTGGTCTTTTCTCTAAACATTTACACAATCCATTATTACAAGGACCTATATATATATATCTATATATATATATATATCATGTAACTTCACCATGGTCATTTAGTAAAACACACACACACATTAAACAAATATCTTTAAAGTCTGTATAGAACAATGACAATGCTCTAAATATCTTTTTTTAATTAGATGGTATGAAATGAAGTACAACATATTTCTATTAAATAAGGTCTTACGTACACATATAATTAAAAATTATTACATATGAAGACTTTTCCCTAGCTTTGTAACTAGTTCAGCTATTTGATTAGTAGAAAATCTAACTTTTTCTTTTGCAGCAATGAAGATAGCATCTGAATCCCATGTAAAAGCTCCACATTGTTCACATAAAAGGTAAGCTATGTGCTTATTGTGTTGATTGTTGCATATTTTTAGGGTGAGTTTGTAATTGCAGGTTGAAGAGAAGCACAATTGATTGTGCAGTGGACAATTTTTATAAGGGTGGCCTTCTCCGCAAGCATTACAGCTTTTCTTTGATGGTAACAACAACAACTTGGATTCGCAAGGGTCAGAAGCATCATGAAACCATTCAAAGTAGGTGCAGGTAGGTATGGTGCACTTGAAGAACATTTTTCCATAGGTTTCAGTTGTTGTGGATCGTAGAAATGCTCTCACACCATTACAAGGAACATGCTTGCACATAGAATAAATCCAAGGACACACTTTTGTCTCATGGTTCCCTTGTTCACACATAGCACACTCAAATAGGATTTTTTCATTCTCATGTTACTGTTGATGTTGTTGCAGCTACTACTGCTACTTGGAGAGTCTTTCACACCTCCACTCATGATTGATTCACTACAAATAACATTCCTAATCTAAGAGGACGTGCAATCCTGCCACATTTGACTACTTCAATTAGCAGCAAGTATAACACATACACATTAAACAAAGAGCTCCAAAAGGCATACCTTTGAACTATATATTCTTTCAAATTAAGCTATGTTTCTCTTCAGTGATAATATTACCCCTCACAGATCAACAAAGTATGTGTACGTGAAGTTCTTTTGAAATCCTAAACTGATTTGAAGACCAAATTGAAGCAAATCCTTCAAAAAAAAAAAATCAGATTTTCAATCATTTGAATTAAATGCACTACTACCTGAATTGAATGAATTCAAAAAACCCTTATTAAAATTAAATGCAATGATTTCCAATCATTTGAATTAAATGCACCACTACCTGAATTTAATGAATTCAAAAAACCCTAATTAAAATTAAATACAATAATTTTACTGAATTAAACCCAATGATTTAACTACACCCATTCATCCAATGATTGAATTAAATGCAATGATTGAAAAAAAAATAAAAAAAAATTCAAGTTACAAATCGACAATCAAAAAAAATAAAAATAAATTAAAACCCTAAACAGATCGAGAAATCCGAGTTACAAACCTGTATAAGTCTTCTGCTACCTCGATCTGTTGATGGTTATAAGTCTTCAACTCGATCTGTGGGTGAAGAAATCTGTACAACTACCTCGATCTGTTGATAGTGATATGGGTGATTGTAATCTGTTGGTGGTGGTGGTTCTGATGATCGTGAGATGTTGTTGATGGTGCTTGTAATGATGGTGAGATGTTGTTAATGGTGGTTCTGATGATGGTGAGTTGTTGTTGTTGGAGGTTTTGAGGAAGTAGGGATGAAGGTGGTGGTGGTGCTGCGGGAGAAACAAAGAAATGGATGAAAATGGCTAAGGATAGAGAAGATAAGGATAGTAAAGACAGAGAAAAAAATCAAAAATATGGACGGTCAGAGATTGAAATGGATGGTTGTGATGACATATTTTCTACAACATCTTCCACAACTGCGAATAAAGGTCGTCGTAGAGCTTTTAAACTTCTGCTAAAAAAAATTCACTTCTGTTAAAGATTTTCTAATTTTTTTCACTTCCGGTGGAATCTTACCTTTAGATGGTCGGAATCGTCATTCTTGCAAAGTTTTCGACTTATCGTAGTCTGAACCCGTCCGGGTTTCGATCTCGGAGTAACTTTCATTCTCGAAGTTAACCAATTTGGGGTTTGTTTAAGCTTTCTGGCATGGAATCTTACCTTTAGATGGTCGGAATCGTCGTTCTGCCAAAGTTTTCGACTTATAGTAGTCCGAACACGTCCAGGTTTCGATCTCGGAGTCACTTTCATTCTCAAAGTTGACCAATTTGGGGTTTGTTTAAGCTTTATGGCATGGAATCTTACCTTCAGATGGTCGAAATCGTCGTTCTGCCAAAAATTTTGACTTATAGTAGTCCGAACCCGTCCAGGTTTCGATCTCGGAGTCACTTTCATTCTCGAAGTTGACCAATTTGGGGTTTGTTTAAGCTTTCTGGCATGGAATCTTACCTTCAGATGGTCGGAATAGTCGTTCTGCCAAAGTTTTCGACTTATAGTAGTCCAAACGTGTCCAGGTTTCGATCTCGGAATCACTTTCATTCTCGAAGTTGACCCAATTTGGGGTTTGTTTAAGCTTTCTGGTATGGAATCTTACCTTTAGATGGTCGGAATCGTCGTTCTTCCAAAGTTTTCGACTTATAGTAGTCCGAACTCATCCAGGTTTCGATCTCGGAGTCACTTTCATTCTCGAAGTTGACCAATTTGGGGTTTGTTTAAGCTTTCCGGCATGGAATCTTACCTTCAGATGGTCGGAATCTTCGCTCTGCCAAAGTTTTCGACTTATAGTAGTCTGAACCCGTCCAGGTCTCGATCTCAGAGTCACTTTCATTTTCGAAGTTGACCAATTTTGGGTTTGTTTAAGCTTTCTGGAATGGAATCTTACCTTCAGATGATCGGAATCGTCATTCTGCCAAAGTTTTCGACTTATAGTAGTCCGAACCCGTACATGTTTCGATCTCGGAGTCACTTTCATTCTCAAAGTTGACAAATTTGGGGTTTGTTTAAGCTTTCTAGTATGGAATCTTACCTTTAGATGGTCGGAATCGTCGTTCTGCCAAAGTTTTCGACTTATCATAGTCCGAACACTTTCATTGTCGAAGTTGACCAATTAGGGGTTTGTTTAAGCTTTATGGTATGGAATCTTACCTTTAGATGGTCGGAATCGTCGTGGAAACAAAGTTTTCGACTTATAGTAGTCCGAACCCGTGCAGGTTTCGATCTCGGAGTCACTTTCATTCTCGAAGTTGACCAATTTGGGGTTTGTTTAAGCTTTCTGGTATAGAATCTTACCTTTAGATGGTCGGAATCATCGTTGTTGCAAAGTTTTCGACTTATAGTAGTCCGAACCGGTCCAGGTTTCGATCTTGGAGTCACTTTCATTCTCAAAGTTGACCAATTTGGGGTTTCTTTCTAATTCGATGATCTAGAATTAAGCAAAAACAAAGACAAGGATCAATCTAACGGTCACAATTCCTTGTTTGGTTTTGACAAAAACAAACATTGCTCAATCCGTAACCTATTCTTTTAGCCAATCATATTGCATAAATTCTAATCTAACGGTTGTAATCCCTATCATGCGGATTGAGGATTTTCCTTCCCAACATTCCACCTAAACATCCCGCCCAAAATTTTCCCCATCCTTCTAGAAACAGCAACGTGTCACCTCTCCAATTTTCGGAAAAATCAAGAAAAAAAGAAAAAATCAGAGACCACACAAAAGTCTCCCTCGTTTCCTTCTCCTTCTCCATTTCCATTCAACTCCCCTTTTTATCTCCGTTTTCTCTCAGAAAAAGAAAATCCCACTGCAATTTTTTTTTAATTCGCTCAAACCCTAAACCTAATAAAAAAATCATATTTTTCATCTAACTTCAAATCCTCTCATCTGCAACCCTAATCAGAAAATCCAACTATCCACAAAACATCTAAAATCAAGAAAATTTATCTGCAAACCCTCATCGGAAAACTTAGTCTATCTGCAACCCTCAAAAGATTGGTAAAAAATAAACTCTCAAACCCTCTGTTCTCTTCTTTGCTTTGGTTGAGTTTAGATTTTTGTTCTAGGGTTTGGTTTAACATGCAATTTTTCTGAGAATGCAGTTTAGGTTTTTTTTTTCAATAACATGCAATTGTTGATGATGTTTATTCTAGGATTTATTATTTGGTTTTGATTTGTTATAGGGTTCTTTTTAATTTTACTGATTTTGATTTTAGGGTTGTTTTTTTTAATTTATAAAATGCAATTAGTTGATGATGTTTGTTCTAGTATTCTGATTTGGTTTGATTTGTTATAGGGTTCTTTTTAATTTTACTGATTTTGATTTTAGGTTTTTTTTATTTCTTTTTATTTATAAAATGCAATTAGTTGATGATGTTTGTTCTGGTATTCTGATTTGGTTTGATTTGTTATAGGGTTCTTTTTAACTTTATTGTTTTTAAATTGGAGCTTGAATCAATGGCATGATTTTGTACTTAGTAGCATGATTTACTTTGTTGTTGCACCTAAATGCTATTAACATTTTTCTTAGTGAATGATATAAGTAGCTTGGTTGATGCTTGGTTGATAGCTACCAAGTTAATCTCTAATTGTGGGTGGTTGGAATACGAAACCCCTGGTTCATTCTCAAATGGGAATGTGCAGGGCTTCCGTATTCCAACCATCTGTCGTGAGTTGCTTGGTGGTTATTTTGTTGTTATCTTGTTCTTTATTGCTACCAAACTGCTAGTGTATTGCATAGAAGAACATGATGCTTGGTTTGTTCTTTAATTAGGTTTGTAAAGAAGAACATGATGCTTGGTTGATGTTTCTTCTGTTTAATATAATGCTTGTTTTTAACATGATGTTATGGTTTAACATGATGCGTGTTTTTAACTTGATAGCTACCAAGTTAATCTCTAATTGCGAGTGGTTGGAATACAGAACCCCTGGTTCATTCTCAAAGGAGAATGTGAAGGGCTTCTGTGTTCCAACCATCTGTTGTGAGTTGCTTGGTGGTTATTTTGTTGTTATGTTGTTCTTTATTGCTACCAAACTGCTAGTGTATTGCATAGAAGAACATGATGCTTGGTTTGTTCTTTAATTAGGTTTATAAAGAAGAACATGATGCTTGGTTGATGTTGCTTATGTTTAATATAATGCTTGTTTTTAACATGATGCTATGGTTTAACATGATGCTTGTTTTTAACTTGATAGCTACCAAGTTAATCTCTAATTGCGGGTGGTTGGAATACGGAATCCATGGTTCATTCTCAAATGAGAATGTGCAGGTCTTCCGTATTCCAACCATCTGTTGTGAGTTGCTTGGTGGTTATTTTGTTGTTATGTTGTTCTTTATTGCTACTAAACTGCTAGTGTATTGCATAGAAGAACATGATGCTTGGTTTGTTCTTTAATTAAGTTTGTAAATAAGAACATGATGCTTGGTTGATGTTGCTTTTGTTTAATATAATGCTTGTTTTTAACATGATGTTATGGTTTAACATGATGCTTGTTTTTAACTTGATAGCTACCAAGTTAATCTCTAATTGCGGCTGGTTGGAATACGGAACCCCTGGTTCATTCTCAAATGAGAATGTGCAGGGCTTCCGTATTCCAACCACCTATTGTGAGTTTGCTTGGTGGTTATATACATGTTGCTTTATTTTGTATTGTTTTGATTGATACACATGTATGACACTGTCTTGGTGTTTATGCCTGATATACGTACATGCTTGTTTGCAATTTTGGTTAAGGAATGATGAGAGCTAGTGCGCGCTCTATCATATGGGCGAGCCAATTGCTTCTTAAGCGATCGACTTACCCATATGAAAGAGAGTGCACTAGCTCATTTACAAATCCTTCAAAGTTGGTATCCAATAATGCTTTTGTAAATTGATAATTTTATACTGATTTCATTTTTGAATTCTGTTTTTGTAGCTCATTGATGAAAACAAATCTTACAACAATGGGAAAGAACAAGGTAAAGACTTGGATTATGATTCAGTTGCTCTTATTCATGTAAATTGTTCCCCTTTTAGTCGTCAATATATACTAAGCTTTTGTATTTAATGTTGCAGACTAAGTCAACAGTAAAGAATAATGTCAAGCAGTTTCCGATCAAGGTAAAATATTTTCATCTCAATTTCATTATATTAATAGAAAATATTTCTTTACCTTCTCAGTTTAACTAATTAAGTTATGGTTGTTTCAAATGAAGAAGAAACTGAAGAGTCAACAGTCCCAACCTGATGTTGCATCTCCATCTCGCCGATCACCAAGAAATGCAAAGTCCGCAGAACAAACTGTTCCTACATCTCCAATCGATACAAATTCTTCTCAGAGGTGAACATCACCAAGGTTGAAAGAGTTTGCAGAACCAACTGATACAAATACTTCTCAGAGGGGATCATCACCAAGGTCCAAAGTGCATGCCGAACCAAGCAATCCTCAGAGTACTACCAAAAATCCATCACATCAACAACATCTTACTTCACCGTGGAAGGTGTCACATGCCCATTTAATCGCCTAAAATTTCATGGGACATGACCGGAAATGATTGTGGTTCATTGAATCATCTTCACCCACAATCACTCAGTCTTGCACACTTGCATCAAAGTATGCATCTTCCTTCACTCATAAGGCAATACGCAACGGAAGTCTTCTCTTCTTTCTCTCTAACTCTTCATGCCCCCATAAGCATAAGAGGTTCTGCCATGCATCAAACCAATTGATAAACTCACAAAAATCATCAACATAATGAACACAAAGATATACTGCAACAAACCCATTTTATTTCACTAAAGGAAGATTACAAAACTCGTCCATCACATGGACCAAAACAGGCCATTCACCCTCTTGGTGAATGCCTAAAACTCTCTCCACATTAATGGTTCTTCTCTCAAACAACCAACACCAACATTATTGATTCCTAAGCTATTTATACATGCTAGGATCAGGTCAAAACTTCTGTGCAACCGCTTGCACCTCCTACAGACAGCCACATGTCCACAAGTAGTTTTCCTAACCGCCAATCTGCTTTTCAACTGCCACCTTTAGTGTTGTCATGCAGATTGAAGCCACACTTGTCTTGAACGGTTAGGGACACTCTAATAAGGTTATGAACTCATTTCATAACCCTTCCAACTTTTCTCGCACCTTTGGCACGCTTGTGAAGCCAATAACCAACTTGTAACTGCCACCTGAGCCGTATTGCACACTTTCTGTGCCATACTGGATTCTGTCTTGCACCAACATTCAGATCTTTTGGCCCTGCATGTTTATCATTCCAAACTCATGCACGGACAATCCTTATGCTTCAAACATTGAGGCCAGCTTCTTAAGCTCACTCTAGTTACTCATGCGTCATATATGCTTCACTTCGCCAATTAGCTTGAAAACAGCAATGCAACTCTTGCATTACCAACTTGTTTTCATTTTTCAAGCTTTGGCCAGCCTTGAACTAATGTCATATACCAACTCTTGATCTATACTTCACTCTTGTATCATCCTTGACCTTGGGCCAACTCAATTCCATGGATATGCATCGATGCCAACATCACATGTTGCGTCTGTCACTTTGGCCTCAACTTGCCTTTCCCTTAATGAATTTTGATTGTGTCGGCCAATCAGCTCATTACTTAGCCAATGTGTTTTACAGTGTAGCACTATCTTTGTGCTTCACTAGCCCTGCAGGGTGCCACTATCTTGGTGCTTGACGGTCTACACATAATACCGCTATTATGGCTTGCGTTGCGCTATTATGGCTTCACAATGCACCATTACGGCGGAACTCTGACTTGGTCTGCAACTCTGTGATGCATAATCATTATGCTTACTTGTAGGACCGTCACAGAC
Organism: Papaver somniferum; assembly: GCF_003573695.1. Lineage (NCBI taxonomy): Eukaryota > Viridiplantae > Streptophyta > Magnoliopsida > Ranunculales > Papaveraceae > Papaver > Papaver somniferum. The sequence continues at coordinate 172,562,138 of NC_039363.1, read as the reverse complement.
CTCCCCCACCTAATCCGTTCAACGCCCTCGTTGAACGCAACAAAGTATACTCGTTATACTTGTTCTCTGGCCTTGTGCGCTTCTGAGCCTTTCTCAGAAATCAGGAAACTTTGTTTTTCCTTTCCCTTGACAAAAACTTTTATGCCTAGTACTAAATGTCATCACTTAGCTTACTTCCTTGTCATTGATCCTATTGATCTTGAACTTTTGTTGTTACGTTGCGCATACGTTCTAACTCTTTTTCAAGCCGCATATCAATACTCAAATGCAAACTGACATTCTCCTTAGACAATTCCTTGAATTGTGCTTGAACTTCGCATGAATCATTTGTGCCTAAGTGTACACAAGTAATGATTCTTCCCAACTGATCACAATGATCATTACCATAGTATTTTTCCTTCATTTTACGACTTTAGTTGCACCACGCAACTTGGAAGGACTTATACAAAACTTGGCCTTATTCTTAAATCATATGCGCCTACGCCAAATCATGTCGTTCCTTAAGGGATGCACTCTATGACTTCATACCACTCTTGGTATGCGCCACAATCTATAGCCTTTGCTGCACTTGCCAACATCAGAACTTTTAATAGATTTGGCCTCCAAATCATGTTGCAAAATGCACCTTCTTGGACTTGCATCATTTGTATGCCAAAGAACATGAACTTTGCTGTTCTTTGCTTTCATTGTCGCAACATCATGATTGAAATGCATGACTCTGGTATAGTCATGACTTAGGATACCCGGGGCTATCCTCCGTCGCTTTAAAAGCAATATCCTCTTCACGCGCCTTTGAAACCAGCAATTTAAGAATCACTTTCTCTTTCAAAATGCTACGCTTTAATGTAGCGGAAAAACAATATCATGTTCTTCCTAACAATGAGTTACTCTTAACTCATATACTTGATGGACTTACATCTTCATTCTTGCTGCGTTACTCCATGCCTTCGCTTCCAAATGCCTTTGCACTTCCACATAACTCTCAACAGAAAACTCGGCTATGCCACCAACTCTTCTATTTGCTTCTTTCACTTTCAGCGTCTTCTATTGCATATTTTGGCTTAATATGTTGTGTAGCATCTTCCACGCGAACTAGCTGTACTTTAAATGAAAGAGGAAAAATATTTCACTTCAAATACCCTCATTCACTCAACCTAATATAGAGAGACTTCATTCCAACACCAAGGTCCACTCGACCCAAACTAAAAGTATACTCAAACTTGAGAAAATACTTGCGCCAACTGATTGCAACTTGTAAGACCTAACAAGCCTTGCAATACTGACTTCATCTTCGCTTCTAAGCAATAAAGGAAGCGAGACAGCACCTACTGTCCCCAATGTAGCAATTCATTTTTCTACATGCACTCTCCCAATTATCAACGTTCTAATGAAACTCCCATAACGAAGCACAATATAATTGACACTTAGTTGAATACTCCTTTTAGACTGATGCTATCATTTTTCTTTAGCTTTCATGAAGATTTCTTCAATTATGGCCACATGCCATCTTTATGCATCACCACTACTTTGTCCTTCTTCTCGCATCCACAATTTGGATAACTTGCATCTCCTACCGCATCATGCATTCTGGCCATGCCCAAATCTCAGTTGGCGCATGCTACTGCTGTATACATGCTATGCCAATTAGCACCCAAATCTTGACACAAACTTGTGCACCTTTGCACAACTGGAACAGACTTAACTTGGTGATTCTGAGCATAACCATAGATCTCAGCAAAGTCATATCACTCAATGACTTCCGCGGATAAACATTTTGGACAGTTGCAAACAAGGTCACAATCCCTGCAAATGAGGCGCCACTGCCTACGTTCCATGAAGCAATAATTCCAAATTCTTCTTCAAACTTGGAACTCATTTTACTGCCCATGCACATCTGGTTACTCTTGTCTTTCCCCTTCTCCAAAATCAGATTTGTAGCAATACTAATTTGCAGTTTACAAGAACATCCGCTTGTGGTTATATGATCAAATGTAGGTATTTGAACACCCTTGTCCAAGCATACTGATACCACTCATAAACTAGGTGCAAACACACTCCTTGTATGCATCTAGCATCAACGAAGAACTCTTTGCAAACGCAAGACCGTGGTGTATCGGTTTTCCCCTAACTTGCGCTTATTTCTTCAGCCTTTCAATAAGCTTTCTGCCATATAAGAATTGTCCATCCAATTCTTCTTTTATGGCATCACATTGCCACAAAAATGCTGGTTCGCAACCATACTTTGCATTTCCACCAAGGTACATGCATTCGAGAGAGATAAGTATAATCTTCCATCAACTGGCTACGATGAAAACACCTTCAATCTATCACATAGACATGTTCTTCATCTACTTTTCCACTGCAAAGGCCATCATTATCTTTGCATTCAGAAATTTTCGCAAAATTCCCATCACTTCTTCTAATGTACTCGCTACTGATAACATTACGAATTTATGCATTCCTAATGCATCATCTTCGTATACTTGTGAGAAACATGGACTTTAACACCTGACTTGCACCATAGAAATCAGCATACTCCTTAGTTTTATCATGGCATCACTTGAAAACCCGGTTTTCAATGATTCTTGCACGTTCGTCTGACCCTTTGGGATGGAATTTTGACAACTTTGTTAAAAAATTTCATGTCCTGTTGCTACTTCAAGCTTCAAGTTCATTCCAATTTATCTTTCCACACAAGACCAACTTCTTCCAGTCTCCATACTAGTGAAACCAAAACAATTCTTCACTGAATTTGACAAACAAATGACATTAACTTGAGTAAAAGAGAGAAAAATTAGAAAACTGTGTCCCCTAACACAGCTCTGATACCGGCTGTCACATGCCCATTTAATCGCCTAAAATTTTCATGGGACATGACCGGCAATGATTGTGGTTCAGTAAATCATCTTCACCCACAATCACTCAGCCTTGCACACTTGCACCAAAGTATGCATCTGCCTTCACTCATAAGGCAATATGCAACGAAAGTCTTCTCTTCTTTCTCTCTAACTCTTCATGCCCCCAAAAGCATACGAGGTTCTGCCATGCATCAAACCAATTGATCAACTCACACAAATCAGCAACATAATGAACACAAAGATATACTGCAACAAACCCATTTTATTGCACTAAAGGAAGATTACAAAACTCGTCCATCACATGGACCAAAATAGGTCATTCACCCTCTCGGTGAATGCCTAAAACTCTCTCCACATTAATGGTTCTTCTCTAAAACAAACAAAACCAACATTATTGATTCCTAATCTATTTATACATGCTAGGATCAGTCCAAAACTTCTGTGCAACCGCTTGCACCTCCTACAGACAGCCACATGTCCACAGGTAGTTTTCCTAACCGCCAATCTGCTTTTCAACTGCCACCTTTTGTATTTTCATGCAGATTGAAGCCACACTTGTCTTGGACGGTTAGGGATACTCTAATAAGGTTGTGAACTCATTTCATAACCCTTCCAACTTGTCTCGCACCTTTGGCACGCTTGTGAAGCCAATAACCAAGTTGTAACCGCCACCTGAGTCGTATTGCACACTTGTTGTGCCATACTGGATTCCGTCTTGCACCAACGTTCAGCTCTTTTGGTCTTGCATGTTTATTATTCCAAACTCATGCACAGACAATCCTTATGCTTCGAACATCGAGGCCATCTCCTTAAGATCACTCTAGTTACTCATGCGTCATATATGCTTCACTTCGCCAATTAGCTTGACGACAGCAATGCAACTCTTGCATTACCAACTTGTTTGCATTGTTCAAGCTTTGGCCAGCCTTGAACTAATGCCATAAACCAATTCTTGATCTATACTTCACTCTTGCATCATCCTTGAGCTTGGGCTAACTCAATTCCATGGATATGCATCGATGCCAACATCGCATGTTGCCTCTATCACTTTGGCCTCAACTTGCCTTTCCCTTAATGAAGCTTCATTGTGTCGTCCAATCATCTTCATTACTTAGACAATGTGTTTTACAATGTAGCACTATCTTTGTGCTTTACTAGCCCTGCAGGGTGCCACTATCTTAGTGATTGACGGTCTACACAGAATACCGCTATTATGGCTTGTGTTGCGCTATTATGGCTTTGCATTGCACCATTACGGCGGAACTCTGACTTGGCCTGCAACTCTGTGATGCATAATCATTATGCTTACTTGCAGGACCGTCACGGAAGATACTAGCTTCTAAGAGGAAGAATGTGCTGACACCTACAAAGTCAAAACATGATTCTGCAAATTCCAAAGTGGTAGGGGGCAAGACAGTAAGGAGAAAATTGGATATAAGCACTGGCCCATGTCCAAATATTCAACTTGTCGATCCAAATGACACTTTTTCATATTTTGAAGAGAAAGAAGAAGATGAAACTTTACAGCACAACAAAGACATGCAAGTGGAAGAGCCTGATGTTGATTCCGACGGAGAAAAAGATAATGGTGATCATGATTCTGAGGGGTGGTACTGATGATAAGCCGGAAGGTGAAGAAGATGAGGTTGTGGAACCAACGAAAAAAAGAAAGTTCGTTCCACATGGACCAACACAGATGCATGCAATGAAGTTAGGTAGCACAGATCCAAAAGCCAAAATTCCCTTCAACTCTAAAGAACAGTCGATTGGTGATCCTTCCGTGCAGCTGGCCAGTTGTCTAGGGGTATTAGTTCGGCGAAACATCCCCTCAACATTCAAGGATTGGAGAATTGTTCCTCATCATGCCAAGGTCAACATATGAAAGATAATCGAGGTAATTAAAATGATTCTTAACTTTTGAACTCTTTTCATTGGTCGATATATAACTCTTTAACTCATTGCATATTCTAATTAAAATGATTTTACTTTTATTTGCAGCAACGGTTCATTGTGTCTGAACATTTCCAAGACTACTATTTTTCCAAAATGGGAACTTATCTCAAAGAAGCTCGATCTAGGAAAGCCGGTTTGGTACTCGAGGCTTTGGATCAGCTACAAGGGGAAGAAAGAGAGAAAAGGCTTGCAAACCTAATGCCCACGAGCATGTCTGTCAATAAGTGGAAAAAATTGTGAAACATATAGACTCGTCTGAATTCAGAGTAAGTGTTTGTAATATAATGAATGACTATATTTGAAGCATTTGTTATTTTCAATGTGTCTATTGACTGCTCTATTTCCCTTTGCAGGTGAAAAGACTCAAAATGCAAGAAATTCGTGCGAAGCACAACACCCCTCACTCGACTAGACAAGGTTGTGCCCGACTGGAGGAGCAGATGGTATGTGTATCCTTTGCAACCTGTATGTTATCCTTCATTTCCCCTGTATGAAATTACTCTTACTTAAATGGGATTCACATTTTCTTTGCAGCAAAAAGTTCTGAAAACAAATGAACCGATCGATAGAGTTGATTTGTGGATTAATGGCCACAAACAGCCTGAAGGAAGGGAACCAAATCCTGCTGTTCTAGAGGCTTTTGTGAGAAACCTTCTCTTCCTCTTTTTTTGAGTTTATGTGTGCTTCAATAATGAAAAAAAAAATCTTATATTTTTGCCACTTTTACAGAAAAAATTGAAGAAGCTAAAGCACGGCATGGTTCTGATGGTGGATCGTCCGTGACATAAGATGTTCTTACAAAGGCTCTTGGTGAAGATAAAGGGGTAAGACTTAAAGGCATGGGGTTTGGAGTGACACGTAAAAAAATTGCAGCCAATGTCCACTACAAGTTGATCATTAAAGAGTGTCAAGAAAGCTGTAGAGAAATGAATGATCGTCTTGTGATGTTAGAGGTGGGAATTTACTTTGATAATGGTTTTTTTTATAGTTGATGAATTCAAACATGATTGGGCTCCTCATACTGTCAAATTGTTTTTTCTATAGGAAAAGAGCTCGAAATGTGCCTGCCATGAAGTTAACTCTCACAGGGACAGTCCAGTTGCAAGCAACAACCTGCAGGCTTTCGCTAATGGAAAAGCCTCGACTACTCACACAACCAGTCCTGTCAGCAGATCAAATGAGCTGCTAGTGCCAGAAAAGTTTACACCTTGCAGGTTACTAAGTTGGTACAAGGATGGTGAGGTGGTGGCTGATGCTAAAATTAGTGAAACGGATCCACTGCAGGAGATACATGGGATGCCTATTGGTTTCGGAGCCTACACTGTGTGTGTGATCACTTGTCTTGTGGATGGTTCTCATGTCTACAAGCCGACATCAGAGTTCAAGTTTGTTGCTGATGCTGTCGGAAGTATTATCTCTTGGCCCAAGGATCGGATTTTGTTCTCATAGGGTGTTCTTCTAATCTTCATAATATTTTTGGAGTGTGTTCAGGAAACTTTAACTTTTGGATGTGCGTTCAGGAAACTTAACTTTTGGATGTGTTTAACAATTATCTTTATCACTGTCATTTTTTGGATGTGTGTTTAACACTAGAAGGTGAACTTAAATGACTGTAATTAAATGTGTTACACTAGCAGGTTTATGAATGTGATTTACTTTCGGCTATTCGATTTCAGCTGTGATTTTTTTTTCAAAAAAGTTTTATACACACAACTACAAACTACAGTTGTAGGTCCACATTCATCTACTGGAAACCTTTGTTGTATTAGAGATTATGACTACACTAGTCTAAGGTTGTGAAAGAAAGTACAACAATATAAATAAGGATTGTGCAAATTTTTTCAACCACTCAAACAGTAGTAATAGTAATATTCACATCATCCATAGTGGTTGTGTTATGGGATTTTACTATACATATCAAAGGATGTATAAAACTTTTCAACCATTTTAACAACAGTAGTAATAGTAATATTCACACCATCCATAGAGGTTGTGTTATTGGCTTTTACTATACATATCAAAGGTTGTATAACACTTTTCAACCATTTTAACAAGAGTAGTAATATAAATATTCACACCATTCAAATAAATTGTGTTACAAACTTTTACTACACTTACCAAAAATTGTGAAAGAGTGTATAACAATATAAATATCAGTTGTGAAAGAAATTCTAGAAAATTATGTTAGACTTTGACAATTTTAATAGGGGGTTGTGATAAAATGTTGTACTATACTTAGAGGTTGTTGTGGAAGGATGTCCTACAATTAATGTAGGTATAGTGAAAGATGGATTGACAACTGTAATAGATGTTGTGTTAGGCTTCCAAAGTGAAATTGAAATAGAATCACAACTGAACCACGGGGTAGTCCAAACCTGAACCACAACTACTACACGACATTTAGGTCGTAGTAAATCGGGGACCTTTTACAACCCCCACCCCACACCCATGATCCATAGAATAGAGTCGTGGTAGGTCTACTACGACACTTGTGGGGTTGTCAAAGTATGTTTTCCCCGTAGTGCTGCACGCTTCCGTTTTGCATCATAATTTGAAGCCCAGTCGTCATGAAACCTAAGGTTCCACAAACATATGAGATTGCCAGTGGGAGATGCGGTAAGAGAATGTAGGTTTCATCATACGCGCTTCGTATAGTACTTTTTTCATCTTAATTACACTATATTCCCATCAAAAAATTACAGAATTTCATCTGATATTGTTTCAGTGAAAATAAAAAAGAACTTCTTTTGAACCTAAAATTAACAAAATTATAAAAACTTCAAAAATTTACCTAGGTTGGTTACTCCAAAATTCATTCTCCCATGTCTCCACAGTTTTAATAGATTGTTCCTTTTCTTTAAGTAGAGAGTGAAAAGATGGAGGATCAAATGGAGGAGGCATGGTGCATGGCCCACTATCACTAGGTTTCCTTACGATGGTTTCCATCATGTAGCTTTTCTCAACTCCATCTGCATGTGGACAAGCCATGGTCGCGGAACAAAACTCTACGGCATTTGGAGGTATTGTTGGTTTATATGTCAATAACTTAGCATATTCGTTTAAGAGATGAAACATATAATCATAAATATATTCCATCTTTAGATATTCCTGGATGAAGTCACTGGAAGCCTTCCCAATGTCCTGAACCTGTTACAGTAATAATTATTACAAAGGTTAGTTAGATATGGATAGTATGACGATGAGTCCACCATATACTGGATGTAGAAATGGGCATTAGTTAAAGCTTTATTGCTTGTATTGAACTATTCTTGTATGGTTATAGGTATATATGTATTGCATAATCATGTTTCAAAAAAATAAAAATATTTGCATAATAATTTTATTTTGTTCACATGTAGAAGCCTTTTGTGTAAATTCAGATAAAGTAAGATTAGAAAGACGTTCACCTTCTGTTCGTGTGTGTTTCCCCAATCAACAGCGAACTTGATCGATCTGCATTTGTCATTGTTCTTAATAGGCCAATAGTGTTTCAAAGGCTTCAACCCTCTCGTGAAGAAATCATAGAACCGGGGCTTAACAAGCAATGTAAGAGAATCACAAGCTAAAATGTACTTTTGGCTGACAGACCAAGCCCATCCTTCAATATATACCTTGTATCTGATAACAACATTGGCAAGAAAGTGAGAAACCTTAGTTAGTTCCATAATACCAAAAGCTTTTGATATATTTTGTATAACCTGTGAGTGCACTGATTCGCTAAATTGGACTGCTGGAATCCATTTTGAGACTCACGGCCCCAATCCTGAAGATGCAATTAATTGTTAGCTGCTAACACAATTCTGTAGTACATTTATGGTGTTATTTTATACTAATAATTAATTGTTGGTGCAATGTTATTGTGCACGTAGTAACTACCTGTTCATAAAGTCGAGCACCCCAATCTTGATCATCTGAGACATTGCATTTGAGGAGGTCCTTTCTTGTTTTACCTACATCAGGGTTTCCTTTCCAATAGGCATAAGGTTCCCTTTCAGTCCATTTTGTCTTCCTGTTTTCCTCTTTCATCTCTTCTAATAGTGTATCCCACGGTTTTATATTGATCTCAGGCCTGTAAAGAAATGATGTTACAGAAATTTTCCCTATTATGAAAATGATTACAGATGAAAACTTACATGCCAAGTTATCTTTAAGCTTGACATCTGACACATGAACCACTAAAACAAATATTAGTATGCTCATTCTACTAGCACAACACCTTTTAAAGATTCTATACTTGGCAAAATAATATGTGCATTTCAACCATTCTCTAAAGATCTAAAGATGTTCCTAAGTTCCAGCAAAACAATTCTATGATTTGCCGGTCTTGCTTTGTATGGAGGAAAAATTCGCAGCTGTGAAATGTCCCATATTCTTAGTGGTTTCCCTCATTTTTGATTTATTGCAAATGACCTATAAATTGTTGATTTATTGCAGAGAATTATGGTTTACGAGGCAACCTATGTTGTGAAAGGCATCTTAGGTGCTCTAGGCGCATGAGTCGCCCAAGGGGTGCCTAGGAAATGAAGCGTCCTAGGTGCCAAGATGTGCACAGTTTTTTATTTAAATCTTTTTTGTCCGGCACCCTAGACGCTAGGCAAAGGGATCGGCGCTCAGCTTTGTGAAAATTTGTTGGATACCAAGAGAGGCCGTGACTACATATATATGCTTTATGCTAGTTTTGCTTTGACCCTTCTGGTTTAGGTGACTGAGGCTCAAATACCTTTTCAGACAGATATAGTTGATGTAGATTACTAGAATAATAGACTATAAGGAGAAGATAAAGAACAATACCAACCCCAGAAAGACCAGTCCGGGAAGACGATATCCAAATGCGAGTCGTCTGAGCAATAACCAAAGAGTACTGGCGGCGGAACAGTGGTTTTGGGTTGCATATATAAGCTAGATTTGATGACTGGAGGGTCATTGCAGTCGAACAACAAATCCAAATCCGGCAACCTACCAGGGTACCTACTCATAAGTTGTAATATTCCCCAGAGGTTCAATGTATCTCTTGATTGATAAGCCTTCCCATAAGTCTCCAGATACGCTTTACCATCAACAATTGTTAATCTGAAGTGTGCTGTTCTCCTTGCACGCATTATCATGTCGTTCGAGATCCCAGTCTTTCTCCACGGCGATAGATCTTCATGTATCCATCGAAAATATTCAGGGCATACTTCGGTTGATGAGTTATTAGTTGACGAGATTTGTGTCTCTGAATTACTTAAAGGACAGGTTAGAGTCAGGTCTCCAAAAGTGCAGTTTACTGGGGGGGTTTCTATTCTCCGTGTGTTTTTTGAGGTTACTCCTCCTTCCTTAGTGCTGAAATTACTTGTGAGTATAGACTGCAAGGATTGATATAAAACACTGAGATATACAAGGATTAGTAACAAAAATATAGTATCTTCTCAAATGATATTAACAACCATTTTCAATATCAATGAAGTAACTTTTTACCATTTTTACTGAAGATATAATAGTCTGCTAAATAAAATGTCACTTGAACATGTTAACGAATTTGTTTTATTTTTCGAAAAAACTTTAGATTAGATTGTCATGAAAGTGATCCACACATTTAGAGAAATTAATCGCGCAGGCGTCAGCCTACGGAATGCATATTTGGCTCAAGGTAGTAGGCATTTTTTGTACAAAAGAAATTTGGCTCCACCCCCTATCCTCCTGATTAAACAATTTTCTTGTTTCAGGCAGAGCCAACACCCAACAGAGTGTGAATTCTTTAAATAATTCTACATTATTTACAAAAGATAAAATAAAATAAAACCAATAATATAAACTTTCAATGTAATAGAAAACTAATAGCTAGTTCGCATTACATTTGTAGCTATAACATGTTTCTTTCAAAGCCAAAAAAGTCTCAAACAAAAATTAAAAAATAAATTAAAAAGAAAAAAGAGAAAGAAACCAAATTCCGCCCGTTTTTTGATGCGACGTATGCTTGGTATTTTTTATATATAAACTGATGAACACTATGCATGGATGCAAGAAAATTTTGGATTATTTTCCTTTCCGGATCCATGAATATTTTGCATCCATAACACAAGATCTACCTATAACATGTCTATTTCTAAGAAAAATGAAATAATCACGGTCACTATTCCTATTACAATTATTATCAGTGGTAGTTTTTTAACTTATGAATTTCTGCCAAAATTTGTTTTGGGGTTTTTAAAATTAAAAAACGTTATCTATGTTTTCACGGCACTATTATTTTTACAAATACTTTTGAAAACTTTCCAACTTATGAATTTCTAATAATGATTTCTGAACTTAAGTCACTGATATCATCACCACTGAATGATTTTACCAACGTGTATTATGATAACATCAATATCCACTATTGCTTAAATACAATGTTATCTAATACTTTTTAGTACCATCGTTAAGTTTAAAGAAATTCAAGAAATCATAAACTAAAAAGTCCAAACCGGTCTTAGTTTAGATTAATTTATGAGTTTATCTTCTGCCAACGTTTATATGTCCAGCCGGTGCTTAATAATAATAGGAAAAGAAAAAATAAGGAAACTCCAAAGAGCAACCATTGTGGCATTGGAACCGAACTAGCAAGTACAGGAATGACCTTTTAAAGAAAAAGAAAAACAGAAATGAACCCAAAACTATATGATTTCTACCCTCTTCCACAACTCTCTAGATCAATTAAAGACGAACTAAAAAGTTCACTTATCCCGAATGTTTCTCTATTAGTCGGATACTCAGTATGAGCAGTGTTTGATGGGATAAGGAAAATCCGGTCAAATCTGACGTCCAAAAACTTACTCAACAGTATAGGGTTTGGAGCGGACGCAACAGTGCTTGACAGCTTTGGAGCTCGGACTATTGACAAGATGGGACATGGAACCAAATTATCAATTACTAATATATTGTTGCTACATGATCTGGGTCCTATATGGTCGACAAGTTAAAATCAACGAAGAACTTAGCCATCATAGTGGTTATCATCCCCGAGGATGATTCAGATGGTATACTTTGTTTTATCCTGAGGAATCTCAGGACTGTACAGATAAACATGAGTGAATAAGATCGCGAACTTTCAAACTAAGACGACTCGACGAGGTTCAAAAGTAAATCTTAATGATCGGATGAAGAAGTATTAAACAGAAGAGAAATTAACAAAGTGGCAGAAACAAGAGAAAGAGATGTAGTAACTTACTATGTCGATTTGGAGATAATAAATGGACGAACCCACAAAGAGAATGAAGAAGAATAGGACTGTTGAAGTTATTATCCGGGTGGTTGTCATAATCTTTATCATCATATTTATGAAGAGTAATACTTGAGAACTTGTATACTCCAGAGATCTCCCCTTCAGATCTATCTGATGACACGTATCAATCAAGTAATTCTTTTTTTCTTTACTTGGAAGTTGGAACTTTGTTTGAGCATTTTGTACCTCTGAACATCCAACTTCATAACTTTACTTACCCTTCCAATAAAGATGGATTGTTTTCCGGAAAAAATGGATTGTTTTTGTTCGAAACACAAAATATATTAGAGAATATATTATACTGCTTTACTTATTATTATTAAGGAGAATATTTCCTGTCATAATTATTGTAACGAGGAGATTATCTCCGCCATAAAAATAAGTAAAGCAGTATAATATATTCTATAATAAAATGGTTAGTACGAAATCCTAGAGAATAAAGCTCCAGGAAGAAAGGGGTGGGGTATGAAGTAAGAACTAAATTAGGCGGAAAGTATAGACCAGTGAGCAGTGCAGAGAGTACTCAGAAAGGAGAGTATTGTAACATGTAGCTAATTTTTTATCGAAAATGTTATTCAGCACTCCATTTAGAGCTCTATTAACCATTTGAGCAGTGCACTTAGAGCTCTATTTTTGTATAAAAAGGTTATTCATTTGAGAGATGTATGGTTGAGATGCTTTGAGCTGTAAGTAGAGTGCTGTTTTAGTGCTCTGAATAGCATTTCCCATTTTTTATATGTAAATGCAAACTTCACTAGTGGTGGCTGTCGGGGGATAAGTAAGAATATATATTTAAACTCCCACTTGGGGCGGCTTTAGACTTTGGTGCAAGAATGCACAATTTTTAATTTTCATTAAAATGTAGACAAAAAATAAAATTACTACCAGAGTTTTCTAGTCAATCTTCTTCAGATGGCAATCTAAACTTGAGAATTTTCTGAAGGCTGGCAACAGGTTTTACTTGCTTAGCTGAAGTTTGATTTGGATCAACAATGCAAGCTCCTTTGAAAAGGTTTTGATCTGAGGGTCCCGTCTCCTCGTGCACCACAGGACCACCATCTTTTTCTGAGAACACGAGGCATGTACCAATAGTTTCCTCGTATATTCCTATCAGCTTCAAATTGTCGCCTAATTCCAAAACTGGATTCAAAGTATCCAAACCAGATAGATCATAAGGTGCATTAGGCGGGATGTTTACTTGTTCATAAACAGCTTCAAGATCAAGTAACACGTATTCCTCTTCTTCCTCCTCATCCTCAATTTGCTTAGAATTGCCCTCCATATCCTGAATGCGGAATTACACTTCTTTTCTTATCACGGGAGACCGACAGTGAGAAACTACGGAGGATAGCGATAGAATAGAGTAGTCAATGAGACACGGATGCCTTAAAGACTGAAGAAAATCCTGAAGAACAAACTGCTCAAAAGATGAAGAAGGAAACTAAGAAAAAGATAACAAAGTGGGGTTCTCTAACCGAAAAAGACTGTCAATATGCGTGGTTTATGACCAGCTCAAAGCCTGTCTAGCACAGCTACTAGGATTGAAAGAGAAGGTACTCCAGAAATATAAGCCTCTCTGCTCAACACCACCACCTCAGTAGTTATCAATCGTATGTCAAAGAGAAAAGGGAAGAAAAACAGAAAGAACTACACAAGAGATTTTAATAGAAATAAAGGGATCAGTAAACCAGAAGAGACTAAAGAGAAATCATGAACGTCAGCCGATTTCGAGCCTGAGGTATAAATATGAATTGGTTAGGTTGTAACTTAGTTAACGTCTTGGCATATAAAATTATAACACGACCAACTATCTATTACCCTACTCACATCAGCTAGGTTAATTACAACACTACAAACAAAAGTACCGTTTAGAAGCTAATGGAATACAACGTTTCAGCAGATTTTATAAGGTACGGAAGCAATTGTTCTACGCTAAAGGCAAGCAAAGTCTAACATACTATTTCCATCCCACAAAAAATGAGTCTTTCATTTTTGCCTATTTAATACACTGAAAGACAATGAAAACCTGAACGACCCACTTTTTGTTGAAGGAGGGAGTATTCTATAAAGAATTATAAAAAGCCGATCTTTGGAAAAGGATTATGCATATAGTGCAAGATTACGGATAAGGAAGAATAAATTTGTGACTAAGAAATTCCTTTATATTTATCAGATGTTCCCTAAGGGATGACTAAGTACCTCCTAAGAACCACCTACTTTATAAAATCTAGAATCAGACTGATCAGTGTAATTTTCTCGAAATATTACAGTAATTTTCATCAAACCTTTGAAGCGACGTTTTCATATCCTCTGATTGCCCCAACTGTATGACCTGAGCTTTATCCAAACTGACTAAGAGGTTACTATACATCAATATTCCATCTCTATCTACTTTATAGTCTTTGTTCAGAAAAGTGCTTAACTAAGTTTACTTGTCTGCAGTGAACAAGGTAACATATTGAGTTTTACTTCTTATCCTAATTAAAGACTTGCTGAGTTTTACATGATAAATGGCACCAATGCAAATCCTAACAGAAAATATTCTCATTACAATAATGAAGTTGATGTGCTGTAATCGAAAACATAACCTCATAGATGTTAAAAATAGTGCAGGTTAAGGATGATGATGCTAAACAATAGATGGAATGCAAAATTAATCATTTGACCATACAAGGAAAAGAGAAAACCTCCAGAGTTGTCAGAATAATCTTCACATTTGCTATTTGAAAACGACGAGTTTCTGAGAGAAACCTCTTGAGTTAGTAACTTTATGTGATCCAGATTGACACTTGTTTTGAAACCAATATGGTGCCTGAAATAGGTAAACCATAAGTATAAGATCGATGGAGATAGATACAAGCTGTTACAAGTACAACAAGTAAAAGATTTTATTATGAATAATTCATGGTGTGTTGAAACTTGAAAGTAAGATCTGCTCTCATTGTATGGCGGGTTCTCCATAACATAGTGTAAACTGAATTTCAATAACAACTTAAGAATGACAAAAGTAATCTAACTATATTCGCATCTATTTCAGAACTCAGGCCTTAACCAGAAAAAAGACAAGTGCAAATTCTGATCCAGACACACGTTACTAGTTCACATCATTGCTGAAATACGCATCTACAGAATGTGCACATGGTGCTTAAGCTTAACCCAAGGAAAAGCAACACCATTAGTGCACAATATTCTTTGGATTTAATCCCTGGAGCAGTCTAAGCACAATTTGGAAGTACAAAAGTATTCTGTTAATACATTCGTGGGGTTTAAGTTGATAGATAGAGATTTTGGTTCTTACTTCCTTATACATATACAAAATTCTGGACTATAAAAATAGAAAGAACCAACATTATTTTTGAAATTAACATAATCAAATGGAGCAGTTAATGGCAACTATTTCCCTCTACCAGAAAATTTTGAATTGAAGTAAAAAAGGAGGGAATCCTGCATAGGAAGTTGGGTGATGACTAAATCACCTAAGTATACACGAATTTTTAAATCTCTGTGGGATATCTTCGGCTTTCTTAAATCTAGCATTGTGGGGAATGTTACTGACTAGCACCATAAAAAAGAAATGCAGTATTGATTATCAGTTTCAACCATGATTTGGTCTTACTCTCACGCTAACGGCAACCCTTACGGGAGATTCTAGTCTCAAAGCAAGCATAATATAACAACAATTCCAGAAAGTGAGATACTCGAAACCATTCAAGCTCCAGTTTTTGTACAAGGATAATAAATTATCATTGCTTTATAGCACAACCTAATCTCTAGATACAGAAAATGATTGCTTTAGTGTGGCTGAACACATGGTTAGCTGGAGCAAGAAGTGTTCACCGATTGATGTCAAGAGAGAGACAAGTGAAGAAAATTGAAAAAAGAAAACAGCTACAGCCTAAAATTCAGTACCCTTGCTTCTACAAAAGCATATCTAGTGGCAACATGGGGCCGAATTGAACCTGAACATAGCATGAGGCAAATTATTGGAGACCGATTTATAATTTTCCGAACATATGTGATTTATTGTCTATGTGAGACGCCAACTAAAACAACTTCTTCTCGCTACATATTCAGTTGAAGTAGACCTGGTATTTTTTACATGATTAGAGTGTGGCCATAGCAGGATACGACGAGTTAGAGACTTAAGACCACAAATGCACATAGAAGATTACCTAAAATTACCTCCTTGGTGAACAGCAGTTTCTATTATTCTATAACTTAGCTTCTTTTGTGAAGTTGTTCTTGAGATCATTATAACACAGATCTAAAGTACGAGAGAGCAAGTTTTTGGGTGCTCGACTGCTATAAAAACAATGTGACACCTGCTTGCTAGCCCGAGCCATATTATTATCCAACCCATAGTTCACACATTTCCTTAACATCTACTTGCAAATTAAAAATACACCGCAAATCTAAAACTCTACGGACCAGCAAAAATGAAGTTCTGCACATAATTATTATGTTTAAGAAGTGACACATATCGAAGTGATGGCTTCCATATTTGATCTTAAATTAGGAACTTGGATAGCGATAAAATAGAGTAGTTAATGAGACACGGATGCCTTAAAAGAATGAAGAAAATCCTGATGAACAAGCTGCTCAAAAGATGAAGGAAGTTAAGGAAAAGAATAACGCAAGGAAACACTAGTCCAAAAATGGGGTTTTCTAACCGAAGAAGTCTGTCAATATACGTGATTTATGACCAGTTCAAAGCCTGTGTAGCATCAGCTACTAGGATTGGAAGAGAAGATACTTCAGAAATATAAGCCTCTCTAGCTCAACAACATCACCTGAGTAATTATCAATTGAATGTCAAAGAAAAAAAGAAAAGAAGAAAGATGAAAGAAAGAAAGAAAGAAAGAACGACATAAGAGATTTCAATAGTAATAGAGGGAACATTAAACCAAAAGAGACTAAAGAGAAATCATGAATGTCAGCCAATTTCGAGACTAAGTATAGATCTGGATTGGTTAGGTTTACCTTAGTTAACGTTTTTGCATATAAACTTACACCAGGAACAACTATCTATTTTCCCAACTCACATCAGCTAGGTTACTTGCAAAACTACAAACAAAAGTACCATATTGGAAGTACACCTGTGTCTTCCAAATTCGCTAATTATACATGAAGCTGATGGCATACAATGTTTAAGCAGATTTTGGAAGGCATGGAAGCAACTGCTCTAAGCTAAAGACTTGGCAAAGACTAACATACTATCTCCGTCTCACAAAAAGTGACTCTTTCAGTTTTTCACTTTTGCCGATGAAAATACTGAAAGACCCACTTTTTGAGGGACACGGGGAGTATGTTACAAAGAACTATAAAAAGCAAATGCATATTGTGCAAGATTACAGGATAAGGAAGAATCAATTTGAAACCAAGTAATTCCTCTTTATTTATCGGATGTCCCCGAAGGGACAATTAACTACCTCCTAAAAACCACCTACTTTATAAAATCCAGAATCAGACTGATCAATGTAATTTTCTCAGGAAAATACAGTAATTTTCATGAAACCTTTGAAGCTACATTTTTCATATCCTATTATTGCCCCAACTGTATGGCACGAGCTATATCCAAAGTGACTAAGAGGTTACTATCATCAATATTCCATCTCCATCTACTTTGTAGTCTTTGTTCAGCAGTGAACAAGGCAATATCTTGAGTTATACTTCGTATCCTAATTAAACACTTACTGAGTTTTACATGACAAATGACACCAACGCAAATCCTAAAAGAAAATATTCTCATTACAATAATCAAGTTGATGTGCTATGCTGAATCGAAAACATAACCACAGAGATGTCCAGAAAAAAAAAGGGTGCAGGTTAAGGGTAATGATGCTAAACAATAGATGGAATGCCAAATTAATCATTTATCCATACAAGGAAAAGAGAAAACCTTGAGAGTTGTCAGAATAATCTTCACGTTTGCTGTCTGAAAACGACGAGTTGCTGAGAGAAACCTCTTGATTTGGGTAGTAAGAGGAGAGTTATTAACTTTATCTGGTCCAGCTTGACACTTGTTTTGAAACCAATCTTGTACCTGAAATAGGTAAACCACAAGAATAAGATCGATGGAGATAGATACAAGATATTACAAGTACAGCAAGTAAAAGGTTTCACTTTGAATAACTTATGGTGTGTTAAAAGTGAGACTGTGAGAGATAGAGAACCTGCTCCCACTGTATGGCAGGTCTTCCATAACAAGTAAGCTGAACTACGTAGTGTAAACTGAATTTCACTAACAAACCAGATATGATAAAAGTAAACTATTACTATATTTCAGAACTCGGGCCTTAAATCAGACGCATGTTACTAGTTCACATCATTGCTGAGATTCGCATCTACAGCATGTGCACATTGTGCTTAAGCTTAACCCAAGGAAAAGCAACGCTATTAGTGCACATTATTCTTTGGATTCATTCCCTTAAGCAGTCTAAGCACGGTTTGGAAGTTCTAACTTGCACTATACAAAGAAATGTGGTGTTGATTATTAGTTTGAAACATGATATAGTCTTACTGTCATGCCAATGGCAACCCTTGCCGAAGGGTCTATTCTTACACCAAACATAACATAACAACAATTCCAGGAAGTGAGATACTCGAAATCATCCCAGCTCCTATTTTTTACAAGGATAATAACTATCATTGCCATTATAACACAACCTAATTTCCAAATCTAGATACTAGTAATACTATTGTCTGCTTGTTGAAGAAACAGGAAAGGAATGCTTATGTGTGGCCGAACACATGGTTAGCTGGAGCAAGAAGTGCTCACTGATTACTGTCAAGAGATAAGTGAAGCAAACTGAAAAATTTAAACAGCTACAGCCTAAAATTCAGCACCCTTGTTTCTACGAAAGCATATCTAGTGGTAACATGGGGCCAAAAAGAACCTGAATATAGCACGAAGCAAATTATTGGAAACCAATTTATGATTTTTTAGAACATATGCGATTTATTTTATTGTTTATGTGAGACGCCAGCTAAAACTAGCTTCTTCTCCCTATATATTCAGTTGAAGTCTATCTGTTTTTTTTACATGATTAGTGTGTGGCCATAGCAGGATATTACGAGTTAGAGAGTTAAAGACCACAAATGCACATAGAAGATTACCCAAAATCACCTGCTGGTGAACAGCAGTTTCTTTTATTCTATGACTTGGCTTCTTATGTGAACTTGTTCTTGAAATCATTATAACACAGATCTAAAGCACAAGTTAACTAGTTTTTAGATGCTAGACTGCTGTAACAACAATGTGACACCTGCTTGCTAGACCCAACCATGTTACTACCTAACCCATAGTTCACACATTTCCTAAACATCTACTTGCAAATAAACTGAAACTCTATGGACCAGCAAAAATCAAGTTCTGCACATAACTATTATGTTTAGGAGCATATCGAAGTGATGGCTTCCGTATTTGATTTCTCGACTTATTTTCACACAGGCGCAAATTGTCAATTAACCAATTGAAAGAGCATATACAGAAACTGGACATGACTCTGAGGAATAACGAATCTTAACTTAGCTATGATACTACACAATAAAAAGAACAACGGAGAATGTAAAGAAGAAGATGAGAAGTGACCTGAAATTGAGTTATTTGATCCAACACCTTCGTCGCCAGTAAATGATAAGCAATTCTTGAACCTGAATTTGAATTTAACAACAACTAACCTAGTTTTGAATTTGGGACTTGCTGTAACCAACGAGAAGAAGCACAAAGAAATGGACAATTTAAAACCCTAAAATTAGTTAGGAGGGGTTTTAGATACGGGGAACGGAGTGACTAGCCAGTTTTAGCTTACAGGAACACGGCATTAGCTATGTTGGGTATAGCCATTTTGGGCGTGCAAAGATGAAAGGCTTTTTTGGGGGAGAACTTGTCACTTATGGCTGCACATGGTACGATTTGATACGTTTGGACTTTGGACCTTCACCTGAACAGAAGCCGTGAGGAACTTTTTTTGGAACCGGACTAGGCATTCCAATAGAACCATTGAGTCTAGAGAATACGTACTACCCAATATTAAAGAAAAAAAAATACCCGAGCATTTCTAAAGAACACGCGATTGGGGATATCAAAACTAATTGGGGGATAGAGGAAAAGGACAAAAATTGAATCCAAATATCAAATCAGGGTCACCCCTTATCTAATTATTTTTAATTCCTAATCTACCCCTCACTAATCGGATTTAGTGTTTAATTATACTTAGGAAAATCATAAGATTGTTTGATAAATGATTAGTGTATTATTTAGTTTTGGGTAAGGTGAGAGTTGAAGGAGGGAAAAAAATTTGAGAGGGAAGTCTTTTTCCTGAAAATGGTGGATGATAGTGAAAAGAGAATTGCTGCTGAATCTTTAGCTCAACTATAAAAAGAAGTTTTTTTCTTTGAATTCTCCATTTTCTTTCTCTGAAAAAGCTCGGTACCGGCACAGAAGAAGTATGAATACCATGCCGGCATATGTTGGAAATTTTCATAAATGTTTGCCTCTACGAGAAAATTGAATTTCAGTCTGTTTTGAAATTTTTTTCTGGTTTTCAGTCCACTGCCGGCACAGTCAGTTAATTCTCGAGCATGCCGGTACAGCTACCGGCATGGTATATTGCTTGAATTTCTTTGCCGGCACATGATGTAAAGTATCCAGAAACTTGAAAAAAAAATTCACTTGAGTACCGGCATTGATAGATTTCTATCGAGCATGTCGGCACTTAGTTACGGCATTGAATGTTGGTTACCAAGCATGTCGGCACCATTTTCCGGCATGATCTTCATCACTTCCGGCGATGTAAAAAAAATATTTCTGACATGGTCTTCATCACAACCGGCATGGTCTTCATCACTTCCGGCATGGTTTTCATCACTTCCGGCATAGTCTTCATCACTACCGGCATGGTCTTCATCTATACCGGCATGGTCTTCATCACTTCTGGAATTTTTTCATCACTTCCGGCATGGTCTTCATCACTTCTGGCATGGTATTCATCACTTCCGGCATGGTATTCATCACTTCTGAATGTTAAAAAAAATCGATTTCAAATTGAGGAGCCGGCAGAGAAGGAGAAGACAATTTGAAAGGGAGTGGGGAAAATTTAGAATTTGAAAGGGAGTGGGGAATATTTAGGTTTCAAATCCCTAACCCAAAAAGATATTTAATAAGAGACGAAAATGGAAATGGGGATATGATTTTGTTTATTGATTTGAAGTTTTTTTATTTTTATTTTGAAGGAAGGGTATTTCAGTATTTTTCCCCAAAAAACACCCCTTAGCAAACACTATTGGTTGGGGGACGTATTTCATATCCCCCAATTAGTTTTGATATCCCCCAATTGCGCGTTCTTTCAAAAACAATTTCGGTGTAAATTTAATATTTTCCAAAGCCAATTATTAATAAATAAATAAATAATCCATGCATTTCTTAATATCCGGTGCAATTTTCTAGGAAAGGTAAAGGTGTTAGAGCACTGTTCGGTCGAACTCGCAAGCGTTGCTATCTCAAGCTTGTTTGTCAAGTTTAGTTGCCAAAACTATAAGTCTTGATTTTTAGTCTACTTATAGCTAAGTTTCGGATTAGGATAGAAAGTGTAGTTGAACATTAGACTTCACGGCGTTCATCGATTGAAGACGAAGAACTACTAAGGGGAGCTTGTGGAACTTCATCAACAAAAGGTATGTAGAGACTTGAACTCATCTATCACTCAACAGTCTATCTACTTTATCTCTTATTTGAGACAAAAATCGTATAGCTATATAGACTTCAATTATGCACATTTGATATTTCGAGCTGAGTTTAACACGCTTACATATTTCGAGAAATATGTGTTGGTAATCTTTCGCTTTAACCAAGTTCATCTTATATTCTTGACGAAAGTCAAAAGATGATCATGTGAAAATCGCTTTGTAACATCTTACAATGATTTTTGTGAGACAGTCATTTGATGTAGACTCGGAATGTTTCGTATTGATCATTCGATCACTTGAAAATTGCTTTGAAGATAATAGTTTGTGTGAAACAGCTATTGTCGTCTTCCAAGAATGTTTCAATGATTGAAATGGAGTTTAGAACAATTGGATATAAGCATAGTATGTGTACTTGCATATATGTAATCCAAGTTCGGGAACCATAGTATGCATACCCGTGTGCATATTGGTTTGGTTGGTTTAATGAAAATCCGGGAACCTTGTAAGCATACGGGTACGTTTATTGGCGTGAGGTTCAGGTCCGGGAATTTCTGCTGAGTTTTGGAAGGTATGCGTACCCGTTCGCATACTGGCGAACCCAAACTTAGTCTGGATACTTATGTATGCGTACCCGTATGCATACCTGAGTAAGATAAGTTCTAAAATCGATTTGTTCATGAACTAATACATTTATATAATAAGGAATGCAATATTTTGCAAACCGTGGCTATAATGTTGATGACTTGATTCGATTTAGTCAAAATCGATTTTGCTTCAATTGTGACTTATATAATTCTGTGAGAATATAAACAATTGAACAACTCTAGAACTAGTTTCATTTGAGTCATTTAAACTACTTATGGTTAAGATGAATGAGGTTGATATGAAAGTGCTCATATGGATAACTTCGGTTAATTATTGTTGAGCCAACAAAGGTGTACATGTTTAGGTATGGTTACTTATATCTAAATGAAGTCACTTTTCATTTGTGTATAACAAGCTAAGTTCGATCTAACGGTTGAAAGATATTAGCTTGAGTCTAATCAAGTTTTCATCTGACGGTGAATATTGAATGCTTTGTTACCAAGGTAGCATTGATTGGAAACCCTGATTTGAAGACTATATAAAGGAGAACTCTATCAATTGGGAAACCTAATCCCCACACCTCCTGTGTGATACTAGTTGCGACTAGAGTCTATTCTCCTTTAACCTTAAGTTTTTCATGAAGCCCTACAGGTTAATGACTTGAAGACTTCATTGGGATTGTGAAACCAGACCCAACTATTTTCTCTGTAGTTGTGTGTTCTGATCTTGCTGTTTTCTATCGTGATTGAGTACTATCTTCTCTAAGATTTGCTCGAGATTTAATCCCCGATAGGAAAGATTAAAAGTAGTCACAAACATCTTCGTCTCATCGTTTGTGATTCCACAATATCTTGTTTCGCTACCATAAGATTAAGATTATTGTGAGGTGATTGATATTTCTTGGTTGTTCTTCGGGAATATAAGTTCGGTATATCAATTGGTTCATGTTCACCTTAATTTATCAAAAGACGGAACAAAACTCGTAGGTTTATTTGTGGGAGACAGATTTATCTATTTAATAGACTTTTTTGTATGAGACAGACTGGTTTATCAAGTCTTCGACTTTGGGTGGTACCAACTCTTAGTTGTGTGTGAGATCAGCTAAGGGAATCAAGTGCGCAGAATCCGACGTGGTTCTAGAGGCGTATGGAACGCGACTGTACCTTGATCAGTGTGAGATTGTTTAAGGCTCAACTACATTCCAGTCTGAAGTTAACTTAGAGTAGGCTAGTGTCTGTAGCGGCTTAATACAGTGTGTTGTTCAACTCTGGACTAGGTCTCGGGGGTTTTCTGCATTTGCAGTTTCCTCGTTAACAAAATTTCTGGTGTCTGTGTTATTTCTTTTCCGCATTATATTTGTTTATATAATTGAAATATCACAGGTTGTGCGTAAGTTCAATCAATTGTGAATCCAACCTTTGGTTGTTGATTAAATTGATTGACACTTGGATATTGGTTTTTGATATCGTCCAAGTTATTTCTTATATTCAATCGGGCTCGCAATTTCCTGTTTGTTTGATTGCGGATTGAATTGAGAAATAGGGATATAACTCTTTGATATACTTTTCTTAAGATTGAGTCTGACTGTCTAGTTAATTCTCTTGAAAGTATATTGGAGTTAGTCCATACAGATTGCTAAGCGAAATATTGGGTGTGGTTGTTAGACCCCTGCTTTTTTCAATTGGTATCAGAGCATACAGACACGTTTAAGACCTTATAAGTATGTGTTTGTAGCGATCTGACTCTATGGATAGTAAAGTCTCAATAAACGCTTCACCAGAATTTAACTCTGGTCTTAGAGAAAGTTATGAAGATCTGGTTATTCTCCATAAGAAGTTGGACGAAAAAATCCAGATCAATTCTGATCTTATTGCAGAAATTGAAAAATATAAGGATTTTAAGTCTGTCAAAGTTCCTTCAATGGTTTTGAATAACTCCTCAAATTCTTCTTTGAAGGATTGTCGCAAGTTAGGAGATAAGCGAGGTTTAGGCTTTGTAAAACCTGATAGGGGTCAGAACCACTCAGATGAGGTTAAAAATGTTGGTCCATGTATGTTCTGTGATTCTCATAATGATTTTCAACATACATGTACATCCTTCAAGAAAAGTTTAAAAGTTGCTAGTAATCTTCACAAGAAAGATGAACAACTGTTTACTTCTTTAAAAAGATGTAAAAATCTAAAAATAAATCCCAAACGGGATAGTAGTGTTAGTATGAGAGCTTTTGTTCTAAAGTCAACATCACCCTTTCAATGGTTTCTTGACAGTGGATGTATCCGACATATGACCGGAGACCTTTCGTGGTTTGTGAATTCAAGTGATTTTGAAGGAGCTCCTGTAACATTCGGAGATGGGAGTTGTTTCTACATAAGCAAGAAGGGGACGATCAAACTTCCCGATGTTCCTGAAATCTATGATGTAGTGTACGTTAAAGGTATGACTGCAAATCTTCTTTCTGTTAGTCATATTTGTGACAAAGGCCATAGAGTTGTCTTCAATGCGAATGGATGTGACATTGTAGACAAATCTGGAAAAGTAATTTTTCAGGGAACTCGTGGTAAAAATAACTGTTATCTTCTTGATACTCAGTTAAGTAATTGTTGCAAATTGACTTAGGTGAAATCTACATATCTTTGGCATGAGCATTTTGGTCACATCAATTATCGCCTCCTAACTAAGATCATTAACAAAGAACTTATTAGAGGCGTTCCCAAAATCAATGCAAAGATTGATGGTGTTTGTGGTGCCTGTCAAAAGGGTAAACAAACGAAAGTTCCACAAAATCAGCTTGAATCGACACATTCTCACTAAAGCTCCAGTTGATTTAATTCATATGGATCTCTTCGGTCCTATTCAACAAATTAAAGTTGCTGGGAAGAAATATGTTTTAGTTATGGTAGATGATTACACCAGATTCACTTGGGTGGCATTTTTATCTAATAAGAATGAAACTCTTGGCGAATTCAAGATTATTGTTAATATAATCCAGAATGAACAAGGTCGCAAGCTAAAGAAAATTAGAAGCGACCATGGTACTGAGTTCAAAGACACTAAGATGTTTGAATTTTGTGACAAACTGAGAATTATTCAACAATACTCACCATCCATTACTCCTCAAGCTAATGGAGTTGCAGAAAGGAAGAATAGGAACATTCAGGAAATGGCCAGGGTAATGCTCCACAACAAAAACCTACTGTTAAGTTTTTGGGGAGAAGTTGTGTTCACAGCATGTTATTTGATCAACCGTGTTTACCTACGGTCTAAAACCCTAAACACTCCTTATGATTTGCGGTACGGTAGGAAGCCAACTTACATTATCTCGGAGTGTTTGGAAGTAAGTGCTACATTCTGAAAGATCGAGAACAGAAAGGGAAATTTGATTCTAAAAGCGATGAAAGCATATTTCTTGGCTATGCTTATGATAGTCGTGGTTTTCGAGTATTTAATCTCAGAACCCAAGTTATGATGGAATCTGCTAATGTCATCATTGATGATCTGAGCAATTTTTATCATGATAGTCCTCCTGCTGAATTGCCTCCAACCGAGACAATTGAGAATGTCAAGGAAATCCCAGAATCAGTTGAAGTTGTTCCAACAATAGCTGATCCTGATATTTCCAGTGACGAGGATAAGAGCACTAATCAAGTTGTTCATGTTGAACAAAAACGTGTTCCTCCAAGACACCTATGGGTTCAAAGGAATCATGATACTAACAATATTATTGGAGGAAAAGATTATACAGCTAAGACAAGAGGGCAACTTCAACATATTTGCAATTTTGGTTGTTATCTTTCACAAGTAGAACCTAGAAATATTGATGAAGCTCTTTGCGATCCCTTTTGGGTGAATGTAAAGCATGAAGAGTTAAATCAATTTCGAAGACAAGATGTATGGGATCTCATACCTTGTCCTTCCGATATCAGTATTGTTGGTACCAAATGGATATTCAAGAACAAGTCTGATGATTTGGCACCATTATCAGAAACAAAACCAGACTTGTCGCTCAAGGATATTCACATATTGAAGGTATCGACTTTGACAAAAAATTTGCTCATGTTGCACGCCCTGAGTCCATTCGGTAACTATTAGCTCATGCTTGTTTTCTTAAGGTTAAGCTATTTCAAATGGACATAAAATCCGTTGTTCCTAAACGGAAATTTAAAGGAAGAGGTCTATGTTGCTCAAAGAAAGGGATTTGAAAATCCTTACTTCCTAGATCATGTCCTTCAACTCAAAAAGGCATTATATGGGTTGAAACAAGCACCTCGTGCCTGGTTCGAAAAACTAACTACTTTCCTTCTCAGGAAAGGTTTTTCGAGAGGTGGAGCTGATAAAACCTTGTTTACCAAGTGGAGTGGGAAAGATATTGTCATTTCTCAATTTTATGTAGATGATATCATCTATGGATCGACTTCTGAGAAACTTGCAAAAGATTTTCAAGTCTCTCTTGGAAAGGAGTTTGAAATGAGCAATGTTGGTGAATTAAAATTCTTTTTAGGATTACAGATTCAACAACATAAGGATGGAATCTACTTTTCTCGAGAAAAATATGCTAAGGATCTTGTGACAAGGTTCGGTCTTGATCAGTCAAATCCAAAACTGACATCTATGCCCACTACTAGTAAACTACATCGAGATGAGAAATGAGTAAATGTGGATCAAAAGATTTATCGATATATCATTGGAAGCCTCTTATATCTTACAACTACTAGACCTGATATTTCTTTTAGTGTTGGTTGTTTTGCTAGATTCCTGGCTAATCCAAAGGAATCTCATCTTGCAGCTGCGAAGAAGATTATGCGATATATCCAACATACTAGCGGGTATGGTCTATCCTATACTTTTGATACTAACACTGATCTTACTGCCTATTCAGATGCAGATTGGGCAGGATGTGTAAAAGACATAAAGATTACTTCAGTGGGATTTTACTATGTTGGGTTGAATCTTGTGCCATGGCATAGCGAGAAACAAAACTCACAACCCTTATCTACATGCGAAGCAGAATACATTGATGCAGGTTCATGTTATACTCAACTGCTATGGATGAAATAAATGCTTGTTGATTATGGAATTGACACTAATGTAATGAAGATCTTTTGTGATAACTCAAGTGCGATTCGCTTCAATGAGAATCCTGTTGATCACTCAACAACTAAGCACATTGACATATGGTATCATTTTATTAGAGATCTATATGAAAATGGTATCATCAATATGGAATTTGTGACTTTCGAATAATAATTGGCTTATATTCTCACCAAACCTTTAGATACTGCTACGTTTCAATACTTACGACAATCTATTGGTGTTGTTTTGGTTCATTAGTTTTCTAGCCTTTTGCCCCTGGACTCATTCATATCTTTTGGGAAATCAAGGCTTAGAACGTCAGTGTAGTGTTATCTCAATTTCGCATTTGTTTCTACGTAGATAACAGTTCTGTTAGGTATTAAAGTATCCTTTTAAATCCTTCTTTTCTGGTGAAAGTAAGGTCGCTCTTGTTGTTCTTTCGGGAATAACATTTTATGGGGGAGAGTTCTTAATTGAACTTGTGATTAATTTCCAAATCTTTGTGGGGAGTGCGGTTGTGGAATATTGTAGGAGTTTTCTTGTATCTCTATAAACTCCTTGATGAACACACTAGTTTCGGCCATGTGAAATCATCGAAACAAAGTTGGTATGTTCTCTTTTGGTCATGAAGTATGTCTATGGAAATTTCATTAGGATCCCACTAGTTTTTGTACCTTTGCCAATTTATATTAACAAAAAGGGGGAGAATTAATGTGTTTTTCACACTACAAATACATATGGTTTACGAATGATTATGTAAGGGGGGGTAGTTTTCATGTGAGATGAAGTATTGACTAAGGGGGAGTTATACATATCACCATAGTATTGTTGTCAAAGTTGTGATACAATTTGATGATGTGTGATAATACTATGACATTGTATAACAATGATTGAGAGCAACTGTTTTCTTATTGTTATAGCTACGGATCTTCAACAACGATGATGTTGAGTTGAACACGTTCAGAATCACTGGAGTACTTAGAAGTGACGAAGATTTCGAGTAATGTTGAAGAAACAAGGAAATCAAACATTTGGATTGAGAGATACAAAGTTTATTTATTTTGTAATCCATGTGTATTGATAGTTTTGTCACTAATATTGACAAAGGGGGAGATTGTTAGAGCACTGCTCGGTCGAGCTCGCAAGCGTTCCTATATCAAGCTTGTTTGTCAAGTTTAGTTGCCAAAACTATAAGTATTGATTTCTAGTCTACTTATAGATAAGTCTCGGATTAGGATAGAAAGAGTAGTTGAGCATTAGACTTAACGGCGTTCATCGATTAAAGATGAAGAACTACTAAGTGGGGCTTGTGGAACTTCAACAAAAGGTATTTGGAGACTTGAACTCATCTATCAATCAAAAGTCTATCTACTATATCTCCTATTTGAGACAAAAGTCGTATAGCTATATAGACTTCAATTATGCACATTTGATATTTTGAGCTGAGTTTAACTCGCTTACATATTTCTCGAAATATGTGTTGGTAAGCTTTCGCTTTAACCAAGTTCATCTTATATTCTTGATGAAAGTCAAAAGATGATCATGTGAAAATCTCCTTGTAACATCTTACATGATTTGTGTGAGACAGTCATTTGATATAGACTCGGAATGTTTCGTATTATTCATTCAATCATTTGAAAATTGTTTTGAAGCTAATAGTTTGTGTTAGACATCTATTGTCGTCTTCCGAGAATGTTTCAATGATTGAAATGGAGTTTAGAACAATTGGATATAAGCATAGTATGCGTACTTGCATATATGTAATCCAAGTCCGGGAACCATAGTATGCATACCCGTATGCGTACTGGTTGGTTTAGTGAAAATCTGGGACCTTGTACGCATACATGTACGCGTACTGGCGTGAGGTTCAGGTCCAGGAATTTCTGCTGGGTTTGGAAGATATGCGTACATGTTCGCATACTGGCGAACCTAAACTTAGTCTGGGAACTTAGGTATGTCGTATACGTACATGTATGCATATCTAAGTAAGATAAGTTCTAAAATCGATTTGTTCATGATCTAATACATTTATGTAATAAGGAGTGCAATCTTTTGCAAACCGTGGCTATAATGTTCATGACTTGATTCGATTTAATCAAAATCGATTTTGCTTCAATTGTGTCTTGTATACTTCTATGAGAATATAAGCAATTGAACAACTCTAGAACTAGTTTCATTTGAGTCATTTAAACTAGTTATGGTTAAGATGAATGAGGTTGATATGAAAGTGTTCATATGGATAACTTTTGTTACCTATTGTTGAGCCAACAAAGGTGTACACGTTCAGTTACGATTACTCATATCTAAATGAAGTCACTTTTCATTTGTGTATAACAAGCTAAGTTCGATCTAACGGTTGAAAGATATTAGCTTGAGTCTAATCAGGTTTTCATCTGACGGTGAATATTGAATGCTTTGTTACCAAGGTAGCATTGATTGGAAACCCTGCTTTGAAGACTATATAAAGGAGAACTATAGCAACTGGGAAACCTAATCCCCACACCTCCTGTCTGATACTAGTTGCGACTAGAGTCGATTCTCCTTTAACCTTAGGTTTTTCATGAAACCCTGCAGGTTAACGACTTGAAGACTTCATTGGAATTGTGAAGCCAGACCCAAATATTTTCTGGTTTTGTTGTTTTCTATCGTGATTGAATACTATCTTCTCTAAGATTTGCTCGAGCTTTAATCTCCGATAGGAAAGATAAAAATTAGTCACAAACATCTTCGTCTCATCGTTTGTGATTTCACAATATCTTGTTTCGCTACCATACGATTAAGATTATTGTGAGGTGATTGATATTTTTAGGTTGTTCTTGGGAAATATAAGTATGGTATATCAATTGGTTCTTGTTCACCTTGATTTATCAAAAGACGGAACAAAACTCGTAGGTTTATTTGTGAGAGACAGATTTATCTATTCAATAAACTTTTCTGTATGAGACAGATTGGTTTATCAAGTCTTCAACTTTGGGTCGTAGCAACTCTTAGTTGTGGGTGAGATCAGCTAAGGGAATCAAGTGCGCAAAATCCAACGTGGTTCTAGAGGCGCATGGAACGCGACTGTACCTTGATCAGTGTGAGATTGGTTAGGGCTCAACTACATTCCAGTCTGAAGTTAACTTAGAGTAGGCTAGTGTCTGTAGCGGCTTAATACAGTATGGTGTTCAACTATGGACTAGGTCTCGGGGTTTTTCTGCATTTGCGGTTTCCTCGTTAACAAAACTTCTGGTGTATGTGTTATTTCTTTTCCGCGTTATATTTGTTTATATAATTGAAATATCACAGGTTGTCCGTAAGTTCAATCAATTGTGAATCCAACCTTTGGTTGTTGATTAAATTGATTGACACTTGGATATTGGTTTTTGATACCGTCCAAGTTATCTCTTATATTCAATCGGGCTCGCAAATTCCTATTTGTTTGATTGCGGATTGAAAAATTTTCGTATTGATCATTTGGTCACTTGAAAATTGCTTTGAAGCTAGTAGTTTGTGTGAGACAACTATTCAATGTTTCAATGATTAAAGTGGGAGTTTAAAACCATTAAACCATTGATTGGATATATCACAGTATGCGTACTTGTATGCTAACTGTTGCAAGTGTGTTCCAAGTCCGAGAATCTAGTATGCATACCCGTATGAGTACTGATTCAACAGTTGAAGTCCGAGAACTATAGTATGCATAACCGTATGCGTACTGATTTCAACTGAGTTCGTTCATGAACGACATTATGCATACCCGTTTGCATGCTGGAGAACAAGACCAAGTACGGGAACTTAAGTATGGGTACCCGTTTGCATAGTTGAGTGGGTTAAGTTATAAAATCGGTTAGGTATGTTTACATACTCATGAACAAATACATTTATATAATAAGGAATGTAATCTTTGCAAACCGTGGCTATAATGTTTATGAATTGATTCGAGTGAATCAAAAACGATTATGCTTCAATTGTGTCTTTTATACTTCTATGAGAATATAAACAATTGAAAAACTCCATAACTAGTTTCATTTGAGTCATTTGAACTAGTTGTGATTAAGATGAACAAGGTTGATATGAAAGTGTTCATATGGCTAACTTCGGTTAACTATTGTTGAGCCAACTAAGTGTACACGTTTAGTTACGGTTACCCATATCTAAATGAAGGTGATCGGTGCCTAATAATGCATTTTCCTATATCATTTTGTTATCATTTATCACATCTCAAGAGCTTTAATATCCCATTTTAATCCAAATTATGCATTTTGTGTCTCGAGGCATCAATAATTTTCTTGTTGTAAATATTGATAGTTTTTGTTTGTTTGTAGGAGAATAAAGAGAGCATGGTAGACAGAGCTATTGCGAAAGTAAAAATCTGGAAGGAAGTTCAAGTGTGGGGAACGAATGTCATTGGAATTACATGGGCCAAAGTGTTAGCCCAAGTGTTATGAAGCAAAAATAAAAAACCAAATGAAAATCTATTGAACTCCTAGCACGGGTGTTCGTGGTGCACATCCAAACAGACCCAACTTTATTCAGTGAAAACACACGTACCCATCTCTCTTTTCCCCTAATTTCCATTTCCAACTCCTTCTGAAAAACCCATTCTCTCTACTGTTTTCTCCATAGCAGACAATGATTTCTTGAGCCCCATGCTTGTTTCCCCAATTTGCACACTGAAAGCCATCATCTCTATCATGTCAATCAACATTGTCACCACCGTCCTACTCTTTGAATCACTCTTTGTACTTCTTTCTTTCACTATAACCTAGCAGGAATAGCTAGGGGGCTGAATTGATCAAAACAAGTAAGAAGACTGAAATTCTGTCAACAATCAGTAGCAGTGGTTCTCTATTTCATGTTTGAATTAGTAGTGAGTTGTAATCACATCAAATCCCTAATTTTGTGATTGTACTTTATTTAAAATGGGATTGATAATAGGGAGAGGTCTTGTATAAATAGGGAGAAGATTGTAAGGAAGAATCCAAGCCCGGAGTAGCCGGTGCACTAAGTTGTAGTAATAATTTAGGTTTTCTATTTTCAGTCTCTCTATGTTTTAGTTTCTCACTGTGGTTGAGATGAAACCCCTAAATAACTAGAATTGCTTGATTGGGTTTACTTTTTCTCCATAAATTATATTGAAAAGCATGATTTAATCTCTAAATTCGTAACAATTTACTTTCACCTTGTATGTCATGCATCCTTGGTAGTTTAATTAATTCTTTGTTATGTATTCAAGCTTTGTAAACTGATTTAGTTCAATTTGTTATTACCTACGCCTTAAACAGATAGGTAATGCTAGGAATTGACACTTATAGTTCAGTCTTTGATTGGTTGTGCCGTAGCAAGACAACCAATGCTTGGGTTTGACAGATCTTTGGCTTGAGGTTAAATCATCAATTTGTGCAAGTGATCTATCACATCTTCAAGGTAGTTTGAGGCTAGAACCTCTATAACTCCTTGATTAAAGAGAACTAGTATATCAAATTAGGGAGTTCTAAGCATTTAGGTGGTAGATTCAAAACCGTAATTATCTTTATCTTTGCTTTTGCCTTGTTTCTTTAGTGTAATCAATCATATGTCAGTCGTATCGCCACCCATCTGTTTCTGAATTAGTAAGAGTAGAACTTAGAAGTCTAGTTTCACATCGTAACAACTCCCTGTGGGATCGACCTGTATTTGCCCTGTTACAATAGACGCTGTGCACTTGCAGTTTAATATCGTAGGCATCTTTTAGTCCTACCAGAATGTACATTTCATTTGTGTGTAACAAGCCAAGACCATCTAACGGTTGTAAGATAATCAGGTTTTTATCTAACAGTGAATATTGAATGCTTTGTTACCAAGGTAACATTGATTGCAAATTCTGATTTGAAGATTATATAATGGATAACTCTACCAACTAGGAAACCTAATCCCCACACCTCCTGTGTGATACCAGTTGCGACTAGAGACGATTATCTTTTAACCTAGATTTTTCTAAAACCATTATAGGTTAACGACTTAAAGACTTCATTGGGATTCTGAAGCCAGACCCAACTATTTTCTCTGTTTTTCTAAAAAAATGTAACACGGACGCTATCAGTTCACAACACAGTATCCATTTCCTAATTTCAAAAACGAATTTTGCATATATTGAAATTGACAGCAAAATTTGTTGGGGGGAAAAACAAAGGAAACTTTTCAAGTTTGAGAAACCAGGAACACATGATGCTTTACAAAATCCACACTGCAGGCAACTGAACAAGCTCCCTGCTCAAGAGATGGGTTCCTGAGGCCACAATTTGGCATGAACTCATATTTCAGAAGCAAATTCATTTTGTTAGTCCCACCAACCTATGTATGAATTGATGCAAATGAGAGCTTTCCAGAGGCAAATGCGGACTACCGCAGATATTCTTTAATGACCTACAGAGTAAGAAGCTGATAGTTTAAATAACAACTAAATCAACATTAGAAGACGAGCGTTTGTAATTGATGATATCAAACACGACCGAAAAAAAATAATTTTAATCTCAATTAATCCAGTTTGTGATAGAGATGTCAGTTCATATCACAAAATCCAATTACATTTCTAAAGAGTGAGTGAGAGATTACCAGTCCGCCAGAAGGAAATTGCAGCAGAGAGCATCCCAATTCAATCAACCTTTTTTTTTCGAAATTAAGGTGAAAGGATTTCAGTAGGGAGGAGAGGAGAGAGTGTGTGTGAGATGAAAGGAACTAAAGAAACAGTTTTTCTTCTACATTCTTTTTTGTTTGCGTATGAGTTTATATGGAAATTCGATGGTGCAACCTCGAGTTTTGAAGAAGGCTGTTAGTTTTGGCTTGTTTCGATTTCTCCCTATAGATTTTTCCCCACATCGTTTAGTTTACGAATTTGAATTGGGTACTTATTCCACAACATTGGAGTTGTAGCCACGAGCAACATGTACATGAGCTGT
This sequence comes from Papaver somniferum, assembly GCF_003573695.1. Taxonomy (NCBI): domain Eukaryota; kingdom Viridiplantae; phylum Streptophyta; class Magnoliopsida; order Ranunculales; family Papaveraceae; genus Papaver; species Papaver somniferum. The sequence goes on along the minus strand of NC_039363.1, from coordinate 172,527,822 downwards.
GGTGTTGCGTCGTTAGGGGCTGCTGCGGCGGTTCGGCGTGGGTTGTGCCTCCACACCTCAGTTCTTTTTATTTGGCGTGGGTGGGTTGATGCCTAGCATAATGTTGTTTTTTTGCAACTTTTTTTCATGTGCCTCACAATTACTATCACTATCTTCTGCATATATTGCTTCAGAAAAAAAAATCTTCTGCATGTCACAATTACTGAAGCTTGAATCCAGCATGACGTTTCAATTCATAACCAAGCGGAAACTCACCGCTCTCGTGGCACAAACCAATTCTGTCTCGAAGTCAGGTGTGAAACTAACCGTCACCTTTTGTTTTATGTCTCTTCTTCTTCGACCCCATTAGCCATACCACGGACAAAGCAAGAGCATATCCTATCAATTCTCCAAACTAGAGCTGGAAAACAAGTCAAAATCCGTGGGTTTTTCCGGCCCGGCCCGTAAAAAATCCCATCCGGCTCGGCTGGTGCCTAAACAAGCCGGGTTAGGGTTGGAGAAAAGCCGGCTTGTAGAAAAACGGGTTAACCCGGACCGGTTTGTAAAACCCGGAGGTTCAACCCGTTACCCGCAATTCTATTTCCCCACATTATTACGCCGTGTTTCACCTCAGGATAAATGTCCCCTCAGTTTCCTCCTTCTTCTTCTTCTTTTCTTTCTCCTTCTCCGTCCGCAGAGAGATTCACAGAAAGTGAGAGAAATTGAAGCTAAAAATTATCTACAATTGAAGTGGAAGAAGATGATAAGTTCGATAGATTGTTTCATATGGATCGAAGTAGGGTTTGATTGGTGAACTGAGATCTAAAATTGATGAGGATTTAAGAATTCAGAAGAAAAAATTCAACTATCAAGATTCTTTTATTGAATTGAAGATGGGTGTTGATCTAAAATCTTTTGGGTTTTGATTTTCTAATGTTTATGTGAATACAAAAACGAGTAATCATGAAACTGTCGGTGGTGATAATAAACTCAGGAGAGATCGAGAAGAAGTTGTTGCCGCTGAGAAAATCAAATTGATGAAGAGATGATCTGTTGCTGCTGAAATTGATGATTTAGGGTTCTGTTTGAGATCGATTTAAAGAATAGTGAATACGAGAATGCAGTTGATGGAGGTTTTGTTAGTGCAGAAATTAGAGAAATTAGGATTCTTGGATAATGAACTGGTAGTCTGTGAATTGGAAGAAGAAATTGAAGCTCGATTTTAGAGATAAAGGAATTTATTGGAAGAGATGATTAATGGATCTGTGAGGAATCAAAATAAGATGGGTTTGGAGAGCTTCGGATCAACAATTAAGGAGATTGATGGATTGTTAGGACAAGGTTTGATGGAGTTGATTAGTTGTACAACAATGGATTTGTGTTAGTAGCAGATGGAGTTGTTGTGGTGGTGAGAGATAGAGAAGAATTGAAAGAATCAATTGATAACGGTTGTTATAGGGAAGCTGAAGGTGTTGGTGGTATTGATGGAGTTGATGCTATTGGTTTTGGTGATGCAGATTTGTAAGAAGAAGGGTTTGGACGAGAAGATCATGACTTTGAATGAAATTGGTGGTTGACTCAACAAAAACCAGCCAATCCGTGAGCCCCCGTGAACCCGCAAGTTTTATCCGGGACGGGCACGGGTTGAAGAAATGACCACCCGTGAAGAATTTCAACCCGCAGCTTAGGCTTGTATTAACCCGTAACCCGTGGTCACAAGCCAGCCCGGCCCGCCCGTTTGCCAGCTCTACTCCAAACAGACAATCCGACTATCAAGTTGACATTTATTAATGCATGATGTATCTAGCTTGGCGTTATCACCTCGCCTCGCACCCCACACGACAGAGAGATCAGCACCACTACAGCTACAACACCACCACAGATGAAAAACCAGCTATAGCAGGCAACCGCGGTCCACCAATTTGACGTTTTATTTTATATGGATAGAGAAGATTATAATGAACATAAGATGAAGCAAGAGTTTTTTTTTTTTTTATAGTAGGAGTACTATGTACTGGACCTGAAGCAAAAGTTTTTTTTTTAATGTACACATAACAGTTTTCCAAATGAGAAATGGATGATAAGATGCACACAACGTATGATTTTTCCGAGAATGACATCTTGAAGCAATTTTTTTGGAATTGATTTCAACTTCTAGTATGTAAATAAACACGCTATTAGCATGTGATGATTTAGGCAAGTGTAAAAAGAGTGTAAGTAATATAGGTATTTACACACTCCATCGATGAGTTCACCCACATTTCTTCACTCTCCCATGGGGAAGAAGCTGTGAAACAAAAATTCAGAAGCGATTTTTCATCAAATACTAGACAAGAACAAATCAAATTCCAATTGCAGCTTTTTCGTGAATAATGAAACAATATTAGGGTTTCTCTCTCACTAAACAAACCGTAACTCGTTCCTTCTGCCGATTCACTCCAAAGACGTCAACCAATAGCCTACACTAGTCCAGAAAGGGTTATTAATCACGTTTTTAAATGACATATTAATTACGTGAATAAAATTTTACACACAAATTCCGTCATATAACATGAAGTTAGTGGGATTCGTCTTTTCACATAAAGAAAATGTCATTTTCAAACGTGATAATTTACTAGGTTTACTCATGGAGGAATATGAGTTTAAATATGTTTCTTTCTGGATTTACTCATCCACTGATTCTAGTCTGATGTTCTTTAAAAAAAAATTAATTTTTCTCAATTTTTTTTTATGTCTTGATGATTAATGAACACTAGTTAATTTTACATATAACACGACTTTTTTCTACTAAACAACCTAATTAACACTAATTGATCAGGGGAAAATTAGACCTTTATAAAAATAGTTTGATAAAGGGTGTTTGAGTTTTACTTCGTAACGACCCGTTATGGTCTTCTAGTAATAGGCCCCAAATAAAAGTCATATGCCAAAAGTTAGCCGGGTAATATTTGTCTCGGTTAGAACAATTGCTGAATTATGCCTGCGCAAAAAATAAAAATCAAACACGAAACAATTAGTATGGCTGAGTCGCGGACTAAGTCGCTTTCTTTAAGACGTTTCACGGCTCTGCCCAAGATTGTGCAAGTAGTTCTTCAATGTCGCGTCGTCCCCAGGATAAAACAGACGAATTCAATCTCTTACACAATCACTCTTGCACGATGAGAGGATGTGAAACTGCTACACTTCATTCTTGCTCAGAAACACTTTTAGAAAAATCAAGGATGATCACACACTTGTTTTTCTTTCTCACACAAATTCATTTTTCTGTAAAAACTGAAGAAACATAAAATGAAAAAAAAACTCTTTATAAGAAAAAGGCTCCTAAAACTTTTTTTTTTTCAACCAAAATTCTGATTTATACTAAGAGTTTCAAAACATTTAAGTGCTATATGAAAATGTTATTATGGTGGAATTAACACCATTAAAACCACAAATATATAACGGTCAAAATTAATGCAAAATTAATTTTCTTTTATGGAAACCATTATTAAGATGTTAAGTAACATCATTAACTCAATCAAGAAAAAAACGGTTTTTGACATTAACTCAAAATAAATTTATTCTTAAAGATGAAGAATAATTTTCATATTAAAACCATTTTAATGAGACATTAATTTATTGGAATTAAATAATATTTTTAAAACATATATTCCCAACAATCCCCCACTTATATTTCTTCAAAACATTGAGCAAGAACGTACAGAGTTGTGCATAAGCAAAGGTGTCTCGCGACTTGAACCTTTACTTAGTGTTAATAGGCTCTCTTAAAATCCGACCGTAGAGTGAACATAAGTCTTGAACTCTAGGAGATAAAAAGATTGCTTAACACACACGACTATACTAGTGTAAAGTCTAAAGCCAGCACATTACGACCCTGTGCTTGTATCACAGTTTTAATGAATGATCTAGAGAATTTCCCATATTATCGTAGAAAGCGGCCACACTTTCACATTCATATAGGTGAGTTTATCAAGAGTACTCCTGAAAGTACCCCACTCTAAATAGAGATATAAACATCATTAAGAGTTTAAAATTTTAAAATTAAAATTAAACTCAACCTTTTTCTCGCTTCAGGATGTCATGTCGTGGGATGAATTCTTCAAAAGCATGATTCTCACATCTCCATATCATTTATGACTTCGTCTAGTCCCTTTGAACCTATTTTTAGGTTGGGTATCCATCATAGATTACTCAATCTCAATGGGCATCAACCTCATCCCTAAGATGTATTCACATCTTCTTATCAATCCTTTCGTCAAAGGACTAATGGAAGCTCTTTCCAGACACTGTATAATCCATTCTCATAACATCAACTCTTGTAGTTGTCATTACATTCTCAATTCTTGTAATAGCCGCGGTACTATCACATTGGATTAATATGTGTTTTCCTCTATCCACTATAGAGGATCGAATCACTCCATCCCTTAAAGAATTCAACTGAAAGGATGTCCAATCAGCTTCGCAATATCCTTAGAGGATTGCGGTAACCATTTAGATAGTGTATTTCTAGGTGTAAGGTGTGTTTGAAACACCTCATAGCCTTCTCAAAATTTTACAATTTTCCATACTAGGATTGGTAAATCTGAATATAAAATCCCCACTACGGAGGTAATATAATAAACCCCCACTACAAAAAATACTTATATATAGTCAATCACGTAGCAAAGAAACATACTGAGCTACCATACTCATGTCTTGTGCAATCACACACAATCTCAAAACATTAGCACTAAACCAAATGAGTGAAAACTAGTTTACGGTCAGACTATATATATTTCTATCTCTTTTAAAATTCTATTTTCATTGAAATGAAATAGATCCAAAGAAAAAAATTTATTTTTAACAACATACACCATCTTCATTCAAGTCTTTCAAGTCAAATAGTAAACTAAGCATGTTCTCAATTTCATTTTCATCCTATAAGTTAGAATAAAAATTCAACAAATCACATATGCATACAAAACAAAGAGTATTGTGCATTTCACTTTTATCAATTCTGAAATCATCCGAATGACTCAAGCAAACACTTTATCTCTTTTAAATTGTTTTAAAGTTGTTTTCAGAATATAAATGATAAATATATAATTTATATGCTTTCTTTTATGGTAGAAGCTACATAGTTTTCCATGCTTGGTTTACATATATTCTCATCTTTGACTTACAAAAAAGTATATATTTCTACTTATGACTATAAAAAACCATATATCGTAGAAACAACATCAACAACACAAGCATGTAAGTTAATTTAGAAACATGAATGCAAGTGTCAACAATTTTATGTTTGCTTGTCTAAAGATGATATATTCACGAATTTATTTTTCCAAAGATTTAATTTTTAAAGAACAAAGTTACTTTCTATGAGAAGTTATCTTTCAAATTATAAGCAACAAAATATTCATGACTAAAATTTAGTCTCACTAAATATGCTTTTCTAGGTTCATTCTTAGTGAATTACTCGTCACCTTCATTTTTCTAGTTCCTCTAATTCAAATCAAAGTTTGTAAAACATAGGTTATGGAACCCCCACTATTTTTTGACTCAAACAAGAATTTCGAAACAATATCAAAAGACTCCAAAAATTGTGAAAAACTAATTAACCAATGATTTAAATCCAAAGCGTTTTACACAAGATAGCGGGTAAAAATTCAAACAATTTTAGTGAAGACAACATCACCTAGTTAACTACTCAAGGTATCATATTTGATATCAATACAAGTCATTCAAAGCATCACACATGTTTTTATAAGATTCTCCAACATTTTATTTCATTTCAAACTTATACAACTCGCATTAGATTTGAAAGGGTACATGCTTTTATGAGTTAGGTAAGATTACATACATGTTATTCAAAAATTTACCAAGTTTATAAGAAAATATAACATGCTCATATTCATCACTAACTCACTGATTTCTTACAAAGCATGACAAAATCTCATATTTCAAATATTCAAAATTCAATTTATGTTATGATAAAATTGCAATATTATGCTCAAACATTTTATCCATAACATATCATGTGCAGTAGTGCAATGATCAAATTCAACAAATTTCTTATCTCACTCTTGTTTATGACAAGATATGAACATCTTGGAAACTAGATACATCTTTAACAGGATTGTTCTACCCAAAGTAAACTTTTAGGCTATACCAATACCGAAAATCCTAGCGATGTGAGTATATCTCAACGCCACTTTCTTTCAAAACGATTTGGTTCAACTTTCAAATCATAACCTATCAAAAAAAATATGGTGTAAAACACCAATCTATATCAACCTCTCACCGTATTCATAGTTCACATTAACTAAGCTTGAAAAGCGTTGTTAATAACATTTGATATCCTTGGAATGCCGTGCAAGAATAGCAAATAAATTCATAAACAATAGTTTGTTCATTTCTTGGTGAGAGTTGATATTCACATTTGTTTTGACTAGGTTTATAATTATTTCGGTTTTTGGTTCGTATAAAATTCCATCTCATAAGTTCCAAACTTACATGAGTCACATGTTTATTGTCATATACAATAATTCTCAATATCTTATTTCCCTAAACTTTATTCTAAGATTGAAAAATCAATTTATTCAATTTAAAATACCATTATTTGATCACTAGAATAACTACAAATAGTTCATCAAACATACCTCAATTGCTTTTAAAGCTCAATTGGTTATAAACCATTCATTCTTTGCGCACCAACAAAGAAATCAACAACCTCATTGCTCCTCACATCGATTAGTCTCCCGTAATTTTTATTTCATTGGAAAATAAAAACTTGCTCAAGTAAGTGAATTTTCACCTGTCACAATCATGTACATGTGATCATTTAAAACCAAAAAATAAGTAAGGTATGCAGTTACATAATTACCCGAAAATCAAATAATATAGTACTCCAAGTTTCTCTTAATTGTCAAACAAAGATTCAAAGTTATATAGTCGTATAACATCATACATATACTTATAACTTTCTATTAAGCATATTATCAAACATATGGGGTGCATTAGTTTGATTGCTATCAATGATATTCTTTTTCATTACCAAAACAAGAGCATGAAGTATAAAATCAAAACATGATTTTTTTTGTAATTTGTTACATCTGTATTCTCTAAACTCCGGTATCACTTCAAATATTTAGACATACATACATAACGATTTTGTTATTACCACATCTCTCAAACTAAAACTTCAAATGGAAATTTTCAAAAATGTTTCATGTTATATGAATTCAAGTAATCCACAAAAACATTTGAAAAAACATATTCAATCAGGATTAAATTTCTGCCCGTTAGAATTTTTCAGATACGTTGTTCAGTTTTCTAAATATACTTTTCAGATTCCAAAAATTCTGAAATTTTACGTGGATAATCCTCATGATATCTAATACACCCGGTTAAAATTTCAAGACCTAATTCACTTTTGTGTAGGAGATAAAAATAAAACTCTACAACATGTTATAAATATTCGTTTCACATCAATATTATTTTTCTACGTTAGATATTCATGATATAAAAAATATTATCCATATTACATTCCTAGTCCATCAAGATTAGACGTAAAGTTAACTTTAGGTACCAGGTTACCTAAAATCTCAAGCATCATGTTTAATCGCTAAATAAAAAAATTTCTGGTTATAATTTTATAAAACGAAATAAAACAAAGATACTTATCGCGTTTCAACAATCGTTTTCATTTTGATTTCCGTGGCAGAATAGAACGTCTTAAAATTGTTGGAACAATTGTTGAATTATGCCTGGGCAAAAAATAAAAATCAAACACGAAACAATTAGTATGGCTGAGTCGCGGACTAGGTCGCTTTCTTTAAGACGTTTCGCGGCTCTGCCCAAGATTGTGCAAGCAGTTCTTCAATGTCGCGTCGTCCCCAGGATAAAACAACCGAATTCAATCTCTTACACAATCACTCTTGCACGATGAGAGGAGTTTCACTACACTTCATTCTTGCTCAGAAACACTTTTAGAAAAATCAAGGATGATCACACACTTGTTTTTCTTTCTCATACAAATTCATTTTCTGTAAAAACTGAAGAAACATAAAATGAAAAAAAAAGTCTTTATAAGAAAAAGGCTCCTAAAACATTTTTTTTCAACCAAAATTCTGATTTATACTAAGAGTTTTAAAACATTTACGTGCTACATGAAAATGTTATTATGGTGGAATTAACACCATTAAAACCACAGATATATAACGGTTAAAATTAATGCAAAATTAATTTTCTTTTATGGAAACCATTATTAAGATGTTGAATAACATCATTAACTTAATCAAGAAAAAAATGATTTTTGACATTAACTCAAAATAAATTTATTCTTAAAGATGAAAAATAATTTTCATATTAAAACCATTTTAATGAGACATTAATTTATTGGAATTAAATAATATTTTTAAAACATATATTCCCAACATTCTCTCCATAAAAAATAATACGACAAACGTTAGGCATCCCACACCCTCGCAACCACACTAATTTTCTGTTCAAATTCAGCATTGTAGATGATAAAATATAGCATCTACGAATATACTGACATGCTGAGAGTTCAAGTGTTGAGAAATGAGAAACAACCTACAGCTATCAGTGAAAACCTGAGTCCAGTTATACCAAGTGAAGGCCTGGAGCCCAAATGAAGCTGAGATCTGAAGAAGAATGCCAAAGACACAAATATTATTTAATTATTAATTGGTAACCGACTTAAGATAAACACCTTGTAATTAGTATAATGACCCACTTGCAAAGACAAGCGGATGATCTTCTATCTCTCCAACTCTCTAGAACGTCATCTCTCTCCTGTAACTAGGAAAACGATGCAAGTCTCTGTAACTTCAAAACTTCATTAATGAAAAAACACCAAAATACCCACAATAAAATCTTCAAAATCGAACCATTTAAATCTGTGTCCCAATAATTTTTAGTACCATCAGTGCCTTCATCATACAAAAACAAGTATGAAGCGCCAAAAAAGGCATCTTCAACCGTTTTATCGATGAATCAAGACAACAGGCACAAAATAGTAAAATTGTTCAATTTTACATGTGGGCGGCGGCGGCGGCTAGGATTAGCGTCTGACCGAGCCAATCATTGCTTTTAGCTGCCTTCTTAAAAAAAAGAAAAAAAAAAACAAATGGAAGGAACTTTTGTGAGTACTAATTTGCTCACGGCCAGCTAAAAAATAAAATAAACAATTTAAATTAAATTAATTTGCTTAAAATTTTCTTGGAGATACCAAAAACCCATATAAAAAAAAATAAAAAATAATTCCTATCAGCAATGTTGGAAATCATCGACGTTCTCCCGACAGGCGACAGACCTTAGACTTCGATTATAAAGTATCCGATAAAGTAACCTGACGATGACTTCTCTAATCAGCAACTCTGTAGTACCTGGCGGTCGTTTCTGGACCGTGTTGAAATTATGTGTTTTGAAGGCCATTCCTTGGATGGATTTTAGACATAGACAGTCCCGTTAGAAGTTTTACGTGAATAATACGGTCATAGACTATAATAGGCTCATGACTTCTTCAACATTGACGAGTAGTTAATAAATGAACCAGGTCTTTGTCGTTATAGTTTGACCAAGAAATTTCCTCAAATAAAGAAGTTATAAAAAAGCCACCACGAACGAAGTAACGAATCTGTCCCACTCCTACAAACTAGTAGCATATATATAAACGCAGAGATAGAAGAAGCCAAGACAATTCAATTACTCATCAATAACATTCACTAAAACTCCTTTGAGCTTTGATTTAAATAGAATAAGCATTGGCAGTTCAAAACAGAAGTAGTTGGAACTCTCTGGAATAGAAACTCCATTAGTGCCGGACGTCGCAGCCTTGATTCGTTTGTTTGAGCTAAACTTGAAGCATATAGTAACCTTGCAAAATACACGTAGAAAAGAAGAGATAGAGATGACTAGAGGCACACTAGAAGTTTTGCTCGTCGATGCTTCTAAACTCAAAGACACCGATTTTTTTGGTACGTACTTCGTATCTCATACAGTGTTATGCTTGATTGCGTCTTCGTATCTTAAAACTAAAGATCTTGAATATGTATAATCTTGTTATTGCAGGTAAAATGGACCCTTATGTTATCATTGAATTCGGTAATCAGAAGCGAAAGAGTACCGTTGCTCGTGGTATGTATATATATATTGAAGAAATGGTTTGTTGATCTAACTAGTGAGGTATGCTATATGAAGTATATATTAAGGTTACACAATTTGACATGTTTCGAAAAATGCAGACGATGGAAAAGCACCGCTGTGGAACGAAAAATTTACCTTTGATGTGGAGTATCCAGATAACATCAGAGATGAACATCATCAGTATAAACTCAATCTCACCATAATGGACAAAGATAGGTTGAGCAGGGATGACTTCGTAGGTGAATCGACGTAAGTGTTTTTTTTTCCTAGTACTTCTAATCTCTCCAAGTCCATCATTTAATTTCATATTCTTACTGACAAACATTTTGGCTACAGATAATTAACATCGTCATGTTGTCTATATTATGGTTACAGGATTTACGTGACGGATATCTTATCATTGGGCGTAGAGAATGGAACGTCTGAAATTAGAACTAGCAAGTATCGTGTTGTTCTACACAACAAAACCTATTCCGGAGAAATTCGAGTCGGCATTTCATTCACCCGAAAGGTACGAGTCGATGCAGATATGTATATGAATATCTTTAATTTGTTTCATGTGATAGATAATTGCAGTGTGACTTGCAAGTTGCAATGGTGTTTGACGTTAAGTATGGCTGCTTGTTTACTGCAGGATGCCAAAGGAGATGATAAAGCAAACTACTTGGGAGGATGGAAGCAATAACTAAAATGATTTTATTAAACTTAAGGATAATTAATTAACCAAGAATTTGAATTTGTAATTTTGTGAATTTTTAATTGCTAATGTAATTCAATTGATTGTATCAAATTGTTTTGTCGAATTTGTTAACCTTATTTTATACAATGAATTGAGAGTGTCACTGTATTTGTTAATTTTTGTCAATGTTTACAAGTACTTCCCACTGTTAGGGTATATATGTTTGGCACAAGTGGCGTTCAATTTCCAGGTCGTTCAAACAACTTAGAAATTCAACTACCTAGAAATTTAACTGTCTGGGTTTAAAATATATTGTTTGGCATCAAAGATCAATTTTCAGCTTTGCCTAAGCCCATGTTTTCTTCTCCATAGCATTACCATCTTCATCAGCTAACAACTGCAGCACCATGCAGATCTTAACACAACAATCCATCTTGGAAAATTATTTCCACATTGCCTGATGTTTGCGAGTATAAATATTTTACGGGGTGAAAGGTAAAATGATGGAGTAGGTAGAATATATATGAAGAAACCCATCTAAACCTTTAAATAAATACACTGCACGGGGTGAAATATTTTTACTCGCTGGTTGTGTTAACCCCAACTAACAGAGTTAGATAAAATGAAATAAAATTTTAAAAAATAAATAATTAACTAACGGTCATAACGGTCAACTATGGTCATGTGACCCAAACTCTAATTGAAAAGATTTCGTGACCCGAACGCAATTCAGGTCACTTTTTTATGATCCAAAGTTAAAATATCCCCTTTCAGTTTTTAGTAACATTGTAATAACATTACTAGTACTATTAACACTATTTACTTCAAGACACGATGAAAACTAAGTGATGGATCTAGCCCAAAAACAAAGGAGTAAACAGATATAACTCGGGTAGTTCACAACAACAACGAGATACAAAGTCCTGATTAGCAACTTCAATCAATTGCATCGAACACCTCTACCTCCAGATAAATTCTTGAGTGTCCATCAAATTAAAGTACAACTTTTCTTGTGGAAGCATTGAACGAAGGTCCTTCGACTCCAAGATCTCCCACCGATATAACTCCGATCCGAAGACTGATATTCTGCTCAAATACCATATTGATAAAGATTTACGGCTTACGAATCTAATTGTAATTGATGAATCTTGGAGTATTATATACCCTCATGTAATACCTGGCGAGATTGGGATATACCCAGATTAATTGGGGTATACCCAATAAGACAAAATTTGGTCATTATGAAGTAAAACCAAGCCACTCCTTAACCTTGTATTTTCTAAATGGCTAATACGCACTTGTTTAATTAACATTAAAATTTTTGATTAGGTTAATTAATTAAGTAGATTAAAACTTATCAAATTATGAATATTGAGTTATGAAATTTTGTTTTTGATTGAACTTATTTGGGAAGGTTTTTGATGAAAAAAATTATTTTGAGAAAATCTTTTGGAACGGAAATGAAAGCACACTACCTTAACACTTCTAAAGAGGGGATTTCAAAGATGTTGTATGAAATCATACTCAAAATTAGATCAGAAATCAACACTTTTAGTTCTGAAAGTATGAAAAGTCGGCAAGGTCGAAGATGAAGACCTTGACGACTTTTTTTTTGACATACAGGAGACGACAGAAAAAAAAAGTCGGCAAGGTCTTCAAAACATACCCCGCCGGCTGTTGACAATACCCCGCCGGCTGTTGATAAAAATGTATTAGTCGGCAAGGTTTTCAAAAAATACCTTTCCGGCTGTTTATTAGTCGGCAAGGTCTTCAAAAAATACCTTGTCGGCTATTGAAAAAATTTACAGTCGCCATGGCTATTATGAAAATTCGGCAAGATATGCATGTCACGACTTTGCTGACTGTGTTGGCCGGCAAGGTATTCAAAAAATACCCTGTCGGCTGTTGAAAAAATTTACAGTCGCCATGGCTATTATGAAAAGTAGGCAAGATATGCATGTCACGACCTTGCCGGCCGAAGACACATAAATCATAATTTTTGATTTCTAACCTAATATAACAATTATATAACAACCGAATCACACAACAAAATGATGGGTTTAAGTTTAGACATCACTTAGAGTTTTCTTTTCGCCGGCCAATGTTGGAAAATCAATGTTGAAGATTTTCGGTTGATGGAAGAAATGGAAGAAGATGAAGGGGAAGAGCAGAGAGATTAGAGAAGAGAGATTAGGGAAGATTAAGAGTTTTTTTAATTTTAGGCTTTAATTTTCAGTTAATTAGTTCAAAGGTATTAAAATAAAATCAACAATTTTGACCACCCCTTAGCAAGAGCACTAGGTCCATTTAGATTTGAGATACCCCAATTAATCTGGGTATATCTCAATCTCGCCAGGACGTAATTGCCCCTAGTGGTTTAATAAAATACATGCTTCAAAAAATAATTAAAAAAAATCTCGACAAACAAAATTTCTAGAATTAATTCTACTTTGTGTAATAGCCGCTAGTAATTTAATAAAATGCATGCTTTAAAAAATTAAATATAAAAAGTGCCACAAAACGAAAATTTTAGAGTTAATTGCTATTTTGTGAATCAATTACCCAGCATCGAAGCTGTCGAACATAGAGTAGGGTTAGTAAAAGATGTACGATCAACGTTAGAGGCATCCCACCATTGCGGCCAGGCACACGCTACCTCTGTTTTGGAATTTACCAGTTTACGGATGTGTGAAAGATGTTCATATCTATTCTATATCTATATTATAAAAAGAAGTGGTGTGTGTAGCCTTCCAAATTCGACCATCGATTTCGTCATCCAACGACTCGGATCGATCAGTTATATGTCCTATATAGACGTCCGTCCGATCTCTTGGCTTCCTAATAAAAATATGATTCTAAAGATTATTTAACGACGTCGGATCCTTGGATTTCTTAATTTGACTGCAGCGTCGGATTTCCTAATTTGACTAAGTTTCCGTTAATATAGGCTAACACTAAGTAGATGTATTTATAGAACAGAAGAGCATCATTCTTTAACGATTTCACCAACAGATGGTCTTCTATCTATAGTTCTTCCCCTCCATTAACGACTTCTAATTCTTAACTTCGTCTCTCTATATCATAATAATACTGAGTTATTAATATTAAGTTATTATTATGGATGATTTAAAGGATGGATACGGTGAAATAAAAGAAAACAGAGCTGGTGATTTAAAAAAAAAATTGGTCTAAAGAGGAAAGGAGAAGAAAGAAAACCTAATAGAGGAAGAGGAGTGATTTGGGTAAGAGGTTTTATGTTTAATGCAACCAAATATCTCCTTACTAATACATCTTCACCGAAAATATATGGCTAAGGGTCTGTTTGGATTATGTTTGGTGGATGGCCCTCCATGAAGATTATTCGTATACACCAGATATACTCTGGTCCATCGAACGTTCAATCATCCAATAAGCATAATGATTTGTACCATAACTTTCTCAAGAAACTTTAAGTTAGCCTCAACTAATCTAAAAGCTATTTTTAAAAAACAAATAAAATAAAAAACATGGTAAAGATTTATGTGCGAGATTTAAGTGTCACAATCCCGACCAACAAAACATTAGGGAATGTTTAAGGGCCACGCTCGAGGTTGTAAGCCCCGGCTAATTTGACCTGACCAACAAAATTCTATAGTATCCTCAAGGGACCACTGCCGGGCTGTAAGCCCCGGCTAATTTGACCCGATCAACAAAATACTATGGTATCCTCAATGGACAACGGCCGGGGCTGTAAGCCCCGACTAATTTGACACAACCACAAATATTAGGGACGAAAGTCCGAACTAACTTATAAGCTCGATGTTTGACCGTTATAATCTAACTAGTTTTGCGAATGGCTAAAAAAGATTTTGGTAGAATACTAACTAGCCGATCAAACAACAAAACGAAAACGAAAAAGGTTGAGCCCGGCCGTAGGCCGGGGTGATACCTAATATATATTATATAAATGGAACACCCCTTTACTGTAGCACGTGAAGCTGCAAATTTTGGACTTCCGATTTTGCCCTTCTTATTATTTAAACCATTACATCTATAAATGGAGGGTATAAGCGTCATTTAAAAGAAATATCAAAATCATAACCATTGAAACTTAGATTCAATGGCTGAAATTATGGCTAAAAAAACAGCAAACATGTTCTCCATAATCAAAATCAAAGTAAGAAGAAAGAAATCTGATCCGCATCATTGAAACATTAACCTGTATAAGCTAATAAAAAGTAAACTTCAGAAAAAGAACCTAATCATAATCCATAGAACATAAAAGAAATTCAATCTAATTACATAAATTTGATTGATGAATTAACACAAACAAAGTACAAAAACATGGTGGTGGTCTTCGTGAATAGGAAGAAGGAATAATAGAAACAAAACCAGGTGCCGCCGGAGATGGAAGAAGGGAAAATGGTGGTGTTTAGGTTTTAGCAGAGTGGGAGAGAAAGGTGGAGAGAGTGCGAAATAAAAAAATTCCAAATAGTCTCGCACTAAAGGGAAAGTCTAGCACAACTGACGGGTGAAATTGATTAGATTGGTAAAGGTTGAATCTTAACCGTCCGTCCAATGTTATAGTGGAACATGTCTCATTCAGTTTCGTACGCGCCTATCAGTAAAACAATACACGTGGCGTCTTATCCTATCATCCAAGTACATGCGTGCGCACGTGCCTAACACTCTTGTAAAAATTAAACAATAACTTACTAATTCCTTTGTCTCAAATTCTCAATACGACCGTCATTGAATTAAGACCACAAACATCCAAGTTTGCAACAGTGAAGTGAGTGATATAATATTGTAGTTATCACATGTGGGCGGCGGCGGCGGCTTGAAAATTAGGATTGGGCCGTGCCAATCATTGATTTTAGGTGCCTTCCCTTCCGAAAGCAAAGAAACGGATGAAAGAGAAGTTTACCTCTTTTGATACCGAATACGCAGTATACAAAAAAAAAAAAAAAAGGAAAAAAAGAAGAAGAAGGAAACAAGCACGGAATACGCAGGTTTAAATACACACTTGACGCCTCTATCGGAAAACAAAACAAATGAAAATGATACTTACAGGTGGATTTTGTAAAATATACCATCTTCGTTTTAAAAAAAAATGCTGATTTCGTGTACAAATTACACATGAAACCAACCATTATTTTGAAACGGAGGGAATATTAATATTTTCTTCCATTGTCATTGTTATTTAACACGTCCATGTAACTTTTTTATATAAAAAGAAAATTATGTAAAGGTTAAATTTTCTTATACAGATCTCGGACTACAAGTCGTTTGCGTTTAGGCCAAACGAAGACAAAATCACGAGATGCCACAATGTGTGACATGTCATTTTCTTACGATATTTCTTCGGCAATAACTCTAAGCGTATTTTAGGAAACGTAAATGCAACAAAAATCGAGAGATAAATCCCGATTTATTTCTCGCGTCTCACAGAATTGTGGGACCCGCCACACAAAATGTGGTCCCCTGTTAACTCCAGTGGGTGGCGGTCCACAATTCTGTGAGATGCGGGAGACAAATCGAGATTTATCTCTCGGTGAGGTTCTTACTATGCATCAGAGTCTCTTACCTATTTAGTAGTTCATACAATTTACATCTTTGGGTTATTTTATACCTACTCGAAATTTCCTTGCCAAACTACATGAAATAAATTTCCGAAAGTCCAAAGGAAAATTATTGCTAACTGCGCGAGGTGAGAAGCAAAAAGATGATTCGCTTTCGGGAGAATTCTTGGCTGAAAATTCGGTGAATCTAGAATCATTGTTTATTCTAAAATAGAACTTGAATAAACTAAGCGATCTTCTTTGGGGAGAATTCTTGGCTGAAACTTCAATGAGTCTAGAATTATTGTTTCTTCTAAAATTGAACTTAAATAAATTAAGCGATCTTCTTACAGGAAAAATTTTTGGGTAAAAATTAAGTGAATCTGGAATTATTGTTTTTTTCTAAAATGGAACTTAAATAGATTAGGCTTTTTAGGTAGCGGCACGCCTCCCATTATTGACTATCTTTATGTGTAGGTCACATTGCTTTATTGGAAACGTGTGACAATTTTCCATAACTCTTGCTCTAAGAGTCGTTTCCGAAGACTAAAATAATCAAAATATGATTAAAAATTAAAATATTATCATGCCCCAGATACTTTCGCTTGTGCCTAACTCGACTTCGATTATACAGTGATCCAATTTTATACAATTATTGCTTTTTAAAAAAAAAACCACTTCATACTACTATCACCATTACCTTTTTAATTAGCGTTACTGCATTACTTGTTAATTTTTGACACATGTTGATTTTTATTATTGAATAAAGGCCAAATCTTTCGGGAGAATTCCTGGGTGAAAATTCGGTGAGTCTAAAATCAATGTTTCTTTTAAAATAGAACTTAAACAAATTAAGCGATCCTTTTTCAAAAAAAATTTTAGGTAAAAATCAAGTGAGTAATCATTGTTTAATCTAAAATAAAACTTAAATAAATTAAGCTTTTTAGGGAGCGACACACCTGCCATGATTGATTATCTTTATGGAAAAGTGTGACGATTTTTCATAATTCTTGCTCCAAGAGTCGTTTCCGAAGACTAAAATAATCAAAATATGAATAAAAATTAAAACATTATCATGCCCCAGATACTTTCGCTTGTGCCTAAATCGACTTCGGTTATATAGTGACCCAACTTTATATAATTATTGCTTAAAAAAAAAACTTCATACTACTATCACCATTACCTTCTTAATTAGCATTACTTCATTACTTGTTAATTTTTGACACGTGTTGATTTTTATTATTGTATAGAGGCCAAGTCTTTCGGGAGAATTCTTGGGTGAAAATTCGGTGAGTCTAAAATCAATGTTTCTTTTAAAATAGAACTTAAATAAATTAAGCGATCCTCTTCCAAAAGAATTCTTAGGTAAAAATTCAGTGAGTGATCATTGTTTAATCTAAAATAGAACTTAAATAAATTAAGCTTTTTAGGGAGCGGCACACCTCCCATGATTGATTATCTTTATATGTAGGTCACATTGCTTTATTGGAAACATGTGACGATTTTTCATAACTCTTGCTCCAACCGTCGTTTCCGAGCAACATATAAAGAAATTTTTTTAATTTTTTCCATAACTCTTGCTCAGCTTGTTGCTCGGCTGCCAACCAAAGGTTCTGTAATTTGATTTTCCCTCAAAATGGAGACATTTTCTAAAAAAAAATATGATTAAAAATTAAAATATTATCTTTATACTCCCTCCGTTCCGATTTACTTGACGTTGTAGAGTTTTTCACGCAAATTAAGAAACAACAGAGAGAGTCAAATTTTTCCAAATCTACCCATATTAATAGATTCCTAAAATTTTAAAAACACCTAGTTTTTAGTTTCTAAATTTAATGTAAATTACGAATCTCATTATAATTTACTTGGGGTAAACAAAATATTCCATCCAAATCCTTGGAATAATCATTTATCTACTAATTCTAATGAGAATTAATGGTATACTCTGATTTCAAAGCAAGGACAAATCAGGGAGAATTTGGGAAAAATTCTTAAAACCTCATCTATTTTAGAACACAAAAAAAATCCTAAAATATCAAGTAATTTGGAACGGAGGGAGTACGTAGATTACATTGCTTTTTTTTTTTTGGAAACATGTGACGATTTTCTATAACTCTTTCTTTTAGAGTCGTTTCCGGGACTAAAAGAATCAAAATATGATTAAAAACCCAAATATTAGTATCATTTCCGTATATTTTACCTTAAACCAACTGGACTTTGATTATAAAGTGACCGAACTTTATACTATTTTTGCTTCAAAAGAAATATCTTTTTTTAATACTGTTACCTTTTAATTAGCAATTTTGCTGTACCGGTTAATTTTTGGCGCGTGCTGAACTTTATTATTATTGTGAAGGCCAAGTCTTTCTGAAATTTTAGTGATAGACTCATAGCCAGGCAGCTCTTTTGACTCTTAGGTGAATAAAACTATACAGTCATTGACTACATTTCAGGCTCATGACTTCTTCAACATTGACGATTACTAGATAATTACACCAAGTATTGTAGTTTGACCAAAAATTCAAATTATTAAGCGACCACGAAAGAAGTAACGAAGTCATCCTACTACTTCTGCAAACTATCATATATAAACGCAAAGACAGAAGAAGAAGCATACACAATTCAATTACTCATCAGCCATAACATTCACTAAAACTCCTTTGATTCATCTGTTAGAGCTTAACTTGCAAAATATACCTACAGAAGATAAGAGATAGAGATGACTAGAGGTACTCTAGAAGTTTTGCTCGTCGATGCTTCTAAACTCAAAGACACCGATTTTTTTGGTACGTACTTCGTATCTTATACTTGTATAATGCTTTGCGTAATCGGCTAATTGCATTACTGAAAAGAATAGCATTTTAATTGCATTCCATGTAAAGTTTCTTATACTCAGGACCTTAAAAATGCATAAACTTGTTATTGCAGGTAAAATGGACCCTTATGTGATAATTCAGTTCGGTAATCAGAAGCGTAAGAGCACCGTTGCCCGTGGTACGTATATTGAAGGACATTCCGCTCATTTAACTAGTTATGTACTAAATATGTGGAGTACTAAGGCTGCGAAATTTGACATATGCAGGAGAAGGAAAAGCACCAGTGTGGAACGAAAAATTTACATTTGATGTGGAGTATCCGGATAATATCAGAGATGAGCATCATCAATATAAACTCAATCTCACCATCATGGACAAAGATAGGTTCAGCAGAGATGACTTTGTAGGCGAATCCACGTTAGTGTTCTTTTTTCCTTTTTTCCAGTAATCTCTCCAAGTTCAAATTTTTATTGACAAACATTTGGACGAAGGATCATTAACATTTTCATAATATATATTATGGTTTCAGGATTTACGTGAAGGATGTCTTATCCTTAGGCGTAGAGAACGGAAGATCTGAAGTTAGAACTAGCAAGTATCGTGTTGTTCGACACAACAAAACCTATTCTGGAGAAATTCGGGTCGGCATTTCATTCACCCGAAAGGTATAATATCAGTTCATATACGTATAATACATAGATAACTGCGGTGTAACAATTGTATCGATGTTTTGATGCTAGATTCATGAATGACTGCTTGTTTACCGCAGGATACGAAAGCAGATGAGAAAGCAAACTATTTGGGAGGATGGAAGCAGTAACTAAAAAGATTGATCAAAACTTAAAATTATTAACGAAGGGGCTAGCGCTATTTAGTTTATTTGACTTTGTAATTTCGTAAATTTTAGTAATTACTACTAATGTAATTCAATTGATTGTATCAAATTCCTGGGTGAAAAAGACATATAAAATTTGATATTGTTTAAATGGACGAGAATATAAAAATAGCCAGGATGTAAACAATTTCATTCTACCCATTTTCAAATACTTTTTCTTATTTTTAATTTACATCAGGATACATCCAGTTTCATCCTTGTTTTTTTTAAGTTTAAGCCAGGATGAATCCAATTTCATTCTTGTTATTTTTTTTGTGTCCATTTCACCCATATTAATTTTTACTCGTCAATTTGAACCATATTTTAAAAATATTTGGACAAATGACCCATTTTCCGATTTGGTAACCACATTTTATACAATGAATAAAAAGTGTCGTTGGATTTGTTAATTTTGTTAAATGTTTAGGAGTACTTCCAACTGCTAGAATATGCAACGTACGCCTCCGATTATATCCCTAGTATTTAATATAGAATCGTTTATAGCATTGACACAGGCTATTCTCAATATATATATAGTGGAGTCCTAAGTTTTTGTTGTGATCATGGATGATATACGGTTATTGACCTACAAATTCTACCTCTTTTAAGTGAGATTCTCAAGTTAAACAAGGTTCTGTTGGGGATATATTTTGCTTTGTTGTATTGTTTTTCTCTTGTGGTCCAAGTCCATGTATAGCTTATGCTTAGATATGGCTAGTAATTAACTTTTGGTACGTAGGACTGGGCGAGTAAGATATGGCTAATAACTTTTGTTATCCAGAAGTGGAAGATTTGAAAGCCATCAGAGGAATACGTCGAGATGAATTTTGCCAGCCTCTTATATAGCTTGCCTTAGCTAGGACATAAGCCCGTCGCACATTGAAAGTAAGCCATGCTTGAGTTTCAGTCTGAGCATATATATATATAGATGGCCGCATTAGGGATAAGCAATCGGTGACACTCGGATAAAGTTATGTGATGAAGACCCAACTTTTTTGTAACGGCTCACCTTTGGATAATTTCCTTCCGAAGATCATATGAAGCTTCGTAGCTAGTTTGATTGGATATTCATGAGAGACTAGCTAGTGACAGTTGATAAATTTGTCAACTGATACTTTGACATAAATAGATGTCTTCTTTGTGGGGTAACGAGGAATCAAATGATCATATACCAGGTGTGGAATTTTGTACAGCGCACAGTAGCTCTTATGCTTTTTTTTTTTTTAAGAAAACTTAGGCGGAGCCTAAGCATTAGGATTGCTAATAATGCAAGTGTGGTCATTGTTTAGACAAACATTAGACCCGCTGCTAAGGTTCTTACAAGTTATAACCAAATTCAAAGCTTGGAGATTTTGGATCCTATGTAACAATTTAAGACCCAATAAAACAAAAGTTACAGGTTTGATATGTAATAGGGATTCTTCATTCGATGTATGTTTTTCCTTGTGGTAGTTTCTACTGAATCTTCCTTTGATTGCTTGGATGTATAGAGTGTCGAAGTGCTCCAGTATTTCACTTGTTTCAGCATGTATTTCTATGTTCATGTGCTGCTTTTCCTCTGCCCATTGAAAGGCTAAGTCTGCTCCTCCTGTGGCTCCTTCTGCTCCCCACTGTCCTGTGTGTCCTCTGCTATCAACATAGTTGCCTGCAAAATCAGTGATAGTTAGTGCAGAGAAAAACTGATAAGTGTTGGGATCCTGAATAGTACAGATTTTGATTAAGAAACCAAAGCTCTGCTTGTGTTGTTGGACCCCAACAATATTTCCAGGAGTAGCTATGTGGGATTCATTCTCAATGATATGCCCCTGAGTATTCAAGGCATGGCAATGTAACTTGTGAATTCTGTTATGATCACAGAGATGTTGTTGAATGCTGAGAGTAGTATTCTTAGCATTAGGAGAGATGTTTTGGAAAACTAGATCACATCTAGCCTTCCAAATGAACCAACAAGTGGTAGCATAAATGCAGACATTATGACTGATGTTCGCATTGTGAAACCAATCATTAAACCAGTCCATGAAAACAGTATGGTGATCAAATAAGCCATGATTTCCACCTAACATTTGCTGCCAGACTTCAGTGAAAGCAAGGCAGTTGAGGAACAGGTGTGTCATAGATTCCTCCCCACTGTTGCATAATTTGCATATGGGATCAATATAGTGGAGAATGCTTGCAGTTTTGGCATTAGTTGGCAGAATTTCATGAGCACATTTCCAGAGAAAAATTTTGACAGCTGGTGCCACTTCCAAGTTCCATATAGCTCTCCAGTCTCTTGTTGTTTGATCATTTCTATAGAGATTCTCTATTTTGGCTTTTTATAAAGCTTTAACAGAGAATTTTCATGTGTTGTTGAGTTTCCAGTGAATACTGTCTTCTTCTCTGGGGTGAATATCAAGATTAGTGATAACTTGAGCAGTGTCAGAGCTAAAGATTTGCTGAATGAGCTGACTATTCCATTCCCTTTGATATGTCATTAGGTGAGCTAGCAGTTGGATACCATTGGGCAGTTAGCAGGTTTGAAGAGTTTGTCTGTTGAAGAAGGTATCCAAAAGTCCTCCCAAATTTTTATTGTGTTGCCATTTCCTATTCTCCATTCGCAGTGTTGTTGAATGTTCTGAATACCCTCTAAAATCCCTTTCCATATCCAGGAGTCTCCATCTTTAGCTTTGGTGTTCATGCTGAGAACATTTCTTCCCAATAAATATTTGACATCCATCAGCTGGTACCAGAGAGAATCCTTGTCCTGCTCCAATCTCCATCCTATTTTTGTTATCATGGCACTGTTGAAAAGTTCCATATTCATAAAACCTAATCCACCAAGCTCCTTAGGTTTGCAAATGGTTGTCCAGGCTTTTGGGTAGTAGCCTGTGGGGTTTTCCAGGTTCTTTCCCCAGAAGAAATCTCTTTGCAGTTTGTTCATATCTTGACAGGTTTGCTTTGGGATTCTGAAACAATTCATTTGATAGATGCTCGCTGTGGAGGTGACAGATTTTATTATAACTGCTCTTCCAGCTGGGTTCAGTGGGGAGTTCTTCCATCTAGACAAGTTTCTCTTCATCTTATCCACTCCTGGTTTGAAAGATTGGATCTTGCTTCCATGGGTAAATAAAGGAGAGCCTAGATACTTGTCATTTTTAGGTAGAATTTGAACTCCAAACAGCTTGCAGATAATAGGCATATGAGCTGGATCAGTGTCCTTGCTGAAAAAACTCCTGATTTGCTGAAGTTGATGAGTTGGCCAGAAGTATCTCCAAAAATGTTGAGGATATCCTTGAGATTCTATGCTTCAATAGTGTTTGCCTTACAGAAAACCATACAATCATCAACAAAGAGGAGATGATTTATGGATGGGGCATTTCTACAAATTTTTACTCCAGAGATGAGACCCAACTCTTTAGCATGAGATAAGGTTCTGTATAGAGCCTCACTGCATAAAAGAAATAGGTAAGGAGACAGGGGGTCTCCTTTCCTGAGTCCTCTAGTAGGGTTGAAGAATTTGTCAGGGGAGCCATTTAGAAGGACAACAGTGGAGGTAGTGGATATGCATTGCATAATCTTGTTGCTCCATTCAGAGCTGAAGCCAATTTTGACCATAATTATATGCAGGAACTTCCAGTACACTCTGTCAAAAGCTTTAGCCATATCAATCTTGATCCCCATACTTCCTTTGTTTCCTTTAATAACTCTTCTGGTTCTCATGTGGTGAATAATTTCATGGGAAATGGCTATATTATCAGCTATTTGTCTTCCTGGTACGAAAGCAGATTGGTAGAGAGATATGATTTTGTTGAGGTATGGTTTCATTCTTTGGGCTAGCAGTTTGGATATGATTTTGTAAGTGGTGTTACAGAGGCTAATGGGTCTGAAATGGCTGGGACTAGTAGGGTTATCAATTTTGGGTATCAAGGATATGAAGGTTGAGTTCATTTCTTTGATAAGGTATCCTGACTTGAAGAAATGTTGGATCATTTTAACTAGGTCCTCTCCTATAATGTACCAATTTGCCTGGAAGAAGTTAGGTGGGAAACCATCTGGTCTTGGAGCTTTATCTTTGGCCATGCTGAAGAGAATAACTTTGACCTCACTATCTTCAGGGTTTCTATTGAGATTTTTGTTATCTTCAGTGGTAATGATTGTAGGAATGAGGTTAAGAATTTCAGTATTCATAGAAGGGGATTCTGAAGTAGCCATTTTTGAGAAGTGGTTGGTGAAGCATTGCTTTATGTCTTGGTAGTTTTCAATCCAGTTTCCAGAACTATCTTGGATGGTAACTATCTTGTTCCTCCTTAATCTGCTTTTTGTAGTTCTGTGGAAGTAACTTGTATTCTTATCTCCCAATTTGATATATTGGTCTCTGCTTTTGATTTTCCAAATTTTTTCTTCAATGTCTTGCCATTCTCTGAGAACTTTCATTGCAGTTTGTAATGTCTTACTTCTGTCCTGATTGAAGAAGTTTTCTTGTAGCCAATGCAGATGTTGCTTACATTCTTTAATATTTGTCTTTATGTTGCCATAAACTTCTTTGTTACAGGTTTTGAGTTTCAGTTTGACCTCTTTGAGTTTTCTAGCGATTAGAAAAGCGCTAGAACCAGATAGGTTCTTCTGCCAACATTTAAAAAATGATATCCCTACAATCCTTATGGTCTAGCCAAGGAACAAGGAACTTGAAAGGGATTTTACAAGTATTCCAGTGCGGATTACTGTTAAGTAAAATGGGATGGTGATCAGAGCCAATAACTAACAGATTAGTGATAGTAGAATTTGGATATAGGAGGAGCCAAGACTCATTGGATAATACTCTATCCAATCTCTGCTCAGTGAGAGCAGGCCCACTTCTCTTATTTGTCCAAGTGAAAGGGCAGCCAACACTGCCTAAATCATTTAGATCCAGATCAATAATCTTGTTGCTAAAAATGTTAGCTTCAGCAATGTCTAGTGGTTGGGTACTGTATTTTTCAAAATCATGTAAAATAAAGTTGAAATCACCAATAACCAACCAAGGGAGGGAGTTCTTGGAAGCAGTATACTCCAAAACTTTCCAGGAATTTAGTTTACACTGAGTATTATTAGAATTACCAGAATAACCATTGAAGAGCCAGGGAGGGCCACTAGTAGGCTGTATTTTAGCATTGATATGGTTAAGAGAGCAGTCTAGAATCTCAACATCAAGATTGTTCTTCCATATCATTACTAATCCACCAGCTGTACCACTAGCCCCACCAGGATTAACATGCCAAATCTTTTGGATATTAAGCTATTTCATAGAATTTAAAAGTTTACCATGTTTCTGTTTGGTTTCAGATATGAAACAGATATCAGGATTAAATTTGGTCAGCATATCCATAAGATAATTCTTAGTATATTTTTGCCCTAGACCTTGGCAGTTCCAGGCTATATAAGTAAAGAATTGCCAAAAATAGGATACAGGGGGTATTTAGAGGTTGGTCTCCTAGCTATAGGATCATAATAGCTTATGATGTAACAATATGAGGAAATAAAATGTTGGTTGCAGTTTAATCTAAGATAGAAGATTGAGAAGGAAATTACCTCAGGGGTTGGTGTTGATGAGCCAGAAGCACCATTAGTCATAAGAGGAAAGCTTGAAGCCAGAGGTTCAACATAGTTTTCTGGGAATTCTTTGAGTCTTTTGTTGTTGTCAGTTTCATTGGTTTCCATAGTCTCTGCACCCTGAGTTGATTGTTTCCTTTTTGGCATGACTTTCTGCTTGTCCAAATCCTTAATATTGTCATTATCAGAGGGAGAATCTTCTTCAGTGAAGACGTGAATTGTCTTTCTAGCTTTCCAGGCCTTCTTTTTGAACTGGACAGTTTCAGCATCCGTTCTTTCCTTGATTTGAGCTAAGAGTTATGGTGGTATGGGGATGGATGATTGGGAAGATGCCATTGGTGTCCATAGATTGGTTGGTATTAGTGTTTGAAGGATTTTTAGCTCTAGCTGCTTCCTTGATCTTTGTTTAATCTTGGTGATTCCTGTAGTTGATGGAGATTTTCTTTGAGAGCTCAAGTTTTCTGTGCCTTATTTGTCTGGAAATGACATCCGGGTGTGGGGAGTTGGGATCAGCTCTAGCAGAGGCTCCAAAAGTGAGGTGTTTTGAAGATGATGGGGCAATCTTTGCATTCCTCATCTTGATTTCAAAGGCTTGAGCAGCATCAGCATCAGAGTATCCTCTATGAATGACATTTCTTTCTTCTTGAACGGATTTTTGGTAGGCATTTTGGGGTGGTGGGAGGGATTGAGGTGTTTGCAGGCTTTTGTGATTTGAGTAGTGGGATTTTGAAAGTGTGGGTGAGATGGGGCAGGGTGGGGATGGATGATCTAATATTCTACAAACTTTGCAGAATTTGATTCCATTGAGAGCATAAGCAAACTCCAGCCAATGAGAGATAGTTGGGGTTTCAAAAGCTTCAATACCAAACTTCAAGGGTCTGGTAACATCAATGGTAAGTTTAACTTCTAAATTTTTTTCAAATCTGTCTCTTCCATAAGGTTTCTTGGCAGTTTGAAAAACTCCAACCGGTTGTAGAATATTTTTGATATCCGGTATGATGTGAGGTGGGATTCTTTTGATGAACAGCCAAACCATTACCTTAGTAAATTGTTCTTCATGCATTAAGTCTGGACCTCCAAGGGGGATACCAAAAAGAACCATAAGCTTGTCAAAGACTCCTCAAGTGCCTCCATTCCCAATGTTGAGTAATCATCTTCATGAGTGAGTCTGAGGATGAAACAATTCCTTCTTCGATTCCAAATATCAAGTTCAACTCTACCATTAAATTCCCAGTTATTGTTGATGAAAGTACTGATTCTGGATGTTTCATAACAGATATTTCTTCAGAGTTTTCCAATGAAACACCATTTCCAATCTAAAGGTTTCTTTGCTCTAATGTTGTCGGGATTTAAGAAAACCTTAGGATAAAGATCTACTTCAGGCATATTGAGGGTTTTGTTCATCTGATCAACAAGAATTTCAATGGTTGGGTTGGAGGGATTTGATGAGGAAGCCATTTGTGGGTAGTAAACGAATAAGAACCAGTAGGTATATTTACCAAAGTGTTCTAACAAGGCAGGGCCAGCTGGTAGTGTGGGGCATCCACCCAAGCTTTAATTTGAAAATGATTCTTGCAAATGTCAGTAATGTTGGTCTTGGAACAAGTTGTGGGTTGTACTCAAGTTAGTCCAAACTTTTGATAAGCACTGATCTGTTGGTGTGGACATCACTTTGTAGTTCAGTTGGTGATAGCTGTTGCTGGCTCTCGTGACTAATGGGTTCTGGCTCATGTACCTGCATACAAGGACAATAAAATGTTATTTAAAGTGTTTAGAGTCTTACCTTGTCCTTCCCATTGGGGTAGTAGATGGTAATTGTGTAGTCTTCATAATGACTGAGAACGACATGTCTAGCTGAATTTTGAAATGGTGACGCAAGTTGGATTTGTTCTTTGTCTTTGTGAAGAGGTTGTCTTTGAATTGGTCCTTGGTATTGCAGTTGAATGGTCCTTGTACTTGCGGCTGGAAGGATTTGAGTGGTTAAAGTGTCTGAGTCATTTCGAAATCATGTATCTGAGTGGTTAAAATGTCTGAGTCATTTCGAAAGTTTGAGGTAGTTTTTGTATCTGGGCTTGTCGGGTGGGAATGTTGCAGATCCATTACTCAAAATCTGCCCTTTGACGTGGAAGGAGAATTCTTGCCAGGTGTCTGTTGCCGCTTTGCATGAGCCAATGGGGTCTTTGCTTGTAGTAGGCCAAATAATGATGCCAGTAGGCTTGATCATGCGCCTCAAGTTGCAAGACCGGAAGTTAATGCTGCAAGTCTGGTAACTCCCGAGGATTTTTGACGGTTGTGATTGAGAGGCTGTTGCTCTTCTTAAGTTGATTAAAACCGCTGAGATGATAATTTCAATCAGTTTCTTGATCAGTTTCGCTGAAAGAAAAAGTGTTCCTGTGTAATCCTTTGTTGAAAACATTTCTAGAGTAATCTCCTCGTTTAAATCTCCAGGCAAAGAAGATGGATGCAAATATGCAACCCCAGAGATGAGCATGAGAAGCAAGAGTTGCCGAAGTCGAGCCTCAGATAGGCAGACTGTTGAAATCCCTCAGATAAAGCAGGTAAAATTCTTTGTAAATCAAGCAGTTCTTGGGTGAGGTTTTAACTTCCATGCATTTAATCAATTTGAGTGCTATTTGCAGCCTGATAATTGAATTTTGTAGGTTGAAACTGCAAGGATAAGTGAAGGTTTTTCTGGTATAATATGCATGAATTGCATTATACTTCTGATGCAATGTATGGGAGAGCAGGTTCTGGTAGTAGGGTGTCTGGTTTTAGAGGTGGGAGAGCAGGCAATGGGGAAAGGCTGTGTATGCAACTGCCAGGCGAGGGAGACCACCGCAACAGGTCGAGCAAGGCCGAATTCAGAATGGGAACTTGTGGGTGTAAAAGATGGGTGGGTTTTTTTTGCACTGCACCCCACAAAGGGCCGGGTGATAAGGAAGGCATTGTATTGGTAGATGATGAGCGGATTGTCTGTGGGGGGACTCAGCAGGGCTTCTTTTCTGCTCAATACCCGATCCTGCCAAGGATCAGATTCGGATCAAAGCTACAATGCCACCTGAACCAGGTCAGATCACATTTCCCAATTTGTTCATTCTTGCTCCCACTCAGGCAGGCAGATGGCTCAGGATGTGGCCGAGGTGTCTCAGACTGGTGCAGGAGAAGTCACACATCCACTTGAAGTTCCTCGAGATGAGCATGTAACTCCTGGAGTTGATTCTAGGATTGTGGGTCAAATCTACAGATCTGCAAAGGCTAGTGCTATGCGAGGTGAGGAGCCCCAGCTTCCTGAGTTGCCGGCTGATGACACTTTGCCTCCTGAAGCAGATGCAAGGGCTGTAGAGAGGGTGTATAAGGCAGTGATGGCCAGAGCTGTGAGAGATGTTGCACTTGAGTCTGGGGGGCCAAAAGCAGACTAAATAGGTAGGATTTGGCAAGCTGCACATGCTGAATTTAGTAGTACCAGACATCTGAAATCTGTTCTTTTAGTTTGATGCCGAAAAAAATGATGCTACCTGTTTATGGAAATGTTTTATGCATACTTTGGAAATTTGTAGTACTATGTTTAAGTTTTTATTTCTATTTAAAGAAAAAGTAGTGCAATGTAGCTGATTCCTAGTTAAAACATGC
This sequence comes from Papaver somniferum, assembly GCF_003573695.1. Lineage (NCBI taxonomy): Eukaryota > Viridiplantae > Streptophyta > Magnoliopsida > Ranunculales > Papaveraceae > Papaver > Papaver somniferum. The sequence goes on along the minus strand of NC_039363.1, from coordinate 172,498,587 downwards.
TAATAAAGAAGCAATGATCCCAATAGAAAGGATCAGTGCTAACAAGGTTCAAGCAATAGTCAGGTTTAAGGGACTTGGAGTAGCAGGCAATAGAGCATATGCTATTGGAAATAGAAGATAGATCAAATTAGGAGTAGAGGGTAGAGAAACAAACACTAAGAGAGTCAAGTACTCACCTCCAGAAGGTTTAGCCAAACTAGCCAAGATAGTACACTGATACATACCAGGGGAAGGAGGTGTAGAAATCCAGCTGATTTCCCAAGGGCTTTGCAACTAGAGAACCTCAGACTAACTGGTTGAGATTTCTGTCTCAAAAAAACTCCTTCCATTGCTAGATAAAAATCTGGCTTTGAGAGCTTGAACAGGGTAATTTAAATCTAGGCAATGGGAGTTTAGTGGCAAGTTGTTTTGTAAGAAGTTCCAGTAAGACTGAAAGATGCTGAGATAGGAAATTGGGTATGTGTTTTGTAAAATAACCCAGAGAGCTTTTGTCATAATAATCGTGAGATATGCCAGAATAGCCTTTGATGGTTTGGGCATTCATTCCTGTGTGATTCTTCGGATTGTAAGTTATGAATTCAGTGATTTGTGTGTTGTAAGTGATTTTTGAGCTTTTTGTGATTTGGGTGGTATTTGTGGTTTGTGTTGTGTAATTGATGCAATTGCAGTTGCAAATGTGAGGCTTGTGAGTAGTGTTCATGCATAGAGCTTGAGATTAGTTGAGAAGCATCAAAAGCAGAGATAGCAAGGAGAAATCCGGCACAGAAAGAGGGATCGGCGGCTAGAAAGAGCCGTTAGAAAGACGTTGGGATAAAGAGACAGAAAAAAAAACGATAAAAAAAAGCCGTTACCGATAGGGAAGAAATCTCAGGTGAAGGAGAGAGAGAGGAGAGAGGGGAGAACCATGAAGTTACACACCAAAAGCTCTTATGCATCTTATACAAAGATGTTCAAAATAATTTTTTTCCGAGAATTAGGAACAGAAATTTCTGCCACCCTGGGGGTGCGGTGCGGTACTTTGATAAGTTCATATAAAAATGCGCATGTCAATTCTGGCCTCAATGTGTAGTAGTTGCAACAGGTGATAGTGATTCAAGTTGGAAACTCCTCGGAACTATTTTTTTCTTTTTTTTTTTCATTCTACTTTTATGGATGCGTGAAAGACTGATCATAAAAATTTAAAATTAAACGGTGATATCCACATTTGTTTGTCAAATTTTCAATACGACCGTTATTCGAATCAAGACGACAAACATGCTATAGTAAAGCGATAGATAATATTATATCATGACGACGGTGCATTATTCATTCTCACATGTGGGTGGCGCCGGCGGCGGCTTGAATTAGGATTTGGCCGTGCCAATCATTGCCGTTAGCTGCCTTCTGGAAGCAAAGAAACGAATGAAAGATAACCTTACCTCTTCGATTCTGAATACGCAACATGCTTGTACTTTTAAGTCGGACACTTTATATAAATTAATCCGGTGAACCAACTAGACTGGACTTTGATAGTTTGATCATAAAGTGACCAAACTTTTACCGTATACAATTCATTTTTTTTTAATTACAATTTGCAGTACACGTTAGATTCTTTCGTGTGTTGAATTATTTTACTTTAAAGGCCCATGTCTTTGTGAAATTTTTAGTCATAGGCAGGTCTTAGCTGAATAACTATACACTCATTGACTATGTTTTGGGCTCACGACTTCTTCAACACTGACAAATGCTAAAGAAATGCACCAAGTATGTAGTTATAGTTTGACCAGATAAAAAAAAAAGGTCATGAAAATCAAATTAAGAAGCCACCAAGAAGGAAGTTACGAATCCATGCATCTCAATACTTCTGCAAACTAGCATATAAAACGCAAAGACAGAAGAAGAAGCATACACAATTCAATTACTCCTCGGCCATAACATTCACTAAAACTCCTTTCATTCATTTTTTTGGGCTCAAGTCGAAGCAGATAGTTAACTTGCAAAATATACATAGAAAAGAAGAGAGATGACTAAAGGCACACTAGAAGTTCTGCTCGTCGATGCTTCTAAACTCAAAGACACCGATTTTTTTGGTATGTCATCATATCTTGTATAATGCTATGCTTAATTACAGTACTAAAAAGAATACCATTCTAACTTGCACTCCATGTAAGCAAGTTTAATTCTTAAACTCAAGATCTTGATTGAATATGTATAAACTTTTTGTTGCAGATAAAATGGACCCTTATGTGATAATTCAGTTCGGTAATCAGAAGCGAAAGAGTACCGTTGCTCGTGGTATGCATGCCTAAGAAAAGTTTGTTAATTTTGAGTAGTTATGTACTATGTGAAGTATTAATTAAGTTTGCGAAATTTGACATATGCAGGACAAGGAAAAGCACCACTATGGAACGAAAAATTTACATTTGATGTGGAGTATCCAGAAAACATTAGAGATGAGCATCATCAATATAAACTCAATCTCACCATCATGGACAGAGATAGGTTCAGCAGGGATGACTTTGTAGGCGAATCGACGTAAGTGTTTTTTCCTAATACTAGTAATTTCTCCAAGTCCATATTTTTACTGACAAACACTTTAACTACGGATCATTAATTTTTCCTAATCTGCATTGTGGTTACAGGATTTATGTGACGGATGTCTTATCATTTGGCGTAGAGAATGGAACATCTGAAATTAGAGCTAGCAAGTATCGTGTGGTTCTACACAACAAAACCTATTCTGGAGAAATTCGAGTCGGCATTTCATTCACCCGAAAGGTATAATAATATCAATTCATATATGTACACATCATGTGTATCTTTAAAATCGGTGTAACCTGCAATGGTGTTAACATTTGACATTCACGGATGACTGCATCTTTTTTTGCAGGATACCAAAGGAGGATGGAAGCAATAATAACTTAAATGATTTGATCGAACTTAAGAATAGTTGGTGTTGGTGAAGAGGCTATTTAGTTTATTTGACTTTGTAATTTTGTGAATTTTAAATTACTAATTGATTGTTTCAAATTGTTTGCCAAACTTGTTAACTTGATTTGACAATGAATATAAAATGTGCCATTGGAATTCAGCTAAATATTTAGCAGTACTTCCTACTTATAGAACATGGCAATGCCTCGGAATAGTTTTTGCTATTCTGAATGCACCGCAACGAGGGATTTTTTTTTCTTTCTGTTTTCGTGCTGCTCGACCATTTTGATGTAGAAGCAGCAAAACCAACCAACTGAACTTGGCTACAAAATAATTGGGACGCCAAATACAGAACCAGCCGGATTTAAAAACCCGCGTCGTTCCCCTAGAATCTATAGCTGCATACAGAGGTACGGTTTTGGATACGACCACGAGATGAACGATTACAAACTGGTATCAATTGTTAGTCCTTCTTATAATAAAGATATTATGATTTCTGAAGTCGAGGTTTATACGTTGGGTTCGAATTCATGGAAAAGACTTGAATACATACATTACAAAATTACAGGTGGACCGCCTGGTGTGTTCGTTAATGGGGCTTTACACTGGTTAGCTAATCCGTGTCCCGCAAGATCAGAAAATAAATTCTCGCAGGTTTTACTTTCCTTTAATATTGCAGAAGAGGTTAGAGCTGGCAAACAAGCTAAAACTCGCGGGTTTGCCCGGCCCGACCCGTGAAAACCCGCACTCGGTTCGGCTGGTGTCTAAACAAGCCGGGTTAGGGTTGGAGAAATGCCGGCTTGTGAGTAAACGGGTTAACCCGTCCCGGCCCGTAAATCCGCGGGTACAACCCGTAAACCCGTCCATATTACCTTATTAATAAGTTTTATGTAATCCTGACCGTCAGATCATCTAGGTTTCATCTTATCACTACGTTTAAGGTATAAATGCACCAAAACCCTAGCAGAAAATAATCTTTTGCTTTCGTTTCTTCTGCCCCTTTCTTTTCTTTCTCTCCCCACACCCTACTGTACTGTCTTCTCCTGCGGCTGCGCCTCCTCACCATCTCCATTTTTCTTCTTCTTCTTCTTCTTCTGCTTTGCTTTTTTATTCTTTATCTCTGTCTCTCCTACACATAGTTGGTTCTTTAACTTCATGGTGATGATGATTTAAGGCAATAAATTGACAATTTTAAAACTAGGGTTTAGTAATATACTAATATTGGTTTTGCATGATTGATTGTGCAGATTAATTTGAGGAACTTGAACTTCTGTTTTATCAATTGTTGAATCAATTTCTGAATCTGGGTCAATTTTTATTTTCTTATTTAGATTTTGTATGTATCCTATTGCCTGATTCTATAGGGAACAATAAGTAAGAAGCAATAATGGGTTAATGAAGTTGTTTGAACTCGGGAGACGAAGGGATTAATGTTGTTGTAGTTGAATTGGGGTTTATAGAGTTGATTGATGTTCTGAAGACTTAGAAGATGAACTATGGATCTATTGATAGATGAAGAATCATGGGTAGATGTTAATTGAAGCTTTGAAGTTGATTCAATGACGAGTCTTTTTAAAAGGTAAATTAGGGTTTCTGTCTAATGTATATTTCTTGTGTTTTTTGATTGATAATTGAGTAATTAGTTTTGGGTTTGTTCTCAATTGAAGAATAGTTAGATGCTTTGCGGTTAAATTCAGTTTATGTAGGAATTGAGTAGGAAATTAGGGTTCATACTATTTAGGGTTAGTTGATTTGGAATTGGGTCTGTGGGGAAGAAAATTGGAAGTAGCTGCAGTTCAGGTCATGTTGAGACTTGAGATACATGGGATGTGGAGTTTAATTTTGAATTGAAGTGATGGTTTGAGCAGTTATAGAGTGAACTGGTGATGGGGTATATGATGGAGATGAAGTTGTTTAGCTGGTGATGCTGAATTGAGATGCAATTGAATGTTAATTTAACTAGTAGTTAGTTCATTTTGATTATATAACATTACTTGAGTGAAACATTTGATTAACTGAACAACAATGATTCGACATGATTCGTATGTATGGTTTTGATGAAGATGCAGTGTAGTTGTGGTTCAACTGATGGAGTTATTGATTAAATTGCAATGTAAACGGGTTAACCCGTAAACCCGCAAGCTTAACCCGCTACGGGCGCGGGTTGAAGAAATGACCACCCGTGAAGAATATCGACCCGCAGGTTTTGATCCGTGTTAACCCGAACCCGTGTAACCCGTAACAAGCCAGCCCCGCCCCGCCCGTTTGCCAGCTCTAGAAGAGATATTCAGTGAAGTACCACAGCTTGAAATCTTTGATGACAACATGAAGTTTGAACGTAAACGTCTTGATGCTGTGGAAGGGTATTTATCAATGCTTTGCAGTCATTCCAGTGTTGGTTTTGAGGTGTGGGTAATGAATGATTATGGGGTTAGAGACTCTTGGACTAAACGCTACACCATATCAGTTGATGTTATTCCATCCTTTGGGTATTTAAGACGTATACAATCGGAGAAATGTTATTAGAGATTAAGTTAGATGATTATGTAGAGTATGCAGCTTTACAGGGGGTTAGTCCACGAGTGAGTTTGGGGGAGTTTAATGTATTGATCTTGGATCTTGGGGATTTTGAGGGAGTGTAAGAGAGTTTAGGGAGTTTGAGAGGGTTTGGTGTTTTGAGTGTAGGGAGTTTGAGAGACTCTCCCAAAATCTCTACTCTTTTGAGAGATTTGAAGTGAGACAAAAATACACTATAAACTCCCTAGAACTCCTCAAAAAAACCCAACTCCCTATCATTCTATTTTTTACCACTAACAGGAAGTTTAAGAGCTTCTTTCAAACTCCCCCACGACTAACAGGGTTTTCTAGGGAGTTTGAGAGACTCTTCTAAACTCTCCCACGACTAACGGGGATTTTGATAGACTCCTTCGAACTCCCCCACGACTAATAGGAAAAAACCTAACTACACCCAACTCCCCAAACTCACTTGAGTACTAACACCCTGTTAGTTTTTTATGACCCAAAACATGACAAAACCACGCTTGTGAATATTGATTTTGGAAAATCTAGTCTTGGAAGAAGAACAATATTTTATACAGAAACTTATGTGGAGAGCTTAGTTTCACTTTATTCGGGTACTTACTTCGGTGGTGGACAAGAAGAATCGGATTTATCTGAAGCATTAGGTGATTGGAACGACTGGTGGAGTGATTAACATTGACTAAACCTGATTTAATTAGTGCATCTATGGAGGCATGTATACGTGCGCTCCAGAAATTATTTTTTTTTCCTTTTTGTAAAGGCTTGCACACAAAACTGATTCGTACAATTATCATATCTGGTTTCAAGAATGGTTTGCAGATTACATACTTCAATAATAGCTTGCAACAGAACTGAAAGAGTAAAAATGGCATCGGCCACCAGGAATAATGCAACCTTTGCAAACAATCACCACAGCTTGCCACCACTCAGGAGCGGTTGTTTATTGTTTCTTCTTTATTCGCAACACTACTCCTTCTCTATTTTTTCCCCTTTCTTCTTCTCTTATCTTTCTGCTATCTTTCTCATAGGTTTCACAAATACAAACCGGAACAGAATCCTTCAGCTAAGATCTTGCACAAATACAGTTGTCTTCTATTGATACATTTGCCTATATGAGGGGTCAAAATGATAGAGAGAAGGGGCAAGGGGCAAGTCAAGAGAGATCAGTTGAGAGAGATAAGTTATCAAAAGAGAAAGAAGTAAACATTAGAACTTAGTTTTAGTTTTCATCTTGTATGTCTCCATTGTGAACATATGAACTCAACTTGAATCTCTTGTAAGGATCACACATTAAATGCAAAGTGATCGTGAAGATCATATTAGTGTCAAAATGGTGAATAATATCATTAATGTTTGAGTTGATCCACATAACTTAAGCTTTGCGTTATTATCATTACAACAAGTGTAGTTGTGGAATTTTCCGCAACTACATTTTGGCGCTAGAAACATGGAGGATTTATCCTCGCCTGCAAATTGTTAACTAAAAATCATTGTCTTTTGAAGTTCATTTATCATTTTCATCGTCTCCAATTTCCTAACCACCATGAAAATCCCATAAAAAATACATCATTTTTTTATCCTGTTTGAAAGAACTTCTCAGAAACTCTATACCCTCAAAACCCCAAAAGTCCTCAAGAAGAAATTCTCTCGAGAACCTTTTGTGATTAGTAACATCAACTACATCAACACGAAATTTTCTCTCTCTCCACTTTGAGACTATAAGATGGCAAGAATCATACCGCAGAATGATTATCCAGCGGCGGAGCAAGGAAGAAACACCAACAAAAGAAAGGGAAAGGAAATGATGGCAGCAGCAGAAAACATGCAATATTGGACAGAATGGGTTGAGCCGTACAATCCGGAAAGGTCAATGCTAACTGACGTTGCAAACGGTGGAAAAGGAAGAAAGCAACATGACTATGGGAATCGGGACTAAGATGTAACTATTACGAAACAAGAGTACGAGGGGATGCTCACACAATGATAGAGAATCATGAGCTAGAAAAAAAGTATGAGGATACGAATTGGGAATAGAATATTGGAGAAAGTTACAAAAGGTCTTACCGAGAAAGAGACGCTGAAAGAGGAGAAAGGGCGAAACAGATAGACAGACAACTATGGGGCGAAGTAGGAACTCACCGTAAAGCCTGATTTTGGTGGAGTTGTACGTATGAAATGGTCAAGGGCCGTCGTATACGATTTCCTTTCTTGAGATAGTTCCAGGATCATTCCAAGGCTGTGGCCCATGCCACATTACCATTCATAGGTCTCCACTCTCTAGACTCTTATCCTACCTGTACCAGTGTCAACATGTGGGTTAAAGTTAGAATCATTTGTGCACACTCCTTTAAATTTGTCGTGTTCATTTGATTGGTTAAGTAGTTAATTTCATGCTATTAGGAAATAATATAGGAAAGACTATATTTAGGAGAGTTGTGTGAGTTATATTAGGAATAGAATATCTTGAGAACCAAGTCTTGTGCCTTGAGAGCCAAGTCTTGTGATTGTATAAATAGCTAGAGAATTAACGAGAAAGATACACCGAATTATTATCAATGTAGTCTTTTACGCTTCCGCGTTTATGCTCTCCTCTCTCTTGCTCGATCCTTAACATGGTATCAGAGCAAGGTGAGAGGGAGAGAGGAGAAGAATAAAGAGTTAGAAAAGTTCTATTGTTTTTCGTTTTAGGGTAAAAAAAAAAAAGTTGCTGCCTTTCGTAGTTGAGTTTTTTCCTGAACGAGAAGGCTGCAAAAGAAGACTTGTTAAAGTCGTGTTGGTGTACGTAATTGAGCCGAAGAGATGCATCTCAGATGGTGAAACAGGGACCGAAAATAGCTTGCAGATACAACAAGTTATGAAGGGGCGATGCTGGCTGCTGTTATTTGAAGATTAATTGGACAAAAGTTTGGTCCGAGAAAAAAAAAAACGTGAAGTTTTAACTGAGAAGAACTCCAACGAGATGGTGAGTTGTTGCGAAGGATTGATTAAGGGCTTGTGAGAGAGAAAAAAAAAAAAAGTGCTAAGCTGTATAGTCCTGCAATATTGAGCAGGAAAGATATGATGGCTTGTTGCTGCCATTGTCGTAAGAACAGAGATGAGTAGCTTTAGCCGAGAAAACAGAGTTTGGAAGGTGTTGATATGGATTAGGAAACATCAAGAAGACGGTATTGCTGTGATGATAAGAAGAAGATGTTGGAGCTCGAGAAGTCGTGGTGATAACGAGGGTTCTATAGAAGAAAGACCTATGTTGCTGCTCCAAGACCTGGTGCAAGCTTTATCCGTGTGAGTCTACACGGAGGGACGAAACGAGAGTTTCAAAAGAAAAAAAAAAAGTTAGGGTTCTGACGTGAATCGAAGTTAATAAGGAAACATGGGTTGATTGAACTATTTTTAGAAGTCAACATAAAAAGGAAGTTCGGTACGTGAGATTCAAACTCGTGAAAGAGCTTGGCAGTGGCGATGATGATCTGCTGCTATAGTTGATAGATGAGGATGGAAGAAGAAGCATGGTCGGAGACAGAGATGGTTGGCAGTAGAACAGGGAGAAAGAGTTGCTTCCAATGTTATCTCCATTAACGGCAATTCATGGTAACAATCTCTGTGATGAGATGATGGCCTGGAAGAAGATGGGATCGAGATGTGAAAAAAAAAAAGATGGAGCTCGAGTTAGGTGCTGTTGTGTATGGAGTCATGGTGCAGGTGATGTTATACCGGTGATGGTTATAGACTGATGAAGAGAATTCATCAAAGAGAATCGTGTTAAGTTTGATGATAAGAAGAAGGCGTAACTCTTGGTCTTATTCTGCTGCTGAAGACTACGTTGCCTATCAAACCATGTATGGAGTCTGGCATAAAGATGAGAAGAGATTCACAGTTTCTCGAAAGCTTGAGATAAACAAGGAAGTTTTCAGAGTTTCGTAATTACAGAACAGGGAGATACCGATGTCATGTATGCTATGGTTACAGTGGTTTGTTGCCTAGGGTTATGACTTACGTTCGAAGCCAAGATGGATGGTCGTAAAGTTCAGGCTCAAGGATGTTTCAGAAGTTGGTCCGGGGGTTGATTTAGAAGCTGCCATGGTTGGTGAAAATGTTTGCCAAGATTGGTAGAGAAGACAAGCGAAGAACTGATGCCATTCTGGCAGTTGTTGTTTTGGTAAAGTTTGGAGCAGGAAAGAAGATGGTGTCTGCCGTTGTGAAGTAAACATCAGTTGAGAAGATGTGCTCGTCGTTCAACCTGTGAAGCAACGGAGAAGATTGCAGTGGGTTAAAGATGGCTCTGTGTACGAGGTCTAAAAGATGGTGACGAACAATGGACGACAGAAATTGGCTTGTGATCAGAACTCGAGTTTATGATGAATTTCAGGTGAGTTTCACATAGAGAAAGCATCCAAGGAAGTGGTTGTCACTGCTGTTATTTGTGGGTCAGTTACAGATGAATGGTTACAATTGAAGAACGTTTCCGGAAGTTGAGATGAATAGGAAAGAAGACAGGTATGTCTTGGATTAGAATTTCGAAGCAAAGGTATTGCAGGTGATTTGAAGACGGGCTGAAAGCCTCAAAGGAAATAGATAAGTGCAGACAAGGTGTTTGTTTAAGTGCCTGAATGATTTGCAAACAGAAGTGTGACAATTATGTCACAGCGTTGCAAATCTGTTACGAAAAATGTGGCAAATCTGGATAGCGTGGCAAATTTGTAACATCAATATATAAGAAGAAGTGAAGTGTGGTTGAAGAGTTTGTGGCAGAAACTTGGATATCCTACAAAGTGTGGCAGACTTTGTAAAGACGACAAGATTGTGAGAGAATCTTGAAGAACAAAGAAGTGTGAAGGTTTCGCAAAATAGCGTGACTGGAATAAGAGAAGAAGAAACAACATTCATGTGTGAAGAAAGAAAAAGAAAAAAAGAGAGAAGAAAACAATCACCAAGAGGTGATGTGAAAAAGAACAACATAATAGGTAGTATGAAGGTTGATCTATTGAGTTTGTCGAGAGAGTACAAAAAGTATTCTCATCGAAGAAACCAAAGAAACCAAGAGTACAAGAAGTATTCTACGAAGGGAACCGAAATGTTCTAAAATACGAAGATGGGACGCAATGTCCTTAAACTACGAAGAGAGGACCGAAACGTCCTTAAACTACGAAGATGGAACCGAAATGTTCTAAAACTACGAAGATGGGACCGCAATGTCCTTAAACTTGCATTGGGACCGAAATGTCCTTAAACTACGAAGAGGACCGAAATGTCCTTAAACTACGAAGATGGGACCGTAATGTCCTTAAACTACGAAGGGGACCGAAACGTCCTTAAACTACGAAGAGGACCGAAATGTCTAAAAACTACGACGATGAGACCGTAATGTCCTTAAACTACGAAGGGGACGAAATGTCCTTAAAATATGAAGGGGACCGAAACGTCCTTAAACTATGATCTGAAGATTTTTTTTTTCCGCAAAAAGCGTTGGGAAGAAAAAAAAAAAAAAAAACGAAGTTAAATTCTTTGGCCAAGATGGGCATTCGTGATCTACATTGCTCCATCTTGAGGGAGGGTATTAGGAAATAATATAGGAAAGACTATATTTAGGAGAGTTGTGTGAGTTATATTAGGAATAGAATATCTTGAGAACCAAGTCTTGTGCCTTGAGAGCCAAGTCTTGTGATTGTATAAATAGCTAGAGAATTAATGAGAAAGATACACCGAATTATTATCAATGTAGTCTTTTACGCTTCCGCGTTTATGCTCTCCTCTCTCTTGCTCGATCCTTAACACATGCACACTTCTTTAAAGCGAGTTAATTGACGTGTTTATTTGATCGGTGAAGTAGCTAATGGACGAGATTGAAATAACTGAGAGATACACATCGTTTAAGTACTGTAACTCATGGTTACATTGAAACATAAGATTTTTTATCCTAAAACAAGATTATTAGTCATTGGATTAGCATAGAACTACAGAGTACAGCAGGGGAATTAGGATACATACACAGTACACATATATTGATGATCCGCGAAAGCATAATACAAAGGCAAGATGTGGACATATGTGAAGACGTTTCTTCTGCTCGAAACTAAAGAAGATTCATCATGAAATGATATCCACTCAAAAGTAAGATTAAGGATAAATTGATATCCATTCAAAAATAATTGGTGAGTATTTGTTCTTGATTTTTATGACGAAGTAAATGAAAATTCAGTTGATGTCATAAAACAACTAAGCGGATAGCGTCGTCTATGGTGCTGACAAAATGCAAGAAACCACCAGTGCGGTCCAAACTTCAATATTTTTGCGGAATGGGTGGGTGCAATTTCACCTAGGTTTTTCATTTAATCTCTTCACGACAATGGAAATGTGACAACAATTCCTTCATCTTCTTTCTAAATTATATACCCCTCCCTCCCTAAATAATAGGTTGATTTCTATAAATAGATATTTTAAAAAAATAAATTGGTTTCCTGGTTTCTATAAATAGATTTTTTTTTTTTTTTTTTTAAGCCAGACACAAAAGAAACACAAACTAAAAAAACAAACAAACAACTAAAAGCTACGATCCTATGAAAGAGGTAACACAGGAGGGGAGTTTCGGAGAAGACCACACAGTGTGGATCCTAGTTAGTAATTCGGGATTCGGCAAACGTACGGAACGACAAACGTACGAGTATTATACGGTTTTGTAAAAATCAGATTCGGTCCAAAATTCGGTCAACGGGACGTGATTCGTCATTAATTCGGAACGGCATACGTACGTGTATAATTCGATTTATAAATGTGAGTTCGGCTCTGAAAATTCGGTATCTATATATAACAAATAATTTGTATTTATAAGGTCATAGACCAATTTTTATGCATATGTGTGAATTATTTAAGGAAAAAATAAACTCAATATGATGATATTAATAATATATACAACATTAGTTATCCAAGAGGACGTCGTATGGTGGTTTAGATGCTTGGTTAGTGAGTTTGAGATCTCTCTCACCTTCACCTTCAAATCTCTTCAGTCGTTTTTGTTTCATAAAAATTACAACACGTCTAATATTCGGTCGTGTATGCTCGGGAGACAGTAAAGCCCAAAAAGTGGAGTCTTTGAAAAGTAAAAGCTAAAGAATTTATGGCGAATTAAGCGGACGTATCATTCGGGATACGTAAAATTCGTGAACGATTCGCGAATAAACCGGGAATGCCACATAATACGCGACTTGGATTCGGAGTTGCAAACATACGCGAATAAGACGGTAAAATTCGTGATACGGAAAAATTCGTTCGCGAATCATTCGCGAACTTACTAACTAGGGTGTGGATATATCATATATATGGTTCAGCACCGCGTGCTGTGCGAAATACTTTTCTACTTCTTACAGATTCCTTGTACCTGTACATTCTTTCTCATCATATAACTTCTCTTCTTATCGAAAACAAAATAATGGCGGAATTAGTAGGAGGAGCTGTGCTTGGGGCAGTAGTATCAGGATCACTGAAATCAGTTATTCATGCGAAAAATAGGTTGAAAAGTTTCAAACCTTCCATAGAACAACTCAATCCCACTCTAGAATTAGTGATAAGCAAAGTTGAAGAGATCAAAGGAATAGATCAAATTGATAAAGGGCCAGAAACAAGCTAATTGATAATGAAATTAAAAGAAGGAAAGGCCCTAGTTGAAGAGTGTGCAGTGTGAAATCCTGGAATTATTACTCGCAACTCAGGTACTCAAAGAAGATACTTGAAAAGGTTCTTCCAGATGGATGTGCAGGCAGATATGTGGTGCGATATTAAACAGATTAAACAGATACTGGTGGGTGTGGTGACTCTTTTTGACCACAAATTAGATTTGCTAAGAACAGAGATAGGAACCAGCACTAGTACCATGAACGCTGGAGCTACAGATGGTGATCCTGGTAAATGATTTGTTTGTTGTTGTCGTGATTGTGAATTAGTTAGCTTCCTTTGCATACACAGGTTTGAAGGCTTTTATTTTGCACTTGAATTAACTGATAAACAGGATTACTATCTGTAATAGCAGTTGCTTAATTTAGTACTTCACCATCATGCTTTATGTTTATATATAATTAGCTGGACACAACTTTATCGTCGGGTATTAGCATCATTCATTTTTGAGACGTATCGGTGAACTATTGTGTTAAGGACATGCTAATGATCAAGTGATTCTGTCCTCATGTTTACAGTTTCAGAAAGGAAGACAGATGACCAGAGGTACACTAGAGGTTTTGCTGGTCGATGCTTCTAATCTCAAAGACACCGATTTTTTCGGTATGTCATCGTATCTTTACTAAAAAGAATAGCATTTGATTGCATTCCATGTGAAGTTTCTTAAACTCAAGATCTTACATATGCATGAACTTGTTATTGCAGGAAAAATGGACCCTTACGTAATAATTCAGTTCTGTAATCAGAAGGGAAAGAGCACTGTTGCCCGTGGTATGTATATTCAAGGAAATTCCATTCATTTAACTAGTTATGTACTTTGTGAAGGCTGCGAAATTTGGCAAATGCAGGAAAAGGAAAAGCACCAGTGTGGAACGAAAAATTTACATTTGATGTGGAGTATCCTGATAATATTAGAGATGAACATCACCAATATAAACTCGATCTCACCATCATGGACAAAGATAGGTTCAGCACGGACGACTTTGTAGGCGAATGGACGTAAGCGGTTTTTTCTTTTCTAGTACTTCGATCTAATCTCTCTAAGTCCATATTCGTACTGGCAAATATTTTGACTGCGGATGGTTAACATTTTCGTATTGTCTACATTATGGTTGGAAAGCCATACCAGTTACCATCCTCGTCATACTTGGCTGGATCATCGCTGTCGTCGCTGAAGTATCTGCCAGAATAGTATTCATCTTCTTCTTGCAGTCTCCGATTCTGAGCTTCTTCTTCCATTATCTCATTCAAAGCTTATTCATTCATCATCCCATTGTAGGTTTCTTGTTCCATCATTTCATTCTCAACTGCCATTTGACCTGCAGTACCATCTACAGGGCACTGATATATTACTTCTTTTATTACTTCCTTTTCTTCCGGTACCGGAATTTGTTCAGCTACCAGCTCGTCCTCAAATTATTGTGTTTCTCACCTTGGTTACTATTACTTCCTAAGAAAAATCATATCCCAGAACTTGAGATGTCATCTCCTTCTTTTCCAAAAACATTCTTTCCTTTATCTGCCATTATTTTTGGGGTAGAGCCAAAATCACAAAGGTTATGTGGCTGGCCAAAAAATCAACTAAACATTTGGAGTATTTAACACAAAACCAAAGATACCAGGCATTGCGGACCCAAGAGGGTCTTTAATGAAAATTTGGGGAGAGATATTCCTTTAATTACATTTACATGATAACGTACAAAACGGGGGAAAGATGCAAAGTAATCTGACACCTGCATTGGCTCTTCTGCTGAATCAAATCAAAGCAGTAACGCGTAGTACGAACGGGTGATATGTCACTTCAGTGTAAACCCTGCATATTTTCATTGATACTTGATAGGGACTTAAAGCAACTCGAAGACACTACACTACACTAGCTTTGTCAGGTTGTAATAAAGTAGACACATACCTACGGGTACGGTATCTACTTTTTTTTTTTGGGCTGAAGCATATCTAATCGATTGCTAGGCGAAAATGCATTTTACCTCCTAGGCATCCAAAGTAGGTAAAAGGGTGCAGATTTGACTTGTTGAAATAATGTCGCTGAAGAAATGAGCTGGCAACTATCAAGCCATAAAGGCATGAAAATAAAAACAAGTTCACTGATATGGTCCCTGTTTGCAATAAAACATCTATTACTATACTTACTATACTGTATGTAAAGGGAACACCCCTTAGAGCATTCACAGTGGGCGAGTATAACCAAATTTATGGGATGAGATCGTAACACAGTGGGACGGAGTAAAGATCAAATTTGGACCAAAGATCAAATTTCAGACCAATTATGGTCGCGACCAAATCCCAAATTCTAATATAGTCGGGCGTAAATTTAAAGTACGCTTGTTGCTGGGCGTAAATTTAAAGTACGCTTGTTAACGGGCGGAGATTTAAATTACGCCCGATGAAATTTTAATTAAATAAATAAAAAAAAAGAGTGAGGCGGACTTTTAAAGTCCGCCTGTTAAAATTTATAAAGGATGGGGCGGACTTTTAAAGTCCGCCTGATGGAATTTTAATGGGGCGGACTTTTAAAGTCCGCCTGACCAAATTTTAATCATGTACCGTTGCGTCACACCACGGACTAAACCCAAATTTTGGTCTTTTTTTTGATCTTTGATCTTTGGTTTTGATCGCACCACTGCAGTTGCTCTTAGACACTATTAATGAACAGTGAATGAAGCTGCAAATTGAAAAACCCGAAATTGCCCTTGATTTTAGAACACTATCAAAAATATCATCCAAATTAAGTGAGGCTAAAATAGTAAATATGTAAACTAATCACAGCTAAAGAGAGAATAAAGGGAAAATAGGTCAGGTGTTCAAGGGTCCCATGAAAGGAAAAACCAGAGCACGTGTGAAGCACGTGCATGCTTACTTGTCCACCAAAATGAAAACATTGTCTACCAAACTTGCAGCAAAAGAAAGAAAAATAACAAGCTAAAATTCTGTGAAGAAAAAACAAAAAGAGATAATGGCAATGCAGTGATTACATCAAGCGGACTGCTTGAATGCCTTCCTTCGCAGTAGCCTTTCTTCCCTCCCCGAAATTACAGTTCCTTCTGTCCATCATCCATCTTTACTCCAACTACATTTGGCAGAATTTCCGGGTTGTGTTTTTCCAGTTTCTAGAATCATGAAATGAAATAATTAGTCTTTTGTAAACAAAAGTTACAGGTCTATAAAAGAAAGGAGAAGAAAATATAGACTGCTCACTTTGATTATATATTCTCGGAGTTCCAGAAGCTCCATATCATTTTGATTAATCTTATCACCGAGAGTACGTGCCTGTTACATAAGCAACAATAAATAATTTACAAATATCTTCGTATAAATCAAAAAATGATGAATGAGGATGTAAAAATCCTGAACTATCATAGTTGCTGGGAAATCATATTAATGACACCGACAAATCAGTATGTTCCAATGATATAATCATATTATTAATGATAAGGAATAGTTGCAGGGAAGGATAAATAAAATATTTCCTGTGAAGAAAGTCTAAGAAAGTCTTCTTTTCAGTATAAACAAGTCTAATACCTTCTTTACTAATACCTTTTTTTTAGTATATACTCATGAAAGACCAAACAAGTCTGCATATCATAATACCTTCTTTTTAGTATATATATATATATATACTCATAAGTTTACTAATTATAATCCCAAAGTTTTATTTTTCTCCCAAAGAAAAATAGACCATAATTCTTAATTTACTCTAAAATAATTATTTTTCTTGTATATTCTAATTATGCATTGGTTATATTTAAATCGACAGCCTTGTGTAATCTCTTTTCGCCTCAACGAAGTCTAATTTCAAAAATAATATAAAAAAATTGCTTCTAATTGTCAATGCATGAATAATGTTATTAAGAAGATAAACAAAATAACTTGTTCACAAATAACTTCTAATTATGCTAGAAGTTTTTTTTTTAATCATTAAGTAAACATGTTACCTTTTCCTTCTCCGTGTTGATCCTTTCTCCAATGGATGACAGAAGTGTTTGCGATTCCGCGATCAGTCTCTTGATTTCTTCATAAAACAACACCAAGCAATGAGTTTATATTAATATCATTCCAAAAATAGGAAAGTTCATAATTTTCGATCTACACTGAATAAAACAGTTTGAAATATCAATTGTTTCATACCGTTCGCCCTAGCAGAAGAATCCATCTCAAAGATTTTTTTGTTTCGAACAAACATCGAAGGAATAAGATTGCTTGACAATTTTTGGGAGAAAAAACTCATAATATTGCTTGAAAATTTTAGCCAAGGAATAAGATTGATTCTTTATAAATAGATTGAAAATTGAAATTCCCCAACAGTCATGACTCCTCGTTTATGCAACCCAATGGTTAAATTACATTGAATTGTGACTCTTTATGTAGTTGGACTACTTCGGAGATTGGCCTCGTGGTAAAGGTATTGACGGAAAAAACTCGTAAGATTGCTTGAAAATTTTAGCTAAGGAATAAGATTGCTATTGAAAATTGAAATTCCCCAACAGTCATGACTCCTCGTTTATGCAACTCAATGGTCAAATTACATTGAATTGTGACTCTTTATGTAGTTGGACTACTTCGGAAATTGGCCTCATGGTAAAGGTATCTGGGAAAAATCCTCCAAAGACTTTCAAAGGAAGAAAATTGACTGTCGGCCGGGCTTGAACTGGGGAATCCTCAACCGTTCGTTAGTGGATCGCATCAGCCGTTGGATTAGAAACTCTAGATAAGACTATAAATACCAACAACTTACCAGCAGAAACCCTATTATTTTTTTTCTCCTTTTTCGTCGTAGCTCACTCCATCCTTCTCTCTCTCTCTGCAAACAAAATCATTTCCTTCTATCTGAAGAGTAACAAGAATCTATTGCTATAATCAAAATCACTTGATCTCAGATTGGAAGGTGAGATTGTTGGTTTTTGATTGTTTTGTTTTTGAGAATCTTCATTCACTTCTGCTTAGGGTTTCCAGTTTATTGATTTTTTTTTCAATTTCTGGTGCAGGTATTGCGCTACTTTGGAGTTTAATCTTAATCGAGCAAGGTAATGATATGTTAAAACTTTTTTTTTCTTCTTAAATCAGATTTTATATGATTTAACTTAATATGATGATTCCATGGATTTAATTTTGATTCTAAATCACCCTGACCCTAACTTCAATTGTAGATAATAGAAACATTAGGCTTATTTAGAGATTGATTTCTCAATTGGTCATTTTGATTGTTATGTTTTTGGGTTCATTTCTGCTTAGGGTTTTAAGTTTTGTGAATATTCATTCAATTTGATGATGCTTAATATGATGATTCCATGGATTTAACTTAATATGATGATTCCATGGATTGAATTTTGATTCTAAATCACCCTGACAAAGGTTTCAATTGTAGATAATGGAAACATTAGGCTTATTTAGATTTTAAATCTCAATTGGTCATTTGATTGTTGTGTTTTTGGGATTCATTTCTGCTTAGGGTTTTAAGTTTTGTGAATATTCATTCAATTTCTGGATTGGTTTTGAAATGTTATCTTTTTGTTTGTTTTTTTAGGCCAGATATGATATGATTTAAATTTAATTTGAAGATTACATGGATTGATTTCTAATTCTAATCACCCTGACAAAGTGAATTTGTCTTTCAATTGTACATTTGGTTTTTGATTGTTATTTTTTCGAGAAACTTCATTCATTTCTGCTTAGGGTTTTCAGTTTATTGATTTTTTTTTCAATTTCTGGTGCAGGTATTGCGTTAACTTCGGAGTTTAATCTTAATCGAGCAAGGTAATGATATGTTAAAACTTTTTTTTTCTTAAATCAGATTTGACATGATTTAACTTACTATGATGATTCCATGGATTGAATTTTGATTCTAAATCACCTTGACCCTAACTTCAATTGTAGATAATAGAAACACTACGCTTATTTAGATTTTAAATCTCAATTGGTCATTTTGAATGTTATGTTTTTGGGATTCATTTCTGCTTAGGGTTTTAGGTTTTGTGAATATTCATTCAATTTCTGGATTGGTTTGATGATGCTTAAGATAATTGATGATTACATGGATTGATTTCTGATTCTAATCACCCTGACAAGGTGAATTTGGTTTCAATTTTACATTAGGTTTAATTTGTAGACTAAGCCTCAATGGTCATTTTGATCTTTTCTTTTTGTGGTATGGCCCATGAATTAGAAAGATATTTCATAGGTCAATGTTTAAGTTGAAGTTTTGTTATGTATGTTAAAAGTTTAACTAAATCATTGTTTGGTTTATTGGGTTATATTAATGCTTGGATTGCATATGCAGAATAAGTGGGCGTTTGCCCTATCAAGCAAACATGTATCGGGATCTTTTGACAGGGGTGCTCTATTTGGATACATGACAAATATGTATAATATTGATAAACTGCCTGCTCCTCTGAGTGTTGATTAGAATTATGCCTTCCCATATATCTTCGAACCTTACATGTTTTTTACTTGCATCAGTCGTGATGACGCAACTATTTTCTATCACCGGGATAACCCTGTATACCCACTTGTCAGGTATATAATTTTTTGAGCTATTTGATTATTCTATTTCCAGTAGTTTTTTCCAATCTTTGTGGTTTCCAACTTAGATGGGCTATCTACCTCTGATAATTGGAAATCCTCCATAGAATGTACTAGTAGAGCTATCAATTTTCTTATTAACAGTTTTATTTTTGTGTTTACAGTAGACTTCGAGAGGATAAATCTGAAGCTGTCACAACCAAATACAAAGATAAAGCTCAAGGAGTTGTTGTGGAATGCAAGAGAAAATATTACTAGTCCAGGAAAAAAAACTAGATTTTATGTCTGATAGAGAGGGGACGACAGAGGAAAGAAATGCTTACTTGGAGCACATGGGGCAAGGTAGCATCATCACATTTTTTAATTTTGTTTAAAATTAGAAATAATTTTCTTCTAACGTAGTTTAATCCTTGCAGGAATATAATGTGTGGAGTAGTCTCACAACGGGTGAGGGAGTTTCATCGCCTAACAGACTCCAATAGGTGAGTTTCATCGCCTATTGGAGTTGAATGAACATAAGTTCAAAACCAACTTTAAAGGAAACACATCAATTCAGTGATCCAAGGTGAATTTTCCATTTGAAAAGATTGCTCTCTGTTGTTGGTTGATGTAGAACATGAGCTTAGGTTAAAGATGGTACAGGAAAGAAATGCTCACTTGGAAGATATAGTGTGAAACTTCAAATGGGCTAGCACGTCTGGCCAGGGTTATCCCTGTGATAGAATATAATTAACTTTCTTCTACCACCGGGTAATCCTGGCTGGAAATGCAAGTCCCTAAAACTATATGAATTTGTTGAAAAACTTTACTAAATCCATGTGGATGTTTCCTACGCTTGCTGGTATGAGTCTACAACCTCCATTGTTAATTCCATTATCGATCCTGAAAGGATTAACAGTTATTTACAAATCAAAATACTGATTGCATAGGGTTTTTTTATATTTTGCAGAATCAGATTCAGGTTACCTCAAAAGTAGCCGTAATTTTGGAGATAGTATTAATTGAGTGGTTTTGATAATATCCTTGTGCAGACTCCCAATAATTTTGTGGTTGATTTAAAGGTGTTTTAATACAACTCCGCAGTGTTCACTTGTATTTTATTCAACTTATTATTGTTATTCCCTTTCAGTTTCAATGAAATGCTATTAATGTCTTTGCTGACTGCATATATTTGTTATATGGTTGGGTTGTGCTACTTTTAATCCAAACCAGGCCGTTTAAACTAGATAGTTTACTTGGAAAATCGATTGGAATGGTTAGGATTCTTTATTGGAATTTGTAATGATTGGAAACTCCATGGTCAGTCCTGTAACCGATCATAATCATGTAACCGATCCCGGTTCATAAAAAAATTTTGTTTCTAGATTTGGCTGATTATGCATGCTTTTTGGACATACTCCGTATTTACTTATGTTTATATGCTACACAAATACACTGTGGCTTGCAGCTGCACACTAGAAAAATACGGTGGGTAATTGATGCACACTAGAAAAATAGACAATAGTCTTTAGTTGGACCCTTTAATTGAAGTAGACCGGATTCAACACAATGGGTAAAGATGATAACGTACAAACTAGGCAAATATGGGAGGTAATCTGACAACTGCATTGGCACATCTGCTAAATCAAAGTAAGGATGAAAGTGTAAACATGCAAAGTTTCATTGATACTTGATAGGGACTTAAAGGAACTCGAAGACACTACACTACACTAGCTTTGTCAGGTGGCAATAAAGCGGACGTGTACTATTTCTACTTTTTTTTGGTAATAAAGTAGACGTGTCATATCTACTTCACATGTATCTAAGAGAAAAAGCTTTCTATCTTCTTGGCATCTTGAAGGGGGTAAAAGGGTGGAGATTTGACTTGTTACATTCACAATAGTGTTGCTGAAGAAATGGGCTGGTAACTGTAAATTATTGATGAAAATTAAACAAGTACACCCTCTTTTTCCTCTTAATAGCCTAATAGTTGTAGATATTCCCTGGTTTCTAGCTTCGGATATATCCTGCACAGGCTTGAGTGGATATAAAGACCAAGGGGAGAAACATCCTCTAGTTCAGTTTGGTGTGGGTAGAAGCATCTTGGCACACGCGGAAACTTGTCCTTGTAAACAAGGTTGTTCAGGTGAAGAGAAATGGCTGCATCGAAATATGTTGTTGGGTCCACGACATCTGAACAACCCTTGTTTACAATTATTCTTAGCGTGCATCTATTATCCATGGTGATACGGAAAGACCATAATAGCCTTATAGTTGTAGATATTCCCTGCACAGGTTTCAGTGGATATTTCATGTACATCCCCTTCTGACAAAAGATACAACTTTATTTTTCTTCTTTCATAATTTCTGTAAATAAAAGACAAATCACATCACATGGAGGTCAGTTGCTTTGTGAAAAGGATTGATGATTAGGGTTTATGTCCAATCCAGTGTGCAAAGAAGTGAGCTTGTTTTTGGAACCATTGAAGACCCCAAGAAAGAGATCATCAGAGGCTTGACTGTTTGATCAAATCTTTAAATCTTGATGATGGTTGATTTTCTACTCTTTAATTTACTCTTCAATTAACGACTAAACACATATTTATATGATTCAAACAGAAATGATAGTATTAATTTGACAAAGCACACAATCCCCTTCAAAAATAAAATAAAAATAGCATTTTCAAAGATTAGTGCAAGTTCAAAAAAATTTAGAGTGTTGAATTTAAATCAACTAATTAAATGAATAGGCAAAATTAATCTTGGTCAAGGGTGTGGGGACATTCTTCACATACATGTCCCGACATCGTCTAATTTCATAAATATATATATATATATATATATATATATATATATATATATATATTTAAATTAATAAAATAAGACAGTACTAAGGAAACCATAGTTACTTGACTATCCATAATTATTTACCTATTTATAATGTTAATAAAAATGCAAGTATTAAAAACTTCCCAAAATTGTTAAGAGGATTGTAAATAGGAAATAATAAAGGAAAATTAAAAAATATAAAGGTAAACAGGTAAATAAATAAGAATACACGTCTAATTTTTTTTTTTTTAGAATCTTTGGGCAAGGGTGTCGGAACATTCTCCATACACATGTCCCGACATCTTTTATAATTTCATAAAAATTATTCTTTTTTGTTTTTAATTATTAATAAAATATGTGTTTATTTATTTTAGTCACGCATGTGAATGACACGCGCGGAAACCTGTCATTGTAAACAAGGTTGTTCAGATGAAGAGAAATCGCTACATCTAAATATGATGTTGGCGCCAAAACACCTGAATAACCCTTGTTTACAATTATTCTTAGCGTGCAGCTGTTATCCACGGTGATACGGAAAGAACATAATAGCCTTATAGTTGTAGATATTCCGTGCACATGTTTGAGTGGATATTTCCTGTACAACCCCTTCTAACAAAAGATAAGACTTCATTTTCTTCTTACATAATTTCTGTAAATAAAAGACAAATCACATTACATGGAGGTCAGTTGCTTTGTGAAAAGGATTGATGATTAGGGTTTATATCCAATCCAGTGGGGAAAGAAGTGAGCTTGTTTTTGGACCCATTGAAGACCCCAAGAAAGAGATCATCAGAGGCTTGACTGTTTGATCGAATCTTTAAATCTTAATGATGGTTGATTTTCTACTCTTCAATTTACACTTCAATTAGCGACTAAATACATATTTATATGATTCAAACAGAAATGATAGTATTAATTTGACAAAGCACACAATCCCCTTCAAAAATAAAATAAAAATAGCATTTTCAAAGATTAGTGCTAAGTTGAGAGTGTAGAATTTAAATCAACTGATTAAATGATATAGGCAAAAAGATCTGTTTCAAGTAGAGATGGGAGATAGAGACCAAGGGGAGAAACATCCTCTAGTTCAGTTTGGTGTGGGGTGGAAGCACCTGTCACGCATGTGAATGGCACGCGCGGAATGTCGTCATTGTAAACAAGGTTGTTCTGGTGAAGAGAAATGGCTACATAGAAATATGATGTTGGGTCCAATACATCTGAGCAATCCTTGTTTACAATTATTCTTAGCGTGCAGCGTTTCTCCACGGTGAAACGGAAAGACCACAATAGCCTTATAGTTGTAGATATTCCCTGGTTTCTAGCTGCGTATATATCCTGCACAGGTTTGAGTGGATATTTCCTGTACGGTCCCCTTTTGAGAAATGAAAAAACTTCATTTTCTAATTTCTTATGTCACACCTTATTGTTTAGGGTGTCAGGACATTCTTCATAAGCATGTCCCGACATCTTTTATAATTTAATAAAAATTATTCTTTTTTTTTAATTACTAGTATGTGCTTATTTATTTTAGTTACTTTTATATTAAAGTTGGAAGTATGCCCAGAGAATTAAAGATTTAAGTACTAATAAAGTATGTGACAGATCTGATGAAACCAAAGAAAAGCCAATTGCATTAAAACATCATAAATGTATTCATAATCTGCACTGTTTCTTTTACGCTGTGGTCGTTCAAGTTCAAAAAAAAAATGAAAATGTTGAATTTAAATCAACAGATTAAATGACAAAGGAAAAAAGAAACGAAATGAAAACTCGAGTCGATATGGGAGATAAAGACCAAGGGGAGAAACATCTTCTAGTTCAGTTTGGTGTAGGGTGGAAGCATCTTGGCACGCGCGGAAACCTGTTATTGTAAACAAGGTTGTTCAGGTGAAGAGAAATGGCTACATCGAAATTTGCTGTTGGATCCAATACATCTGAACAACCCTTGTTTACAATTATTCTTTGTGTGCAGCTCTTATGCACGACACTTCGGAAAGACCATAATAGCCTTACAGCTCTTAAATGCAGAGACTTGTCTTGTCATTGAACTCACTATGTAAACAAGAATCATCCGCAAGAAGAAAGACTCCTACATAAAAGCATAAAAAATTGTTGTTGGGGACATATATTCTTTTTATCTGTGGAAGTAACTGATAGTCCCCAAATAGACAATGTTACATTCACATTTTCAGCACTTTTAACTTAAGAACACACACATCTTAAAAACACAACACCCGCCGAGCAGTCGATCCTTCAACTTGTCTACTTATTACAGGAGTCTTGTTTCTAGGATCTTTAAGTAGTGGTGGATTGAGAACGGTTCGGGTTTCCGGCAGCCTTTCTGTCATGATTTGGTTAATAGTACCGGCATATGATGCCTTGTACATCTTCATAGTGTAGCATTCATCAACATAGCTAACAAGATTAAAAATAGTGTTAGTACCTAACTGTTAAGGAATACAAAATAATTATGAATGTCAAAACAAAACAAAATAAAACAAAAAAAACTTACCTTTCAACCTTTCCGTGGGCTTCTTTTGCTGGTGCTTCTTTTACAATAACGGCCATCGCGTGCACACAAGGTATACGTGATACTTGCCATTCACCGCAGGTGCATTCTCTTTTTTTCAAATCAATTTCAAAACAACTTTCACTACAATTCTCCTTCACAGACCGTACATCATTATTTAGAGTTTGAGGATCGACAGTAAACCATATTATACTATTTCTTATTTTCCAAACCTGATCATGAGCTTTAGGAACTAGATTCCGCCAACTACTGGTAAATTTACGAGATCTCATATCAAACAACTTAAAAAGCTGACCTTCATAGCTCCTTACCCAATTGCATATGGGTAAACACCTCAACTCTTTAACCCACTTGTTGAACGCCACACCTAGGATGTTAGACATGTGGAAATTGGAAGTAACTTCAAACTGATGTCTAGCCCATCCTTCGCCTAATCTTTCTAACCACTGCGCAACCAATGGAGAAATGCTTCGCAGCTCATCCATTTTCAATTCAAAACCTCGGCGATTGTACTCAGTGCCTGCTGCGCGTACACGATTGTAATGGAAAAATTCGTTTCCAAAATTTGTATTCTTCAATTCCCTATCCAATTGATCGGGGCAAATTCTTTGGGGTTGATTCTTAAAATGCTTCTGAACAGCCAGTTGGCAGCCTGAAAGGAAAACATTCAAGTTCATTAGACAAATTTAAACATTCTTGCTATGTAGTAATGAATACATAGAAGAGTACAATGTCTCACCTTTAGAAAAGCGGTCAAATCTCGGAAAAAATGAAATCTTCTTGCCCACTTTATTCAGAGACGATGCGATAATGGAAAGAAACTTGTCCCAGGTATCAAAACATGTAGACATGCATATGTAAATGGCAACAGGAAACATGCCATTGTTCGCATCGATTGAAGTAGCCGATAATACGGCGCCGCCATATTTTCCCCAGAGTGGCGAGCTCTCTAATGTTATAACTGGTCTGCATCCATCCTGAAAACCTTGTAGAGATGCCTTGTAAGCAATGCACAACCCTTCAAACTGTTTAGTCTTTTCGTTGCTGATCAAAGTTACAATGCTCCCCGGGTTATTGTCCCTAATCTCACTGCATAGCTGAGACAATAACCTGAGACAAACAATGACAACTAGACATTATTATGACAAAAATATTATGTAAACCTAGTATTAAGAAATATATATGGTGTAAGAGAAAACAAGACAATTAAAAAAGAAATGAAAAAGTGTGAAGAGAAGATCATGCCCTCACCTCCATTCTACAAATCCTTGTCAAAAAAACATTATTAATCATCATCAAATATCCAACAAGATTACTTTGTGCAAAACATAACACATATCATACATACATACAAGTCAGTAGAAGTACCTGAAGCTTTCTTCAAAAGAGCCATACATGTCTTCAAGGCATCTAATTCTTGCACGGCGTGCATTCAAGTATGCAATCTTTACCTTCGTCTCACTCAAAAGTTTGATCCTAATTGTTGAGGTTTTGGTTTGAATGTCTTCTTTTATGTACTTCTTTACATTCCTCACTATCCATTCAAATTGAGCCCCCTTATCCATTGCCTTCATGCCTGAAGCATCTGATACGTTTGAACTGCATCCCGGTGTTTTATTTGCAAAAAGATTTATAGGTCTCAGGGATGGGATATCACCGCATTCATCTTCTGCATCACTTGGAATTGACTCTCCCTCTGAGCTATAAGGGTATTCAAATCATAATGCATCATCGTTATCGCAGTTCTCAACGTCAACTGACCTGTCTACATCGAGATATTCAGGAGGAGGAGTGTATGCATAATTTTCATAGAAATCCGGGTTAGCTTCAGAATTGATACCTCTTAGATAATCTGGGCTAGTTGGGTTTTGGTATTCTGGTTTTGATTCTTCCACGTTAGAAACACATGGACTATCACATGATTCAGTATTGTGTTTTATCCCCTTCTCTTTATCTTTCCTACTCTGCCTTTGAAAAATGGTGATAGTATCATCACCATTACAGTTCAAATTGGACGAACCGATCCTCGTAGAAGAATGATTTTCTACGCAAGAAAGACATGGACTTTCAAGGAATGCAACATTGTGGTGAGTAGCCTTCACCTTCTCAGTGTCCCAGCGGTCAATGTCAAATACCCGGTCTTCTTTTACAGAAGGGTACTCATCAAAATCACTACAGTAACCAAAGAGATACTCTTCTTCTGAGTCATGGTTGTCTATGTCTATAAACCTTGTGGCCTTCACCTTCTCCTTGCCCTTTTTCCTCTTAAACAAATCAGCAATGGGAAGGTTGTCATCACTAGTTTTGTGCACGTCGGAATCTGGTGTGACCCTGCAAACAACAGAACACCTTTAGACCACAGGAACAACAAACGATCAAATCAAAACTTTATGGAGAAGGGAACATCTGTTGACTAAATTATAGGGAGCATCACAATCTTTGATGTTCTTCCATGATGTGATTTGGTGTGGGGTGGAAGCATCTGTCACGCATGTGAATGGCACGCGCGGAAACCTGTCATTGGAAACAAGGTTGTTCAGGTGAAGAGAAATGGCTGCATCGAAATATGTTGTTGGGTCCACGACATCTGAACAACCCTTGTTTACAATTATTCTTAACGTGCAGCTGTTATCCACGGTGATACGGAAAGACCATAATAGCCTTATAGTTGTAGATATTCCCTGCACAGGTTTGAGTGGATATTTCCTGTACAGCCCCTTCTGACAAAAGATAAAACTTTATTTTTCTTCTTTCATAATTTCTGTAAATAAAAGACAAATCACATCACATGGAGGTCAGTTGCTTTGTGAAAATGATTGATGATTAGGGTTTATATCCAATCCAGTGGGCAAAGAAGTGAGCTTGTTTTTGGACCCGTTGAAGACCCCAAGAAAGAGACCATCAGAGGCTTGATTGTTTGATCAAATCTTTAAATCTTGATGATGGTTGATTTTCTACTCTTCAATTTACTCTTCAATTAACGACTAAACGCATATTTGTATGATTCAAACAGAAATGATAGTATTAATTTGACAAAGCACACAATCCCCTTCAAAAATAAAATAAAAATAGCATTTTCAAATATTAGTGCAAGTTAAAAAAAATTGAGAGTGTTGAATTTAAATCAACTGATTAAATGAATAGGCAAAACTAATCATGGATAAGGGTGTCGGGACATTCTTCACATACATGTCCCGACATCGTCTAATTTCATAAATATATATATATATATATTTTTAAATTATTAATAAAATAAGACAGTATTAAGGAAACCATAGTTACTTGACTATCCATAATTATTTACCTATTTATAATGTTAATAAGAGGATTGTAAATAGGAAATAATAAAGAAAAATTAAAAAATATAAAGGTAAACAGGTAAATAAATAAGAATATAGTCTTATTGTTTTGTTTTTTTTAGAATCTCTGGGCAAGGGTGTCGGAACATTCTCCATACACATGTCCCGACATCTTTTATAATTTCATAAAAATTATTCTATTTTGTTTTTAATTATTAATAAAATATGTGTTTATTTATTTTAGTCACGCATGTGAATGGTACGCGCGGAAACTTGTCATTGTAAACAAAGTTGTTCAGATGAAGAGAAATCACTACATCTAAATATGTTGTTGGCGCCAAAACACCTGAATAACCCTTGTTTACAATTATTCTTAGTGTGCAGCTGTTATCCACGGTGATACGGAAAGACCATAATAGCCTTTTAGTTGTAGATATTCCTTGCACATGTTTGAGTGGATATTTCCTGTACATCCCCTTCTGACAAAAGATAAAACTTCATTTTCTTCTTTCATAATTTCTGTAAATAAAAGACAAATCACATCACGTGGAGGTCAGTTTCTTTGTAAAAAGGATCGATGATTAGGGTTTATATCCAATCCAGTGGGAAAAGAAGTGAGCTTGTTTTTGGACCCATTTAAGACCCCAAGAAAGATATCATCAGAGGCTTGTTTGATCAAATCTTTAAATCTTGATGATGGTTGATTTTCTACTCTTCAATTTACGACTAAACACATATTTATATGATTCAAACAGAAATGATAGTATTAATTTGACAAAGCACATAATACCCTTCAAAAATAAAATAAAAAGAGCATTTTCAAAGATTAGTGCAAGTTCAAAAAAAATTGAGAGTGTTGAATTTAAATCAACTGATTAAATGAATAGGTAAATTTAATCTTGGGCAAGGGTGTCGGGACATTCTTCACATACATGTCCCGACATCGTTTAATTTCATAAATATATATATATATATATATATATATATATATATATTTAAACTATTAATAAAATAAGACAATATTAAGAAAACTACAGTTACTTGACTATCCATAATTATTTACCTATTTATAATGTTAATAAAAATGCAAGTATTAAAAACTGCCCAAAATTGTTAAGAGGATTGAAAATAGGAAATAATAAAGGAAAATTAAAAAATATAAAGATAAACAGGTAAATAAATAAGAATACACGTATTATTGTTTTTTTTTTTTTTAGAATCTTTGGGCAAGGGTGTCAGAACATTCTCCATACACATGTCCCGACATCTTTTATAATTTCATAAAAATTACTCTTTTTTGTTTTTAATTATTAATAAAATACGTGTTTATTTATTTTAGTTGCTCATGTGAATGGCACGCGCGGAAACCTGTCGCTGTAAACAAAGTTGTTTAGATGAAGAGAAATCGCTACATCTAAATATGTTGTTGGCGTCAAAACACCTGAACAACCCTTGTTTACAAGTATTCTTAGATTGCAGCTGTTATCCACGGTGATACGGAAAGACCATAATAGCCTTTTAGTTGTAGATATCCCTGCACAGGTTTGAGTGTATATTTCCTATACAGCCCCTTCTGACAAAAGAGAAAACTTCATTTTCTTCTTTCATAATTTCTGTAAATAAAAGACAAATCACATCACGTGGAGGTCGGTTGCTTTGTGAAAAGGATCGATGATTAGGGTTTATATCCAATTCAGTGGGCAAAGAAGTGATCTTGTTTTTGGACCCATTGAAGACCCCAAGAAAGTGATCATCCGAGGCTTGACTGTTTGATCAAATATTTAAATCTTGATGATGGTTGATTTTCTACTCTTCAATTTACTCTTCAATTAACGACTAAACACATATTTATATGATTCAAACAGAAATGATAGTATTAATTTAACAAAGCACACAATCCTCTTCAAAAATAAAATAAAAATAGCATTTTCAAAGATTAGTGCAAGTTCAAAAAAATTGAGAGTGCTGAATTTAAATCAACTGATTAAATGACAAAGGAAAAAGAACATTTCTTTAATTCCCTAGACTAGAAGAGAGTTCAAAAGGATGCTAAGTTGTAAGACAGAGGAGATGGTGATGTCAAACAGAACTGCAAATTCTTTGTCTGTAAATATGGCTATGATTAGCACAGGTAGTATTTCTACTAAATATTGGCATGGAAACAATATAAACTACTTAATACCATTTATCACAGGAGACTTAATGTTATCTAACTATGAGGCGACTCATGTGTTTTCAAACTGTACTAGTAATCTGGAGTCCAGAACTAGCAGTATCATGTAATTTGGTTTTTAGGAACTTTTATCTATAAAAAAAAATGGATGTGTTGTGATCTTTGAAGGACGTGAAATATATGTAGAAATATATTTTGTTTTTTTAAACGGGTTGTTTCCTTATAAACAAAGAGTATTCATAACAGGTCGAGTTCAACTGAGTGAATAACCCCTATGGCACAAACTCGGGTCGAGTCATCTGAGTGAATAACCTATTCGAAGATAACATTGAAGTTGTTCAAGATAAAAATAACACTGAAGTTGTTCAAAAGATAAACATTTCCAAGTTTGAATCAATTACAAGTCAGAAACAAACAGATCCAAACTTTGCCAAAGGATAACATTCACAAATCAATTTGGCAAGTGTTTGAGAAATAGAGGCCAACTCTCTATGGTATCACTCGTAAAAAAAAAAATCCCTGATGGTACCAAACCATTTTGTGCATCTAGTGTTGTTGCAGCTGTTACCACACCACCATTACCTCCATGTTGTTCATATAGGTGAGGTTCTTTATCATATTTGACACCGTTACTTCCCTGACGTTCATTTGCTTCCTCTTCATCAGATTTTACACCATTACCTCATTGTTCATTAACTTCCACTTCGTCAGATTTTCCACCATTATCTCCATGTTGTTCATTAACTTCGTCTTCATTACCTCCTTGTTGTTCATTAACTTCCACTTCATCAGATTTCCCACCATTAGCTCTATGTTGTTCTTTAACTTCATATTCAACAGTATCATTCAACAATGGAGGTTCCGTACTAAATACAGACACATGAAGTTCAATAAAACCCTTACCATTAGGTTCAGCCTTCTCCCAAAACCTATCAAAATCCTCATCGCACAATAAACATTGTTGTCAATTTGATCACCATTCCGCCACATCAGATTAACCCTTTGTCTATCACCGAGCCATAATCGAGTATGCACCATTTCTTGAAACAGTTTCAGATGAATCATATCTCTACATATGTTAGGGAAATATAAACACAACTCAACCTCACAGTCCACCACATCAACACTGATATCCATGTAAGGAATAATACACTTATTTATCTTGTTCCCCTCTGTTTTGTTCTTCATTGTAACTGGAGAGCTTCTTAGATTCTTCTAGTTCAGGAATACTAGAAATTTCTCTCTGAAATTATTTGCATCAGGCTCACATTTCTGGCTAGAATTTCTACATAAGATGAAAATTCATTCAGTTCCAATATAAAGACAACCCTAGTCAGACTTGCTAGTTGGATGTCATTGGACTATGAAATTGGGTCAACCTTTTAGCTGGCAACCCCTGATATAACCAAATAAACTACAAATTCAATGACAAGACAAGACTCTGCTTTTTTTTTTAAATAAAACTTAGGCAGAGCCTAAGATAAAATATTGATAGCAATGCTAGTGGTGTCATTGTTTTGAAAAACATCAGACCCACTGCTAAGGTTCTTACAAGTAATATCCAAGTTTAGAGCTTGGAGATTTTGGGTTCTATGAAGAAGTTTAAGACCCATTAAAACAAAAGATACAGGTTTTACATTTAAGACTGTTGCTTCATTCAATGTTTGTTTTCCTTATGATAGTTCCTGCTGAATCTTGCCTTTATATCTTTGAGATAGAGAGCATTGAAGTGTTTCAGAATTTCATTGGTTTCAGCTTGTATTTCAATGTTCATGTACTGCTTTTCTCTGCCCACTCAAACGCTAATTCTGCTCCTCATGTGGCTCCTCCTGCTCCCCATTGACTTGTGTGTCCTCTGCTATCAACTTAGTTTCCTGTGAAATCAGTGATAGTTAGCGCTGAGAAGAACTGATAAGTGTTAGGATCCTGAATAGTGCATATTTTGATGAAGAAACCAAAAGTCTGCTTTTGAGGAGGGATCCCAACATAATTTCCTGTTGTTGTTATATGGGGATTAGTATCATAAGTATGCCCCTGAGTATTCAGATCATGGTAGGGCAAAGTGTGGATTCTGTTATGATCACATAGATGTTGTTGTATACTGAGAGTTGTATTCTTAGCATTTTGAGTAATGTTTTGGAATACTA
Source organism: Papaver somniferum (assembly GCF_003573695.1). Taxonomy (NCBI): domain Eukaryota; kingdom Viridiplantae; phylum Streptophyta; class Magnoliopsida; order Ranunculales; family Papaveraceae; genus Papaver; species Papaver somniferum. The sequence continues at coordinate 172,465,980 of NC_039363.1, read as the reverse complement.
GATCACATCTAGCCTTCCATATGAACCAACAAGTGGTTGCATAAGTGCAGGTATTGTCACTGCAGCTAGCATTTTGAAACCAACTATTGAACCAATCCATGAAAAGAGTTTGGTGATCAAAAAGACCATGATTTCCACCTAACATGTGCTTCCAAACCTCAGTGGTAGATGGCCAGTTGAGGAACATATGTGTCATTGTCTCCTCCCCACTATTGCATATTTTGCATATGGGATTAATATAGTGGAGAATGCTTGCAGTTTTAGCATTAGTTGGGAGGATTCCATGAGCGCATTTCCAGAGAAAGATTTTAATGGTTGATACCACTTCCAAGTTCCATATAGCTCCCCAGTTTCTTGTTGTATGATCATTTCTATACAGGTTCTCTATTTTGGTTTTGTACAAAGCTTTAACAGAGAATTTTCCTGTGTTGTTGAGTTTCCAGTGCATGTTGTCTTCTTCTATAGAGTGGATAACAAGATCAATAATGACTTGAGAAGTACCAGGACTGAAAATTTGTTGAATCAGTTGGAGATTCCATTCCTTTTGATCTGTCATTAAATGAGCAAGCAGTTGTATATCAGTGGGGCAGTTTGCAGGCTTTGTGAGCTTGTCAGTTGAGTCAGGTATCCAAAGGTCATCCCAGATTTTGATTTTGTTACCATTTCCTATTCTCCAGATACAGTGGTGTTGTATATTCTGAATTCCTTCAAGAACCCCTTTCTAAATCCATGAGTCTCCATCTTTGGCTTTGGTATTCATGTTTAGAACATTTCTCCCCAATAAGTACTTGGCATCCATCAATTTGTACCAGAGAGAGTCCTTATCCTATTCCAGCCTCCATCCTATTTTTGTTATCATGGCACTATTGAAGAGTTCCATATTCATGAACCCTAATCCACCAAGATCCTTTGGTTTGCATATAGCTGTCCAAGCTTTTGGGTAAAACCCGGTGGGGTGTTCCAGATTTTTCCCCCAAAAGAAATCTCTTTGTAAGTTGTTCATATCTTGAAAAGTTTTCTTAGGTATTCTGAAGCAGTTCATTTGATAAATGCTGGCTGTGGAGGTGACAGATTTTATTATAACTTCTCTTCCAGCTGGATTTAGAGGGGAATTCTTCCAACTTGACAGATTTCTCTTCATCTTATCCACTCTTGGTTTGAAAGATTGGATTTTGCTTCTCTGAGTAAATATAGGAGAGCCTAAATATTTGTCATTTAGGGGGAGAGCTTGAACTCCTAGCAGATTGCAGATATGAGGCATTAGAGGTGGGTCAGTATCCTTGCTGAAGAAGATACCAGATTTGCTGAAGTTGATGAGTTGACCAGAAGTATCTCCAAAGATGTTGAGGATGTCCTTGAGGTTTTGGGATTCAGTAGGATTTGCTTTGCAGAATACCATGCAGTCATCTGCAAAGAGAAGATGGTTTATAGATGGAGCATTCTTGCAGATTTTTACTCCAGAGATGATGCCCAAGTCTTCAGCATGAGATAAAGTTCTGGACAAAGCTTCCATGCAGAAAAGAAATAAGTACGGGGATGGAGGATCCCCTTGTCTGAGACCTCTAGAGGGATTAAAGAATTTATTAGGGGAGCCATTTATCAGGACAACTGAAGAAGTAGTGGAGATGCACAACATAATTTTGTTACACTATTCAGAGTCAAAGCTAATTTTAGTCATAATGCTATGAAGAAATTTCCAATCCACTCTATCAAAAGCTTTATTCATATCAATCTTAATCCCCATGGTTCCTTTATTGCCTTTGAGACCTCTTCTGGTTCTCATGTAGTGAATAATTTCATGGGCTATAGCTATATTATCAACAATTTGTCTTCCAGGTATAAAGGCAGACTGGTAGGGAGATATGATTTTGTTCGAAAGATGTTTCATTCTTTGAGCTAGAAGTTTGGATATTATTTTGTAGGTGGTGTTGCAAAGACTAATGGGTCTGAAGTGGTTGAGGAAAGTTGGGTTTTCAATTTTTGGTTTCAGGGATATAAAAGTGGAATTCATTTATTTAAGAAGATGCCTAGACTTGAAGAAATGTTGCACCATTTTAACTAAGTCTTCTCCTACAATATCCCAGTTGGCTTGGAAGAAGTTTGGTGGAAAACCATATGGACCTGGAGCTTTATCTTTGTCCATGCTAAAAAGAATAGCTTTGACCTCATGATTTTCAAGAATTCTGTTGAGAATGTTGTTATCAACATTGGTGACAATTGTAGGAATGAGGTTAATGATTTCAGGGTTCATGTCAGGAGATTCAGCAATAACCATCTTAGAAAAATGGTTGGTGAAACATTGTTTAATTTCTTGGTAATCCTCAATCCAATTTCCAGTATTGTCTTGTATAGAATCTACCTTGTTTCTTCTTAATCTGCATTTTGTAGTTCTATGGCATAACTTGTATTCTTATCCCCCAGTTTGATGAATTGATCTCTGCTTTTTGTCTTCCGGAATTTTTCTTCAATGTCTTGCCATTCTCTGAGAACTTGATTTGAAGTTTTTAAAGCTTCACCTCTGTTGTGCTTGAAGTAGTTTTCTTGAAGCCAATGTAGATGTTGTTTACTTTCTTCAATATTTGACTTTATGTTGCCATACACTTCTTTGTTCCAAACTTTAAGTTTCAGCTTAATGTCTTTGAGCTTTCTAGCAATGAGGAAAGCACTATAACCAGACAAGTTTCTTTGCCAGCATTCCAGAACAATATCCTTACAGTCCTTATGGCCCAACCAGGGACCAAAGAACTTGAAAGGAATTTTACAAGTTAACCAGTGAGGATTAGTGTTAAGAAGAATGGGGTGGTGATTGAAATCCCCAATGACCAACCAAGGGAGGGAGTGATTGGTAGCAGTTGTTTCAAAGGATTTCCAAGAGTGAAGTTTACTTGGAGTATCATAGGGGCTGCCATAAAAACCAGTAAAAGCCAAGAGGGGTTACTGGTAGGCTTGATGGTAGCATTGATATGGTGAATGGAATAGTCCATAATTTCAACATCTAGATTTCTCTTCCATATCATTATTAGTCCTCCAGCAGTACCACTAGCCCCTCCCGGATTGACATGCCAATAATTCTGAATATTGAGTTGTTGCATGGAATTTAAAAGTTTTCCATGTTTCTGCTTTGTTTCAGAGATGAAACAGATGTCAGGGTTGAATTTGGTCAACATATCATTTAGGTATTTCTTGGTATGTCTTTTCTTAGCCCTTGACAGTTCCATGCTATGAAGATAAAAAATTGCCAAAAGTAGGATACATGAGGATATTTTGAGGTTGGTCTCCTAGCTATAGGATCATAAAAGAATATAATGCAACAATATAAGTGCACATGGTAATGTTGCAAGTGATTTTGACTAAGATAAAGAATAAATAGATGTACCTCAGAGGTTGATAATGATGAGCCAGAAGCACCATTAATCAATTGGGGAATGCTTGAGTCCAGAGGTTCAGCATAGGTCTCAGAATAGTCCTTGAATCTTTTGATGTTATCAGCTTCACTAGTTTCCATGGGTACTTCAATATGGGTGGATTGTTTCCTCTTTGGCATGGATTTTTGCTTGTCAGAATCTTTAAGAGAAGGGGGATCAGTTGGTGAGTTTGCTCCAGCGAAGATATGAAGTGTCTTTCTAGCCTTCCAGGTCTTCTTTTTGAATTGTTCAGATTCAGCATCCATCCTTTCTTTGATTTGAGAAAGGGTTGGTAAAATTTGGTGGGGATAGTTGGGAAGATACCAGTAGTGTCTTGAGCTTGATTGACATTGGTGTTTGTTGGGTTAGGGTGTTTGGTTCTAGCTGTTTCATTGATCTTTAACTTAGCTTGATGGTTCTTGTAGTTGGTGGAGATTTTCTTAGATAACTCAAGTTTCCTATTCCTTATTTGGTTAGGAATGACATCTGGGTGTGGGGAATTGGGATCAGCTCTGGTAGAAGCTCCAAAAGTGAGGTGTTGAGAGGATGAAGGAGCAATTTTCGCTATTGTCTTTTCAAGTTCCTTCTGTCTTGCATTTATCATTTTCATTTCAAAGATTTGGGATGCATCAGCATCAGTGTAACTTCTGTGAATGGCATTTCTACCTTCTTGGACAGATTTTTGATAAACAGTTTGAGGTGGTGGTAGAGGTTGAGGAGTTGGCAAGTTTTTGTAGTTAGAATAGTGGGATTTTGAGGGTGTAGGTGGGATGTGTGATATAGAATTCTACAAACTTTACAGAATTTGATACCATTGAGAGCATAGGAAAATTCAAGCCAGTGAGAGATGGTTGGGATTTCAAAGGCTTCAATACCAAACTTTTATGGCTTAGTAACATCAATGGTGAGTTTGACTTCTAAGTTTTTTTCAAAATTGTCCCTTCCATAAGGTTTCTTGGCTGTTTGATATTCTCCAACAGGTTGCAGAATGTTGTTGATATCTGGTATGATATGAGTTGGGATTCTTTTGATGAGAAGACAAATCATAACCTTAGAGAATTGTTCTTCATGAATTAAGTCTGGACCTCCCAAGGGTACACCTACTAATACCATAATTTTATCAAATACTCATATAGTTCCTCCATTCCTGAGAGTAGAATAATCTTCTTCATGGGTGAGTCTGAGAATAAAGTAGTTCCTTCTCCTGTTCCATATATCCAATTCAACTCTGCCATTGAATTCCCAGTTGTTGTTGATGAAATTGCTGACTCTTGATGTTTCAAAACATACGTTGCTGCAGAGCTTTCCAATAAAACACCATTTCCAGTCTAAGACTTGCTTGGTTCTGATGTTTTCAGGGTTTAAGAAAACCTTGGGATATAAGTCTTCTTCAGGCATTTTGAGGGTTTTGTTCATCTGAGAAACAAGGTTTTCAATGGATGGATTAGGAGATTTTGATGAAGAAGCCATTTTTGGGTGGAAGAGGGGGTGGTAGACAGAAAGCAACTTGTAAGTGTATTGACCAATGTGTATTGTGGTGGGATTAGACCAGTAATGATGTTGAGGGGAATCAAACCAAACTTTAATTTGAAAAATATTCTTGACCGTGTCAGTAATGCAAGGTTTTTGTAAGTAGTTGTGGGTTGTCCTTAAGCTAGGCCAATATGGTTTTGGTAGGTGTTATCAAGGGATGAGAGCGTCTCAAAGTTTTTATACTTAGGATAGCTGTTGTTGATGTAGATGACTAATGGGATCTGGCTCAAGCAACTGCACACAGAAAATTTTATATTGTTATCTAAAGTGTTGAGAGTTTTACCTTGTCCTTCCCATTGGGGGTGGTAGATGTTATGTGCATAATCTTCAGAGAAACTGAAAGTGATGTGTCTAACTTTAATTTGAAATTTTGACACGAGTTGATTCTGGTTTTTGTCATCTAGGAATGTGTTGAGTTTGAAGTGGTCCTTGTACTTGCAGTTGTGGCGGATAGAGAAAGAGTTGTTGACTCTTGCCAGCAGTTTAAGTGGTACAGTTATCCAGGACCTGATCATAGCAATCCAAACCAGAAAGACCTTACCTTGGGTTGTTGATGTGGTTTCAGCTCCCCGGTAGGCCCTTTGTATTTTATGGGATCCTATAAGGAGAAAGATTGAAATCCACCAGACCTTAGTTGGACTTTTGGGGTCAGTCTGTGTTTGCATATGGGTGGTAGAAGTTATCTGAGTCAGATTGAGAAAATGAGTCAGCCCTGACAGACTGGGAGGTGTATCCGAGTCGGTTTTGGTGGGTATGCTCCGTATTCGTTCATTCGTGGGTTGACCCGAAGCAGCGTGGAGAAGGATCTTCTTGCCAAGTGTTGATTGCCGCTTCTCATGAGCCAATGGTGTGTCATTGCTTGTACTAGGCAAAATATGATGCCAATAGACTTGAATATACACGTCAAGTTGCAAGACCAATCTTTAATGTTGTGATTCTGGTTGCCCCTAGAAGATTTTGACGGTTGAAATTGTGCAACTGTTACTCTTCTTTGCCCGAATAAAATCGCCGAGAGAGTAATACTTTTCAGTTTCTCAGTCATTCTTCTTGGAGAAAATACAATAGTTACTGAAATTCCCCCCTGTCTAAAGAGATTTCCGTAAGAGAGTTTTCTTTGAGAGTTCAAGGTATGGAAAAAGGTCAGAATTCCCAAGAGCATGTACAAGGTGAACCACAGAAAAAAGCCCGAGTCGGAGAATCCGTGGAACATGTTAGTTTTTCTGTACTTCAAATTGGTGTTGAGTATGGTTTGATATTTAAAGTATGTGGTCAATTGGAGATGCTTGGAGATTTGACAATTGAAATTTGTAGGTTGATATTGCAATTGTATGTGAAGGTTTTTCTGGGTATAATGAGAATCAATTGCACTCTCTTCCTGGTGCAATGCATGAAAGAGCAGGTTTTGGAGTTGAAAGAGCAAGTACTGGAGGTTGAAGAGAGTGTGCTGAGGGAATGGTTGTGCATTCATCCACCAGAGTTGGGAGACCATCACAGAGGCTTGAACAAGGACAAATTGAGAATGAGGAACTTGTGGGTATTAAAGATGGATGGGTTCTGTTTGTTGTTCATCCCACGAAGGGCCGACGAGTAAGGGAGGGAATTGTACTAGTGTATGATGAGAGGATCGTATGTGGTGGAACTCAGCAGGGATTCTTTGTTTCCCCTCTTCCTGAAGCATCCAAGGATCAAATTCGAATTAATGCTACTCGTCCTCTTACTCCTGGCAAGATCTTTTTCCCAAATTTGTTCATGCTTGCACCTACACTTAGGCTGATGGATCAGGATGTGGTCGAAGTATCCCAGACTGGAATTAGAGAAGTTACATATCCACTTGAAGTTCCTAGAGACGAGCATGTAATCCCTGGTGTTGATTCTAGAATTGTGGGACAGATATACAGATCTGCAAAAGCCAGTGCAATACGTGGAGAAGAGCCTCAACTTCCTGAATTGCCAGCTGAAGATACATTGCCACCAGGAGATGATGCAAGGGTTGTAGCACAGGTGTACAGAAATGTAATGGCTCGAGCTATAAGGGATGCTGCCAGTGCAATTGGAGAAGAAAAATAGATCTAGCCAGTTAGTTTTCAAAATGCTGCACATAGTGAAATTAGTAGTAACAAACAGACAAGAAGTTTCATTTTTTGTTTGAGACGACCAAGATTCAAGTATGGGAACCAATAAAAGAATGGGTCTTAGAATTTGTTTAATTTTGGTTAAATCAAAATGTATATTATTACTTTTAATGCTTGAAATTAATGTGCAATGCAGATCATCTATAGGAATAGAATTGAGATAGTCAGTGTAGATCCCCTATAAGGGCAAGCCCTGAGAGATAGTCAGGTTCAGATTATGATCAAGGCTAGAAGTAAGAGCAGGACTAGTATACCTTGTGGTAAGAAATCATATGGAATTGAGTGAAAAAAAAATAAATGACTAGGATGGGAGAGATATATGATTAAAGGACTAAAGGAGATTAGAGTGAAAATCTTACATTCAGGCGGAGCATCCAAATTAGAGAAAAGATACATACCAGAATTCAAGCTAGCATGTTTCCAGCAGATGCTCAAAGGGTCATAGAAGGCTGGATACCTCAGCCTCTGATTTTGAAAGAAGTAGTCCAATATTGAGCCTGATCTTGAGATTGAGATGCCTAGCTTAAAGCTTTTGATTGGTAGTTTGAGGGAGCTTAAAATGTAGGTAAACTTCCCCAGATTGACAGAATAACATGGAGCTAGTTTAGTATGATAAAAGTACTCAGAGAGAAAGATTATCCCAGGGGGAGGGAAATTTTTAATTGAAAAGTAGATTGTGGTGATGTTTTCAGTAGCAATAGATGATAAATCAGGTGAGGTTATATTGATTTGAGTGTTACTTCTTGAAAATGTGATTTGAATGACATGGGTGAGTTTTGTGATTTGAGTGAGATGAGAGAGTCTTGTAATTTGTGTGGTTTGAGTGATTCCTGTGATTTGAAAGACAAGACTCTGCAATTAACATGCAAATGGTCTCAAACCTGTGTTGGCTGTCTTATTGCATCGTCTGAAACAAAGTAATGCATGCGTGAAAAGCAATATGTATTAATAGACCTCTTTAAGTGGAAATCTGACAAAATTAGCATCGATGGGGAAGTTTACAACTTGATTTTTCCACACTACATTACCTTTGTCAGCAGTTTTGTGATAGACACATATGGGTACTTTGCCTACTTGATATTTACAAGCTCATCTATCATCTTTAAAAAATTTACTCATTTGTACGACCACATCTTAAAAGAAATAGTGCAGACTATCAATATATATATATATATATATATAAACGTTTTAATACAATTGAATTTTCTTTGGTTTCATCAAAAAAAATATTAGGATAGAAGAGAGAGAAAGTCCGGCAATTTGGGGACGATTTGCAGTAGACTGAAAACCTGCAACTTCTCCTCCCTTTCTTCCGTGCATCAAACCGCTGTTTTCCTTCTTTCTCTTCAGTTTTATTAGGATTTAACTTTCGGAAGGCCTCTTCTGTAATTCAATGCTAATTACAAAGTAGGAGGCTCGCTTTTTCATAGAATAGGTATCACTATTCAGAAAGGTGTTGATGCCCAGTTAGTTTCTATGCCAACACATATTATGTAAACTTTCAACTCGTTTGTCTTAATAAAGGCCCCCAATGGCATCCTTTCATAATAAAAATAAAATAAAAAGTAAATACTCTTTATTTTTCAATCAAAACCTTGACTAGCATCTTTTCGTAATAATAATATAATAAAGCTCAGGGAAAGCAATAAAGTACAAAAGAAAATAAAATAAAGCCTTGGATGGAATCTTTTATTACAATAAAGTGCAAAATAAAATAAAATAAAACCGAAAAGTAAGGAAAAAAATTATTTTTGCGAAATTAAGAGATGTCCGGACATGCTTCATATCGATGTCCCGACACCCTTACATTTGTGGAATAAAATAACACCATAAAGGTGCATGACTAAAGATTATACCACCGCACCTACCCAAGATCAGTGGAATAAAAAATATTAAGGTGTCACAAAAATTTTCAAATAACAATGCTAATGTGATCTATCTACTATTACCTTCATACATTGACCCAAAAAAGAGAAGTAGCAACAATGCTAATAGGGGGTGATATTCCCCTATTAGAAGGCATGAAAAGTAAGTGGGTGCAATCCCCTACTATGCATCAGTCTTATGGATATGGACCAACTCAGTGCCTCCACAGTCCACACTTTGAAGCTAGTCTATAATAACAGTCAACAACTATAGTTATAAGGCAGCAAAGTAGTAGGCCTTTTGTAGGACAAGAGTTGCACTAGAATAGCAATGTTTTGATGTATAGACGATACCCGAGTCTTTTGTTCTTTACGAGAATTAGGACTAGCCAAGACACTGTCTCACAACTTAGTATCCTTTTGAACTCTCTTCTAGTCTAGTCTAGGTAATTAAAGAAACAGATCTTTTTGCCTTTGTCATTTAATCAGTTGATTTAAATTCAACACTCCCAACTTAGCACTAATCTTTGTAAATGCTATTTTTATTTTATTTTTGAAGGGATTGTGTGCTTTGTCAAATTAATATTATCATTTAACTGAAGAATAAAAAATTAACCATCATCAAGATTTAAAGATTTGATCAAAAACTCAAGCCTCTGATGATCTCTTTCTTGGGGTCTTCAATGGGTCCAAAAACAAGCTCACTTTTTTGCGCACTGGATTGGATATAAACCCTAATCATCAATCCTATTCACAAAGCAACTAACCTCCACGTGATGTGATTTGTCTTTTATTTACAAAAATTATGAAAGAAGAAAAATAAAGCTTTTGTCTTTTGGCAGACGGGGCCGTACAGGGATATCCACTGAAACCTGTGCAGGGAATATCTACAACTATAAGGCTATTATGGTCTTTCCGTATCACCGTGGATAACAGCTGCACGCTAAGAATAATTGTAAACAAGGGTTGTTTTCAGATATATTGGACCCAACAACATATTTACAATAACAGTTAGGAGGATTTTCAATGAAAAATAAAAAAGAAAAATTAAAAGATAGTATTAAATTTAGTTTCTATTAAGGTGATACTATAAGACAAATATGTGATTCCATTCCCGACACCCTAGCTCATCTAACCATGCTTGGCTAGGACGTGTAGTCTTCTTTATCTAGTAATATTCTTTATCTAATAATAATTTTCAAAGGATTAGTTTTTGTGAAATTCAGCGATGTCTGGACATGTTTCGTAAGCGTGTCTCGACACTCTTCAAATTTCTGTTCTGAAGAATTCTGGGGGAGTGGTCCCGGCTTCCTTGAAATTTTTGTCCCGCACGGATGGCATGTCGCGTTCCCTTCAAAGGGATTAGTATGGGAAAATGCTAGTGATTAAGTCGGTGAAAAATACGAAGTGGATATAGACTTATTCAAAGCTTTTCACGGAAACATGCACCGAGCTTGAATCCAATGGTCAAGGTGTGCCTGTCAACAATCAACATTGGGATAGGAAGTTGGGACGAGTGGGATATGATTCGGTGGGTGAATCATTTTCGAATTAAAATGAGCCGTTGTATTTCGAGGGATAGCACGTGGTATAGGAATCGACTATTTGGTTTGGGATCCCAAGACCTTTTTCCAATTAAATTTATTCCCCTGAAGAAAAGGAAACTCTTCACTCTTCGAAGAAAAAAAAAATCCCCGTTTGATCAGAAAAACCAAACCAGGGAAAAAAAAAACAAACCTTATTTTCAATGGAGTATTTCAAGAATCTCCCCATGGAAACCACGATAGACATATTATCTCGTTTACCTGCTGAATCGGTTATGGATTGCAAATTAGTATTCAAAGGTTGGAATAAACTTATTTCTCATCCATCATTCTCTAAGATCCACATAAATCGTCTTATTGATTCTGGTAAGTTGAGTTTTCTTATTAGCATCTTCGATGAGTTGAATTTACTTCCTACACCCAACCAAATTTATTATTTTGGTTATGGTAAGAACAATAACATCGTTAGCAAGATCGATGTGCTCCCTCAAGAGACATATAACTTTACTATTGTTGGTTCCTGCAATGGTCTGGTTTGTCTTTTCAATTACGATGATACTATTATTATTAGTAACCCCATCATCAAAGAGTATGTCATTCTTCCCAAACTTACACCACCTACCCATATAGATGAAAGTTTATTCAGCGGGTATATGTTCTGCGGATTTGGTTACCTCCCCAAAACTGAGGAGTACAAAGTTGTCAGAATGTATATGTTACTAAAAGATTCTGATTTTTTTGAAGTCGAAGTATACACTCTTGGTAGTGGCTGTAAATGGATAAACATAGGAAACTTCGAGTACACTAGGTTTGGAGGCAAAGTGGGTGTCTTTGTACATGGTGCTCTTTATTGGTTATGTAGTGCAAATAACGTCCTTGTCTTTGATTTGGACGATGAGAAGATTAAGGATATTCCACTACCTGCGATTCTGGAAAGAGACAACTCTTTAAGCTTTATAAATATGCTTGGTGTTTCAGTTTGGCCTTTGGACGATTTTTTGATGTGTGTAGAAAAGAATCTGGTGGAAGGTGTTAGGATGAACTGGTGGTTGTTGAAGATGGAAAGTCATATTGATGAAATGAAAAGGTAGGTAGGTTGCAATTGGGAGAGTTGGGGTGAAGAGTTAAGCTTAGCTGATGCAAGAATTGAACCATTTTCCTTCACGAAAAGTGGTGCGGTGTTGGGGATTAAACATATTAACGGACGTTCCACTCTCCATCGTTATGACGTAGAATCTTCATCTCTGGAGACCCTTACCGGTATTGATCAACGTTTTGTTGGATTGCCCTCCCATCACATGAATACTTTGGTTTCTTTAGGAGCTCTTGGAGAACTAATACAAAAGACAAGAGCAGATCTTTAGTAGCAATTTCTTTTAGATCAACTTCATCCACCACCTCTCCATTCCGTTTAGGTCAACTTCATCCTCTCCATATCTTTTATCAACTGTATTAGCGTTCCTGGGCTAGTTTACTCTTTTCTATAGATTTTTATGTTACACTTGAACTTGGAGCTTTACTTTCTTTTGATATTATTTTCAGTAAATAGTTGGGATCCTTCTTGTTTTCTTTAGATTTATATATTGCATTTGAACTTGGAGCAACTAGAAAACATCTGAGAAATGTAATGATAATCATCAATCCTTTTCACAAAGCAATTGACCTCCACGTGATGTGATTTTGTCTTTTATTTACATAAATTATGAAAGAAAAAAAATAAAGCTTTTATCTTTTGTCAGACGGGGCCGTACAGGAAATATCCACTGAAACCTGTGCAGGGAATATCTACAACTATAAGGCTATTATGGTCTTTCTGTATCACCGTGGATAACAGCTGCATGCTAAGAATAATTGTAAACAAGGGTTGTTCAGATGTCGTGGACCCAATAACATATTTCGATGCAACCATTTATCTTCACGTGAACAACCCTGTTTATAAGGACATGTTTCCGCGCGTGCCATTCACATGCGTGACAGATGCTTCCACCCCACAGGATTGTTCAGGTTTCTCTTCACCTGAACAACCCTGAACACCAAGACGTCAATGTAAATGGTTAATCTGTTTTGCACCATCATGTTGCAAGCCTGCAATGTTCTCTCTAGGGTCCTTTGTTTTCTTTTAGTATAGTTTCTTAATCATATGTAAGAAATAATTTAACTTTTTCTTTTGAATTTTCTCATTATATTCAAACCTAACATTGTACCATTCTTGTTAAAGAAACCCACCGAAAAAATTCAACTTCACATGGGAGCCAGGGTTTTGTTCATTTCGTGTTGTTGTGTACTTGTGTTTAAGAAAGTAGTTTTTGATTTCCAATGTTAGCATTTTTGATATCCAATCAAAAACTTCTTACCCGAAGTTTATGATTTTCCTACAGTTCAGTTAGCATTTAACCAACCCGGTTTTTTATTTCCAATGCCAACTTCAAATAACATGTGATTATCAGTTGTGAATCTGAGGCTGGATGTATATCTGGATGGGCCTGAAAGTTATATCAAGGATATGGGTGCCTGAACTTTAAATGGATATTGTAGTGATCTCTATTTATAGATGGTTCATGGTTGTTGATTTTCAAATGTTTGTTTCTGATGAATTAGATTATTGAGTTACGATCAATAGATAATTGTTTCTGGTACGATTTTTTTTTGTGGATATTTCCTGCACAGGTTTTAGGGACCATAATAAGTTGTAGATATTTCCTTCACAACATATTATTCTTGTTGCGGATAATAGCTGCACACTAGAAGAACACCGTGGATATTGTAGTGATCTCTATTTATAGATGGTTCATGGTTGTTGATTTTCAAATGTTTGTTTCTGATGAATTAGATTATTGAGTTAGGATGAATAGATAATTGTTTCGAAGAGAGATTTGGTAAGATTATTTTTGTGGATATTTCCTGCACAGGTTTTAGGGACCATAATAAGTTGTAGATATTTCCTGCACAACATATTATTCTTGTTGCGGATAATAGTTGCACACTAGAAGAACATCGTGGATAATAGCTGCACACAAATGGAACCTATTATTATGTCAGTTTACAAATGACTTATCTTGTTGATAAGCCTTGGAAAAGAAAGAAGACCTTTAGTTTGCTTGTTCTTCTAATATAACGATATAGATAAATTTTCCAGGACGCTGAATTTTAAAACATAGTTAACACTGATAAAGGTCATTTCCTTATAAGGCTTAACAGCTTACATAACCAGAAGAGTTTTACTTTGCAAGGGTACTTGAAGGTTAAAGCGCATGACAATATTTTGGTTCAAAATAAAAACGTACATTCTAAACAAGAGATTCGGAAATCATCCAGAAAGTTCTGATCTATGCTTTGGCTGGGGCTGGGGATGGCACTGTTGCAGTTGGCTGATTGACCACCGCGCCAACATTTGGTACCTGCAATCCAACTTCTCCATATAACACTACGACTGCAAGCCTGCAATCCAACCCTCCCATCAGCTCTGTTCGAATGAAATCCACTAAATGGATTATAGGGAGATCTCTAGCCTTCAAAAGTAGGTTATTCCAAGAAGATGTCTGTTGTCATGAGAGTATAACGGGCTCTCTTGGATTTCACCCTAGCCCAATGCCTTGGATGAATTTCCTGCACATAGGAAAAAACTGCCTTATCCTTTTTGACTTGTAACATAGCCCTCCGATAACCATCTATAGTGTACGCTTGTGCAGCTCTCATAAATTCCTTAGCAGCGGCGAAGTTGTGGTACCTCCTGATGATATTCCCTGCATTGTGAAAAAATGACAACTGAATATGCCCTCAATATTATATGTAAACTACATCGACAAAGATAACTAGGAGCTGTCCCGCGCTACATAGCTCAAGGGTTAAACTTTAAAAAAGATGAGTTTCTAACAAATGTAACACGACTATAAAGTGTTTTTGTTAAATACCTTTAATATGGTATGCGCAGTACACATGGCATGCTTCAGGAAACACTTCCGCACTCGCTGATTCGAAGCCTGTCGATCTGTCTGAACACACAACTAGGTCCTTTCTCACCGAATACTCGTGACCAAGCGCATTGAATGAATTTTGCATGAACCATAAATAGGAATCACCGTTCTCAGAATCAACGATGGCAAACGCAATAGGGTACATTTTTCCATTGGCATCATACCCGATTGCCGAAAGTAGAGTTCCTGTGCGTTCCCCACTTAGATGCATACCATACACATCAAATGCGGGTCTACACCAAGACTTGAATCCTTGTAATGATACGCCCAACGCAAAAAATAATACAAAAAACCACCATTTGTATAGGGTTCAATTGTTGTTTGCGTTCCTGGGTTGTGTTCTACAAGCATGTTACTGTGACTGACCAGGTGCTGGTATGACTGTTCAGGAGAACCTCTAACCGCTTCAATTACCCGTTTACAACTAGTGAGACCCTGCTTGTCAGTGATTGTGATACCTAGTCCTATCTTCATGTCTTCACACAGTTATTGTTTATCACCCTAGAATGAACAAACAAGAGTCACCATGTCAGTTAGTTGCCAAGACCAGAGAGTTCTGTATACAAAAAGAAATTGATAAGATTGATGTATCCTAGAGTATTCTAGGGCTGTGGTGATAGTTAAAGACGGTTGTAATGAGTGACTGACAAAGGAAAACTCTAGACAAAATTAGAGAGTCAATTGTAGCCTATAAATAGGCATTTATATCATCAGTTGTAACCTGAGCAAGAAGATTAATAACAGTGATTTTATATAGTTTAAGAGAGTCTTTCTTCACCAACACTACTAGAGAGACATAAGCTGTGTATGAACAACACTAAACCAGCTCATACATCTCCAGAAATTGTTCTATCAAAAATGAGTGTTCCTCGAACACCAAAAATTCAACATAGTAACATCAAAATATTAAAAATTCAACACAGTTACACAGTATGAGAAGTACCCTAGTATGTACAAACATGCTAGTTTGTTATTGATATGTAAAACCATATCAGATGTTTGCTTTAATTCCTCTTTAAAATCTGAACAACCAAAATCAAACAGTGTCATAATTTCGTAACCAAAATTCGAATCTAACACTAAGAAATTGCCTACTAAACCCATGAAATCAAAATCAAAATTTATATCCAGTTTAACATTATCATCAAAGATGAAATTGAACCCAAAAAGAAAACATCAAGGATGCATAAACATATAAAACATCAAAACCCTAGCCTAATTTTCAATCTATATCCAGACGTGGAAGTCAAAATGGGGAAAAGGATTAGAAATCCAATTTATAAGGTTTACATCAAGATTTTAGGAAGACGGATTTTTCATACATGAGATTACAGATCAGTGGAACTGACAAGAGGACAATATGAACATGACCAGAAAACGAAATAACAAGAACCAGGAACAGGAAGAAGAAGAAGAAGAAGATGGGTGTGGTGTGTGTTCCGTGGAAAGAGAAAAATGGAAGAAATAGAAGTGAAGAGTAAGAGGAGAAATAAAAGATTTGAGTAACAACATCTAGACATCGGGGCCGATTAATGATAACTATTTCACTAATGATTGTATAATTTTTTGATAATCATGTTTAGCAAACGTATAATGAGATCCAAATATCCAGTGTCGGGACTCCACAAAATTTGATGTCGGGATTCTGACAACATCCCTTGTGCCTATCCTCTAGACATTTATACGGTGTCTGGATGTGCTATTCCAACACCCACGTAAGCCACAGTTAAATAATAACCGGTAATTGTAAAAAGAAAAAATTGATCGGATGTTGGGTACGGCCAGGGAAAACAGGTCATAAAATAAAAAGGTTAATAGGAGCTGCGCTTGGGGCAGTAGTATCAGAATTACTGAAATTAGTTATTGATGCCGAAATTACGTTAATAAATTTTAAACCTTCTTTAGAACAACTCAGCGAGACTCTAGAATCAGTGAGATTCAGAATTGAAAAGATCGGAGGAATAGATCAAGGGACAGAAATAAGGAAATTGATAATGAAATTAAGAGAAGGAAAGACCCTAGTTGGAAAGTGTGGAAGAGTGCAACCCTGGAATTATTACTTGCAAACGAGGTACTCAAAGAAGATACTTGAATTGGATAATGACTTGAAAAGGTTCTTCCAGATGGATGTGCAGGCAGATATGTGGTGTGATACTAAACAGATGCGGTGTGATATTAAACAGATACTGCTGGGTAAGGTGCCTCTTTTTGACCACAAATTAGATTTGCTAAAAACAGAGATAGGAACCAGCACTAGTACCATGAACGTTGGAGCTGGAGCTACAGATGGTGACCAAGGAGTTCATGATCCTGGTAAATGATTTGTTTGTTGTTGTCGTAATTGTGAATTAGTTAGCTTCCTTTGCATACACAGGTTTGAAGGCTTTTATTTTGCACTTGAATTAACTGATAAACTGGATTACTATCGGTAATAGCAGTTGCTTAATTTAGTACTTCACCATGTTTATATAATTAATTAGCTGGACACAACACAACTTTATCGGCAGGTATTAGCATCATTCATTTTTTAGGCGTATCGGTGAACTATTGTGTTAAGAACATGCTAATGATCAAGTGATTCTGTCCTCATGTTTACAGTTCAGTGTCTAATTTCACGCCATTTTACAGTATTTTATTATTGCAGAACAACTACAAAGAGTAGCTTTTGTTATCTTGTTTCAGATTTTATCAATGTTTACTTAAGAGGGTTTTGATACTGACTATTTTCAATTTTTCTAGTTGGGCCGGGGATTCAGCTTGTCAACAGATTGGATCAATACGTGGCCTTCAAGGTGCAAACTCCATTCACGTTTATTTTTATTCCTGGTTTTTGTTGAGAACTGAATTTTCTTATATCCTAAAAGAAAATTGCACTAAGATCTAAAGTGACAGCATTTCCAATAGTAGGTCAAAAAAAATCATAAGTGATTTTTATACTTGGACCTAAATTAGACCCTTTTTCTGAACCTCATTTGAGCTTACCTGGAAGCAGATAGTTAACTTGAAAAATATACGTACAGAAAAGAAGAGAGACTACCAGAGGTACACTAGAGGTTTTGCTCGCCGATGCTTCTAAACTCAAAGACACCGATTTTTTTGGTATGTCATCGTATCTTATACTTGTATAATGCTTTGCGTAATCGGCTAATTGCATTACTGAAAAGAATAGCATTTTAATTGCATTCCATGTAAAGTTTCTTATACTCAGGATCTTAAAAATGTATAAACTTGTTATTGCAGGTAAAATGGACCCTTACGTAATAATTCAGTTTGGTAATCAGAAGCGAAAGAGCACCGTTGCCCGTGGTATGTATATTCAAGGAAATTTCATTCATTTAACTAGTCATGTCCTATATATGTGATTATGAAGTACTAAGGCTGCGGAATTTGGCGAATGTAGGAGAAGGAAAAGCACCGGTGTGGAACGAAAAATTTACATTTGATGTGGAGTATCCTGATAATATTAGAGATGAACATCACCAATATAAACTCGATTTCACCATCATGGACAAAGATAGATTCAGCAGGGACGACTTTGTAGGCGAATCGACGTAAGCGTTTTTTTCTTCTTCCAGTACTTCGATCTAATCTCTCTAAGTCCATTTTTTACTAGTAAATGTTTTGACTGCGGATAATTAACATTTTCGTACTGTCTACATTATGGTTGCAGGATTTGTGTGACGGATGTGTTATCCTTCGGCGTAAAGAATGGAAGATCTGAAATTAGAGCTAGCAGCGTTGTTTTACACAACAGAACCTATTCTGGAGAAATTCGAGTCAGCATTTCATTCACCCGAAAGGTATGAATCAATTCGTATACGTATAGTACATAGATAACGGCTGGTGTAACAATTATAAGGGTGCTTAACGTTAGTTCATGGACGACTGCTTGTTTGCTGCAGGATGGAAAACCAGATGATAAAGCAAACTATTTGGAAGGATGGAAGCAATAACCAAAAGGATTGATTAAACTTAAAATTATTAACGAAGAGGCTAGCGCTTATTGGGCCGACCGATCGAAGCGAGGGAGGACCTTATATTTGGTGACTTTATGTCAATGCGAAGCATGATTTTTTTTTCCAATTTGACATTAAAAAGATTGGATTTGGTGTTTGTAATTTCGTAAATTTTAATTACTAATGTAATTCAACTGATGGCATCAAATTGTTTGTCAAATTTGTTAACCTCATTTTATTATACTAGTACAACCGTTGCCACGTTGGGAGGGCCGATCAAAGAATTTGACGAAACAACACCACAACGTGATTGCACGGATTCAGATTTGTAAATGAAAAAAACATTGTAAAAGAAATGTTTGATCGCCGGAAGTTGGCCGGGAAAGTAAGTCAGGTGACCGGCTGTAGATGGTGGATTTTCGACAAAGGCTAAATTCGTAAACTCATAATTATACGAAGCTCTGATTCAGCAATCTGACGTGAGTATCGAGACACGGGTCTCTCATCGAATTCTCAACAGAGAGTACTTTCTCTCAGGGTACAATGTAGATATGTAGTCTCACGACTGGACAACGGCATATCTCATGAATACTGAATACTTTCAGTGATTATTTCTATATATCATCATGAGATGGACGGCTCCTAGACAGCTTGCTCTGCTAGTATAGAGCGATAACGTCTTCAGGAACAAACAACGAGTTTACCCTGACTATATAAAGGATATGACTTACCGACAAGCTCATATCGGGATAATTAATGCTCCTAGACAGCTTGCTCTGCTAGTATAGAGCCACAAAGTTAATTATTCCTAATTGCTCCTATTCCATGGTCGAATCCACGACTGGTCCCGTGGAATGGCAATAACAATTGTTCTGATTCTATGATCGAATCCACGGCTTGATCTCATAGAATAGCAATAACTATATTATCTCATTATTCCGATTTCATGATCGAATCCACAACTGGTCTCATAAATGGTAATAGATAAATTTCAATTACTCTGATTCCATGGTCGAATCTACGATCCCATGAAATGGTAATGCTCACTTTATTATTATGAATTCGTAGTCGAATCCTCAGCTGATCCTATGAATTAATAATAAACATCTTATTACTCAGTTTTGTGAATTATTCTCCACTGTATCCAACAATTAGTAATAAATGATCAACAACTGGGCGTCTGAGCCACCTCTAAGTAAGCCCTGATTCAAATGGTGAAGGTGTATTCAACGATGATACACTAACAATCACCGCACGAACGACTATTTCAAAAATACAACGAAACAATGAACCTATGCAAAATAAAGAAGAAAATAATAAATAATTAAAAATATTAACCAGGGTGCTGGGAGCATGGACACACAACCGACCGCCATGTCGTGGTCAATCCCATGCCAGTTTTATATTTTAATGCATTTTTATTATTTTCCATGATTTGATGAAAATTCTCTCATTTTATCAAATCCCCTTCGTCTTGAGGAAACTCCTCGGTTTCATGGTACTTCCATAAATCCATAAAAAATAATATAAAATTAAGGAAAGGAGTGTGGGGCGTGACCATTGCCCAGCCGCCCATGCCTTGGTCCCAACCGGCCCCACACCCACGGTTCCTTATTATTTTATTATTATTATTATTATTTCTCTAATTTCATGAAAAAACTCCTTGATTTCATGGTATTTTTGCACAAATCATCAAATAATAATAAAATAAAATATGAAAAACTTGTGGGATCGGGCCTTGGCCGGCCGGCCATGCCCTAGCCGGTCCCACACGCCCTTTTGTTTTATTATTTTATTATTAGTTTTACTTGAATTCATCAAATTCCTTGATTTCATGGTATTTCTCTCAAATTAGGAAAAATTCCCTCAAATCATCAAAATACCTAAAAAATATTATAAAATTAGGGAAACTCGTGGGACCGGGCCCTAGCCGGCCGGCCATGCCTTCCACGGTCCCACACGCCCTTGTTTTATTATTTTAATATCTTTTACTTCCTTGAACTCATGAAAACTCCTTCAATTCATGGAAACTCCTAAAATTCATCAAATTTCTCAAAATTCATGAATTTTTCATAAAATCATCAAAATTTTATAAAATTAAGGAAAAGGCACCACGGGACCGTGGTCACGACCGGCCGACCATTCCTTGACCACGGAGGTACCACGCCTCCTCATTCCTTATTTTATAATTATTTTTCATCATCTCATGGTGTTTTCCTCAGTTTCGTCGAAACCCTAATTTTGGCATATTTTCTCGAATGGATGCTCCATTGCACGCCAGAAAATATCAAAATTCTCAGGACTGAGACGCGGACGCCTTGGGGACACGAGCGCGCTATCTTGACCGACCAATATTGGCTCTTTGACTTACAGAAGCCGGCCCCATCAAGTTTTACAGTTTTGACCTAATTTGCACAATTGCACGTATTAGGTCCAAGACTCTTCTAAACACTTTGGATTTTCATGAAGTGATCATCAGGCGGTCACGTGAATATTCAGGGCCGGTTTCATGAACCCATGGTCGGTCCCTCACTTCGTCATAATTAATTAGGTTTTTTCACCTAAGGCTGAGACGAGCATTTTTGAATAAATGATTAAACCAGCATTTGATCATCTCTTCACCAACTCTTCAGGATTTCTTTGTATTTGCTCACGTGAGCATATGGACACTACATGGTTGGTCCACGGTCCCATGTAGTCGCTCCCTCCTTCATCCCATGGTTAAAATTCTGACGAACCATGAATTGATCAAATTAGGGTTTCTGAATCCAAGGATCATCATTCCAGATTCCAACTTTAATAATTTTACAACGACCTCATGGTCATTAATTTTATTAATTATGCTTGGTTCAACGACCAGTATTCTAATTAATATTTTTGGTACGCTGCCAATAATCCATCAGATGAGCAACACATGCTCAGACGATCAAATATTCAACAATTCATCACATGATCAACACTTGCTCAGATGATAAATATATGCTCAAACCAAGGAATATTGGTTCAACAATCAATATTCAACGATCCATCAAATGAGCAATACTTTCTCACTTCATCGTAAGAACTATACCTCTGTCTCATGACATGTTCAACTCATGAGTTTCAGAACATCATGTTCAACTCAGCAACTACATGGACTCATCGTCCCATCAAACCACGAAGTCATCAATTGACTAACATACCACGAGACATCAATTGTGTCACTTTGGGGGGATATCACTTAGGGTTTTGGTCTGGCGGTCTACGACACGTGTGTTCAAACACACGATGGAATGTAAGCAAGTCATGCAATAAGTTGAAGGAATTCACGAGGTAGTGGGTGGAAAATCGACCAAGTCTCCACACGTTGAGCAACTGGTTTCAAACACGATCTCCACTTCCCCACTCTTTGATTCCATCAACTGTCACACTTCATGGGGTCATGGTGTCTAAAATTCCAGCAATATAAATAAGTCTCTGAATCATGATTGAATAATCAGCATCAACAGTATCATCAATCTCACGTCTCATCGACAACACGAGATCATCAACTCATCAATTGAGCAACTACTCTCAATTGAGCAATTTCAATCACTCAGAGCTTATCGTATTCGGAATTCACACACCCAAAATCTTTGATTACCATTGATTCCACATATTTCTCAGCTTCCCTCCTACAGATCAACCCATCCTCTCTTGTGACCGAATTTACTCTGGAACGGTCATTGTCTTGATTTAGGCCGGAGTACTACAGATTGATCTCTCGAATCTAAAGCACCCCCTTTGCAGCGGTGCATCTGTGTGAGGTTTAACATTTTTCTCGGTTCGAGGAGTCT
Source organism: Papaver somniferum (assembly GCF_003573695.1). Taxonomy (NCBI): domain Eukaryota; kingdom Viridiplantae; phylum Streptophyta; class Magnoliopsida; order Ranunculales; family Papaveraceae; genus Papaver; species Papaver somniferum. The sequence goes on along the minus strand of NC_039363.1, from coordinate 172,443,757 downwards.
CCTCCGTACGGTCGTCTCCTCAATTCCTTAAAAACCAGCAAATCTTTTTTCCTCATCTACAGATTGGCGACCACAGTGGGAGATCATTCTCTCGATTGCAATCTCACAATTTCACAAGATGGTTGATCTCAGGTCAGGTTCAGTTACGAATCCTAAGACAAACTGTGCTAGCAGTAGCAACAACAACAATCGGAATATCCCGGAGACAATTCCGACCTCCAACATTGATGGTGTGACACTACTCCTCCTCACGCCGAAGGTCATCCACTGTCCGGACGACACCTTGAAGAAGTCAGAGGAGATCCACCGCCTACTATTGCTGATCTTATCAAAGCGCAGGAGACTCTTGCAAAGAACCAGACTGACATGGATGCTACACAGAAGGAGTTGTATAATTATCAAAAAACTTTTACTGACAAGATGTCAGAGAAGATTCAAGAGAAGGGAAAGGAGAAGGAGAAATCCTCAGACGACGGTCCTGAAGTAATTCCAATCCATACAGTAGAAGACGACGAAGTCCACAAAACTGCTGCAGATAACTCATCAGCGAAGGGATCATCGAATTTCATCACTCGCGAGGATCTGGAGCACCTTTTGGGGAACCACGGAAAAGGCAAGACATCGCATGACCATCGTCATCAACCTCCTTATCCTGTCGCTACGCAGAGGATTCCACTCCCCAAAGGTTACGTTTCTCCAACTTTCACCTTGTATGATGGAACTGGCAATGCTCGGGAACATGTCTCTCGTTTTCTCGAAGCCTTGGGAGAACATGAACATAATCATGTCGTCCGTCTCAAGGAATTCTCAAAATCTCTGAAAGGCAGGGCATACACCTGGTATAACAACATCACACCAGGGACCATCAACAATTGAAGAGAAATGGTTAACGCATATTACAGGAAATACTTCTTCGTGTCAGAACAAGTCACCCTCTCCGACCTTGGAAGAATGTTTCAGAGGGTCAGTGAAAATCCCAATGATTATGTGAAAAGGTTCAGAGTCCAAGCCCTGGATTGTCATGACCCAAACGTCACGGAGCAACAACTGGTGGACTTGTGCATCAATGGAATGCTCCCGGTCTACAAGGCCTTGCTATAAAACCTTCGATTCCAGACTTTCTCAGAACTTCACGAAGCTGCAAAGAGGTCGGCAACCACTGCACCCGCTCTTTTGGAAAGAGAAAAGTCTACAAAGACTGAAGATTCAAAAGACACTCGAGGAAGCAGGCGTCTGATCAACAAGTAGTATAACCTGCAACCTTCAACAAATGTTGTCGCGTAAGGGAGTAAGCGAAAATCAGAACCACAACACAAGCAGACTTCCTCCACCCCTTCAAAGACACACAAGAAGGATAATTCGATCTGCATACGGAAGATCCAGAAGCACCTGATTTTCCATGTTTAATGGAAGAAGTTAATGAACTACTCGATGCCTGGATTCAAGACGGCGCAATCAAATTGCCTTATGTCAAGAAGGAACCAACTGATTAGATTGTCGCTTCCATAGATACGTCATCCATCCCACGAGTGATTGCAAAATTTTGAAGCGCATATTCAAAGAAAAGGTCGAATCAGGAGAGCTCAACCTGGGGAATGAAGGAGTACACAAAAACACCCTCCCAGTCAGAACTTTTACCATCTCCGAACCTCCTGTCAAGGAAACGGTCCAAATCTCTGATCGAACATGTCTGCGAGCTGTTGTATCTTTCGAAAGCTCAAAGGAAAGACATGTTTGCTGCACTGAACCACATCGTGTCCGGAAGACGTCCGCTGATCCTAGAGACTACCACCGGATCTTCAACCACTGACACAAAAATGTATGATTGGGGATTGCTCACCACAGTGCACATTAAAGGAAATGAGTTCAAGAGGGCGTTCATCGATGTTGGTACCGCCGTCAACATCATCCCTTTGAAAACTCTCAGATATGCTGGTATTACTCGACGGGAAGCCACCCATGCTCCCATAGCAATCAGGGACCACGAAGGAATCTCCAGAAACGCATACGGCTTCATCACTCTCAAAGTTACGGAAAGATCGATCTGCACTAAGGCCAAGTTTTTCATAATCCGGGAAGACCCTGGATATGACATGGTCATTGGGAGAACTTGGATTCATGATGAAAGTACAACGATGCCTTCAACACATCCTATCATCGACAAGGATTCCGAGTCGGAAGACGAAGCAGAGTACGCACCACCGTTTGAGCATCTGGAAGAATTAAAAACTCTGATGGGACTTACGCAGGAACTTGGAGATAATCCGCACACCTTTGTCAGAAGGTTTTGAGATCATACAAGTATTATTCCTCCTCTTGCTCCAATATTACCAATGTTCAAATACGCTACTATGGTCCAGGGAATTTTCCCCATGAATAATTTAGCAGTCATCAAAATCTACGAGTGGGTGACTTCACCTCAGCAATATTACACTCAATGGTTGGGTTCAGAACTTCTTCAAATCGGTCACTCCATCGAGAGGTTTATTGCTGAAGACTTGGCTAAGCATGACCAACACTATGCTGGATACTCTCTTCCGCGCGAGTGTCCTTACGGGCCACAATCGAGGAATTCCATCAAACAGAGAATTCCGAATCAACGGAAGATATTCAAGGCACGATCGACCAAGCCTAACAAGTTTCATGAAGGGGACCTGGTTCTCAAAGCAGTTCAGCGCGGTCTTCATTCTACAAGGAACTCCAATTGGTAAGGACCATTCATGGTCATTGAATCTGTGGCCGGAGGATATTACAAATTGACCAACGCCGATGGCAGAACCCTACCAGCAATTCACGAAAATTGGCTCAAGGCGTTTATCTGAAATTATTGGTCATTTAAGGTATTGGGCGTTTGAAGCACTCATGGTGTTGGGATTTAACATTTAGGATTTTCTTTCATTTGTATCTAGTTGATTCTCTAGAAAGTATATTGGAGTTTGTCCATACAGATTACTAAGCGAAATATTAGGTGTGCTTGTTGTACCCCCGCTTTTCACAATCTGGTTTAGACTCCAACAAGTGGCTCAAAACAGTTGGTTGTGTAGACTTATTGCAATTTAAAGCATCTTCAGTCACTCCCTTTGGCTGGTGGCACAAGACCCTTTCAAATGCACCCTAAACAGATAGGGAACCAATTATATGCTTCTATTGAACTAATGCACTGTGAACATATTTCATTAATAAATACAAATGGACATTATATTTACCAAGCAGTAGTAGTTTCTAATTATGATTCTCAGCCTTCGTTTCTTGAGTTACACGCCTCTCAATCTTTGTGGCCTGTAAACCCATGCTCGTGAAAATCAGAGACCAATAGTATACATGTAAAAGAAAATATAAAGTTAGTCAAGATAGAGATAAGCATTGTCTGGTTATCTCTTTAGGGGAGGAATGATTCATGTGCATATCAAAACATTATGAAACAGGGACATGGATACACCATTTCACTAAAAAAAAATAGATATCATCTTCACAAATAGAATGGATATCATTTCAAGAATGAACAACTATCAAGACCTTATTGTAAAATTCCTTAAATCGAAAACCTTAATTCCAACCCAGTAAAAACGGCCTAAATCCAAAACCCAAATTTGATAATCGATTAAAAAACCCTAATTTAAGATCCAATAAATATCCCCAAATTTGAAAAACCCTAGTTTAAAATAGCGTAAAAAAAACACCAAATAAGAACAAAAATTGAACATCTACACCAACAAAGAAGAGAAACAGAGTTATGGGTTCTATAAAATATACCTTTTAGAAGTTCCAGAAGTCTTCTTCTTGTTCCTTAATTCTTCATCTGAAGAAAGGGTAAAGAAAAAAAACGAGAATGAAAAAAGGAGTTAAAAAAAACTTAGGTCAAAATCAAACAAAAATAAAATCATCAAAAAAAACAAATCAAGAGATCTTCATACCTGAACTGTTGGCTACTGGATCTTTGGTACGGGTTTTAAAAGAATATAATGATTTGATTAGTAGAGCTCAGGGTTCTTCGGAATAGACAATAAAACGAGAGAGAGAATCAGAGAAGAAAGATAAAGGAAGAGAAAGAGTTCATCGTCATGATATAACCATTATCATATTAATCACTGTGTGTATATAGATCGATGATTATTGAACCTCCAACCAAGAAAAAGAGGTTGAACCCTAATAAGAGAAGAAAAGAAGAGAACGAGGGAGAGAGACAAGAGAATGAAGAATGAATTTTCAATCAGTTTTTTAGTCTATGTAAATACGAGTCAGTCTTGAAGATGACTGAACATCTGAATGGGCTGGCTTAAAAGTGTGGGATGCCACACTTATGAGTCGCACGCGTACAACTCAATTTAGTTGCGAATCGTAACAGAAATAAACAGTTGCGAGTTTTTAATGAATGAAAGTTGTTGCGAATTTTTTTCAACTGAAATTCGCAACAGGGCCAAAGCTGTTGCGAAATCTAGTTACTAATCCTTGAATTTGGTGTAGTGTGTTAATGATTTTCTAACAAAGTAGACATGCCTTTTATCAGGCTCTCGGACGAATAAAACTGCACTCACAACATATTCACTTGCAGCAAGATATATGTAGATGGTTTGTCCCGTCTTTGGGCTTGTGAGCTCATGAGGAGAGGTTAAATACCTTTTGATTTCGTTGAAAGCATGCAATCCTCGTTCCAACCAAAATTTTCTTCCTTCTTTAGAATTTGGAAAAAAGATTTACACTTATCATATACTCGCGAAATAAACCTGTTCAAAGCGGCCAATCTTCCAGTGAGTCTTTGCACTTCTTTTACATTTCTCGGTGAAGGAATCTCTAATATTGCTCTAATTTTCTCTAGATTGGCTTCAATTCCTCTTTGTGTCATCATGTACCCGAGGAACTTCCCAGACGTGAGTATGAAAGAACACTTAGCTGGATTCAGCTTCATTCGATATTGTCGGAATCGTTTGAAGGTTCTTTTCATGTCCGAAAGATGGGATTCCTTCTGCTTGGATTTGATCATCATGTTGTCGATATAGACTTAGACGGTTTTCCCAATCATATCTTTAAACATTAAGTCTACAAGGCGTTGATAGGTCACCCATGTGTTTTTTAATCCGAAAGGCATGATGACGTAACAATATATCCTTTTGTCTGTCATAAAAGTTGTATGTTCCTGATAATCTTTGTATAACGGTATTTGATTGTAACCAGAGAATCCGTCCCTGAATGACAATCTACCATATCCCTGGGTGGCATCCACCAAATCGACAGTTCTGGGCATTAGATAAGAATCACTTGGGCATGCCTTGTTCAAGTTTGTAAAATCAATACATACCCTGATTTTCCCATTTTTCTTCGGAACTACTACAATATTTGCTAACCACTTTGGATATCTAACAATGTATGATGTTCCTGGCCTCTAGCATTCTTTCAATCTCTTCTGCTACCTTTGCCTTCCGTTATGAAGCCATCTTTCGCAGCTTCTGCCTTACTGGCGTATATCCCTCATTGATATTCAATCGATGGCACGCGATGGCAGGATCAATACCCGGCATATCTCTGAGGTTCCAAGCGAACAAATCTCTACTATCCTTCAATAGGGTAATCAAGCTCTCACTTTCTCCTAAAGGTAGCGTTTGCACCGTGTATAAAATACATGGAAGGCCCATCATCAAGCCCGCTAATCAAGCCCATAAAGAAGATTCCAGAAGTTTCCAGAATTCTTGTTTCCCAAGTTGCTTGCATATCAAGTATGCACCAGAATTAGTGTTATATAACCCTATAAATACATGCATCCTAAACCCTAAAAGAGATGGAATTTTAGGTTAGCTAACCCGTGGAAAATTATTGTATCCTATAATCAATAAAATATTTCTCTGTTCCTCCGTGGATGTAGGCATCACCCACCGAACCACGTTAAATTCATGTCTCTTTATCCATCTTTAATTTATGTTTTTAACCCTAATTTCACATCATCAAAATTAAATCATCGTGTTTAGTGCCTAAAAATAATTTCGGGTACAAACATTGGCAACTGGGAAACATGCTTTGTTTCAAAGCTATCAACATTAAATCATCTTTGAAAGCATTCCAAGTTGCTAAATCATCTTTGAAACATGCTTTGTTTCAAAGCTATCAACATTAAATCATCTTTGAAAGCATGCTTTGTTTCAAAGCTATCAAACCCTGATTTAAAGACTATATAAGGGAGAACTTTAACAACTTGGAAACCTAATCCCCACACCTCCTTTGTGATACTAGTTACGACTAGAGTAGATTCTCCTTTAACCTAGGTTTTTCTAAAACCATTATAGGTTAACGACTTAAAGACTTCATTGGGATTCTGAAGCCACATCCAACTATTTTCTTTGTAGTTACGTATTCTGATCTTACTTGTTCTATCATATTTGAGTATTATCTTCTCTAAGATGTTCTCAAGATTTATCTCCGATAGGTAAGATATAAAAAGTAATCACAAAGATCTTCGTCTCATTCTTTGTGATTCTACAATAACTTCTTCTACTACCATATAGTTAAGTTATTGTGAGGTGATTGATATTACTTGGCTGTTCTTCAGGAATATAAGTTCGGTGTATCAATTGGTTCCTTTTCACCTTGATTTATCATAAGACGGAACAAAAACATCATAGGTACTTCTGTAGGAAACAAATTTATCTATCATAATAGGCTTTTCTGTGTGAGGCAGATTTGTCTATAAGTCTTCGACTTCTGGTCGTAGAAACTCTTAGTTGTGGGTAAGATCATCTAAGGGAATCAAGTGCGCATAATCTGGCATGGTTCTGGAAGCGTAAGGAATGCGACTGTACCTTAATCAGTGTGAGATTGGTTAGGACTGAACTACATTCATGTCCGAAGTTAACTTGTAGTAGGCTAGGGTCTGTAGCGGCTTAATACAATTTAGTGTCCAAAGCTGGACTAGGTCCCGGGATTTTTCTGCATTTGCGGTTTCGTCGTTAACAAAATCTCTGGTGTCTGTGTTATTTCTTTTCCGCATTATACTCTTTATATAATTGAAATATCACAAGTTATGTGTAGTTCAATCAATTAGTTAATCCAACCTTTGGTTGTTGATTGAAATTGATTGACACTTGGATAATGGTCTTTGGTACCATCCAAGTTGTTTCTCATAATAATCAGGCTCACTGATTCATATCTGTTTGATTTGTTGATTACATTGAGAAACAAAGATATAACTGTTTGATACTATTCTTGATTGAGCTCGCTTTATAAGTCGGTGGTCTCGGAATTGTATTAGAGTTAGTCCATACAAATTTCCGAACAAAATATTGGGTGTGTTTGTTGTACCCCCGCTTTTTCAATGGATGTTAAACTCCAACAAGATCTACGTCCGAAAAAGATATCTCGGTCTTCCCTTCTTCTAGAGTTTCAGTACCAATTAGATTGGCGTAATCAACTTTGTTCAATATTCGCCAGTTATGGATGTGACGCAACTTCAAAAGGGTTGCATTTTCATGTGACTTCTTCACGTATTACTGCAGCTTCCCATCTTCAATCAGTTTTTGGACTTCAGCCGCAAGCGTACGACAAGAGTCCGTGTTGTTTCCATGATCTTAATGATGAGCACAATACTTATTCTTGTCTCTCTTATCTTTTGTTTCTACCGAAAATGGCTTCGGAACTGGAAGCGAGTCTTTAATCTTCTTGAAAATTTCTCCGAGTCCGATGTTTAGACTGGAAAACTTCACATTTTCTCTTCCTTGACTCCTTCGAGATCCTCTCCATTTCCAGATTTAATCCTAGATTCATCTTGATTTTTCTTTTCATAGTCACCCTCGAATTGTTGCTTTGGTTTGACATGTCCTTCGACTATAGACCCTTTCGATGTTCGTCCATATCTGTCCGCCGTGTCGTACAACTCCTTGAGGGTTCCGACTGGTTTGACAGTTAAGGAATTGTATATCCCAAATTCGTCATAAGGTAAAGCATTCTTGTAAGCTTCAATTACGAGACTGGCATCAACTTTTCCAACTTCACTAACCTCTTAGCGAAACCTTCGTGTGAAATCTAAAATACTTTCATTTATATCTTGTTGCAAGAGAAACAAGTGTCTACTCCCCTTTTTGTTCCCGAGATTAATTTTATATTGTTCGAAAAATGCATCCGACAACATTCCAAAGTTTGCATTCGAAAACCAGGTTAAAGATTTACCAATTAAGGTTATCGGGAAGGTCTCGCAGAGTAGTTCATCACTATATCCCCACAAACTCGTTGAAGCTTGGAAATGTTGGACAAGTTCAACTGGATCGCCATTCTTTCCATCAAAAATCTCCTTGAACTAAGGTTGGATGAAGTTTAAAGGCAGGCGGAAACATTTTATCTTGTCAACAAATGATGTATCCATTGACTTTTTCATCGTCAATATATGTTGTCTCTCGTCTTTGGATTGCTACTGAGCTAACACTTCTTCAATCATTTCATTAAGTTTCTTTCTGCTAAGCTCCTCGTCTCGTGTCGAGTCTCCCTCAGTTTCTCTACGGATCCGTTCATTCATGTGCAGCTCTGTCCTTTTTTATGGACGATCTCTCTCGCGCATTGATCTATTTGAATGATCCATGGTGACGTGATCGTCTCTATGCCTGCGCCTTTTGGATCGTCTATGGCTCGTCCCAGATCGTCTATCTTTCTCAATCGTGTGATAATGTCCATCATCAGGTACGTAACGATCATAGTAATCATTGTTATGAGGGTTACGACTGTGTTGACAATCACTTCTGCTATTTTCTACTCTTCTTCCATCGTTTCGGATGGTCCGTCGTCCCTCAAGAACTTTAATCCTTTAGCGTGCGGTGTCATATTCTTGGCGTGTACGATGGTTTGTCATGTTGCTCTCGGAACGTGAGGCATCTACTTCTTCTAGCTCTTTCCTTTTCTCCAATGCGACCTTGAGCCGCTTGTTTTCCCTTTCTAACTCCTGGTAACGCTCACGTAGAGCCAAAATCTATGGGCGTCACATGCGGATTGTTAACTTGCTCGGTACGTGGGGATGACGTACACCTTTATTACCAATTGTCTCAAGATGAATACCCTGAGTGCTTGGATGCAGGTTACGAACTTCTCCATGACGATTAAGGTTCTCGCTATTAGTCTGAGGAAGTGGTCTACATACCCAAACATTGTTTCCTCTGAAACTCGGGTAAGTTCTTACAGAATGAGCACCCGATGTTGTTGACGAAATTGAAGTTTCCCTTCCATCTTGGAAAGCTTGGACGACGACACTCCATAGTGTTCGATTGACGACGGGTTGAGTATGAGGATTTTCGGTAGGCGCATCTCTGTTCCCTCCATGCTGATTTTCTCGTGAAGACTCCATGTAACTTCTTTTGTTTTGCTCCCTTTCGTAACACTGACTTTGTAACAGAAAATTGATTTTGTTTCAATATTCTCTGCAACGTTAGTTATCTATTGCTGTTTCTGGACATATCTGAAACACTGGATCACCTGTTGATGTTTCTGGACAGATATGTAACACTGGATCAATTATTGATGTTTTGCACAGATCTGTAACACTTCGACAACTGTTGTTGGGACTTTTCTGCAACGCTCTTCTAAAAAAGCTTGGAAAAACAACTTCTTTCGCAAGGGGAGAACGGTCAAGGGTTCATGTCCCCTTAGTCGGCGCCAAAAGATGTTGGTGCAAAAATATTCATCGCAACACTCTTCGAGATGTGTGTAGATGGATTAAATCTTCGTCGTCGATTTGATTCCACCAAAGAAGCTGAAGAAATTGTGATTGATGTTGATTGATTGATCTTCAACTACTGATTCAACTCCACAAGAAATCGCTGATATGATTGATGTTGAATGGTGGGGGGTACCTGCAAATGCTAACGTCAGAGAGAGTTTCTCAGCATGTATTTTGTGTGGAAAAGGATTAAAAAATCAGTACCTTTTGAGTTTGGATTTAGCCTCTATTTATAGGCAAAGAGTAGGTTTATGATAAACCAAGAAAACATCCAGATTCATGATAAAAGTTGTTATTTATCATAATTCTTATTTATCTTAACTATTATCTTGAATAATAATTATCCTCTCTTTTAGGAATTATAATTATCTTAAATAATTATAAAATCTAAATTAATTATTTCCTCTTTCTGCTAAGGTTTTGCCTTTATCTTAAATAATAATTAAAATTAAAGATAATTATCCTCTTTTCTTAGGATTTCTACAATTATCTTAGAGCGACCACAGTGGACGATAAAACCATAAATCTGGTCCAGAAAACAGACACAGTGGGACGGAGTAAAGATTAAAACCTAGAGTATAACCAAATATCATACTATATTTGGTCTGAAACCCGGACCAAAACTATATTTGGTCGAGCGGAGACTAAAAGTTCATCTGGAGTGGGGCGTTGATATAATAACCGTTTGGAGTGGGACGGGAATTAAATGTGCGTGCGATGGTTGAGCGAACATATAAAGTCCGCCTATTTAATATAACCCAATATATTAAACCACTCACACTTGGGCGGACATATAATCTACGCTTGACCAAATTTTGGTCATTTCCCATTATTCTCCACCACGGACTAAACCCAAAATGTTTAGTTTTTTATGGTTTTTGGTCTTTAATTTTGGTCGCACCATTGCAGTTGCTCTTAGATATTAACTATAATTGTGCAAGATAATTATCCCATGATAATATTATCCTCTTAATATTGGGATTTAATATAACCATAATTATCATCTTAGATAATTCCGAAGCCAATATTCAATTTTAAATATCCTTATTCAAATTAAAACCCTTTTCCTAGAGAAAAGATAATTTGGGTTGGTAGTTTTAATAATAAACCAAATGGGCTTCAAAAATAAGCCAACCGGGCTTCCCAAATAAGCCAGTTGTGTTTCCATAATAGGACGAAATGGGCTTCAATAATCCAAATAAGCCAGTTATGTTTCCATAAGTGAAAACTACAGGGAGACCCATTCTCCCAGAATTTTCTACTATGAAACCCACGCTCAGAAAAACACAGGCGCGCACCCATTTTCTGGAAGAAAATTATTCTCAAACCCACAATTTCAAAAATTATGTTTTCGTCTGTTTTAATGGTCGAATTACACTTCTTCTTCAGTTCTTTTTCCTGTTCCTCCAACTGTGAAGTAATCGTTAAAATCTCTGGTGCAGGTTCGATCAAATTACCAGCAGATTATACAGCCGGGGTTGTCGTTGCCTTCGATGAAGAAATCAAGTTAGAACTGGAAGATGGTGATGCTGTTAATGTTTGTGATTAATCTCTTGTTTGTTGCTGCATCTAGGGTTTGAAATTGATGCTGCTACAAATCGAGAAAAAGAGAAGAGTTGCTCAGAAATTGAAGCTCGGATTCTGAATCTGCTTCTGAGATTTAGATGGAAATGGTGGTGAATTTTAGTTCAAAGCGGCTATTTGAGAAACAGATGATTAATAGAAAAATGGTGGTTCAGATGAATTTCAAGGGTTAGAAGATAATCTGTTGCTGTTGTGAATTGGGGGTTTTAAGTGAAGAAATATGAAACTGGGTTTTGTGTTTGATCAATTGAGGAAGAGAATAAACTGAGATGTATTGGTTTTGTTGATGTATTGGTGTTGTTGTGTGAAGATTGGGTCTGTGATAGACTTGCAGGTGGTGTGACTGAGATGAAGTATGAGAAGCAGTTGCAGTGAAGTAGATGTATGTTTAGGTTGCAGTTGCAGGTGAGACAGCTGATAAGTATTCTTGAATGGTTCCCTTGATGTTATAAAGAGCAGTGAAATTGGTAACATATGTTGGTGATAATCTAAATGTGCCGAGAACTGAAATAAGCTAATGTGGTTTACTGCGCTGCAATTGAGGAGGTTGTGTGCTTGCGAATGGATTGGCTTTGTGCTGAGATTGTAAACTGAAGAATCTGGTGATTTGGATTACAGGGAACTGTAGGTGTTATGGTTGTGCTGATGCTATAGAGAACAACACAGAAAGAAAGTAGATGTTGTTCATGGTATTGAGATTGAGTTGTAGTTCAAGTTGTTGCAGTTGGCAATGGATGTGACTGCTACAGTCATGAAGATAAGAGAAGAAGAAGGTGCTTCTGCGAAGAACGGCTTAAGGAAATGGAGTTGTAGCTTTGTTTGAGTTGCAGGTGATGTTGTAAGTAGTATGTGAACTGAGATGCAGGTGCCGCTGTTGCGTTCGTGTATGAATGCAGTGGTAGTTGACATGATTCTGCAATGAAGCTGACATGGAACTGGTGATTGTGCTGAAGGGTAGTTCTGAGATAAGGCTTGAATAAGATTGAGATGGAATCAGAGAGGTTGCAGAGATGGGTTTTAATTGATTTAGATGATGGTTGTTATGTACTGGTCTGGTGGTGGAATTGTAGTTGAAATTGTGATTAAATGGGAATGATACTAGTGGAGTGTGGAACTGGAGACGCAGATGCCAAGAATGAGATGATGTTGAGCTGACATTGCAGCTATTTAATGAATATGATGGCAAGAGATACCACTGAACTGATCTGGTGAATGAATATGTCATTCAGTCGAGAAACTGTCTGCATAACATGTTATGCATTCGTGAAAATGGATGCATAACCTGTTATGCATCTACAAAATTTGTTGCATAACTTGTTATGCAGTCCAGAAAACCTGCATAACATGTTATGCAGGTTTAATTGCAGATGATGGTGTAAATACATGAAAGAAGATGATGGTGTAAATACATGATTTTGACCAAGAGTCCAGAAAACCTGCATAACATGTCAAGATCAGATTTGGTTTTTAGTCTGTTGGGTGTTGTTTTAAGTTGTTATGCAGCTACGAAAATGGATGCATAACCTGTTATGCATCTACAAAATTTGTTGCATAACTTGTTATGCAGTCCAGAAAACGGTTACATAACACGTTATGCATCAACTTTTTCGTCACTATTGAAACCAACAAAAACAAAGACTGCACAACTTTTCATGCACCTACAATAATATCTGCATAACATGTTATGCAGTCGTGAAAATTGATGCATAACCTGTTATGCATCCGAAAATATGGCTGCATAATGCATTATGCATCGAGAAATTTGTTGCACAATCTTTTATGCATCGAGAAAATAGATGCATAACCTGTTATGCATCCGAAAATATGTTTGCATAATGCATTATGCATCAATTTTTTTATGTACGCACTAAAATCAACCAAAACAATGGATACATAACTTGTTATAGATGCATAACTTTGTTATGCAGTCGAGAAAATGGTTGCATAATTCGTTATGCGTCTGCAGAATGTGTTACGCATCTTTTTTGGTGGCTGCATAAGGGTTATGTAGTCAGTTTTCGAAATTTTGCCTAAAATGATGATCACCTCCGATTTTTTCGTGAAAAAAAAATATTCAATATTGTTGTTTGTACTCGTTGCGTAGCTCTCTTAAAAAGGTTTCCAACGATATAAAATTTGTAAAATTTCAAGGCGCGGATTTTTAGATATGTTATATCCAAGTTGTGTTGCCAATTATACCCTTAAAAATTAGGCTGCATAATGAGTTATGTCTAAAAAAATAGTATGCATAACGAGTTATGTATTAATTCTTAATAATTTTGGATAATTTTGGGTGTCAGAGAAATAATTATGGGTGTCACGGTATACAAAATTAATTGTGGGCCTGAGAATGAGAATATTTTTTTTTTGGGTCTCCTCCTAATTTCCCCTTTCCATAATAAATGAAATGGGCTTCAATAATAAGTCAAATGGGATTCCCAAATTAGCCAGTTATGTTTGAGTTTCCATAATAAACAAAATGGGCTTCAATAATAAGCCATTATCCATGTACCGTTTTAATATGGTACAAACAATCTGTACCAATAAGCATCCAATTGCCACCCTTATACACAAGTGTATCACTATACTGGAACAACAACTGCAAGAAAAACAAAAAAAAAACTATAACAAGCAACTTATTCAGGAATATTAACAGCATTTATCTGGTACTTCGGAAAGAAAAAAGAGATCTGGCATAGGGAACACTTTTCTTTTGTCACTCTGTGCCATTGGACAGGCCCTGCTCAGGGTGGTGGCTGTAGTAGTATGCACCCATCAGTGAAGTATTCAATGGCGAATGAGAAAGGCAAAGGAGATGACGTCTTTGCTCCAACCTAGAATTCATGAAAAACGCTTGATGGAATCATCACTTAAGAGTCCGTCTGCAGTTGCTCAAACTGGCAAAGATTGAAAATGCCATTTTTGTTCCTGCACCGGACAACCCAACCAAGCAATTTGAATGTAAATCCCAACTGTTAAATTTGTGTTCCAGAATTAGCGATTAATTATAAACATGCATTCTGTTGTACCGCCATGGTGAATCGTCTACTGTGCTACATTATCTAGAATGACACAAATTTCACTCATATGAGACCAAGGCATTCAATCAGCAGTCGAAACTAGAAAACAATTATGATGTAGAATGAGCATACACACCTTTAATACGTGGCAGTTCTTCTTCCTGCAGTTGTTCTCCTTAAGTTTTTTTTATTCATCATCATCACATTGATAATCCGCCTAATACAAAAGATAAAATGGGGATGTCAGGAACCAATGTAGTATTTTCTTGCCTACCAGAGAGGTCTTTTACTGATAAAAGAAATAAAAACAGAAAATGAGGGGGCCAGAACCTGACCTGCAGAAAGAAAAAGGAAAGAAAAAGCTACTAACCAAAATAAGCAAACAATTTATTTCATTTCCACATTAAACACAAATATATACCTGAAATAAGTGACGCATAGCTAAACTATCACCTGGTTTCTCCCATTCAAAACTTTGAAACCAATCCTCACTATACCCAACAATCTTCTCCAATTTTGGTGTTCTTTGGTGAGACAAAGAGATCCCCTTCAAATTATCACACCCAACCACTTGCAAGTGTTGTAAAGAAGGACAATCAAAATATGATGACCCTTGATTCAAACAAGAAAGTGCTGGCAAGTTACTTAGTTCAAGCTTCAATAATTTAGGAAGCAGAACCGGTTTCTTATCCGACATTGTAACATTTTTGGAACCCCTTCCATCCCACAATTGCTCAAGATTCTGACAGTGTGAGACAATGAGCGTTTCAAGATTTGGAAAAACTATTTCAGTAGATGCTAATGAGTCTTCAAACATTTCTTCGTCTGCCTCGATTAGTTTCTCCATATCCAAACAAAAAAGAACGGTAAGCTCCTGTAATTGTTTAAGACTACACGAAATGGCCGTAGAAAAGAGATATTTCAACTTCTCACAACTGTAAAGATCGAGTATTTGAAGGTTTCCCAGGCATCCATGTGGAATGACTCCTTTCCATATGGTTTCTAGAGATGGCAAATCCTGCAGATATATCTTTCTTAGTTTTGAGAATGTAACAACTACCTCTTCTTGGCTGATGGGTTCTGTTTCTAAGTTAAATATATCCTTCAATATGGCGCAACCTTCTAGTCTAAGCTCATCCAAATTGGGTACCCTGTTCGCCAAAGTGGAAGCGAAAACACTGGTCAGTTTTTCGCAGTTAT
The DNA here is from genome assembly GCF_003573695.1 of Papaver somniferum. Lineage (NCBI taxonomy): Eukaryota > Viridiplantae > Streptophyta > Magnoliopsida > Ranunculales > Papaveraceae > Papaver > Papaver somniferum. Next base: position 172,428,268 of record NC_039363.1, on the reverse strand, counting down.
TTATGATTACTCGTTTCAGTTTGTCCATCAACCCTGCAGGTATTGGTCCATGAATAATCTCTTTCAAATTCTGCATTGAACAGATAATTAGTTCCTCTAAAACAATGAATGCATTTGGTGGAATCTCAGCATCTTCTTCTCCTTCTTTTGCACTCATTAGATATTCCATCTCGTCGCATTGCTGCAAATGCAGAGAATTCATTTTCTTGAATCCAACATTACTCGGAACAAGTTCCGCCACAGTTTTGAGTCCCTTACTGTTTCTGACACTTAACTTTTCGACTCTTTCCATCAGCACCTTAATCAAATCACAAAGCGGAGGAGGTGACACCATAAGCTCGCAGAAATTGTGACAGAACCTATAATCTGAGCCTGTTCTTTGACCAAAAGTTACGTCAAGACGTAATCTCCGTCTATCCCCAAGAGGATCATCCTTGAGTAAACTAAAGTGTAGAGTAGTTAAGGTATGTATAGATGTTAGCTCGGCTAAACTAGCTTTATTTTTGTTCTCCCACCCATCGACTTCCCACGCAGTGAAGCTTTTTATCATGTATAGCTCTTCCAATTGAGACAACCTCGAAATAACATTTGGTGGGACTTCAAGAGACTCATTGAATGACAGATTCAATAGCTTCAAGTTTGTTAACTCTCCTATGTCTTCTGGCAACCGTCTTAATTTACACCCTTGCAGACTAAGTATCACGAGTTCCTTCAACTTGCCAACAAGAGATATATCCGTGCAGTGATCAAAATTACAAAAGTCTAGAAAGAGAGTCCGGAGGTTTACAAGGAGTGGAAGTGATGAAGGTAATGAAGATATGCCAGTCGAGCGCACATCAAGAATTTCAACTGATCTCATATTCACAAAGGCACTATCTGGGATCTTTTTCAAGGGCTCATTCCCTTCCAAAGACAAGCTCAAGAGCCGAGGGAGTTCAGGTTGCTCTGGAAGTGCACTGATTTGATTTCGCATTAGTGATAGTCGTAAGCGCTTAACGTTACTACTCCTCCTCGACTGTAAAACTTTTGGCCAAACTTTTAATCTCATGCCTGCTTTTACGAAGAACCCGTTGTTATCTCCGCATGCAATTGATATTGCTACATCTCGAACAATGTCATGCATCCATACAAGAGATACATTTTTCTCATTGCGAGATAACAAACACGAACCTACAAGTTTATCCAGTATTGTGTGTAATCTACCTCTTGCCTGCTTTAGATTATCTACTTCAAGCAACTCATCATCACAAATGACATACATCATCAATTCATGATCCACATTAATTCGATAATCTTCAGGAAATAAGCAACAAAGCAGGAAATACTTTTTGAATATATCATTCCCCAAGTAATCATAACTCAATTTTATTGAAGAGAAGACTTGAGAATCCATACCTTCAATGTAACTAAAGGTGGCATTTTTCAGTTGAAGAGCAGTATCCTCCCACAACAAGTTGTCTTTGTTTCTCAGTGCCCTGCCAAGTGTAACAAGTGCTATCGGCAAACCTTTGCACTCATTTGCAATGTGCCTTGCCAGTTCTAATTGCGTATCCGGAGAATCACCTACATTTTTCTTGAATAAATCCCACGATTCTTCTTCTGTCAAGACTCCAACTTCGATATTCTTGTCAACGATCCACGAATTACACACTTGTATTCGCATTCTTGTAGTGATGGCAACTTTGCACCCTTTATGTCCGCGGGGAATACCCACATCAGATAAATTAAGATTTTGTGTCCATACATCATCCAAGATAACCAGCACACTTTTTTCATCCATCAATCGGGCTGATAACATTGCTGCTCGTGCTCTTGTATCTTCCATTTTTTTAATCCTTTCCAAGCCTAAGACCTCTGCAATCGTAGCTTGTATCTTTTTCAGGTCCACATTTTGAGACACATTTGCCATAACAACCACATCAAAAAGCTTCTCTTCTTGCACCCGTTTGCTCACTTCAGTCATTAGCATAGTCTTTCCTACTCCACCCATTCCATACACACCGATTAAACTAGTTCCTTGGTCTTTTAATGCGTCCATTACCGCATCTATAGCAATTTTTCTTGATGCAAATGACTCAAAATCTGGATTTGCAGGAAGAAAATCTATACCATCAAAATTTGGATCAGAAATATCGCGAAAACTCTTACCTTCTTCAAGAAGCTCTTCGATTATGATAGTCTTCCTTTCAATTTTGCATCCAAGAGTATAGCGACTGCTCCCGCAAGAAGTTGTGGCGCTGAAACAAGACTGAGAATTAAGAGCTTCAAGAGCCTGGCCACTCATTAGTCTCTCCATTGTTTCATCTTTACTAATTTCCTTATCTACCCGTTCAAGCCACACTTGTACAACTCTGCGAATCGATTCAAGATTCCTCCTGGCTGCATCAACTCTAACCTGCAAATCAATTCTTAAATTCTTCAAATTGTCTACTTTTTTCCCAAGTTTTTCGATCTTTCTCCGATGCCGAACTAAGTATCCAATTTGAAGAAGAATTGGAGGCAGTAGACACTTGAAAATTTCAGTAACCGGTGAAACCAAATCGAGCACCGGCATTTTTAATGTTCGCTTAGAGATCCGTAACAAAAATGGAACTGACTAGTTCATTAACTTAGCTCTTGATACATGAAATGCAAACTAGAAACTTTTATCCAAAGAATGTACAGTTTGGAAACAGTGGTAGTTGAAGACAAAGACTCATTATTGACTCGTCATTGGATTGAGAAGAAAAGGTTTTAACTTATTCTCTTTAAATTATCATGTATAATTTGTTTTTTTCTGAAAGACTAGATGTAAACAAGTCATTACAAACAGTAAGAATAATTGCTTTTTTTGGCAAGACAAATTTATATGGTCTGGCAGAATCTGATTGACTAGCTGGCTTACTAGTATTTTATCACTTTGGCACTTTTTAGTTTGGGAGTGGAAATAGTTGGTGGTGTTTGAAGTTTTCATGGTTGTTGTCAGCTTACTCCTGATCTCACTGGGAAATCCTATGTTTACCACTTTCCGATAAGTTATACAAAATTTGTTTAGTAAAAAATTAATTTTCTTGCTTCTAAAAGTCCTTCCGATGTACAGTGTGTGGTTTGGCACCTTGGACAAACAACTTGTAGGCTCTAATAAAAGTGGTTGAATTTTGTACATGAATCTCGCTGCCCATTGTATAAGCTATAAACAAGATTACCTGTATTCCATTAACCTTTTATGCACCCTACAGTTTGGTTATATATACGTATTAAAGATTTCCTACGCAGACTATTCCATGAATCTTCCCAAGTTTAATTCTTTTCAGTAAGCCTATTATTGGTGATACAAAAAGCTAAAATCTAAGCATGAAAAATCACTGCCCAATAACAACCTGAAAAGAAATGCAATTAACCAACGCTATGATTAGAAAAGGTAAGCAACAGACCTTATAAGACAAATAATCAGATCAATGCTGAAAGCAAATAGATTCATCCTGGAAACAGCAGCCAAGAAGTCCCACTTGTAATGGAGTTCTGACCTAAATTTAGAGCTATCGACATCATATAATCGAAGATTCTGAAGATAAATAAAGAAATAAAGGAGGTCAGTTAAGGAAACAAAACTGAAACCAATATACCGAAAAATGGAAGTCAGGTTATCAACATTACTTGCAGATTCCCAGAATTGAGATAAGTTGATTGTTGGATTTAGAAGCAAATCCAACTTTAGAAATTCCAGTTTTCTAATTTCAATCTTTAAACGATTTACTTCCATTTCAAACAACTGCAATTACTGTTTACTTCACTGATAAATTTGAGAATTTCCTTAATTTAGATCAGGAAAAGGAGGGAGATTTTTAATCTAGATGACCACTCTGCTGCCACATCAATTCTTCCCTTATGATTATATTTGACACGTGTCGTTAAGAAAGGAAAATTGAATGTCCGTCTCTCGATGCCGTGTCCCTCGAAATTAAGGTCACTTATCGACACACAGAGAATAATTAGAGAAATTCTGAGATTTTGTACAAATTTGATCTTGACAGTTGGTAATTGGGAGTAAATAAAGGACGTTAATAACAAATGGGTCCATAGCTCAGTGGTAGAGCATTTGACTGCAGATCAAGAGGTCACCGGTTCGAACCCGGTTGGGCCCTTTTAGGTTTTTTTTTTTTTCAAGCTGACATGTGCACAGCAGCGCATGAGAACAAAAGGCAAAATGATCGGATTAGAGCATATCAGCTTCTCCGTTTGGGTTAAAAACTAATTTTCCTTCCTCTGAAATTTGAGTGCGAATGCCATATGGAGTGTACCGATGTTTTGAATTTAACAACCAATTTTGTTCCTATCTTTTGCATTCATATTCCAATTGTCAGAGAGTTGTTTTTGTTTCTGAGTTAGTTTTTTATGATTTTTGTTAGAGGAAGAGCAAAAAGTGATTTGAGGAGAGCAAAAATCGTTGTTGACTCGTTAACTCGGTCCATTTTTTCAGTGAGTCCATAACTCTCTTTTTTTGTGACGAAAAATACCCTTCTCCCCTAACCAAACGTGCTAACAATTTTATCTAATTTAACTTGTCAAGTAATGGCCGAATTCCCAATTTCTCAAATGGGCTGATCTTTATGAATGAATACTTTGAAGAACAGAAAAACTGCAACTGAGATACTTAAGCTTTGTATGAAGGGTTTCAAATGCGTAAAGAAGTAGGAGTTGTTAATTGATTATACCACGCCTGGTTTATATGCAAGTTGCCAATATCAATTTGTTATATTTGATTATATATCTGGGAGCAGTAGTGAATTTAAACCAGTCGGAATCAAATCTATTGTTGGTCTGTCGCATTTGCGATTCATATTGGTAAATTAGTTTCTACGGATAAAGTTGTTTTTGCTTTGGGAAAACTGTGATGGGAATTTTTGAGTAACGAGGATGAGTTAATGGACGGGATGTGTCAAACCGTACTGTAGTGTTTCGTTGTTGTTGCACCAACTGATCAAACCGTTGGAGTTAGTATTGTTGTATCTTAAATCTGTAATTGCTTTTTCCTATCTTAATAAGGATCTTCCTTTCTCAATCAATATATAAAAAAAACACAAAATTGGTTAAAAAGACCAAAATCAATAATTCCTGGGTGAAATGGACAGTTAGATTTTGATACTGTTTAAATGGACAAAAATGTAAAAATAGGCAGGATGTAACCAGTTTCATCGTGCCCATTTTCAGATATTTTTTCTTATTTTTAATTTACACAGGATGTATCCAGTTTCATCCTTACTATTTTTTAAATTTAAGCTAGGATGAATCCAGTTTCATCCTTGCTATTATTTTTTTTGGCCATTTCACCCAAACTATTTTTTACTCGTCCATTTGAACCGTGATTTAAAAATATTTGGACAAATGATCCATTTTCCGTATATAAAATAAAGTTACCCAATCAAAGAAGTGAAGGAGGATTTAGCAGCGTTTATGGATGCTAAGTAGGAAGGAGGAGTAAAGGGTCGTGATTTTGGTTCAAAATTTCTGTCGCAAACTAGGTTAATATTTGGGTTTAGGTGTGTGAGCATCAGAGCATGTGAAAGGAACATGTATCGTTAAGGGTATTCTGGTCCGAGTCAAATAAATTTATCAAATCTGTCGAGTTAACGAGTCAACAACGATTTTTGCTCTCCTCGAATCATCTTTTGCTCTCCCTCTAACAAAAATCTTTTTTATTCAGCTTGATAAATTCAATGTTCACACAAGACACATATCAGTACTATCAACATAAAAATGATTGTTGAATGTAGCACAATTTGATCAAGTGACAACATATACCAAAATATTCTTATCTCAAACTTCGTTTAATCTTTTATCAGTAAAATCTAATCTATGGTAGATATTTTTAAACTTTTTCCAGCATCTTGTTGGTATTTCGTAAAGAGGAACTCATATATCATTTGCTAACATTTTATTTGTACATTGAATGGAACTCAGAGCTCATATGGACGCAGCAAAATCAATTTCTTTTTTCTTGAACCATGCAACAAAATTACATATATTATCACGCAGAATTGAACACATTCAGTTTACAAGACCTGAAAAATGAGATTGAAAAAACTTCCCAAAATGCCCTCACGCAGGTTTACAAGACTCAAAAAATGGGACTGAAAAAAATTCCCAAAACTCCGTCACGCAGGATCGAACTGCGGACCTTCAGTTTACAAGACTGAACTCAAAAAATGGGAAAAAGTTTCCCAAAATTCCCTCACGCAAGTTTACAAGACTCAAAAAATGGGACTGATTTTTTTTTTCAAAATGCCCTCAAACAGGATTGAACTGCGGACCTTCAGTTTACAAGACTGACGCTCTACCACTGAGCTATAATTGAACACGGGACCTGTCGCACCCTAAGCGGTAATCATACCACTAGACCAGATGCCCTGCTGATGGACATAAAACAGAAACATTTCCTTATCTTCTTAAAATGGAAATTCGGGGGGTCAACTGAAGTGTAACGACTCTATATTCTGAAGAGGCAATAGAAAGTGGAACAGAAACTACTCCAAATTCTACAAAATGTAGAAATATATATCAGAGAATGGAAACAACTCATGTTTAGAAATCAGGATCGGGGTCTAGTTTTTTTGTTTTGTTTAGAATACTGTTTTGGATTTCTACTCTCAAGGGTAGTGAGAATGTTGGTTCTGCATTACAGTCATTTGAAGAAATGACTAGAATTCTTTGGTTTGTGCTTATATGAATCCTGGAGAGACAAGGTACTCATATTGAGTTGTTTGGGAGAAATATGGACTTGTTATAGGCTTATGAATCGTCAAGTTCTGCAGAAAAAGGTGAAGTACAAGGTGAAAACAAGTTAGCACGGAAAAATCACAACTCGCGACCTTACTCTTGGAGGACTTTCTTTTTCAAAAATACGTGAATGAAAGACAGATATGCCGCATTGGGGATGATGATGACTCCAACTCTGAGTCCGGGAATTACAGCTGAAGTCCCCCAGCTCAAAAGAATCACTTGGAATCTTTGACAGCTTCCAGTTCTAGTCCGCGTTTGAGGTACTCATATTTTTATTGTCTCAATCATATCCGGATCTTGTTTCCTAAAGGTACAACAATGGTCATTCATTATGTATGTTGTTTAACGTCGCAATAGATAGAATCTTGACAGCTTTAAATTTGATCATTCTATAGGTTATGTCCCCTCGAATCACCAAATTTTAGTATCTTCACATGCTCGTTTGATAATTGATATCAAGGTCAATGCTTCCATAATCATTCTAACCTTAACTACCGGGTAATTCATGTGCATTATGATAGAACGAACATATATTTAACGAGTGTAATTTGCAAACACACCACAAAGGTAAAAGAATAGTGAACGACATGAACTTGCAACAATTGTTTAGAGTAAAGATTTGTTTGTATTAATATAGGTAGCTGTTTTCTTTTATATACAAAATGTACAGTAAAATCTCCATAGGGCAATTCCTGATAAAATGCGGAAAATGCCAATGGGAGGTAAAAGTATCCTAGTGGTTCAGAATGTTGAGAAGTGAAACTCGGTTCTTGATCAAACACCTGAAGACAGATTCAAGTCCAACTTCAAGATCTTGAAGGTTCATCTCTACTGCTTCCAATGGCTTCTGGACATCTTTGACTTCAATGCCTTTGGATTTTAATGCGATATCGATCTTCATTACTTCACTAATTTGTTGTGCTGCACCTTTGGTGGGCATCAACTTAGAAATCATAGACTTGTTCTGTTTTGGTTCAGACACAAATGATAGTATGGATACCAAAACTGCTAGTGTGGTATCTTCAACTTCCTTTAAAAGACTGACATCATTCTTTTTGGTGGCAGTTCTTTTAAGATCTGCAAGGCACTTTCGGATCACCTTGGTGACCTTTTTTCTGGAGGACATATATGTGTCGACTTCATTTGAATGTCTACGGATGGACGACTGAAGATCTTGGACAGATTGCTTCATTTGAGACAAAACATCCTTAACAGTGCTGCAAACATCCAACAGCATGATAGATCCGTCCAAGACGGCATCTAAACATTTCCCATCATGGGTAGAAAGGAAATCCTCAACACATTCGTACAAGTCCTTGAGGCAAGCTAAATTGCTAGAGATGGATGAAGATGAAGTGGCTAGTTCTGAAGATCTTAATCGGCAGAGTTGCTCCTCAACTGCAAGAGTTAGAGGATGAGATTCGGTGGGTAAACTGATTGAACGAGCATGGAACGTTTTGTTTGAGGTAGCCATTGAAATTCACTTTGATTTGCAGAAGAAGATGTAGAAATGAATTTAGTTTTGTTGATGAAAGGTTTACTCAATTGCACCTTATATATACAAACCTAAAGGGAACATGAGGAATCTCATTAAAGGCTCTCATAGTCACTTCTTTCAGGTTGTCATGCGGCGGAACTACCACATTTACTTTCCATGTCTGTTGGTTGTTTGTCTGTAGCTTAAATCTGTACATGCTAATATATGCATGTGCTCGAGTGGCACTGTTTGTGCATCTACCAGTTAATACCTGCCTTCAAGAACATTTAGCACTGACCTTGCGAAAACAAGATTTTGCACGCGATTCCCTCTGTCATCTCTTTTTGTCTCCCTCTCACATGATACGGAGAGGCCATTATTTTTCTCTAAGATTCTACTTGGAACAGAATTCGTTGTCACAGCTCCAGCCTCACGAATGCAATTAATGGTTAACAACCAGCACCATACATGGCAAAAGTAGAAAATTATGAGTTTGTTTATTTATTAAGTTGACATATAAAAGAAATAAACAGATATGATGATGCATAAACTCTTTCAACAAGAAGAATCTTGACAGACTTGAGAGCGAGGCGAATAAATCGCTGATCGGCCAATGCTTCCTCAATAATTAGAATCTTCACATGTTCATTTGATGTTTTCATCAAGGTCAATGCTTCCTCAATAATTCTAACCATTATCGATACACCTGGAGCAAGATTTTAGTTACCAAGTAATTACGTATGGTTCAATGATGCAACATATAATTACCAAATGTAAATTTGCACGAAAAAGAAGATATAATGTGAATTTGAGACCAATGTTTTGAGTAAGTGAATTCTTGTATTAATAATATACTTTTGATTTTTCTTTTGTATACAAAATGTACAGTCAAAATTCCATTAGGCAATTCCTGATAAAATGCGGAAAATACCAATGGGAGGTGAATATATCTATGGATCTACTGGTTAAGAATGTTAAGAAGTGAAACTCGGTTCTTGATCAAACACCGAAAGACAGATTCTAGTCCATCTTCAAGATCTTGAAGGTTCATCTCAAGGGAAGCCAATGGCTTCTGCACTTCTTTTGCTTCAATGACTTTGTTTTTCAATGCGGCATCAACCTTAGTTACTTCAGTAACAACTTGTTGTGCTGCGCGTTTAGTGGTCAACTTTGAGACTAGTGACCAGTTGCTTTGCTTTGGCCCAGATAGGAAAGACAATACAGATTCAAAAACTGCAAGCGTAGTTGCTTCAACTTCTGCCAGGAGGCTGACTTCGGTGACGAGATCATTGTTCTTGTTGGTGTTTCTTTTAAGATCTGAAAGGCAGATTCGGATGATTTTGCATGCTTTCTTTCTTGAGCTCATGTATGCGTCAAATTCATTTGATCGCCTTCGGATAGACGACTGAAGATCCTGGGCAGATTGTTTCATCATGGACAAAACATCCTTAATGGTTCCACACACATCCAATAACATGACAGATCTGTCCAAGACTGCGTCTAAGCATTTTCCGTCTTCGGTAGAAAGGAAATCCTCAACACATTCATACAAGTTCTTTAGAGCAACCAAGTTGTTGGAGATGGATGAGGTGAGATCTGAAGATCTCAATTTGCACAATTGTTCCTCAACTGCAAGAGCAAGAGGGTGAGATCTGGTAGGCAGACTGGTGGAGCGAGTGTGGTAAGCAATTTTGTTTGAGGAAGACATTTTCAGCTTCTGTAGAAGAGGAAGAAGGTATTTGGATATACAAGTTATGTAAGTAGAAATTGTTTGATGAAGGTTTGTTCATTTGGTGCTCCTTTTATACACAAGCTACATGGTACAAGAGGGGAACATATTCATCATGTGCTACCTTCCGTTATCTTTGCCGCTGTCTATGCAGTGTGCCAACCATGGGTGACAAATAGTTGATGCGGAAATGATAGTAATGCATCTACGTGCTACCAACATGCATGGTTGTGTATCGCTGTTAGTCATCTGATCTACCAATTCCAACATTTGGATTCTCGACAGCCTTGGGCTCCCTTCTTACTCCACTCCAATTAAGTATACTTGTCTTGCTGTACGTATATATGTCTTGAGCAGTTTCGCAGCTTTAATCATTGCCACCAAGTAGGCATGAACTTGAATAACTCCGAATATTTTTCGACGAGACCAACGTAAGCACAGATGGGGTAATCCCATATCTTGGTTCCCTGTTCTTTCTAAAATAGACATCAACGTAAACCATGTAGAATTTTTCAGATGAAGACGACTCCAACCTCCCCTGGTTCTTCCTCTGCTTCTTCATCCACAAGAGATGACCTGCTGAACGTGCTTCTATTAGAGTATTGCTCGACATGACTGCAGCATCACCAAAATCGCGGTCCATTTGGGATAAAATATCAAATTCTGGATCGGGTAAATCTTCAACAACCTCATCATAATCATCGTCGTCACTCTCGGAATCGACATCAGTTTCTGGATAGGTTAATTCTTCAACGACACCATCAAAATCGTCGTCGGAATCGACATCAGTTTCTGGATAGGTTAAATCTACAATATTTGAATCCCGAAGATTTACGTGTTTAAAAGGATCAAGATATGTACGAGTCGCATATTCTTCCCTGCAATTAGAAAAAGTTGGGAATTCGCTCATCGCCGCTCAGAAAGGAATAAGAGAAACAGGAATAAGATCGTTAGCGGCTTACCTCATCGCTGCTGAGAAAGGAATGGCGTGATTCCGTTTTGGCACATGCATTACCGTCTAAGATGACCAATGGGGAAGAAAAAGTTTCAATGGGACCGACTTGCCTTTTGGTCTGTCCAGGAGCAAAATTGAAATTCCCCTTCTTATATAAAATCTTGGTCAACAGCGTTTGGTTGAGGAATATTTTTTGTGAAAACTACATGGAGACCCATTCTCCCAGATTTTTCCACTGTCAAATCCACGGATAGAAAAGTTCAGGCGCGCATCCATTTTCCCGTCAAAAATTCGTAGCAGACTCATAATTTATGAAATTCCGCTTCTCAGTTTTTAAAAGGCCAAACTACCTTTTTCTTCGAGCGACGAACAGAGAGAAGCGAGAAGAAAACAATGGTGAACTCCGATTCTTCGTTTTTAACATTTGGATTTTTCCCTTTGTCAAATCTTTTCCCAAATCCTTTTCTGAATAATCTTCTCAATAAAATTAGGGTTTCTGTTTCAAAATCTGCGGTTTAAATCTGGGGATTTTGGGTTTCTGTTGTCTTTGATTATTCGAGAAGTAAAAAGAAATTAAAATTGAAGTTGAAAAGGGTAAGAAGTGTGTTGCAGTATTTCGATATCAACTGAATTGGAAATTTTCATACCTTATTTGTCTCCATGTTTTTGATCTCAATCGGAAATTTATGATTAGATTTGAATTAAAGATGTTATGCATAATGTCTTATGCATAACATCAGTTTTGTTTAGATGCATAAGACATTATGCATTATTTTGTTTTAACTGCATAATGTCTTATGCATTACTTTTTCACTTTTCTGGTTATGCATCAGCTTTGTTTAGATGCATAAGACATTATGCATTATTTTGTTTTAGCTGCATAATGTCTTATGCATTACTTTTTCACTTTTCTGGTTATGCATCAGTTTTTTTTAGATGCATAATACATTATGCATTATTTTTGTTTTAGCTGCATAATGTCTTATGCATTACTTTTTTTCACTTTTCTGGTTATGCATCAGTTTTTTTTAGATGCATAAGATATTATGCATTATTTTGTTTTAGCTACATAATGTCTTATGCATTAATTTTCTCACTTTTCTGGTTATGCATCAGTTTTGTTTAGATGCATAAGACATTATGCATTATTTTGTTTTAACTGCATATTGTCTTATGCATTATTTTTTTCACTTTTCTGATTTATGGATTTTTATGCACGTGCATAACGTCTTCTGCATCATTTTGTTTAGTGCATAAGACACTATGCCATTATTATTTCTGCATAAAACATTATGCATTATTTTTGTTTTAGTTGCATAATGTCTTATGCATTACTTTTTTCATTTTTCTGATTATGCATCAGTTTTGTTTAGATGCATAAGACATTATGCATTATTTCATTTTAGCTGCATAATGTCTTATGCATTACTTTTTTTCACTTTTCTGGTTATGCATCAGTTTTTTTTAGATGCATAAGACATTATGCATTATTTTGTTTTAGCTGCATAATGTCTTATGCATTACTTTTCTCACTTTTTCTGGTTATGCATCAGTTTTTTTAGATGCATAAGACATTATGCATTATTTTGTTTTAGCTGCATATTGTCTTATGCATTACTTTTTTCACTTTTTTAATTTATGGATTTTTATGCACGTGCATAATGTCTTCTGCATCATTTTGTTTAGTGCATAAGACAACATAATGGAAAATTTAGCTGCATAACTTTTTTTCTGTTTCTTCTACTTGATTTTTTCTTCTTCGTCTGTTTCATCCATTTTGTTGAAATGTATTCTAGGGTTTAGTCAAAAATGATTTACTTCTTTGAATCATCGATTTTAAATGATTTATTTCTTTAAATGATGGAGAAAAAATCTTTGCAGATCCGTTACAGAGATTAATGGAGGAATAGGGAAAGAAACAGGCGGAGAAGAAAAAAAATTATGCCCAAAACGATGAAGGGTAATAGAGTCTTTCAGTACGTTTTAAATATTTTTAAATAATTATAGGTGCGACTGTATCAGAAATTAATTGTGGGCCTGGCGGTAAGAAATTTTTTTTTTTGGCCTGCGCCTAAGTCCCCCATATTTTTTCCTTATAGGGCCTGACAAGTGACAATCCTTACGACTCTAGTTAAGTGATATTTTTTTTTATTTACTTTTCATTTTGTGATATTCTTATTTATTTATTTATCTTAAAGAAGGGACATCATCACAAGTCCAGGACAAATTTGCGTCGTGTTTTTTTTTTCTTTTGTTTTTAGCACGATTACAGGGTTCGAACCCCTACTCCGTAGTGGGAGGGAGTATGCCAACCACCAGACCACTTGTTCTTTTCATGAAACCACTAGATTTATATCATTAACGTCCCCTTCTACAAACAACTCAAGCAACTTGTTTCCTTAGAAGATCGCGGATTCTAAATGTGTAATGATCTTCATAATTATTTTCATACTCTGGACGTGATTCACGAGGGAAAATTATTTTGGCAAAGCTTTCAGACAAAGAGCCGATTGGTCATACGATGAATCTAAAGATGGACATGTTATGATCGCACAGGGGAATACACAGTAAATGGTAAAGGGGATGAGTTGATATAGTTTAAGATGGATAACAATGGTTAGGATATGAAAGTTGACGGTGAAGAAGTGAAGATAGATAGGTTTACAGACGAACCCAACGTCCAAGCTTACTGAGGATATTTAACCTCCGGCTTACTAACGAGCCTTCCGTCCAAGATAACACAGTGTAATCCCTTTCAATAACTTAATTCGATTGATACCCTTTTTCATTCATTCTCAAATCTTAAATAGATTACAAAAGATATGGCACGATCCCATTAACCCTCTGGATGCTACAAACTAGGAAGTAAACTAATTCAAAACCAACTAAAACTACTTGATATGGGCTCTTAACTAAACTAAACACGTTCACAGTTGAACAAGTCCTTATTATTCTCTAAACTTGTTGACCTGACATAGCATTAAAAACGAAATCCAAATACTAAATTATCAAAAGAAACTAAAACAATAATCGTAACAGCTCCTTTCTCCTTAACTTAAGCATTGTCCTCAAGGCTATGGATTGTCAGTCTCCATGACATGATCTTCTTCAAGTTATTGAATGACCGTAGTAATCATAAAAAGTTTCTTGCAACGGTGTCCCGGCATGAACTTGTCATCACAGTGGAAGCAAAGTCCTTAATTGTTTCTTGCGTTCTTGCAACTGCATAGCAGTTAACTGCCTTATTGGAATCTTTCCTTGAGTTGTTGTTGGAGTAACAGCAAATAATTGTGACTTATCATGAGCCTCATACAAATGTAGCAAACCAATTGCTTTTGACAGTATTGCTGGTGTATTTTCCTGCACATCAGTTCGAATGGATTCTCCCAACCCGCCAACAAACAAACTGACTTGTCTAGTTTGCGGTATTGAACCAGACTTTGATACTAACTTTTCAAACTGATTTTGATAGTCTTCAACACTTCCAGTTTTCTGCAACTTACAAAGTTCTACAAAGAAATCGAGAAAGTTATTTGGACCATAACGGGTTTGAAGCGCTGATTTGAAATCTTCCCAGGTGACGTAAATCAGCTCTTGCTTCAATATTTTGTTCCATATTTTTGCATCATCATCAAGATGATACGAAGCATAAGAAACGCATTCACTTTCAGGAATTTCATGAAGGAAAAAGTATTGTTCAGCTCTACATAACCAACTAGTAGGATCTTCAGAACCTTTGAGACTTGGAAAAACTAGTGTAACACCACCTTTCAGTTTTACAGAAGTTTTTGAAAAAGAACCTCCATTTTCATTTGATTGTTGTCTCTCACCAGTTGACCGTTTTTCATCACCTTCTGTATTGGTTTGCATCAGAACAAACTTTCCGAGGAGATCAGTTAGAGCAGTTATTTTTTCAACGATTACCTTTTGATTTTTTGTCATAATTTCTTTTAGATCTTATGTAGTTTTTTCTATATTCTCAACCCTCGCATCCATTTTCTGATTATTGCACCAAGCTGGTGGAAATGCAGTAGTATGATTAGTTTTCTAGGAAGCAATGATTGTGTTTTGCGGAAGTGAAAACCTTGCTCTGGTAATACCACTTGTTACGATCACATAAGGGAATACACAGTATATGGTATAGGGGATGACTTGATGATAGTTTAAGATGGATAACAATGGTCAGGATATGAAAGTTGACGGTGAAGAAGTGAAGATAGATAGGTTTACAAACGAACCCAACGTCCAAGCTTACTGAGGATATTTAACCTCCGGCTTACTAACGAGCCTTCCGTCCAAGATAACACACAGTGTAATCCCTTTCAATAACTTAATTCGATTGATACCCTTTTTCATTCATTCTCAAATCTTAAATAGATTACAAAAGATATGGCACGATCCCATTAACCCTCTGGATGCTACAAACTAGGAAGTAAACTAATTCAAAACCAACTAAAACTACTTGATATGGACTCTTAACTAAGGTAAACACATTCACAGTTGAACAAGTAAACACCTAATTATTCTCTAAACTTGTTAACCTGACATAAGACTAAAAACAAAATCCAAATATTAAATTTTCAAAAGAAACTAAAACAATAACCGTAACAGGACACGACTTTGAATATCATCAAAGAAATCTTCCCAGGTGACGTAAATAAGCTCTTGCTTCAATATTTTGTACCATATTTGTGCATCATCATCATGATGATAAGAAGCATAAGAAACACGTTCACTTTCAGGAATTTCATGAAGAAAAAAGTATTGTTCAGCTCTACTGTTTTCACCTAGAAATATTTTCGGGCACTAAACACGATGATTTTTGGTGTTGTTGATGAAAACAGGGTTAAAAACATGTAATAGCATAAAGATGAGAGACACAAGTTTAACGTGGTTCGGCATGGTTTGCCTACATCAAAAGGACGAATCCCGTTGGGGAGTGACATTTTATTGATATTTAGAATTACAGTGGATTTTTTCATGTCCCATTTCTTCTACCAGGGCGTCACTATTTATACCGCTGAACAATTAATTTCGAGATAAACTTAAATGGCATTAATCTCCCTGCATGCCTCTTGGAATCAATTATGCATGAAACTGCCTGCATGCCTCCTTGAATTAACTCTACATGAAACTGCCTACATGCCTCCTTGAATTAACTCCGCATGAAACTGCCCGCATGTATTAATTCTTCACTGGTTGGCTTCTACATTAATCCGCCCTGCATGGTTCCATTCTGCTGTTGACTGTGACTGTCAAGCTTTGAATGGCATGACCTGCTGGCAGACTTGCTTGACTGGCATAACTAGCTGGCAGTATGGATGGATGCTGGTTGGCAGCACAACTGACAACACGAGCAGAGACTAGCTGGCAGTGAGGCATAGTACTTTACTGAAACTGGTTAGAAGCGCGACTGGCAACTTGACTTCGACAGTTGACCGACAGTTGACTTTGACCATTGACCTGGTATGGACTTCATGGAGCCCTGGACTTGCTGGTAGCTACTTCAGTGGGTTGGCTGGTAACAGCTGAATAGTGGCCCAAAACAATATTCTGGCCCAATGTGGTATTTTTACTCATGGTACAAACATCGCCCCCTCTTAACCTGCAACTTGTTGGGGGTTAAGAACATTTCATTTTCCTTGATCAATGACAAAATTCTTCCTTAAGTATGGATTAGTGCTGCTAAAGTGATTGGCAACCTTCTCTTGTTGTTTGCGGAAATCAAGACGCCCCCAAGAGTAAACTTCTATTGTTGAAGCGCAAAGAAAACTTCCTTCGTTGATTGTGGAAATCATAATCAAGTCGCCCCCAAGTGAGGCTATTGTGATTGGAAGATCGGCGGGAAACAGTTGAGTATGAACCATTGTTGTATGCAAAAACATGACTGAAGGCCGAACTAGTCTGCAACGGAAGCATGATGCTGGAGCAAAGTGGTGTGGAAAGTGAGCTGTAATTGTTGATGTAAAACTGAACTGTGGTAGTTGAGTAGAACTTGACTAGTAACTGTTGTAAAAGATGAGATATATTTGACGTCACTCGGCTGGAGTCTGTGTAAGCTATTGTTGTAAACGAAATTTGAATTTGCAGACTATCAGTAATTTTCGACCAAACTAGGTAGTAGTAGTTGTTGGTATTAAGCTGCTGTCAATTACGGACTGAGCCGTGGTAGTTGTGAGCGAAAGGGTGTGACCCTTTAGTAGTTAAGATGGTAACATACTTTGTTGTTGGACCTCCAATGGTCTTGGTTGTGCTATTGGATATGACATCGATGTTTATATGTCTTCAATAGTTATATGAATCAGGATAGCAGCAACGATGTCGACTAGATTACAATAGTTGTTGTGGAACTGGATTGCAGTAATTGCGGTAAACTGGACAACGACGGCCACAAAAAACTGTCCTCTGTAGTAATGAGCAAAACTGGGTAGTAACAGCATCGAGCAAAGCTGGTCTACAGCAGCTGTGATCAGCTGGACTGCAGGAGCTGCGAACAGAGATGGACTGCAGCAGCTTCGATCAGCTGGACTGCAGCAGAAACGAGCAAAGCTGCACTACAACAGCTGCGATCAGCTGGACTGCAGGAGTTGTGAACATAGCTGGATTGTAACAGCTTCGATCAGCTGGACTGTAGCAGTAACAAGCAAAGCTGCACTACAGCAGCTGCGATCAGCTGGACTGCAGGAGTTGCGAACATAGCTGGACTGCAGCAGCTTCGATCAGCTGAAATGCACCAGTGACGAGCAAAGTTACACTGCAGCAGTTGCAATCAGCTGGACTGCGGGAGCTGCGAACAGAGCTGGACTGCAGCAGCTTCGATCAGCTGGACTGCAGCAGAAACGAGCAAAGCTGCACTGCAGCAGCTGCGATCAGCTGGACTGCAGGAGTTGCGAACATAACTGGACTGCATCAGCTTCGATCAGCTGGACTGCAGGAGTTGCGAACATAGATGGACTGCAGCAGCTTCGATCAGCTGAAATGCAGCAGCGACGAGCAGAGCCGGACTGCAGCAGCTTCGATCAGCTGGACTGCGGCAGCTGCTGAGGGACTGGACTTAAACAGTTCGATAAACCTGAGTGTAACAGTTATAAATAAAACCAGACTGCATCAGTTGCGTCCAGCTGAGTACAGAATTGATGAGCAAAATTGGACTGCATCAGTTGCGTCCAACTGAGTGCAGCAGTTGCGTCCAACTGAGTGCAGCAGTTGCTTAAGAACTGGACTAAAGCAGTTCGATCAACTTAACTGTAGCAGTTTAACGTTACTGATTGCAATAATTGCATCGAAATATTAGGGTATATGCTCGCCCTTCTTAATCCTGTAACTCGTTGGAGGATTAAGAAGTTCCGGTTACCTTTGCTCCGCTTTCCAGCAGCTGAATTTTGCATCGTATTTAGGTGTTACGTAACTGTCCCCCAAGTGTGTGGAGTGTTACGCAACTAGCTCCGAAAGATTACTTTAGACCATGAGGTGTTACATATCTCACCCCCAGAAGAGTTGCTTTAGACCGTGAGGTGTTACATATCTCGCCCCCAAGTGATGGTCAGTCACATTGAAGTGATATGCAACTCACCCCCAGAAGATAGTGATTGTCATTATAGCGCCCCAAAATTAAGCTACTTATTGATCCAAGTGATTAACTACCTAATGAGGCATTAAACATCTCAATCATATATCTTAACTTCCAAATAGAAAATCTTATACAAAAGTTAACCCAAAACTAATCCCATCACTCGAACAATTATAAATGAAAAAATCTCTCAAGTTATATGAATTAAATAGTTTGTTTGTGATTACAAAAAAATATGTACAAACCTATAATAATTCGCGACAACTCTAAAATATTTAAGAGACGGAAACAAATATCTTCGCGTGCACCATATCTTCTGGTAATCGAAAAACTGAAGTGGGAACGAGTGAGCACATCATCCCAAAAGGGGGCTCAGTGGATACCTTTATAACAATCAGGCAATCACTAACATACTTCACAGTTCTACTAAAGACAAATGATTGCACATCTGATACACACAACACAAAGCAGAAGATTGCTCCAACTCTCCTCCTTAGGTATTGTGTCCATGAACAATATCTATAAAATATCCACCACCGGATGGATCTACGGAGATGAAATACAGCAACTTAAACATATGTCATCCTAACCTCGTCTCACTTAATGAAGGAGAAGATGCTAGAATAACTCCAGTCTCAAATGATAGCATGAATCCAGGCACCATATGATGTTTTCATGGAATGCATACTCCTCATAAGTACGGATGCCACCATCTAAGTCTAGAATATATAAGAAGGTTTGATTACTATGACTCGACTCCGCACAACAGGTTCCCAATAGGTCCCATCCTACCAGGAACCTAGAATTTCTTCCTGAGTCGAGATCATAGTAACCCAGTCATACTACTAAGACTGAACAATCAAGCATAATATGCAAACGACCAATCTCCCCACATATATTCAATAGTTGGGGGGCTTATTATTCTCCGCTACCCAGTGATACCATGATGTGTCCCGCAAGTACCCTCAAGGCAGAGAGTCATTCCCCCTATAATAAAATAGGTATAAAATAATAATATCAACCCATAGCTGCCACCAGACAACTTCTAGGGTCTATGTAATCTATAGGTTGCTTGACCTATAATAATATTGGGTACCGATCTTCACCTATATACTAGTGCGTGGCCTTCCCCACCTATAAACGCTTAGCGAGAATCCGTGGGGAACACAGACAATCCTCGCGAGGAGACTAGAAAATACATATACGCAACATACTCAATCAATTGCACTCAAACATGTATTGCATAAGAACATATAATTACATTCAGACATGCTCAAAAATAATAAGACACATCATGCTCGACATTCAAATTAACTTAATGATTACAAGAGAGTTACAAGAGTTCCCACCTGATCTGAAGACAAGCCTCGCTTACCTCAAGATTCTCAATCCACTGGTTCATCCTTTGAATCGATCGTTGTTAATAAAGACTAACTGTTAATCACACAAGCACTCCAAGAATTAGCCAAAAGGCTCATACAAGGCTCACAACACATTTTCATACAAATCTCTAGTTATAACTAAGTGAACTATCTAATGGTTCTAAGCCCATATATGGTTCTACACCTTTTCATTATCTATTATTATCATATCAAAAGTATATTAATCCAATGAGGTTGGTTCTATAGTCCAATAAATAAGTCCTACGAAGATCTACAACCTTGTAGAAGGAACCAAAGTTCAACTCGGACAATAAAGGATCCAATTCATTAAAATAGAAATACTAGTCCTAAGCCCAAGTCCACAACACAAGCCCACTAATCCAAGGCCTGGTCAAACTGGTCAACTGACAGTCTCTAACAGTCTTAGTGGGTCACTAACGGTGAACGTCCAAGTCTTGGTCAAATAAGTCAAAAGTCTTGAACGTCCAAGTCTTGGTCAAATAAGTCAAAAGTCTAAATCGGTCAACTGAGTCCATAGAATCGGCCAAAGACTCAACTCAGGTTTAACAGGGTTAACTCAACTAAGTTAGACATCTGAGTCAAGGACAATCTACGACAGTTACAGCATCAATCAAACAACTCCAGCTTCTTCTTTAACATTTCAACTTCAATTCAGTCTTTATAAATAAACTTCAAAATCAAATTACAAATACAATTACAGCTTACCTGCAATTGCAGCTCTAAGCTTAAACAAGAGAGATTCAACTCCACCTATTCATTTAACCCTTATTCTAATACCTCAATCACCTAACTTCTTTTGTTGGATCATTACCAGATCAGTTAACTTCAACAATTCAATTACAACTACAATACCAGTAACAATACTACTAGAACCCCAAACACTCTAAAGTTGTATTGCACCTGCAATAACCACAAAATCAAATATCTTCATCCACTTCACATGTAACAGTTCATAGATCCCCTAATTCATACATTAAACTTCAACTCAGAATATACTGTCCATCTGCAATAACCACAAACATTCATTCATCATTGGATTAATCCCATACCACTTGCAATACAATTCTCACAACTGCAGCTAAACAATAATCTACTTCAACCCATCTCAGTCCAATGCCACTAGACATAAATCAGCTTCAATCTGTGCTCAGATCAACAACAACTCAGCTATTCCATTATCACCACCATTACAGACATTCTCAGACCCCCACTATTATTCATGTCCCATGTTCTTCAACCAAATCTAAACTACAACCACAATAACTCAGTTCATCTATCACAACACCATCCATCTCAAAATTACCATTTGTAACCAAATTATCATTCATCTAATTCTTTTCCCTGTATTCTAGCACAAACTTAACCAAAATATAGCTCAAGCACATATCCAACAAATCCACTTGAATTCTTAATTCGTTAAGAAACATATAAACTCAACAATGAACTGAAGGCTATACTATTTTACCTATAGAAACATTTACCTTAAATAATTTCATTCCAGCAAATTGACATCAGCTCATCTTCTTGTGTGAATCGATTCTTCAAACCTTGACTCCTTGAATATAATAAATTTCAAGACCATAACCAATTTCTTCGTCAAATCGTCTCTGAACATTCTATGAAACCCTAACCCTTCAATTCTTAATTAAACTTCTTCTCTGTAACCAATCCCTAAATTGAATACTGAATTCTTCTTCTTTGTTCTCAATACACAAAACCCATCTTTAATCACTTCCTTAGACCCTCAATTTCATCTTGTCATCCTCTTTTGCGATTCTCATGAAACCCTAATTATATATCTTCTCTGATTTAATACTTCCTCTTCTCTCCTCGTCCAGCAAAGAACAACACCACCTCCAGAAACAACCCTTGATGACTTGTCTAATTCTCCCGACCTCACAACCTCAAAACTCTCACGATCATCCACCAGAGGTGAAGAACAGAAGAAGAAGAAGAAGAAGAAGAATGGAAGAAGAAAGAGAAATAATAATGAAGAAAAAGAGGAAATACGAGAGTTATCTTCACGATCTAGAGATAAGGCCGACCAAAACTTATTAAGGCACCCAGAAAATTGATACAGGCAGCCACTCGGTCTAGATGCATAAATGATTATTTCGCCATTCACATGTATCTGATGTATACGTGTTCGTCTGATATCCGATTGACACGCTCGAGTAATCCATTCCACGTAGCTTTTCGAGATCTATTCAACAGTACTAGTTTTGTATCTAAATCGTTGTTAGATTAATTTCTATTAATTAACGTTCGTGTTAAACTAATCGAGTCATCAGCGGCTAAATTGCATTTTGACTGGTCTAAAAGCGTTGACGAGCTTGAGGATCGTTACAGTCATGCTGCTCAATGCTCTCAAAATGGTGCACTTCCTTGCTGCATCTTGCTCGCGCATCAAATTTTGAAGCTGTCTGCTACCTGGAATTCGCACGGGGGACAATCCCGTTATTCCAGATGCGCGCAGAGTTGAAATGTGTGCATTTGCTTGTGAGAAAATGCTCTCCACATTGTAGGTGTCCTATTGAACAGAAGTACGACTGATCAGATGAAAAGATGCAAAAATATGTAAATTGTATATGCACCATATTGAAAGGTTTATGTGTGGGATACGACGTCATGTTGTGAGTGGGAGGTGGCATCAAGTTGATTCTATTCTGGTGAATGAGGGTAGCTTCACGACGACCTCATGCTGGAGAAGACGGCTCGAACAGCTTGGCTTTGTGCAATGGCTATGCCTGGTGCGGTTGACTTAGCGTGTCGTCTTGGTGATGACGACTTATGGTTCACGTTATGGGTTGACATAGCATATGGACCTGTCTGCGAGAGTTAATTGCACCAGTTGAATCAAAACTGGATTGCAGATAGTTGTTGTGGATTTCGTCTACAATAGCTGCGATCAGATGGAATTTAACAGTTATGAATAAAACTTAGCTGCAGCAGTTGCGATCAACTGGACTGTAGCAGTTCGATCAACTGGAATGCAGCTGTAATTCAAAAAAGGACTGCAGCAGTTCGACAACTGGACTACAGCTGTTGTTGAGAAACTGGACTACAACAGTTTGATCAACTGGACTGTAGCTGTTATATGGAAAATGACTGCAGCAGTTCGATCAACTGGACTGCAGCTATTTTTGAGGAATTGGACTACAACAGTGCGATCAATTGGACTGCAGTAGTGGTATCAGCAATCACGAACTTTGCATATGAGCAATTTTTGGATAAAAAACGTTCACAAACGCTGAATGCGTCCTTTTTTGATGTCGCCGCTCCATTCTCAAAAAGTAAATTTTCTCCAATCGATGAAATTTCCACCCATGATGTTGGAAATTGACATGTGATCGCCACAAGCCGAAAATCACACAATTCAGACGTATGATGAAGAAGTTATCGAATGAATGATTTCATGTGGATTAAGCCGGGTGGATAGATTGCTGACGAGATAGGAGCAGTTGATGTAGTGCAACTTCCATTGATATGGTGTCAAGCTGTTTATGTAACAACTGATATGGCAAGGTGCTAGCTGACTTGGCACCCAGTTGACGTTGTGGCAGTGACATGATGATGAAGTGATGAGCATCTTGCTCCAAAAAATATTCTTTCCCAAATGTATAAATTTTACCTTCATTGAAGTATGATCGCAACGAGCCAAAAATCGTCCAATTCGGACCTCATATGAAGGAGATATCAAAGAAACAAAATTGAAGACCAAGCCCAATAAGAATAGTGTGCTCAAGCCCATAGTGGGGCATAAAAATCCGAAGAAGCAAATTGATGGGGCGCAAAAATCCTCGCTAACAGCTTGGCTCGCCGGCAACTCGGCTTGGCTTGGCTTACTGGTGTTCGGCTCATGTTGGCTTGCTTGGGGCGTAAATATCCGGCAGTGTAAACAGAAGGGGTGTAAATAAACAAGGACTACCAAAGTAAGTTACGCCAAGAACCATGGTAGCACTCTTGCCGCCGCTGGACGGAATTGGGTACGACTGCTGGGTGAGGCCGCCGGGGTAATGTCGCCGGCAACCTCCTGCTGTTTCCGGAGAAGATGACGGCGTCGAAGAAGGTGATCGTGACGGGTTGATGACATCATCCTGATGACGTCAGCTAATGCAGTTGTGGATGGGGAAAAACGATTTGCTGGTTTTTACGGAATTGAAAAGTCGACCGTGTGGAGACTCCTTGAACCGAGCGAAATATTGAACCTCACACAGATGCACTGAAAGATTGGAGTGCTTTAAGTTCGAGAGATCAATCTGTAAGACCTCGGCCTAAACCAAGAACAATGGCCGTTCCAGAGTCAATTCGGTCACAAAAGAGGATGGGTCGATCTGTAGGAGGAAAGCTGAGAACTGCATGAGATCAATGGTGATCTGAGATTGTAGGTGTGTTGTGAATTCAGCGTGAAAATGCTCTGAATGATTGAATTTTGCTCAATTGAGAGTAATTTTTGTGAGTTCGTGAAGACGAAAGATTTTTTGTATGAACTTTGATGAGAAATTGCTCGTTTTGGCAAATGTTGTTCGATTGTTCGAAAAACCTCTGTCTTTTCAATCAGGATTCAGAGACATTTTATAATGCCGTAGTTGAAAACACCATGATCCCATGAAGTGTGACAGTTGTTGGAATCATAGAATGGGAAATGGGGAAATCGTGTTAAAACCAATTACTCATCGTGCGGAGACTTGGTTAACTTTCCACCCACTACTTTGCTGACTCTTCCAACTGATTGCACGACTTTCTCACATTCTCATCGTGGGTGAACACACGTGCCGTAGACCGCCAGACCAAAACCCTAGTTGGTATCCCCCCATGTTACACGATTGAAATCTCGTGATTGTGGAGTCAGTTGATGACTTTATGGGACGATGAGTCCATGTATTGCTGAGTTGAACATGATTAGAAAATGTTTCGAAACTCATGAATTTAATGTGTCTGCTGAGACGAGGTATCATTATAACCTAAGACGAGCAAAACTGTGTTGCTAAATTGTTGAATATTGGTAGTTGAACCAATATTCTTTGATTTGAGCAAATATTGCTAGTCTGAGCGAATATTGCTAATTGAATAAATATTGCCGGTTCGAACAAATATTGCTAGTTCGAGGAAATATTGTTCTTTTGATGAATTGTTGGTAGCTGGACCAAATAAAATATTAATTTAAGTTACTGACTGCTTGGTCAAGCAAAATAAATATGAATATCAATCATGGAATCAACATAAAATTACCAGAGTGTTCGAATCTGCACAGAATCACGTTTCTGCGGAGCTCTGGATTCAAAACCCTGATTTTACCGAAATGATGATTTATTGCAAATCAACAAGGGACCGGCTACATGGGATGACGGGTTCACCATATAACGCCCATATGCTCGAATGAGCAAAAAATACCAAAGTCTCTTGAGGACCAGTTGGTGAAAGAATGATTAAATGCTGGTTTAATCATTTACTGAAATAATGCTCGTGTGTGCAACAAATCATAAAACCTGATGTAGAAAATATGAGGGGCTGACCAAGAGGTCATGAGACCGGATCTTGATGGTCGTGGGACCAGTAGATGGTCGTTTGAGCGAACTTCCAATTGTTTGGAAAGAGTTCGAACCTAATATGAGCAACTGAGCAAATTAGATTAAAATCATTAAAACATGCGGGACCAGCTGTTTGCAAGCCTCAGGGTCACCCTTGGTCGGTCAAGGGTATGTGCCCGTGTCACCACAGTGTCCGTGCTTCAGTCCTGAGAATTTTGATATTTTCTGATGCACGTTTGAGCAACATTTGGAGAAAATATGCAAAATCCATGGTTTTGCTGAAACCGGCAAAAATACATGAGATGATGTAAATAATAAATAAAACATGAGATTTCAAGGTATGGGACCGTCACGGCTACGGCATGGCCGTCCGGCTAACAAACGCGGTCCCACATGTTTATCCCAGTTTTATGTGATTTTATGTGTTTTCTCTGATTTGAGGGAAATTTCATGAAACTGGAGAGTTTGGTGAAATTAGGGAACTCTCATGAGATATAAAATAATAATAAAATAAGGAATGGGAGTGTGGGACCGGCATGGCCGGTCGGCCATGAGCGCGGGTCCCAAGCCACTCTTCCCAATTTTATGTAATTTTTGATGATTTTAGCTAACTTTTATAAAATCAAAAGGATTTGTTGAAAACCAAGATATTTTGTTGAAATCAGGGAGTTTTCATGAAATCAGGAAACAAAACACCAAATAATAATAAAATAATAGGCATGTGGGACCGGCTAGGGCCCGGTCCCACAGGTTTTTCCCTAATTTTTTAATATTTTCTATAACTTTAGAGAAAATACATGAAATTAGGTAATTTTAGGGAAAATTCATGAAATCAAGGGAATTTTCATAATTTAAGATGAAATATTAAAATAATGGGACGTGAGGTGTAGGACCGTCCACGGCCAAGGCATGACCGGCCGGCTGGCGGTCCCATGACATCGTTCCCTAATTTTATTATTTTTGATAAAATCATGTGATTTAGATAAAAATACATGAAATTAGGTAATTTTCATGATTTTAGGGAAAATTCATGAAATCAAGGAATTTTCATAATTTGAGAGAAATAATAAAATAATGGAGACATGAGGTGTGGGACCGGCCACGGCCAAGGCATGGCCGGCTGGTGCTCGGTCCCGCGACACCTTTCCTTAATTTTATTATTTTTGATAAAATCATGTGATTTAAATAACTTCTTTGAAATAAAGGAAATTTGCTCGAACGAGAGAATTTTCGTGAGATTAACGAAAAATAATAAAATGTGATAAAGTATAAAATTGGGTGCGGGACTGGTCACGGCATGAGCGGCAGGCTGATGAGCCCAGTCCCCTGGCGCCTTTGCTAATATATTATTATTAATTTTCTTCCTATTTTGCATAGGTTCCTCGTTCATTCATATTTTTTGAAATGCTCGTTCGTGCATTCAAAATGCTGGTGTGTGCATTATTTGTTAAGTACACTTGCACCATTTTTGTCAGGGCTTATTCGATGCTCAGATGCCTGTTTCATTGAATATTTATCACTAACCCGTGGAATTCTGCTGGGAAGAACCATGAATTGAAGTGACGAAATATAACGAAGAATCGTAGAATATTGCTGGATATTCAGACGATTAATTGATGGCTCGTAGAATATTGTTGGATATTCAGACGATTTAAGACAATTAATTGATGGCTCTATACTAGAAGGGCTTCCTGTCTAGGAGCATTAATTATCTGAGGGTTGAGCAATATGAACTTGCTGGAGTGTCATATTCCTCTTGCATAGTCGGGGAAAACCTGGTTACATCCCGAAGACGTTATCGCTCTATAGTAGCAGGCATGCTGTCTAGGAGCCGCCCAATCTTTCGATTCTATACAGTATGAGATGTGACGTGGCTCAGCCGGGAGACTACACATCTACACCTTCCCTGAGAGACTTTCTCGATCATAGGTTTTATGGCATGAGCTTTCATGCTTTATTGAGAGACATGTGCCTCAATACTCATCCGATTGTTGGATCCAGAGTAATTACTGAAATTGCTCAGTATTCATGAGATGTGTCGTGGTCTCAGCTGAGAGACCACACATCCACATCTTCTTTGAGAGAACTTTCTCAATCTGAGGTTTTATGAGCTTTCACGCTTTAATGAGAGACGTGGGTCTCAATACTCATCCGATTGCGGGGATCCGGAGTATACTTTTACAATTTTACCCATTTTCGAAAATCCACCATCTACATTAAGTCCCCTGCTTAGTGAGGAACAGTCATGTTCCTCAGTCAGCATTGAATTGTGATTTTCCAGGTACGGACAAAAATAAGTAATTGAACTTAGTCATAAGATAAGACATTATCGGATTTCGACTGAATGAGCAAACCATGGTTTAAGCGGAACCCCAGTGGCGTAATAGAGCATCATCCAGTGAGCATAAATTGGTGGAGAACCGTTGATTCGATGGTGGAACCTTGGTCGATTTAGGATTCACGGGTCCAGGACCAAGAAAGGGAATCTGCGGACGTTCGTTCGTTAGTTTAAGAAACAAACAAGATAGACCTGAGTCTAATGATAAAATTTTGTCTATGAGCTTTCACGAAAAACAATTTTTTTTTTTAAATACGTAAGATTTCACAAAGTGGAATAAACTCTCGTTTCAAAGGTGAATGCTCGTACGAGAGAAAAGTTTTTTTTAATAGACATTGCGTCTGTTAGTAATAAAATTTTGTTTATGAGCTTTCATGAAAATTTTATCTTCGAGCTTTCAGAAATCTTTGAAAATATACTCTCACTTCAAAGACAGATGCTCGTGCGAGGGAGCAAAATATATAAACATCGTTTTTCAAATATACGTGAGTTTCACGTTAAATATTTATATATTTTGTAAAATCATGTTTTGATTTTGAACAACTGTTGAAAGTAGACAATTATATATGATGAAATAATGTCTGTATGTGAGTTTTCACAATTGTAAAATGGACGTCTGTCCAATTTTTGAAAAACCAATGAATGTTAAAATTCACGTGGGTTGTTCACGGTTTGATGAAATCAAGTCATGATTATGAATAATGAATTTTGCTCGACTTTGCAGGTTTGAAGGAACGAGCAAATTTTCGAAATTTTGACGTTATAATCACTACAGCTAGTGAAATTGTAAATAGGTAAGAGTTGGATTGTTACCGTTTCAGCGCGTGCTTGTTGTTGGTATATCCATGACTCCATGTATTTCGCCTCGGATAGTGGTGACTTCTGGTTACAACCACCCTTCTGGATCTTCCGGCGAACACTCTAGAAATATCAAGTCAAACATGAAGACGTTTGCATATGTTCATCCTGGGATGAATCAACCTTTCAGAGACGCTGGAAAGCTGGTACTTTGTATGTCTCTAGATCATCTGTGAGTCGTCCATTATCAGTAGAAGCACCGCCGACTTCAGCAAATGAGACTATCGGCTGAAGATGAAGTTCGGCTTTGTGTTGATGGTGTAGCTCCTGATTCAGATGTGGATGAACGAAGAATTTCGCCATAATTCGTCATCAGAAAATTCAGAAATTAGGTCTTCATTGAAATTGTTGTAGAATCTTCGTTCGATGTTGGATTTTCGCGGTCTACCCATGTATCCTCATGCCCAGGAAATTTTCAAACTTTATGAAAGAATATTTTTGGGTTCCGAGCATGTTTAGGATCCAAAATCGACGAAACAGTAAACTTCCAGGAGACCTTCAGAAGATTTTCAGCTGGCATGTGGTCCAATGTTTTGGCCACAACTTTTGTCTCATTTCTTCAGTTGCTGTGAAGTTTGGATATGTTGAAGAGGACATCCATACGAAGAGAATGGTGTATGACCCATCCACAAATTCTTCACCAATTTCTCCCAGATCGTCGGTTTGTACAGGGCAGTGTAAAATCATCTCAGACGAGCTTGTTGTAAAACATTCATGTTGTGTCTTTAGACCATTCGCTTGTGTCTTGAACGGTTGGTGAAGGCTTTTAATGTCATTGATTCCTTTGAGATCAAGACCCTTCGATTGATACATGAGCATGGTGCTTGCAGCGCCATCTTGCTTCTGTTAGTCGTAGAACATCACTTCTGAAACCCTGGTCACGAGACCGTAGCTGAGGTTGCTCTCGAGACGGGATGATGTAATGACCATGGTTTCATGTCCCGGTGGTAGCATTGATTTTATGATGAATGATTAGCACATGAGAGTCTGGTGTCACGAGTCTTGGACTGTAAAACTGATCGTTATGATCAGTGGATCGTCAGTCCCCCGTATTTTGTTAAATCTCTTCTTTTCGTTTCCTCTTCTTCTGGCAAGACTTGGATAGAGGACCCAGGTAGAAAAATTGATGTAAAGACCCAGGTGTTCGAAGTTGGAGGTACCTTTATGAAGGACTTAGAGCAAGTCTTATGGTGGAAGAGTTCCATCTTCCACGCCACCTCAGCATTTGGAACCGTGGATGGAAGTGCAAGTGTAGTGGTGGAATAGTGAAAACGCTATTCTTAATAGCGCTAAAAAAACGCTATTAAGAATAGCGTTTTTTTCTCAGCCGTTAGATTTCAACAACTCATCCTAAATCTACGGAAAAAAAGAACGCTATTCTTAATAGCGTTTAACGCTATTCTTATTGGCGTTCAGATGGATTCCACGAACCCTTCCACGAAACGGTGGAACCTTGCTTGGATTTTCTGTGGAAAACCCCAACTTGGAAGCCATTAGACTTGACATTCCATGGTTTTTCCACACGTGGAATAGGTTGGATTCCACCATAAGACTTTCTCTTAGCGAAAAGACTTGGTGGACACCGATCGACTGTGGAAGTTATGAATCCCGTCTAAGAATTGTTGCATGCATGTTGTACGCTCTGGAAGCTGTAGGAACCTCATACGACGTCGGAATTTGATGCTTGACCCCAACTTTTGAAGCTAAGAGACTGAGTTGTCTAATAAGATAAGAATACTCAATTTGTAGTTGTACATGTCATCCAACGAAGCGTGCACATTTGTAATTTGTAATCCCGTACAAATTTTTCAGATTTCGTAGACCTGACGGTAAAGGCCATATCTTTCAGCTCGTATGTCCGATTGATGCACTCTTTTGGTATGTTGTAGAAGAGACATAGACGAACATCTTTTGTTGAGGAAACATTGTCCCATTCCTCACCCATTGGTACGTTTTTGCAAACCCATGGCCTGAAGTGTGTTGTATCTCATTTGTAGAGGTGATGAGAACATCTTGTAGAAGACTCTGGATTATGCCCACCAGTCGTGTTAGCTTTGGGAAGACTTTCATGTGAGCATGTTATTAGGTCTACACATCTTGATATAAATCATTGGTTCTTAGAGAAGTCCGCTTCATATGTAACACTTCAGAGAATGATTAGTTGATGAATCCCTGAGGATGTTGCTCCTGAGACCGTTGTTGGTGCTGAAACCATGAATGATTACACTCCATAGATCTTTGTCGATGCTGAGATCATAGATTGTGTTCCTATAGAGATTATTGTTGATGCTGATACCATGGTTGAAGTTGCTCCAAAGACCGAAAAGGCTAGAATCATGATTATAGATATAATCTTTGCTCCTTCATCCAGTGAGACTTTTACATTCACGAATTAGTTGATGAGTTGAGCGTCCCTAAGATGAAGGTGTAATGAGAGTTCAAATTGAATGCTCCTGAAAGCATAACTTTATCATGAACTGGCTTTGTCAGTAAGTCGACGTTGTTGAGGTAGATAACATCAGCAGTTTTCATACTGGACGTGATTTGTAAAGAGAAGAAGTTCCTCAATCATGCAAGGGCCTGTGATGTAGAGAAATCCCGTTGATGAAGTTTCATGGAATCACCTCAGGTTGCCCAGTATATGTTGAAGGAGTTAGTTCCATCCATGTATGAATGATGTTACATCTGCTTCAGAAGTCTTATCATGGGATAATGAAGACTTATCGATTGTAGTTTACTTTGATCGTGCTGGTGTTGAATCAATGTATCATCGTTGAGATATTTGTGTTGAAGCTGTACTCTTTGATTGTGAGTACAATTTGATGGCTTCTTAGATGCTTGAGCGTTGAGGCGTATATTCCTTTAGTATCGAATGTATTAGGGGTTTGATCATCTCGGCCTTGGAGTATCTTCTGTTGATTCAGCATCCCTTTCGCTGCAGTAGTGGGATCCGACACTTGTGCAGACATCAGAGCTTTCTAATTTTGTGGAACACATTGACTTGCAGGAGAAACTCCCAAAGTGTTTTTTGCCATTCTTGGACATCAATAATGAATGTTTCGGTGCTTGATTCGGAGAAACGTCAGATTCAACCACTTGGTAAAATACTAATGTGGTGAAGCTACCATTCATAACATCTTGTAAAGTTGCTAGCATAATTAAGTCCCCATGCTAGGATAGCATGTGGGGAAATAAATGACATGGACATGGAATGAGACTTTCCTGAGTGCGAAACCTCTTGATGAATGTCTGTGCATCTTTTGCAGGTTCTTGGTTCAACCTCGTTAAAGTTTTTGAAATTCCTCAAAGTACTCTGATGATGGAATGTCCGTCAAATCTTCTGGATCAGAACTTTCTTCGTTGGAGAGATGTGTAACCAAAGGTGCTTTGCAAGTACCCATCTTTTCATCGCGGATCCACGCTCGTCTGAAGGACATGTCGTATCCTGGATCTTCCTGATTATGTGAAACTTGGTTGAACTTATGTTCACTTTGAGAATGATGTAGCCATAAGTATCTCCGAACGCTCCTTCAAGATCTCTGATTGAGATGGAGCATGAGTATCTTCTTGTCGAGTGATGCATGTGAATCCAATGGTTTTCAGTGGAATGTTGTTGATGGCAGTGTCAGCATCGATCAACGTTCTTCCAAATTCGTTTCTTCTGAGATTGACTGTAATCAGCAGTCCCCAGTCGTATATCTCTTGATCGGAATGGACTTCTTGACACGATGTGGTTCAGTACTATGAACATGTCTCTCCTTTGTGCCTTCGACAGATAAAGCAATTCACGTTCGACCAAGGATTGGACTGCCTCTTTGATAGGTTGTTCAGAGAGTGTAAAGGTTCTGACTGAGAGAGGATTCTTGTGTACTCCTTCAGTCCCCAATTGAAGCTATTTTGGATCAACCTTCTGTTTGAAAATGTGCTTCAAAACTCCACAGTCTCTAGTGGGATGATTGACGAACCTGTGGAAGTCACCTCTTCAATGGAATCAGGTGCTTCTAGATCAGGAACTCTTGTGCGTTGGTCAGAGGCTTGTGCATCTTGCTTATCCTTCCTTTTTGCTTTTGAAGGAGCTGAGGTATGCTTGCGCGGAGGTTTGGATTTCCGTTTTCTCGCTTCTGCAACAGTGTTTGTGGAAGGCTGGAGGTTTTACTGCTTCTTGATCAGACGTCTGCTACCTAGAGTGTCCCGCGGTTCTTCAGCCTTTGTAGATTTTGTTCTTTCCATTAAAGCGGGTGCAGTAGTTGTCGATCTCTTCGCTGCTTCATGAAGCTCTGAGAAGGTCTGGAAACGAAGATTTTCCAATAAAGATCTATAGACTGGGATCATGCCGTTGATACACAAGTCTACCAGTTGCTGCTCCGTGACGTTTGGATCATGACAGTCCAAGGTTTTGACTCTGAATCTTTTCACGTGGTCATTGGGATGTTCACTGTTCTTCTGAAACATTCTTACAAGATCAAAGAGAGTGACTTACTCGGACACAAAGAAGTAATTTTTGTAGAAGGCATTGATCATTTCTCCCCAATCGTTGATAGTTCCTGGTGTGATGTTATTGTACCAGGTGTATGCCCTGCCTTTCAAAGATTTTGAAAATTCCTTGAGGCGAACAACGTGGTTGTGTTCATGTGCTCCCAAAGATTCCAGGAAACGAGAGACATGTTCTCGAGCATTGTTTGTTCCATCATATAGAGTGAAGGTTGGAGAAGTATAACCTTTCGGAAGAGGGATATTTTGCGTAGCAGCAGGGTACGTAGGCTGGTGAAGATGGACATGTGATGTCTTGTCCTCTCCATGGTTCTCCAAAAAGCGCTCCAAATCTTCCCGGGTGATGAAATTTGATGATTCCTTTATTGATGAATCGTCTGCAGCTTTGCGGACTTCGTTGTCATTCACTGTATGAATTGGAACCACCTCAGGATCAGCATATAAGGTTGTCTCCTTTTCTTTTCCCTTTCCTTGAGTTTTCTCTGAAATCTTGTCAGTGAGAGTTTAAATAGCTTCTTCTGTGCAGCATCCATGTTAGTCTGATTCTTGGCAAGAGTTTCCTGCACCTTCATGAGATCGCCCATGGTAGGCGGATTTTCTCTGATTTCTTCGGGATGCCGGCTGAAGAGTAAATCATTCCGGCGTGGAGTAACATCACTGCCATTGTTAGAAGCAGGAATAGTTTCTGGAATATCATCGTTAGTGTTGATAGTGCTAGCATTATTTGTGTTAGGATCTGCAATTGCGCGTGACCTAAGATCAACCATCTTGTGAAATCTTGATATTGCAACCGAGAGATTAATCTCCCACTGTGGTCGTCAATATGTGGTTGGGGAAAAACGATTTACTGGTTTTTACGGAATTGAAGAGTCGACCGTGTGGAGACTCCTTGAACCGAGCGAAATATTGAACCTCACACAGATGCACTGCAAGAAGGGAGTGCTTTAAGTTCAAGAGATCAATCTGTAAGACCCCAGCCTGAACCAAGAACAATGGTCGTTCCAAAGTCAATTCGGTCACAAGAGAGGATGGGTCGATCTGTAGGAGGGAAGCTGAGAAATGCATGAGATCAATGGTGATCTGAGATTGTAGGTGTGTTGTGAATTCAGCGTGAAAATGCTCTGAATGATTGAATTTTGCTCAATTGAGAGTAATTTCTGTGAATTCGTGTAGACGAAAGATTGTCTGTATGAACTTTGATGAGAAATTGCTCATTTTGGCGAATGTTGTTCGATTGTTCGAATAACCTCTGTCTTTTCAATCAGGAGTCAGAGACATTTTATAATGTCGTAGTTGAAAACACCATGATCCCATGAGGTGTGGAAGTTGCTGGAATCAGAGAATGGGAGGAAATCGTGTTAAAACCAATTACTCATCGTGCGGAGACTTGGTTAACTTTCCACCCACTACTTTGCTGACTCTTCCAACTGATTACACGACTTGTTCACATTCTTATCGTGGGTTAACACACGTGTCGTAGACCGCCAGACCAAAACCCTAGTTAGTATCCCCCCATGTGACACGATTGAAATCTCGTGATTGTGGAGTCAGTTGCTGACTTTATGGGACGATGAGTCCATGTATTGCTGAGTTGAACATGATTAGCAAATGTTTCGAAACTCATGAATTTAATGTGTCTGCTGAGACGAGGTATCATTATAACCTAAGACGAGCAAAACTGTGTTGCTAAATTGTTGAATATTGATAGTTGAACCAATATTCTTTGATTTGAGAAAATATTGCTAGTCTGAGCGAATATTTCTAATTGAATAAATATTGCCGGTTCGAACGAATATTGCTAGTTCGAGCAAATATTGTTCTTTTGATGAATTGTTGGTAGCTGGACCAAATAAAATATTAATTTAAGTTACTGACTGCTGGCTCGAGCAAAATAAATATGAATATCAATCATGGAATCAACATAAAATTACCAGAGTGTTCGAATCTGCACAGAATCACGTTTCTGCGGAGCTCTGGATTCAAAACCCTAATTTTACCGAAATGATGATTTATTGCAAACCAACACCGGACCGGATACATGGGATGAAGGGGTCACCATATAACGCCCAGATGCTCGAATGAGCAAAAAATACCAAAGTCTATTGAGGACCAGTTGGTGAAAGAATGATTAAATGCTGGTTTAATCATTTACTGAAGTAATGCTCGTGTGAGCAACAAATCATAAAACCTGATGTAGAAAATATGAGGGGCCGACCAAGAGGTCATGAGACCGGCTCTTGATGGTCGTGGGACCAGTAGATGGTCGTTTGAGTGAACTTCCAACTGTTTGGAAAGAGTTCGAACCTAATATGAGCACCTGAGCAAATTAGGTTAAAATCATTAAAACATGCGGGACCAGCTGTTTGCAAGCCTCAGGGTCACCCTTGGTCGGTCAAGGGGATGTGCCCGTGTCACCACAGTGTCCGTGCTTCAGTCCTGAGAATTTTGATATTTTCTGATGCACGTTTGAGCAATATTTGGAGAAAATATGCAAAATCCGTGGTTTTGCTGAAACCGGCAAAAATACATGAGATTTCAAGGTATGGGACCGGCATGGCTACGGCATGGCCGACCGGCTGACAGACGCGGTCCCACATGTTTATCCCAGTTTTATGTGATTTTATGTGTTTTCTCTGATTTGAGGGAAATTTCATGAAACTGGAGAGTTTGGTGAAATTAGGGAACTCTCATGAGAGATAAAATAATAATAAAATAAGGAATGGGAGTGTGGGACCGGCATGGCTAAGGCATGGCTGGTCGGCCATGAGCGCGGGTCCCAAGCCACTCTTCCCAATTTTATGTAATTTTTGATGATTTTAGCTAACTTTCATAAAATCAAAAGGATTTGTTGAAAACCAAGATATTTTGTTGAAATCAGGGAGTTTTCATGAAATCAGGAAACAAAACACCAAATAATAATAAAATAATTAGGCACAGGATTTTTTCCTAATTTTTTAATATTTTCTATAACTTTAGAGAAAATACATGAAATTAGGTAATTTTAGGAAAAATTCATGAAATCAAGGGAATTTTCATAATTTAAGAGGAAATAATAAAATAATGGGACGTGAGGTGTGGGACCGGCCACGGCTAAGGCATGACCGGTCGGCTGGCGGTCCCATGACACCTTTCCCTAATTTTATTGTTTTTGATAAAATCATGTGATTTAGATAAAAATACATGAAATTAGGTAATTTTCATGATTTTAGGGAAAATTCATGAAATCAAGGAATTTTCATAATTTGAGAGAAATAATAAAATAATGGAGACGTGAGGTGTGGGACCGGCCACGACCAAGGCATGGCCGGCTGGTGCTCGGTCCTGCGACACCTTTCCTTAATTTTATTATTTTTGATAAAATCATGTGATTTAGATAACTTCTTTGAAATAAAGGAAATTTGCTCGACTGAGAGAATTTTCGTGAGATTAGCGAAAAATAATAAAATGTGATAAATTATAAAATTGGGCGTGGGACTGGTCACGTCATGACCGGCCGGCTGATGAGCCCAGTCCCCTGACGCCTTTGCTAATATATTATTATTATTATTATTATTCCTATTTTGCATAGGTTCCTCGTTCATTCATATTTTTTGAAATGCTCGTTCGTGCATTCAAAATGCTGGTGTGTGCATTATTTGTTAAGTACACATGCACCATTTTTGTCAGGGCTTATTCGATGCTCAGATGCCTGTTTCATTGAATATTTATCACTAACCCGTGGAATTCTGCTGGGAAGAACCATGAATTGAAGTGACGAAATGTAACGAAGAATCGTAGAATATTGCTGGATATTCAGACGATGGTTTGTAGAATATTGCTGGATATTCAGACGATTAACTGATGGCTCGTAGGATATTGCTGGATATTCAGACGATTTAAGACAATTAATTGATGGCTCTATGGAGCATTAATTATCTGAGGGTTGAGCAATATGAACTTGCTGGAGTGTCATATTCCTCTTGCATAGTCGGGGAAAACCTGGTTACATCCCGAAGACGTTGTCGCTCTATACTAGCAGGCATGCTGTCTAGGAGCCGCACAATCTTTCGATTCTATACGGTATGAGATGTGTCGTGGCCTCAGCTGAGAGACCACACATCTACATCTTTTCCTAGAAACTTTCTCCATCAGAGGTGGCATGAGCTTTCATGCATAGAGACATGAGTCTCGATACTCATCTGATTTCCGTATCCTGAGTAATTACTGAAATTGCTCAGTATTCATGAGATGTGTCGTGGCCTCAGCTGAGAGGCTACACATCTACATGTACTCTGAGAGACATCCTTCTCAGTCAGAGATTTATGGCATGATCTTTCATGCTTAGAGACATGAGTCTCAATACTCATACGATTGCCGTATCCGGAGTAATTACTGAAATTGCTCAGTATTCATGAGATGTGTCGTGGCCTCAGCCAGGAGACTACACATCTACACCTTCCCTGAGAGACTTTCTCGATCAGAGGTTTTATGGCATGAGCTTTCATGCTTTATTGAGAGACATGAGCCTCAATACTCATCTGATTGCCGGATCCGGAGTAATTATTGAAATTTCTCAGTATTCATGAGATGTGTCGTGGTCTCAGCTGAGAGACTACACATCCACATCTTCTCTAAGAGAACTTTCTCAATCAGAGGTTTTATGAGCTTTCACGCTTTAATGAGAGACGTGGGTCTCAATACTCATCCGATTGCCGGATCCGGAGTATACTTTTACAATTTTACCCTGTGTCGAAAATCCACCATCTACATCAGTTAACGTCCGGTTAACGGCGTCATGACTGTGTTAAAAGAGATGAATCGGATTGGCTAGTTGGTTGACGGCGTATGACTTCTAACGACGTTGTGACGTGCTGCTGACGACATCATACAATGGATTGCTGATTGGGATTCCTGCTGACGTGGCACTGCTGACTTAGCGCTCGGAGCTGACGTGGCATTCTATGGTGAGTTTGCATCGCTGACTTGGCACCTCGTAACTGACGTGGCACATCATAGTCGGCTTAGTTCGTATGTTGCCGATGTGGCATGCTGATGTGGTTGAAGTGGGTGAAGAAGACCTATGACATGGGTGACAACTTCTTAGCGTGGGTTACAACTTCCTTGACGTGGGTGAACATGACCCTTTGAGGGTTAACGGAATTTCTGCCGGCATTGGCTTTTTTTTCTGAAACTTTTCGTCACGCTTTTACTGAACACGATGTTTTTGGTGTTGTTGATGAAAACAGGGTTAAAAACATGAAATAGCATAAAGATGAGAGACACGAGTTTAACGTGGTTCGGCATAGTTTGCTTACATCCACGGACGAATCCCCTTGGGGAGTGAAATTTTATTGATATTTAGAATTACAGTGGATTTTTTCCTGTCCTATTTCTTCTACCAGGGCATCACTATTTATATCGCTGAACAATTAATTTCGAGATAAACTTAAATGGCATTAATCTCCCTGCATGCCTCCTGGAATCAATTCTGCATGAAACTGCCTGCATGCCTCCTTGAATTAACTCTGAATGAAACTGCATACATGCCTCCTTGAATTAACTCCGCATGAAACTGCCCGCATGTATTAATTCTTCACTGGCTGGCTTCTGCATTGATCTGCCCTGCATGGTTCCATTCAGCTGTTGACTGTGACTGTCAAGCTTTGAATGGAATGACCTACTGGCAGACTTGCTTGACTGGTATAACTAGCTGGCAGTATGGATGGATGTTGGCTGGCAGCACAGCTGACAACATGGGTAGAGACTAGCTGGCAGTGAGGTATAGTACTTAACTGAAACTGGTTAGAAGCGCGACTGACAACTTTACTTCGACAGTTAACCGACAGTTGACTTTGTCCATTGACCTGGTATGGACTTCATGGAGCCCTGGACTTGCTGGTAGCTATTTCAGTGGGTTGGCTGGTGGCAGCTGAATAGTGGCCCAAAAAAATATTCTGGCCCAATATGTGGTATTTTTACTCATGGTACAAACATCTACATAACCAACTAGTAGGATCTTCAAAACCTTTGAGACTTGGAAAAACTAGTTTAACACCACCTTTCAGTTTTACGGAAGTTTTTGAAAAAGAACCTCCATTTTTATTCTATTGTTGTCTCTCACAAGTTGACCGTTTTTCATCACCTTCTGTATTGGTTTGCATCAAAACAAACTTTCCGAGGAGATCAGTTAGAGCAGTTATTTTTTCAATGATTACCTTTTGATTTTTAGTCATAATTTCTTTTAGATCTTCTGTAGTTTTTTCTATATTTTCAACCCTCGCATCCATTTTCTGATTTTTTCGCCAAGATGGTGGAAATGCAGTAGTATGATTAGTTTTCTTGGAAGCAATGATTATGTTTTGTGGAAGCGAAAACCTTGCTCTGGTAATACCACTTGTTACGATCACACAAGGGAATCCACAGTATATGGTAAAGGGGATGACTTGATGATAGTTTAAGATGGATAATAATGGTTAGGATATGAAAGTTGATGGTGAAGAAGTGAAGATAGATAGGTTTACAGACGAACCCAACGTCCAAGCTTACTGAGGAGCTTTAACCTCAGGCTTACTGACGAGCCTTCCGTCCAAGATAACACACAGTGTAATCTCTTTCAATAACTTAATTCAATTGATTCCCTTTTTCATTAATTCTCAAATCTTAAATAGATTACAAAATATATGGAACGATCCCATTAACCCTCTACATGCTACAAACTAGGAAGTAAACTAATTCAAAACCAACTAAAACAACTTTATATGGACTCTTAACTAAGGGAAACACGTTCACAGTTGAACAAGTAAACACCTAATTATTCTCTAAACTTGTTAACCTGACATAACATTAAAAACAAAATTCAAATATTGAATTATCAAAAGAAACTAAAACAATAACCGTAACTGGACACGACTTTGAAGAAAAACTAATCTTCTAAATATCATCAGAAGTCAGGATTTGTAAATCCTAAACTAAACACTCGGCGAAGACATCAGAGACTCGGTCCTGTAAGAATTTGTAATTCGCATCCCCATTGTACGTTTCGATTGCTCTCACTGCTTTCCTGATTTTAGTTTCTTTTTTCGTTTTACCCGTCTTTTTTCACTGCCTCAACTCTTTTCATATTGCTTTGAATCCTCTTTCTATGCGGTACTTCTCGTATGTAAATCATCAGTTCGTCCCTACTCATAGGATTTACTTTTAACGGTGACTTGGTGGGTCGCGACATTGGATTCTCCTCCTTGTGAGCTTATCTTGTTAACATATAATGAAGAATCTCAGGAGGTCTTTGAAATAACCAAATTCAATAAATGTCCTGACATTACAAGCCATGGTTTTAGGGTGATGCCGAATAAAAACTTGGTTTCTATAATTTTGTTGAGATTATTAGTGTAAAACCCCGTAATTTTCTTAACATGATTTTCGCGTTTAAAACCCTATCCATATTACTTATTCGGATTTAAATATAAAGCTCAATATTTAGTTATGAGTATGCTTATGGTTGCGAAAAATAAATAAATAAAATAATAAATATTTTGATTATGATGTATATCTTGAAAATATAAATCATCTTTTATTTTGATTAATTAATTGATTATGGCAACAATGGGTGCAATGATTTATAGTTGCATTAATTTTAGACATTTTTCTTAATGTTAGGAAAGAGATTTATTATTTTAGCTAGCTATGAATTTTAAATACATAAGAGATTGAAAATGGAAGATTTGATTTATTTTGGCAATTTAATATTTGGTTGTTATGAAAAATATGTGTGCAATTTCTTACATTAATTAATATGTGAGTAAAGAATATATATATATATATATATATACATTTAAGTTTTAAAGATAAATTAGGAAGATAAATTAGGAAACTGATTGATTAGTGCTAATTGCATGCATATGATAAACCAAAATTGGAGTAATTTTCCTTATTTACGTGTCTAATCAATGTTAGCAAAATTCAAGGAATTTTATTTAGTATATAAATATGAAATTATACTTAGATGTATGAAAGGTATATTTGGATAAAAATAGAAATATCATTAATAACAACTTAAGGAATTTCTTTGTGTTAGGAATTAAAGAGTTATTTTACTTATGTATACATATCAAACAAGATGTTTTATTTTCTTTTAATATGTTTGAATAAATAAATAGCATGCATTAGTTGTCACTTTATGGTAGGTAATAAAATTTAAATGAACGGGTTTTGTTTGCATGCGCTTGGTTTGATTAAAATATTTCCTAATTAATAAGATAAAAGTTATTTTGACATTACGGACTTTATTTTCTATATTTTTTTTGTAATGATGTTATTTATAAAAAAACGAAAACAATAGAGAAAACAAAAAGTTATTCATCACTTTCATCTTTCTCTCTTTCTCTTTCTCTCTCTTATTTTTTTTTCTTTTCAAACAATAATAAGAAAACAAAACCCTTTACCAGTCACTTTCAATACCTTCTTCTCATAGTTTTATTGATACAATAAATCAAAAATAAAAGCATCAGATTTATTATTCTTGGAAAAAGGTGTTTGTACTTACAGCAAGATTTGTAGATTGTTATTTGAGGTAGGGGTTTCTAACTAATACAAAAATGAAAACCTATTTGAGCATTATAATTATATTGTTTTGTTTTTCATTTTTATGTTAATAATCATGATGGTTGTTTTAAATTTATTAAGTTGTTTTGTTTGTATAAATTGATTTATTTATGAAATTTGCATATTGATTATTAACCATTATTATTAGATTATTCTAGATTTTTACTTTAACAATTGATACAGGTAGTAATGTTTTTTTTTCTATTTGTTAAGGAAATTATTTTTATGCATTGTACTTGAGTTTTAATTATTGGAAATGAGTTTGGTATTTGTATGCGGGTAATTGTGTTTATTAGAAACGGACATATAAGTTTCTCTGTTGTTGAAATGTCAGGCCTTTATGGCATCAACGCCACTGGTGGCTACCCTGGGAAGACTGTTCGGGGAACAATAATGGTTCTGTCAGGCCTTTATGGCATCCCACCACTGGTGGCTACCCTTGGGAAGACTGTTCGGGGAACAGTAGGTTTGTTTAACGGAATAACTTTGACAATTAGATTAAGAATCTAGAATTTTAGATTGAAGATTTTGAGT
Source organism: Papaver somniferum (assembly GCF_003573695.1). NCBI lineage: Eukaryota > Viridiplantae > Streptophyta > Magnoliopsida > Ranunculales > Papaveraceae > Papaver > Papaver somniferum. The sequence continues at coordinate 172,386,043 of NC_039363.1, read as the reverse complement.
AAGAGAATGTTGATTATTTGTGGATGAGAATAGCGTAAGTATTATTGCGAGTAAGAAAATGTTAATTATTTGTGGCTGAGAATAGCGTAAGTATTATTGCGAATTATTATGCATGATGTTAATTATCGTATCTGTTACACTTGTTTGATTTCGTTGCACTATTATTTTTTTGAAACTTCCCACTGGGCTGTGGTTTGCTCACCCCTTTTTCCTCCCTTTCCACAGAGAATGAAGAAAGACTAACCGTAAAAGAAATTATTATTATCATGGGGATTTGGGCTTTGCGCATTTTGAATTAAACCAGAGTGTTGGATCGTTTTAATTTACTTTGATTTTGTAATTATTATTTTACAGTTTTGTAATTTTAAACGTAATATTTTATTTCATTTTATAAATTTCATTTGAGTTTATTTTTTGTATTTTATTAAAATGTTTTGGAACGGAAAATCTCGTCCTACACGAGTGGCGGTTCGAAATTTTGGACTTGCTAGCTGGATCGGACCCGACCCACAAGGTCGAATCCGTGTCTGCTGGAAGTCTGAAAATTCCGGGTTGTCACAATTAGTCCCACATTGCCTGTGTTATCTAAGATCCCGCGGTTTATATTCCTTGGGTCCACTCTACCCATTGCCAATTGTTTTGAGTTTGATGCCCATATTCTATCATGGTATCAGAGCTAGGCCCTATATGAGAAGTAATACCTAGTAAGACCCAAGAAAATTTTAAGGAAACCTTGCCTTAAAATTTGGGCAATGAACTATTATCCATAAGGATATAATTGTAAAAAATACTTAAAAGTACTTTTATCTCTTTTTTTCTTTTAAATTTGTGCAAACTTGAACTAAGTCATCTACTTAGATAAGAAGGGAAAAATAAGGTAGGGTTCAAATATGAGGAGTAGTTTTCTTCTCTCTTTTTTTGTTAAATTTTTTTCATCATAGTCTTCATCTCTTATGTAAAAATCTTTTGATATTTCGATGTCAATTGATTTTTTTTCTTTGAAAAGAAACATTTGATCTTCTTTTTAAAGAGAATAAAACTAAAAAAATAAGGAAAAAATAAACCAATTTAGCTGCTTATGTGGATGCCACCTAAGGGTGGGAACATTCGGTGCACAGAAAATGGAAGTCGCAGGCCCAAAAATCATTTTTGAAAACTAAAAGTAATGTTAAAATTGAAACATGGTATATCACAAAGTGGGCCAAAGAAAGAGAGTTTTGAGCAAATTCGCAATAGCAAGAGGTGAGTATTTGACCCGAAATCTGATCAGGACCTACTATATTTTTGCGAGTAGGCACCAAACCGTTCATCAATGGATTGGATGCAGATGTAATTCTTAAAATCCAACGTATTTGGGATTGGGTGCGAGTGCAATCTAAAAAACCTGTTGGAAATCTGCACCCATGAGATTAAAAATGTTTACGATATTTTTATAAAATATAGGTTAGTTTTGTATTTTTATTAGTCCAGTATATAAGAAACTTATATCTCCATGATTTTATTCCATCAAACATTTAGAACTTTAGATTGAGATACAAATTCAAGTCTTCTTCTTTTTTGTCATTGTATTCAAGTCATTGTTGTTAATTATCTGCATCCAATCTGTCCATCAGTGCATTCATTGAATGTTGGATTGGATGCAGATACCAAATTTGGAATCCGTAATTGATAGACACATTTTTGTGTCTAATTTGATCTCAATACTATTTATTGTTGGCACTCGATTTTGTACTAATTTTGATATTTTATGTGTTTGTAGGCATTTTTGGGAATAAAACATTTTTGGAAAAATCAGGTCGAAAAGTTTTCTAAAGCACCTGGAGGAACGTGTTATTCGGACTCTCTATTTCGGATAAGGGGCACTTCATATGATAAGGGGTACCCATTTGATATTCGCACCCAAGCAGCCTGTTAAGGGGCGACCTTTTCTTCCCCATTTGAATTTGAAATTGGCCGGAAAAATGTGTTTGAAACTGCCAGAACTAGGGTTCGAGTTTTGGAAGCTTTCTAGTGAGACTAAATCGTTGTCTTTAATTGGGTATCTTCCAGTGGGATTAACAGGCATGACAATGTTGTTCGATCTGATTGAAATTGGATGGATAATTGGGAGCTGATCGAGTTCACGGTTATGGCGGGAAAGAACTGCGGGATTTTCTGTTTTGGTTTTGGGAAGTTGTTGGTCGGATTTGGACACAATATTGGATCCGTATCAACTTGTTTGACCAAGACAGGCTTGTTAATGGGCATGGTTTCGAAGAAAAATGAGTTGAGTCATGCATTGAAGAAAACAGAGGAATACTCGGCGTTGGTTAGATATTCACGGGATTACGTGTGGGGAGACCGAGTTTTACTCCAACGGAGGTTTTTTTTCAGCGTGCTGGTGCATCGAGATACCGTGCAGGCATGTGGAAGAGTAAAACAGGGAAGAAAATATTCCCGAGTTATGGTTTGACGACGAGAATATTGGAGAGTTATTATGAAGTTATTCTTGCTTCTGTCGAGTATAAAAGGGCCCGTGGGATCATATACAAGGGGATGGAGAGTTAGGGGTTAGAACAGAGAGCAACAGAGTGATCAAATCACGAGTTGCAGAGAGAAATTTCTGCTGCTGCAGAGAAGATGAACATGAAGAACATTAATTGTTAAGGATAGTCGTTTTCTAGGGTCGTATATTTCAAGTCTGCAACAGTCCATTAGTCACGCTTATCTTCAGTTAGTAACACCTCCTTTAACAGTGTTTCTTTGTAACAGTTGCATCTGTAACAATTATAACTGTTACAAAGGCCCTGTTTTATACCTTTTCTCCTTGTAAACACCTTTTTGAGCAATGAAAAATTCCTTTGAGTGTTTTTTCACCATGCGGAGCTAGACCCCATCACTGGGACAACGGAGGAAGCAACTTTTCATGATTGTGGTAAATGAATTAATTCTTTTATTAACTTTTTGCATAGATTTAATTGCTTTATGATTTCTATTAATTATTTGTTATTTTGTTAGATGCCGCATGCTTAGTTCTAAATATTTCAGATGCGTCATGATTTTAACTTACAAATAATATTTTATGAAATCTATTTTTGGCAAAGAACTAGAGTCACAACTTCCTTTGTTTGAGTTATATTGTCTAGAGTTAATGACTGAACCATAACAATATGAAAAGTGGTGGAATCCCGCGTCTCAGCGTCTCTTCATCTTGTGACAAATTGTGTATATATATTTTTCCTTATTTTCTTTATTAAGTCTTAAAACAAATTCTCAACAAATCTGAGTGAACGAAACAACTCTACTTACCACCATTGAAAAATACCATCAATTTTTGGCGCCGCCGACGCGGATTTGTTTATAAATTTGTTTTTAGGTTTTTTTTATTTGTTCCTTTTTATGCCTTTTGGTATTTCTTGTTTTCTTTCAGATTTGGAACTGAGCTAAAGAAAAGGGGAGAAAGTGCTGAAAATAAAAGTGAAGCCAAAGAAGAAAAGAAAGGAGGAATCCAAAAGGAGTGAAGACGAAAATTCTTGTATATAGATATTCTATTATATTTTATTTTTTTAGAAACTGTAATTAAGGTTTCTATTTTTGTAATCTTTTATTTTTGGACATTTTTTTATTTTCGAACATTGAACTTTGGGACTTTATTTTTTTTTAAACCCTATGGAAGGGTAGTTTTAAATATAAACTGTGTGCAGAGAAGGATGACGGTTACGATATCGTCTCGGCCCCTCGGGTTCGTAAACGACATTGGATTTGTGGCCCGAGCCGACTTCAATGGTTCATCCCCCGTCTGGAACGGGAGGTAAGAATTCTAAACACCCGCGAATCCCCTGTCAGCGGGTTTACTAGATGATTTTGTATGCATATATGTTGAGGACCTGAAATCGGATTTAATTTTCTAGTAAAGGGCAAGGCCTGGCCAAATCAAGATAAGGAATCGGATTTCATCACCGTTTCCTTCTTGCCCGTCTTAGGAACATGTATCTTACGCGAACCTAAGCTTAAAATACTGACTAGAACGAGACCGATAGGGTAACGAGCTTAATAGGAAAGTCATTCGAAAAATATTGGTTACTCTTTTAAGCATACTTCAAAGTTCATGATGGTTTCTGTGAGTTGAATGCGTGACTGCATCGCCTTGTAATACGGTGAGGCCTTGGGTATCAAAGCTCCACGCAGCTTCCCTCGCCTCTATTCAACTAACTTTGACTCGGATTGATTCCAGAGGGGTTTGCTTAAATTGTAACGAATTCCCTTTCGAAGGATTAGAAGCTGGTCTAGAAACAATCTAAGTGGAGTCATCATGCTTTTTGTTTGCTAGATAAATTAGACTTGTTGTGGTCGAGTCAACCTTTTTTGTGTTTGTTTAGAATTCCCTTGCAGTTAGGATGTCGAACTGGTATTATAATAGCCAATACAATGAGTATCCGACTGAGCAGTATGAACATTATTCCTATTATGACCAGAATGTGAATAGTGGTTGGGAACGCCATCCTTTTGAAGGATATGGGTCATACCATGGTGAGGCAAATTACTATCCACATGCATACCAGTCATGTGAGCAAGATTCTTATAATTCCTCTCCTCTAGATGAAGCACGTAAGATACTTGAGTCAACGCGTAAGTTACTTGAGTCGACACATAAGTTAGCGGACACAGATGACTTAGTTATGGACGAAAGAACTTTAACGGTGAGTGAACCTTCTTTAGAAGATAACCTCAGGAAGTTAGCTGAGTCAACATGTAAGTTAACTGAGTCAACATGTAAGTTAACTGAGTCAACACGTGAGTTTGCTGAGTTAACACGTGTGCATAAATTAGAGACGGAATAAAGAACTGTTCGAATTACTCGTGATTGCCAATATATTCTTTCCTATCTCACCCGTGAAAATGAGGACAATTTTTTTAATAATGAAGATGAAGAGGTTAGAATTGGTGACACAACTTGTTTAGATGAGGTTCGATCATTTTCATGTTATAATAATGATGACTATGATGAGGATAGTATTGATGAAGAACATGAAATATGTAGGCATAGTGATCAGGAATTTGTTACTCCAATTGAGCTTTATAATGATAGTGTTGTTTCTAGTTCAAATCCAAATAATTTTAATAATTATTCACCTATTCAAAAGGATGAGGATTTGACTAGAGATACCACCGATTTAGACGATGCAGTTCATGATCCTTTAGCCTGTAGTGTGTTGGATAATCCATTATTTGATGTGCCTATCAGTGAATCAGAGGAAGTTAATGAGCCTTTACTAGAAAATTCCGCTGATAATCCTTTATATGATTCTGATGATAGTTTAGAGGAAAGAGTTTACCCTGACAATACTATTTTAGAATCTAGCGATTTAGAAACATTAGTCTTAGAAGATGATAAACTCGTAGAAATGAGTGAGGATGAACCCAACTTAGAAGAATCAATTGACCATTTCCAGGAATCTGATGACCTAGAAATTAAGGAAGTTGTGACTAGTCTTTTTAGAGACACAGAAAACTCTAAGTTTGGGGGTGATTATCATTCTCCATGTGCTTTAACTCTTAGAAAGTTCCCTCGTGTAGGACTTGACATTTATGACTCAACCATCTTACAAGATTATCTTCATACATGTTTTCCCAAACCTAATGATATCCAGAAAGAAACTAAGTTGTTAGAAACCCATCCTATGGTTTATGTGGTTAACCCAGGCTATGATACCAAGATTGACTTTGTTTTCCACCAAAAACTTTTCAACCAATTGTGGGAACATATGATTTTCAGATGTGTCGGTTATTAAGTTTTGAGACTAAACCTAATTACTTTAGGATATTAGGGTCGACACATTTTCTTAAGGAAGACCACCACTTTCATCGTGGTCAATTGTGTGAGTCAAACCTGATTGAATTTAAGGATCCGCAGTTATTTAGGTTATTATTACGTACTTCGAAGTTTTTATTTGAGTTTTTCCAGACTCTAATACCTGAACCGGATCTTAGCTTTGAGGAAATCCAACCAATGAAAACCTTTTATTTAGACCCTTTTATAGAGCCTAAATCTGAACCACAACTAGATGTAGTTTTCTTAAGCAAGGGTATGTTCGGTATCTTCTTGGTCTGTTGCAGTTTCTTCTTCTTGTGGGTAATACTTTTTGATCCAGATGACCCACAACTATTCCGGCTGCTGCTATATGATTCTATGAGGTGACTAATTCTTCCAATGTCTGGCTGAAGACTTTAAACTTAGCACTTCTTGGGAGGTAACCCATTTTCATGCGACACAGTAATATTCTTCCTTATTTCTTTTCCCTCAAGTGGTAATAGTTTCTCCTTGTTCATGTTTTTAATTTTATCTTTAGAACATTGAGGACAATGTTAGATTTAAGTTTGGGGGTGGGGAAGAAACTTCTTTTTAGTTGCAATAAATAAACTCCAGAGCCTAGAAATTTATGTTTATTAAGGATGGCACTAACCAGTCTAAGTGGATGGAAGCATTTTGGTTGTAGGAGTTGAGGAACCAATCTGATTAGATGGAAACATCTAAAGATTCTATTCATAAAAGCACATAGCTCAGGTGTTAGAAAAAGAAAACATGGTAGTTTCGCCATATCCTCGTGATGGAAACATCGAAAGAATCCTGATCACTTCTTTTTATTTCTTCTTTTTACCATTGCTAGGGTGAGAAAAAAAAATTTGAGACCAGACCACCAGACCAACCTAAATAAATACAATAAAGTCGACCACTGGTACCCTTGTATATGCCAGTGTGTTGATATTAGTCCAGACCAGTATCTCAGTTCATTAGGATAGGTTCACCTTAGTCAACATCATCCACGTTTTCACAATTAGACTCACATTGCCTGGGTTATCTATGATCCTGCGGTTTATAATCCTTGGGTCCACTCTACCCATTGCCAATTGTTTTGAGTTTGATGCCCATATTCTATCATGGTATCAGAGATAGGCCCTATATGAGAAGTAAGACCTAGTAAGACCCAAGAAAATTGTAAGGCAACCTTGCCTTAAAATTTGGGCAATGAACTATTATCCATAAGGATATAATTGTAAAAAATACTTAAAAGTACTTTTATCTCTTCTTTTCCTTTAAATTTGTGCAAACTTGAACTAAGTCATCTACTTAGAGAAGAAGGGAAAAATAAGGTAGGGTTCAAACATGAGGAGTAGTTTTCCTCTTTTTTTGTTAAATTTTTTTCATCATAGTCTTCATCTCTTATTTAAAAATCTTTTGATATTTCGATGTCAACTAATTTTTTTTCTTTGAAAAGAAATATTTGATCTTCTTTTTAAAGAGAATAAAACTAAAAAAATAAGGAAAAAATAAACCAATTTAGCTGCTTATGTGGATGCCACCTAAGGGTGGGAACATTCGGTGCACAGAAAATGGAAGATGCAGGCCCAAAAATCATTTTTGAAAACTAAAAGTAATGTTAAAATTGAAACATGGTATATCACAAAGTGGGCCAAAGAAAGAGAGTTTTGAGCAAATTCGCGATGCAAGGGGTGAGTATTTGACCCGAAATCTGACCGGAACCTACTACATTTTTGCGAGTAGGCGCCAAACCGTTCATCAATGGATTGGATGCGGATGTAATTCTTAAAATCCAACGTATTTAGGATTGGGTGCGAGTGCAAACTTAAAAACCCATTGGAAATCCGCACCCATGAGATTAAAAATGTTTATGGTATTTTTATAAAATATAGGTTAGTTTTGTATTTTTATTAGTCCAGTATATAAGAAACTTATCTCTCCATGATTTTATTCCATCAAACATTTAGGACTTTAGATTGAGATACAAATTCAAGTCTTCTTCTTTTTTGTCATTGTATTCAAGTCATTGTTGTTAATTATCCGCATCCAATCTGTCCATCAGTGCATCCATTGAATGCTGGATAGGATGCAGATACCAGATTTGGAATCCGTAATTGATAGACACATTTTTGTGTCTAATTTGATCTCAATACTATTTATTGTTGGCACTCGATTTTTTACTAATTTTGATATTTTATGTGTTTGTAGGCATTTTTGGGGATAAAACATTTTTGGAAAAATCAGGTCGAAAAGTTTTCTAAAGCACCCGGAGGAACTGTTATTCGGACTCTCTATTTCGGATAAGGGGAACCTCAGATGATAAGGGGTACCCATTTGATATTCGCACCCAAGCAGCCTGTTAAGGGGCGACCTTTTCTTCCCCATTTGAATTTGAAATTGGCGGGAAAAATGTGTTTGAAACTTCCAGAACTAGGGTTCGAGTTTTGGAAGCTTTCTAGTGAGACTAAATCGTTGTCTTTAATTGGGTATCTTCCAGTGGGATTAACAGGCATGACAAGGTTGTTCGATCTGATTGAAATTGGCTGGGTAATTGGGAGTTTTGGAAGCTTTCTAGTGAGACTAAATCGCTGTCTTTAATTGGGTATCTTCCAGTGGGATTAACAGGCATGACAAGGTTGTTCGATCTGATTGAAAAATGAGCTGAGTCATGCATTGATGAAAATAGAGGAATACTCGGCGTTGGTTAGATATTCACGGGATTACGTGTGGGGAGACCGAGTTTTATTCCAACGGAGGTTTGTTTTCAGTGTGCTGGTGCATCGAGATACCGTGCAGGCATGTGGAAGAGTAAAACAGGGAAGAAAATATTCCCGAGTTATGGTTTGACGACGAGAATATTGGAGAGTTATTATGAAGTTATTCTTGCTTCTGTCGAGTATAAAAGGGCCCGTGGGATCATATACAAGGGGATGGAGAGTTAGGGGTTAGAACAGAGAGCAACAGAGTGATCAAATCACGAGTTGCAGAGAGAAATTTCTGCTGGTGCAGAGAAGATGAACATGAAGAACATTAATTGTTAAGGACAGTCGTTTTCTAGGGTCGTATATTTCAAGTCTGCAACAGTCCATTAGTCACGCTTATCTTCAGTTAGTAACACCTCCTTTAACAGTGTTTCTTTGTAACAGTTGCATCTGTAACAATTATAACTGTTACAAAGGCCCTGTTTTATACCTTTTCTCCTTGTAAACACCTTTTTGAGCAATGAAAAATTCCTTTGAGTGTGTTTTCACCATGCGGAGCTAAACCCCATCACTGGGACAACGGAGGAAGCAAATTTTCATGATTGTGGTAAATGAATTAATTATTTTATTGACTTTTTGCATAGATTTAATTGCTTTATGATTTCTATTAATTATTTGTTATTTTTTTAGATGATGCATGCTTAGTTCTAAATACTTTAGATGCATCATGCTTTTAACTTACAAATAATATTTTACGAAATCTATTTTTGGCAAAGAACTAGAGTCACAACTTCCTTTGTTTGAGCTATATTGTCTAGAGTTAATGACTGAACCATAACAATATGAAAAGTGGTGGAATCCCGCGTCTCAGCGTCTCTTCATCTTGTGACAAATTGTGCATATATATTTTTCCTTATTTTCTTTATTAAGTCTTAAAATAAATTCTCAACAAATCTGAGTGAACGAAACAAATCTACTTACCACCATTGAAAAATACCATCAGTAATAAATTGGATTGGAAATGGATGAGATGAAAACCGGTCCATACCGGCCCATGCTCATCCCTAGTGGTATCACGCGTGATGTGAGTTTGACTAAGTTGGGTTGTTTTCAAAAATCAATAGATTAGATTTGTATCATTTTATGTATAGGAGGAATGTACAAGGTAATTATGTAATGATAATTCATGAGGTTTTTGTATACTAGCTACTTAAAACATGCATGTAAACGAAAAAAATCTACGTTTTGTTGTTGCGAGTTTTTCGAAATTTTTGTCCGTTATTTTCTCTGTTTTCTTTTCCGATTATCAATGGTCGACGGCGTATTGTTCCCACACCCATAAGATTAATCTTTTCACAATCAACAACATTTTCTCTTAAACGTTGTTATGTAGATGAATATCATTTTTGATTTGAAAACAACAAGACAAATCAGTGATAAAAGAACGATAACGGAAGAAATAAATCTACATACCTAAATAATGATGGAAGACGATGTTTGACGTGGTTCGGTCATGTCAATCCACATCCATGGAGAAACCCATAAGGGTGATGATACATTATTGATCCAAAGATAATTCTCTGAGATAATATTACAATTACACTCTGTTTATAGATTTGAGAGGATGAAAATACATTACTAATTAATACCAAAATATTCTTATTTAGAAAACTAAAGGATTATATGCAATATTCTTATCTTTCAATTTAATTATATTCTCTTCACGGACACAGCATGAGCATCTTCTTTTCAAGGTCATTTGTTTTTTATTCATCTTCAGGTCACCTCGGCTCACTGCATGAGTATAAAAAATGTTGGCCAAAAATGACAGAATCTTGATTTCCAAAGATATATATAAAAAAAGATGGAAATTATTTGGATTACAATTTCAGACATATCATGTATATTTTTTGTAATGATATTGATTACATGATATGATGGATGTATACTTTAGAGATGTCATTATCTTTGGAATTGAAGTGATCTTGGAACACAAAATCATATAAAAATATGTCACAATTTTGAGAGAATATTGTATCATATAATTAATGAAATGTATATTCAAAGGGTGCATGATGATAAAATCCCGGAAAGTATTGGGATCGATTTTCATAAATATAAAAATATAGAAGATCTTTATGGATTTAAACTGCTTACCAAAGAAATTTCCATAATGTGGAAGAGTATTATTAGATATTCTTGAAGTAGTCCGTGGAGTGCATGGGAAAACGAAGATTATTTTGGAAAGAAAATCAATTTCCAAAATGAAGTATACGAAAATGATAATGTTTTCAAAGTTAATTAATATAAAAATATTGTCAGGGATGACATAATTCATTTTTGATGAAAATTGATAAATATGAAAAAATTTGATATAGATTTTTCGAAATATGAAACTGAAGTATTTTCCAAATTTATTGAATATTCTTGACAATATTGATGAATAATGAATTACAGTGATCTTTAATATTGAATAATGAATTCATCTTTTAAGACCATGATCTTCCAACAACACATAAGTTAGATGGTCAACATTGAGAAATATATTTTCGCTTGGATACTCAATGGATTTGATTTCGATTGAATAATGAAATTGATGAAATGAAAGGAATATTTTCCCAACTGAAAGAGAGAACAACTTTCGAAATTACGACAGTTCCAAAAATGTATAACTGTGAATGCCAAAACATAAATAATTATGTTAACATAAACTGAATATTCGTTTTATGATATTAAAACAATGAATTAATATTGATAGATTGTCATACGTTAACATGACAGATTAATACCATCAACCAAAGAGGACAAGTAGTTAAACAAAGATATGAGCACATGAAATATATATATAATGGAGTTTTGAATGACAACTCCAACAATACCATGAATTGAAGTGTTTATCAGTGCCTTATTATGACCGGTCCTGCAAGTGAGCATAATGATTGTGCGTTACAAAGTTGCAGGCATTTGGAGATGTGACACTAATCTATAGATACAAATGAATTCATTTAGTCATTTGGAGACATAAAAATGACACTTATTCGCATGATATATTTGGGTCTTGTTAACTTGTATCCCAGATACAGGTTAAGCATTAGATATTTTCATTTTTTATCTTGGAATTTAACATTTTTAGATTTAAGAAATTTAGGTAATAAATATTGTTTTTATTTCATAAATACCCTTTGGGTATTGAAATTCTTTCTCTCTTTATATTTTGTGGACCAGACAATATATACGATCAAGATCAGTGTTTTAAAACCCGGACCGACCGGCCGGTTGGACCGATTCAACACAGATTCACCAACATGTTAAAAAACACAGAAAACCGGATAACCCGGCCGGTCCAACCAATGACCCGTAAAACCAGTCCGGTTTAGAACGGGTTTTATCACATGACCCAGTATCACAATTGCAATAATTCTCAAACGAAGAACAACTTCAACATAAACATTCATATCATATATACATAAACATTCATTGGATCACTTTCCAACTAAAATCACCATCTTCTTCGCTCAATTGATATACCACTTCAGAGAAACCATAATTTTGTGATCACTTAAGATCAATGTAGGATCGAGAAAGAGAGAGGAGATCACACGCGGAAGCAATAAAACGATTACATTGATAATCAGTTTGGTGTACAATTCTTATGGCTCAACAGCCTACTATATTCTCACAAACTTGACGATCACTCAAAGCAATTTCCTAATAAAAACAAACTCTAAATAAAGAACACTTTCCTAACATAAAACAAACTCTACATAGAACTCTTCTAGAACTCTCTAGAACCAAAACACCATATCTTGGTTTAACTTCCAACATCCTCCCTTAAACAAAGATATCATTCAACAAGAATTATGTAACCCTCTTCTTCCATTGATCGACGTTTGCACGTCCTTGTCTTTTCTCATTTCCATTCCTCTTCTTCCATTGATAAACGTTAACACGTTCTTGTCTTTTCTCATTCCAGAATTCCGTCATCATTATCAAACTCAATTCACAAATCGCAGCTCAAACTGTAACTCTGCTAATAAACCAATCTTCTTCATTTGCTTAACAACAATCATCAAACACTCACTTCGTACTGCTATCATACCATAGTAACAATCACAAACTTCTTTCACATTCTTCTTCATCACAGCGGAACACAAACCTTTTAGCAAGTTACAAACACCTCATCGTGCTCTATACAACTTGTTAATCAAACAGAAAAACAAACTCATCATCGAGTATTGTAGCTCATCCACTCAACTCTTCTTTACCTATTTTACAGGCAGGATTTCCACACTCTTCAAATTCCACACTGGAATTTCTTCACTTCTCTAGCCAAATCCCCACTGGGATTGCTTCACACAACTCTTAGCCAAATACCCACACTGGGATTGCTTCACTTATCATGATCACACCCTTGTGACGTCTCTTCTCTTCAATCTCTCATCACCACCTGGTGATTACTTCTCTTTCTTCACAACTTGTTGTTGTTTCTTCTTCTCTTTTCTTCTTCTCTTTTCTTCTTTGTTCTTCAAGATTCTCTCACAATCTTTTTCTTGTTACGCCTCTGCTACAAGCAATAAATATCACAAAGTCTGCCACACTTTGTAAAATTTCCAAATTTCTGCCACAGACTCTTCAATCATCATGTTTGAGCTTAACATGATACCATCCTACCTTAAGCTCAAACATAACTACCCAACATTCCTTGTCATTCTAAGTTTCTGAATTCGATCACCTTAATCAAATTGTACCAGTCCTTCTTGACTGCAATACCAACTTTGATATTCTATTGCGTTTATTTCGAATCCATAACTTAACCCTTCGAATCAACCACTCACCCAAATCTGCTTTCTGTAACGCCTCTGCCAGCAAACTGTCACACTTCTTTTGTTACGATTCTGTAACAATTCTTCAGTAACACTTAACTGTGACATCCTTTTGTCACACTACTCTTCATTTGTAACAATTCTTCTGCAAATGTTATCTTTTGTAACATCCCACACTGTTACAATCTTCCAATAATACTTCTTCTTCAGTAACACTTGAATCTCGTTTCTAACAGCGTGATCAATATCACGTTAACTACCAGAGCCAACTGCATTCAATTCAACCACTAAGTCGTGTTGAATCGAGCTTCTCATCCTCCTATTCGTTTTAATTTGAATAGCAGCAGCAAACCTTCTTCCTTGTTTACTTGCAAAGAATAAACTCTGTCCAAATCACCTTTAATCTCCTTCATTGATCACTGATTCAATCGGAAGTATCCCAATCTCTTAACTGTAGGGAAACAAGGTCATCTTCTTATCTTGTTCTTCTTTATGCCTAAATCACGACAGAGTCCATCTGTTCGTTCATCGCAGCAGCATCTTCCATCACCGAGAACCACCAAACACAAGCTCATGGCATACTCGAGAACTCCATAACATTTCTAAGCACCTATCATCTGTTCTTCTTCAGAAACAGCAACGAGAATCACCAACAACTCAAGACAATTCGAATCCCAGCTCGAGTTCTAATCTCTTGGTTCTTAACAAAACTCTCGATTTATTCTTAATGCTCAATTCTTTCTTTCCTTCTCCGTAAACACCAGCAAACTAACAGAGATATCCATCACCAACCCAAAGCTCAACTCGCATTCGACCATCAGTAATAACTACAATCGTGATCAAATACCATCAGTTTTTCCTCCATTGTTTTCTCGACCAAACTCAGTCTTCGTTTTCACCAACAGACTCCGTCAAATTTCTCTTTTTTTTACTGACGTTCTCCTCCATCAATGATCTTCATCGTACTAGCAGCAACCAACGAACAACATCAACAATGTCTTCGGCAGCAACACAAGACCACGCCTTCGTTTTATCTCTCTGCCACCATCGATTTGATGTAGCAGCAACAACTCAATCTTCGCGGACAAGCCACAAACACGACAGCAACAATCTCCGTCTTGTCTTCTTTCGTAAACTTTAAGTAATCCCTTGTTCTTCTTAAATTCAAACCATGGCCTAAACCATGTTTTCGGCGATAACCTTAGCACTAAACAACAACCCAGCCTTGACTTAGTTTTCTTAGACATATTGAACCCACAGACGTGATTCAATAGCCAACAAACTCTTCAGCGGCAGCAAAACTACGAACTACACCATCTCCTCAGCTCAAACTTCACACAATTATTTTTCTCAAACCCTAAAACGAAAACGATGAAAAACTTCCCTATCTCTTTCTTCTTCTCCTCTCTCTTCCTCTCACCTTGCTCTGATACCATATGTAGGATCGAGCAAGAGAGAGGAGAGCACACGCGGAAGCAATAAAACGATTACATTTATAATCAGTTTGGTGTACAATTCTTATGGCTCAATAGCCTACGCAAACTTGACGATCACTCAAAGCAATTTCCTAATAAAAACAAACTCTAAATAAAGCACACTTTCCTAACATAAAACAAACTCTAAATAGAACTCTTCTAGAACTCTCTAGAACCAAAACACCATATCTTGGTTTAACTTCCAACAATCAAGAAAACCCACGATTAAATATTTGATATCAAAGATCAAAAGAAATCAGAACTTCAGATTTTATATAAACACACGTTTGTTACAATTGATCTTTAATTTATTTTAAAATATTTTCTTGAGAGATGTAGATAAAGAGGCACATAGAGTTGTAAACTTAGAAGTGGTTATGGTAGGGAAGAGGCAGAGAGATGCCGTAGAAGAAGAACAGAAAACGCAGTGATAGGGATTGATGGCAGAAAACGTAAAAATACACATTTGATGGGTAACGTGGGGAATAAAGAGGTGAAAGACGTGGAGAATTATTCTCCTTCTAACTTATACGTGTCCATCCCTATACCTTTTTTTTTGATGCATAGATTTTATTATAATAAAATTAATTTACAACTTGTCGTGGGTATGTGGTACCCACATATTCTTGAAATAAAATGTGACTGATAAAGGATGGGATTGCCTGGTCCCAAATTTTGGTTGAATAGTTTCATGCCTGGCTTCCATCCGCTGCATGGTTTGTGTTAGAGCATAGCTCGGTCAACCTCGCATGTGTTGCTATCTCAAGCATGTTTGTCAATGTTAGTGATCAAAACTATAAGTCTTGATTTCTGTCCTACATAGCTAAGTCTCGGACTAGGATAGAAAAGTGTAGTTGAGCTCAAGGAATTCATGGCGATTCATCATACAACGACGAAGATCTATACAAGGAACCGTGGAACTTCATCAACAAAAAGGTATGTGGAGACTTAAACTTATCTATCACTCAAAAGTCTATCTCTTATATCTCCTACTTCTTATGAGACAAAAGTCGTATGCTATATAGACTAGATCATACACATTTGATATTTCGAGCTGAGCATTCATTGCCTATCTTTTATCTCGAAATCGTGTGTTGGTAAAGCGTTTCGCTTTGATCAAGTTTATCTTCACCTAGTGACGAAAGTCATGAAAAGTTTTAATCACTTTGAGAATTGCTCTGACGTGAATCGGTCTGTGAATAACGGCTACATAGCGTCCTCTGAGAATGTCTCAATGATTGAAATAAGAGTTTAGATTACATAAACATGTATTCTTTGAACCGAAGTTTTCGAATTTTGTTGATCAAGAGAAATCGGGAGGATTGTGGAATTAGCTTGCCAAGTCCGCGAACTGTCGGAAGTTCTCGACCGGGAATTTCTGCTGGATTTTCCGAAACTCGGTTGTGGGCTAAGTCCGCGAACTGGTGGAAGTTCTCTTTCCGAGAATTTCTGCTGATTTTGGAAAACTCAACCGATTAACTTAAGTCCGCGAACTTATTTGTGAACTTAAGAGGTTATGATCTAAAGATGTGCTCTGAACATGAAACATTAAATTACTAAGGAATGTTTTATGCAAACCGTGGATATAATGTTCATGAGCCGATTCAATCGAATCGAATCATCTTTGTTTCAATTGTGTCTTGTGTAGTTACATAAGATCTCACAGCAATTGAACAACTCTTTAACTAGTTCATTTGAGTCAATTGAACTAGTTATGGTGAAGAAGAACAAGGTTAATATGAAACGCTCATATGGTTAACCTTTTGGGTTACTATGTTGAACCAACATACACGTACACGTTTGGGCATGGTTTTCACAAACCCAGTAAACGTCTACCAAGTGTGTGTGACAAGCTAGGTTTTTCGATCTAACGGTTGAGAAATATTAGCTTGAATCTAAATCAGGTTTTTATCAAACGGTGAATAAGGATTTCTTTGTAACTAAGGCAAAACCCTGATTTGAAGGCTATATAAAGGAGACATCTAGCATTGTGCAAAACTAATCCCCACACGTCTGTGTGCTACTAGTGCGCCCGCTAGAGTCGATCTCCATTAACCTTTGATTTTCTTCTCTAAAATCAGGTTAGCGACTTAAAGACTTCATTGGGATTGTGAAGCCATACCGATACTACTTTATCGTAGTTGTGTGATATGATCTTGCATCTTCTATCGTACGAGTACAATCGATTGATTGACTTGAGATCGTGAGAGTTCTCCGATAGGAAAGATAAAGAAGCCACAAACATCTTCGTCTCCTGTTTGTGATTCCTATACAATCCGCTTGTGTAGTCAGGAAGGATTGTAGAGAGGTGATTGATTAATCTAGGCTATTCTTCGGGAATATAATACCGGATTATCAATTGGTTCCTGCTCACCTTGATTTTATATCAAAAGACGGAACAAAACGTAGGGTTTATCTGTGGCAGACAAATTTATCCTTTGATAGACTTTTCTGTGTGAGACAGATCTGTTTATTATCAAGTATGTGATTTTGGGTTGCAGCAACTCTTGGTTGTGGGTGAGATCAGCTAAGGGAATCAAGTGTGCAGTATCCTGCTGGGATCAGAGGCGTAAGAGTACAATTGTACCTTGAATTAGTGGGAGACTGATTGGGATTCAACTATAGTCCAGTCTGAAGTTAGTTTGCAGTAAGCTAGTGTCTGTAGCGGCTTAATACAGTGTGTATTCAATCTGGACTAGGTTCCGGGATTTTTCTGCATTTGCGGTTTCCTCATTAACAATATTTCTGGTGTCTGTGTTATTTCTTTCCCGCATTATATTTTATATAATTGAAATAATACAGGTTGTGTTTTCGTGATCATCAATTGGAAATCCAACCTTTGGTTGTTGATTGATATTGATCGATCCTTGGACATTGGTCTTTGGTACCGTCCAAGTATTCCTTGTATTTGATAAAGACTCGCTATTGTTTTTAGCTTGAGTAAAAATCAAATCAAGAGAGAGATATTAACTCATTGAGATACTTTTATCTAGATTGAGTCTGACTGTCTAGTTGATTCTCTAGCAAAGTATTTCGGAGTTAGTCCATACAGATTGCTAAGCGAAATATTGGGTGGTGTTGTTAGACCCCCGCTTTTTCAATTGGTATCAGAGCAGGCAAGACCTAACAAGTCCATGTTTGTAGCGATCTGACTCTATGGATTATAAAGTCTCAATTAAAGCTTCACCAGGTTTGAAAAACAACCGCAAGAAAATGTCTGAAAAACTGATATCTCTTCAAAAATGGTTGAATGAACAAATCCGGATCAACTATGGTCTTGTTGCTGAAATTGCAATTCTTAAGGATTTGATATCCGGAAATACTTCCCTTGAAATGTTGAAAAATCTTAGTTGTTCCTCTCTCATGAAAAGTCATAAGTCAGATAGTAATCAACGGCAGGATGTTGAGAAAACTGATATGACAAGGAACCAGTCAGACAATCTTCAAAGCATAGGCTCATGTCGTGGTCCATCCGATCATATACAACAAGTTTGTATGTCCTTTCAAAAGAGTCTTAATGTTGCAAGTAATCTTTGTAAGAAAGCTAAACAACTGTATGACTCTCTAAAAGTTCATACAACTCTACCAGGAAACACTAAATCGAGAAGTACTAGTAGTATGGGTGCCTTTGCTTTAAGATCTACATCTCCTTTTCAATGGTTTCTTAATAGTGGATGTAGTCGACATATGACAGGAGATCTCACTTGGTTTGTATCATCGATTGACTACGAAGGAGGTCCTGTAACGTTCGGAGATGGAAGTTGTTGCTACATTATCAAAAAGGGAACTATCAAGCTACCCGGTGTTCCAGAAATCCATGATGTGGTATACGTTAAAGGTATGACTGCTAATCTTCTTTCTATTAGTCAAATTTGCGACAAAGGCCATCGAGTTGTCTTCAATGCAAATGGATGTGACATTGTTGACAAATCCAGGAAGGTAATCTTTCAAGGAACTTGTGGTAAAAACAATTGTTATCTTCTTGATACTCAGTTTAGCAACCGCTGCAATTTGACTAAGATGGAATCTACACATCTTTGGCATGAGCGTTTTGGTCACATCAGTTATCTCCTTCTAACTAAGATCATTAACAAAGAACTTGTTAGAGGCATTCCCAAAATCAATGCAAAGATTGCAGGTGTATGTGGTGCATGTCAAAAGGGTAAGCAAGCGAAAGTTCACCATAAATCATCACGAGATATTCTCACTAAAGCTCCACTTGATTTAATTCATATGGATCTCTTCGGACCAATTCAACAACCCACTGTTGTCGGTAATAAGTATGCTTTAGTTATGGTAGATGATTACACCAGATTCACTTGGGTTGCATTCGTATCTCATAAGAATGAAACCCTGAGTGAATTCAAGATTATTGTTAAAAGGACCCAGAACGAACAAGGTCGCAAACTAAAGAAAATTAGGAGTGATCGTGGAACTGAATTCAAAGACACCAAGGTATTCGAATTATATGATGAACTGGGGATCATTCAACAATATTCACCACCAATTACTCCTCAAGATAATGGAGTTGCTGAAAGAAAGAATAGGAACATTCAGGAAATGGCCAGGGTAATGCTCCACAACAAAAACTTACCTTTAAGATTTTGGGGAGAAGCTGTCTTCACAGCATGCTACTTGATCAACCGTGTGTATTTGTGGTCTAAAACCCTTAACACTCCTTATGAGTTATGGTATGGAAGAAAACCCAATCTACATTATCTCAGGGTCTTTGGAAGTAATTGATATATTCTGAAAGATCGAGAGAAGAAAGGAAAATTCGACACCAAAAGTGACGAAGAAATCTTTCTTGGCTACGCTTCTGATAGTCGTGGTTTTCGAGTTTTTAATCTCAGAACTCAAGTCATGATGGAATCTGCTAATGTTATCATCGACGACATTAGTAACTTTCGTCAAGATAATTCTCCTGCTGAATTGCCTCCAACAGAGACAATTGAGAAAGTCAAAGAAATTTCAGAATCAGTTGAAGTTATCCCAACTGTTACTGATCTTGACATTTCTAGTGACGAGGAGAAGAGCACTGATCAAGCCATTCCTGATGAACAAGTACGTGTTCCTCCACGACATCTTTGGGTTCAAAGGGATCATGACCCCAACAGGATTATTGGGGGAAGAGATTCTACAGCCAAAACAACAGGTCAACTTCAAAATATATGCAATTTTGGTCTGCATCCTTCAAGGCCTGCAAAGCCTCCTTCTCCTTGTTCAACTCTTCAGTCATCCTGGCAATCTTGTCTTCTTTCTCCATTACAGCATCATTGGGAAAGGCCTGCATATCCAATGGGAACGCTGAATCCACCAACTAGTTCATGATACGGGAGTGAAGCATCAAATGGAGGATCAAAAGTAACTCCTGCACTTGGATATTCATGCACCACTATACGGTTCTCAATTACTGGGGAAGCTTCTACAATCAGGGAAACAGTATTCTCTACCGGTGTTTCAGTTTCTTCTATCACTGAAGCAGCAACAATCTGGGTTTCCACAACTTCAGTGACAAACTTCTCATGGACTTGAATTGCAGAGACGGTTGTTTCTTCATCAATAACTCCAGGGCAGTTCGAGTTATCCTCATTGGATTCAATATCCTCAACTTCGGTATTTGACACCTAATACGAAGATTACATGAGGTTAGAGTCACTTAAGCATGAAACCAAGTGAGATTATAAAATAAAGTATACAATCAATGAAAAATCATCAAAGTTCATCATTATGCACCCAAGACGCGAGCAAATAGCATGAAAGTCATGAAGATACGTTTTACGGTAACCTCGTCTGAAGAAACTGTACTCTTCCCTGTACTAGAAAACAAACTGGGAGAAATATACAAGGAATCTGAAGATGGTTTATATACCATTCTCTTTGTATGGATGTCCTCTACAACTTGTCAAAATTTCATGACAATCCGATGAATAACCTAGGAGTTGTGGTCAAAACATTAAGCAACATACCATCTGAAAAAGTTCTGAAAGTCTCCTGGAAGTTTACTATTTCGCCTTTTTCAGGCCATGAACGTGCTCAAAACTTAAAAATCTTATTCGATAAAGCTTGGAAATTTTCCGGGCTTAAATATGCATATGTAGATCATGAAAATCCGACTCCAGATGAAGGTTTTACGGCGTTTTCGCTAAAAGACTGAGTTCTGAATTTTCTGACGACGAATTTCGACTAAGTTTTTCATGTGTACACATGGATTCTCATTCATCCATTCACAAATCATGACTTTAATACTTCTATGAAGAGGATACATGACATGTACTTACTTGGGGGATCTCCGAAGTGTTCGAGGAATTGGGATTGTCCGTGTTAACGACAAAGGGCTCATTACTTCTATTAGGCTCTGATTCTTTGGAAGTGCCTTCGTCTCTATTCTCAGAGAATGGTCGAGTATCAGCACTCTCCGTATCCATGACGACATCCTCCTGGACACATCCTCAATAATCAACATTTTATCTAAAAAGCATCATAATTGAATATGCGAAGGGATACTTACGGCTTCTTCTTTATCGCTCAAATCAGGAATTGTTGCAGGAAACCGAAGACCATCGATACTTGATGGAGTAAAATTCTACAACGGAATAACAACATTGGTTTCATGATCCTAATAATGTGGGCGAGAAAAAGTCACAACAAGGGGAATACCGAGAACTCACCAAAGAACTAACTGGGGACTTTATGGTATTAGGCAACAGCTTATAACTTTTGTTCATTCCTTCTCCACCGTGAACAATCGCTTCAGTTTTTGAGAAATCTACACGGATTCGAGGTCTTACATTACGACCGTCCTGTGGTAAAATTAAGTAACGTAATTAGAATACAGTTCTCATATTTCATGAAGATTATACGAAGAAACATACCAGAGAAGACCCTGGAGACGACCCTGGAGACGATTTTCGTTTATCACCAGAGAGATACTTCAATCTTGGACCAGAAATCATCTCAGTAGAAGGAGGATCCTTCACTGGAGGCTGACCAGCCATCACGTAATCACGCAATCGCTGAAGTTGTTGATCCCAAAAGTCTACATAACCTGGAGTTACATATGCAAATCTCTCGGAGCAAGGGAACCATTAATTACTTCCTTCCACATGAGTATGGTCTAAATGGGTTCTAAGCTGTTCAACTGATGGCTTCCTCCTTCGAAAAGTTGGAATACACTGATCCATACCCATTTGTCGAGCTGCTTTGTCAATATTATATTCTTCCACTGAGAGTCCTCCGTATATAGCCGATATCAAATGACCAGGGGTGCAACTCAACATGAAAGATCTTTCGCCATCACTCAAATTTGCACCAGACATCAGCATCACACTTTCTCCAGTATTGAAAGTTATTGGCTGGGAAACATAAGCAGGAACTGACACCCACAGGCGAAAGTTGAACTCATATTCATCATCCAACACATCAATGAGGCGTTCTTTAGACCGAGGCTGCTTTGTAGACCAATGCATGATCCTAGCATTATCTTTTTCAGAGAAAATGGGACGAGCATGAGCATTCGGTCCTTGCAAAATATTACGTGGAATAGGCGCATAATTCTTGAAGTGCTCCCACATCAAAGATTGAAGAAACATCGTATTGGCATATCACTCAATCTTCATGAAGACATTCGTTACACTGAAGTCTATAACCAAGGAGTCTAAGTTCGAATACAAAGAACCCAGGAACAGGCTATGTATTGGGAGTTGCTCACCTTGATCCATCTTGATAGCAAAGGGGATCACGAAGGGCTTCAACAAGTTTCCACTGTCTTCAAATATGTCTCTCGACATCCATAAACATAAGAAAGCAGCAATGGGTAACATACCGTCGATGGGTTTATCAGAAATCTCGTCCTTTGGACACCAGCGTGTCAACCAATGAGCATAGCACCCTTTACTTCCAGATGCCTTATTCACTTCCTCCATTGCAGCTGCCAAAATGTTAGAAACCGCAGACTCCTCATCTGAAAGACCCCAGGGAGATTGCCCGTGATTGGGAGATGCATCAAAGCAGCCACGTCCTCTAAGGTAACGGTAAACTCTCCCCATATGCATATAAAGGTGTGAGTGGGAATACACCAATGAGCAAGTAGAGCCACAATACCTCTCGCATCATGGAAAATGAATAAGTCTCCAGAAGCCTGAATAGCTATCGTCACTTGCGCCTGATCGAGCATAGCCCTGACATGAGGGAAACCCAGCATATGTCTCGCCCATCCAGAGAATTTTTCCAAAGGTCGTCGAGAAAGATTAAACTCTATAATTGATGCAAGGAAGATACCTCGTTCAAGACAAAACCGAATCACTGTCTTAGGAGTCACCAATTTCTTCTGAGTAACATTTCTGGGATTTATCAGAAGACGATACGCTGGAGATTTGAGATGTTTTCAGCTTCCTCCTGAACCTCAAAAAATGCATCATCCACATTCGGAACATTCTTAATTCCAGAGGCTTCATCCTCTTCTTCGCCAACGGATGTCTCATCCGTACATGTCTCATCTATGGAGATATCATCATCAATACACATTTCATCTCTCGAAGTGTCATTAGCCTGGGAGTTTGACATCTTTGCGAAGTAGCTGTAAAATTCACACTGCATTCTACTTCAGTATATCATCCGGATATGATTCAACAAGATGATGAAGTCATGCAAATGGAAATGCTAGCATCTTCAAAAATGGTAACTCTTAACTCTTACCTATTACGCTTCCACTAACGATAGTGATAGTAATGCTAGAGTTAACACCTCAAACCTTGTTCGTTTCTTCGAAACCTACAAAAAAGGAACGAAGCTCAGATTTTCGTGAAATCATGAACATTTCTACTGTGTGAACATTCACCATGGAATTATGAAAACTAAAACATTATTTCATCATAAATAATTGTTTACTTTGAATATTACTCGAAATCAAACTTGGTTTTTGAAAATATATGTTTACAAAACATGAAATAATAACTCACGTTTTATTTTGAGTGAGTAACCACTCACGCAAAAAAAAAGTATGATTTTTTTCGTGAAACCATGCCAAGGTTTTGTATGCAAATATATTTTTCATGGACAGGCCATGATTTTATAAAAAAAAAAACTCTTTTCCTTCGTATCGTCGTTCGTCTTTAAAACGAAGGTTTATTTCAATTTTGTGAGAGCTCACACCTTATAAGATAAAGTTTTGATTTAAATGAAATCTCATAAAAAAATTTATCATTGGACACAAGTTCATGTATAAATTATTTTTTTTCCTTCGTACTATCGCCATCCTCTAAAACGAAGGTTTATTTCGGTTTTGTGAAAACTCACTTCTTTTATGATAAAACTTTGGTTCACATGAAAGATCATAAACTAAACTTTATCACTGGACCTAGGTCTACATATATTAAAAATCTCTCATAAATCAGGAATTATTGTTAGTTTTCAAAACTAACGATCAAACGAACATACGTTTTCAAAAAACAAGGGTTTTTCAACAAAAATCCTACTCACCTACACACATATATGATTTCAACATGATCACTTCATGAAACTCATACAAACATCAGGAAAAAAAAAGATTACCAGATTTGCAGTGGCCGGAATTCGGTCGGACGGCGCCGACGATCGACGGCAGCTGCAGCTCCGGCGAAATATCTTTCTCCTCCTGTTATCGGCGTGAAGGTGGTGGAGAGGTGATGAAGTTTCTGGTCGTGGAAAAAAAAGGGATTAATTCCCTTTTATATCAATTTTTATTTCCAAAACCTAATTTTGCAAGGATTTCCTTATTTGGGCCCGACCCGCGAATCCTAAACGACCAAGGTTCCATCATCCAAACCAGCGGTTCAACGCCACTTTGTGCTCATCAAACGATGCTCTATCATGCCACTGAGATCTTCATTCAAGTCATGGTATGCTCGCACTATCAAAATCCAGTGACGTCTTAACTTACGACTAAGTTCAATTACTTATATTGTTTATGACCGGAAAATCACCATTCAATGCTGACTGAGGAACACGGATTTCCTCACTCAGCATGGGACTTAATGTAGATGGTGTATTTTCGACAAAGGGTAAAATCATAAACCCATAATTATACGAACTCCTGATCCAGCAATCATATGTGAGTATTGAGACACGGGTCTCTCATCGAATCCTCTGACTGAGAATACTTTCTCTCAGAGTACATGCATATATGTAGTCTCTCGGCTGGACAACGACATATCTCATGAATATTGAACACTTCAGTAATTATTTCTATATAAAATCACGAGATTGACGGCTCCTAGACAGCTTGCTCTGCTAGTATAGAGCGATAACGTCTTCAGGATACAAACAACGAGTTTCCCTGACTATATAAAGGATATGAAGCTCCCGCAATCTCATGTCAGAATAATTAATGCTCCTAGATAGCTTGCTCTGCTAGTATAAAGCCATAAGTTAATTATTCCTAAATTCTTGGATTCATCCACTGAATTTCCGAAAATATTCAAATATTTTCGCAGTATTTCGTTACTTCAATCTATGGTTCTTCCCAGCAGAATTCCATGGGTTAGTAATAAATATTCAACGCACGGGCGTCTGAGCTACCTCCGAGTAAGCCCCGACTCAAATAGTGTAAGTGTACTCAACGATGATGCACTAACAATCACCGCATGAACGAGTATTTCAAAATACGACGAAACGATGAACCTATGCAAAATAGGAAGGAAAATAATAGATAATTAAATATTGACCAAGGGCCGGCCGTGCCGTGGCCAATCCCACGCCAGTTTTATATTTTATCATATTTTTTGTTATTTTCATTGATCTTATGAAAATCCTTTCATTTGAACAAATATCCTTCGTTTTGAGGAAACTCCTCAGTTTCATGGTGTTTCCTTCGCACCAAGGAAATAATATAAAATTGGGAAAAACATTGTGGGGTCGTGATTATTGGCCAACCGGCCATGCCTTGATCCCGGCCGGCCCCACACCTCATGGTTCCTCATTATTTTATTATTATTTCCCTAATCTCATGAAAACTCCTTAATCTCATGGTATTTTCACAAAACCATGAAAATATAATATAAAATTAGGGAAACTCGTGGGATCGGGCCCAGCCGGACGGCCATGCCTCAGTCGGTCCCACACGCTCCTTATTTTATTATTATTATTTTAAGGTTTCCTTGATCCCATGAAACTCCTTGATTTCATGGTATTTCTCTCAAATTATGAAAATTCCTTCAAATCATGGAAAAATACACAGAAAATACATAAAATTAAGGAAACTCGTGGGACTGGGCCCAAGACGGCCGGCCATGCCCTAACCGGTCTCGCACGCCCTTATTTTTATTATTTTAATATAATTTGCTTCCTTGATCCCATGGAAATTCCTTCACTTCAAGGAAACTTCTTAATTTCAACAAACTCCTTGATTTCATGGTATCTTCATAATTTCATGAAAAATAATGTAAAATTAGGAAAAGCACCATGGTCATTGGCCGGCCGGCCATGCCTTGGCCTCAGCGGTCCCACGCTTCATCATTCCTTCATTTTATAATTATTTTCCTTCATCTCATGAAGTTTCCTCAGTTTCAGCAAAACCCTGATTTTGTCATATTTTCTCAAATGGATGCTCAAACGCACGCCAGAAAATATCAAAATTCTCAAGACTGAGACACGGACACCCTGGCGATGTGAGCATGTTACCTTGACCGACCAAGGTTGGCTCTTTGGCTTTCAAGGAGCCGGTCCCACGTATTTTCACGATTTGACCTAATTTGCGCAATTGCACGTATTAGGTCCAAAACTCTTCCAAAAATTTTTGGAATTTCATAGAGTGATCGTCATTCGATCCCGTGACCATCTAGGGCCGGTTTCATGACCCCTTGGTCGGTCCCTCACCTCTTCATAATTAATTAGGTTTTATTACCTAAGGCTCAGACGAGCATTATATGAAAAATGATTGAACCAGCATTTGATCATCTTTTCACCAACTCTTCAAGGGGTCTTGGTATTTGCTCACGCGAGCATATGGATGCTACATGGTCGACCCACGGTCTCATGTAGCCGGTCCTTCTTCATTCTATGGTTAAATTTTCAATAAACTATTACTCGGTCATCAATTGATCAAATTAGGGTTTATGAGTCCAAGGATCATAATTCCAGATTCGAACGCTAATAATTTTACGACGATCTCATGATCACCATTTTATTATACTTGGTTCAACTACCAGTATTCTAATTAATGTTTTATTTCGGTCACGCTGCCAATAATTCATCAGACGAGCAACACTTGCTCAGATGAGCAATATTTTCTCAAACCAAGGAATATTGGTTCAACTATCAATATTCAACAATTCATCGAATGAGCAATACTTGCTCACCTCAACGTGAGAATTACACCTCTTTCTCAACGGACACGTTCAATTCATGAGTTTCAGAACATTTTGCAGAATCATGTTCAACTCAGCAAATATATTGAATCATCGTCCCATGAAGTCAGCAACTGACTAAATACACGTCTGCCCTGCAGACTCCACGTTCACGAGACATCAATCGTGTCACTTGGGGGAATATTAACTAGGGTTTGGGTCTTGCGGTCTACGGCACGTGTGTTCATACACACGATGGAATGTGAGCAAGTCGTGCAATCAGTTGAAGGAGTTAACAAAGTAGTGGATGGAAAATAGACCAAGTCTCCGCACGATGAGCAACTGGTTTCAAACACGATTTCCATTTCCCCACTCTTTGATTCCATCAACTGTCACACTTCATGGGATCATGGTGTCTACAATTCCAGCAATATAAATAAGTCTCTGAAATCATGATTGAAGAACAACGATCTCACGTCTCACAGACAACACGAGATTAAATCAACATCTGAGTAATTACTCTCAACAGGGATTCAATCATTCAGAACTTATCTTATTCAGAATTCACAACACACCCACAATCTTTGATTACCATTGATTCCACACATTTCAGCTTCCCTCCTACAGATCAACCCATCCTCTCTTGTGACCGAATTTACTCTGGAATGACCATTGTCTTGGTTTAGGCCGGAGTACTACAGATTGATCTCCCGAATTCAAAGCACTCCCTTCTTGCAGTGCATCTATGTGAGGTTGAACATTTCGCTCGGTTCAAGGAGTCTCCTCCGTACGGTCGTCTCCTCAATACCGTCAAAACCAGCAAATTGTTTTGCCCCATCCACAGTCGCTCTTGTTGTTCTTTCGGGAATGACATCAAATGGGGGAGAGTTTTTTCGAACTTGTGCTTAATGGTAATATCTTGCGGGGAATGCGGCTGTGGGATTTTATAGGGGTTATCTTGTATCTTAAAACTCCTTGATGAATATTGTTAGCTTTAGATATTAGATTGCATCTAAATTAAGTTGGTATGTATTTTTCTTTTGGTCATGAAAAGTCTCTTGTGGAAATTTCATTATGATCCCATTCTTGTACCTTTCCCAATTTTATTGACAAAAAGGGGGAGAAATATTGTAGTTCACACTACAAATACATATGGTTTTCGGATCATTGTGTAAGGGGGAGTGGTTTCCATGATCGAGATGGAGTATTGACTAAGGGGGAGTGATACATATATCACCGTATTATTATTGTTAAAGTCGTGATACAATTGGACTTTAATGTTATATAATAATACTATGACACTGTATAATAATGATCGAGAATCTCGATTTCTCTCATTGTTATAGATACGGATCTTCAACAACGATGGTGCTAAACTTACAACATTTGGGATCATTGGAGTACTTGGAAGGACGAAGATTTCAAGGAACGTTGAAGATTAGACTATGGAATAGGAGCCACTAAAGTTTATTTTTTTGTATTCCATATGTATTAATAGTTTTGTCACTAAAATTGACAAAGGGGGAGATTGTTAGAGCATAGCTCAATCAACCTCGCATGCGATGCTATCTCAAGAATGTTTGTCAATGTTAGTGATCAAAACTATAAGTCTTGATTTCTAGCCTACATGGCTAAGTCTCGGACTAGGATAGAAAAGTGTAGTTGAGCTCAAGGACTTCATGGCGATTCATCATACAACAACGAAGATCTATACAAGAAACCGTGGAACTTCATCAACAAAAAGGTATGTGGAAAATTGAACTTATCTATCATTCAAAAGTATATCTCCTCTATCTCCTACTTCTTATGAGACAAAAGTCGTATGCTATATAGACTAGATCATACACATTTGATATTTCGAGCTGAGCATTCATTGCGTATCTTTTATCTCGAAATCGTGTGTTGGTAAAGCGTTTCGCTTTGGTCAAGTTTATCTTCACCTAGTGACGAAAGTCATGAAAAAGTTTCAATCACTTTGAGAATTGCTCTGACGTGAATCGGTCTGTGAATAACGGCTACATAGCGTCCTCTGAGAATGTCTCAATGATTGAAATAAGAGTTTAGATTACATAACCATGTATTCCTTGAACCGAAGTTTTCGAACTTTGTTGATCAAGAGAAATCCGGAGGATTGTGGAATTGGCTTGCCAAGTCCGCGAACCCAGTCCGCTGACTCAGTCCGCGAATTTTCGGAAGTTCTCGACCGATAATTTCTGCTATATTTTCCAAAACTCGTTTGTGTGTTAAGTCCGTGAACTCAGTCCGCGAACTGGCAGAAGTTCTCTTTCCGAGAATTTCTGCTGAGTTTGGAAAACTCAACCGATTAACATAAGTACGCGAACTTGTTTGTGAACTTAAGAGGTTATGATCTAAAGATGTGCTCTGAACATGAAATATTAAATTACTAAGGAATTCTTTATGCAAACCGTGGCTATAATGTTCATGAGCCGATTCAATCAAATCGAATTATCTTTGTTTCAATTGTATCTTGTGTAGTTACATAAGATCTCAGAGCAATTGAACAACTCTTTAACTAGTTCATTTGAGTCAATTTGAACTAGTTATGGTGAAGAAGAACAAGGTTAATATGAAATTCTCATATGGTTAACCTTTTGGGTTATTATGTTGAACCAACATACACGTACACGTTTGGGCATGGTTTTCACAAACCCATTAAACGTCTACCCAAGTGTGTGTGACAAGCTAGGTTTTTTGATCTAACGGTTGGGAAATATTAGCTTGAACCTAAATCAGGTTTTCATCTAAAGGTGAATAAGGATTGCTTTGTAACTAAGGCAAAACCCTGATTTGAAGGCTATATAAAGGAGACATCTAGCATTGTGCAAAACTAATCCCCACACGTCTGTGTGCTACTAGTGCTCCCGCTAGAGTCGATCTCCATTAAACTTTGATTTTCTTCTCTAAAATCGGGTTAACGACTTAAAGACTTCATTGGGATTTTGAAGCCAGACCGATACTACTTTATCGTAGGTGTGTGATCTGATCTTGCATCTTCTATCGTACGAGTACAATCGATTGATTGACTTGAGATCGTGAGAGTTCTCCGATAGGAAAGATAAAGAAGTCATAAACATCTTCGTCTCACTTTTTTTGATTCCTCGACAATCCGCTTGTGTAGTCAGGAAGGATTGTAGAGAGGTGATTGATTAATCTAGGTTGTTCTTCGGGAATATAAGACCGGATTATCAATTGGTTCCTGTTCACCTTGATTTTATATCAAAATACGGAACAAAACCTAGGGTTTATCTGTGGGAGACATATTTATCCCTTGATAGAATTTTCTGTGTGAGACATATCTGTTTATTATCAAGTCTGTGATTTTGGGTTGCATCAACTCTTGGTTGTGGGTGAGATCATCTAAGAGAATCAAGTGTGCAGTATCCTGCTGGGATCAGAGGTGTAGGAGTACAATTGTACCTTGAATTAGTGGGAGACTGATTGGGGTTTAACTATAGTCCATTCCGAAGTTAGTTTGCAGTGGGATAGTGTCTGTAGCGGCTTAATACAGTGTGTATTCAATATGGACTAGGTCTCGGGGTTTTTCTGCATTTGCGGTTTCCTCGTTAACAAAATTTCTGGTGTCTGTGTTATTTCTTTTCCGCATTATATTTTATATAATTGAAATAATATAGGTTGTGCATTCGTGATCATCAATTTGAAATCCAACCTTTGGTTGTTGATTGATATTGATTGATCCTTGGACATTGGTCTTTGGTACCGTCCAAGTATTCCTTGTATTTGATAAAGACTCGCTATTTTTTTGGCTTGAGTAAAAATCAAATCAAGAGAGAGATATTAACTCCTTGAGATATTTTTATCTAGATTGAGTATGACTGTCTAGTTGATTCTCTAGCAAAGTATTTCAGAGTTAGTCCATACAGATTACTAAGCGAATATTGGGTGGTGTTGTTAGACCCCCGCTTTTTCAGTTTGCTAATCCGTCCGCTGCTTAATTTCCTTCTCTGTAGTTGTGTTGTATAGCGAATTGTGGGATTTGCCTAAGTCTACTTTTTTATTTCTTCTATCATTCCTGTTATGTGCCAAGGTGGCGATGTGGTTGATGTGATGAAACGCAAGAGGTTCTCCGAGTCTGTTTCAAAAAGGATTCTAGGCCATTGTCTCTCTGATGTTGTTCTTGAAGCCAATAGTAAGGCCCAGGTTTCTGCAGTTAGTGTTGTCGTAATTCCTAGCGGTTGAGCTATAGCTATTAAAGTTCGTGCATCAGAGTCTCTACAGACGAATCCAGCTCCTGCAAATCCCGGGTGGCCTCTGGCTGCTCCATCCGTGTTAATCTTAATCCAGTTGATATTTGGAGTGGACCAACCTACCGATATTTTTGCTATTATTTTATCTGTTATCGGATGGTTGAATGTTGGTGTATCTCCTGGTATGATTGGTGGTGATGCGTGCAGTGCCCAAAAATATTCTTGTTGTAGTTTTTGTGCCCAGGCTACGATTTCTTCTGAATTTGTTTATTTTTGTTGGTAAATTAGATCATTTCTGGATAGCCATATGGTCCAGAATAGAAAACAGAATAAGGATATTATAGAAGTTGATGTTGGATGCTGCAGGATTTGGGATATGGTTGTTTGTGGAGTTAAGGTGAAAGTCGGGGTAGGGTTGGTGTTTGGTGCATTTTAGAGTTTATTGAGTAAGATGTTCCAGGAAGAAGCCGCCGTTGGACAATAAATTAAAAGGTGGCATGCTAAATCCGTATTGGTATTGCATCTTGGGAATATGTCTGAGTTGGTCAAATGGATTCGATGTAAGAGAGAGAAGGTCGGTAGTCCTTCATTGATGGATTTCCACAAGAAAAGCCGAATTTTTGGTGGACATGGTAAGGTCCATAAGAATTTGGTAGTTGGTAGAGGCGTGTGGGTTGTTTGACCATGGGTTAGACATTTGTATCCCGAAGATGTGGTGTAGTTTCCAGATTTTGAGTGTGGCCAGATAATTTTATCTGGGGTATTGTTTTGGGGAAGGTGGATGTTGATGATTTTCTGAATTGTTGGATTGGAATGGTGTTCAATTTTTCATGATTCCAGGAGTGGGAGATTGGTTGATGATATCTGCTAGCATTTGGATTTGGTAGTGTTGTGTTGGATCTAGATTGGGAGAGTGTGGAATCCAATTAGCCTCTATCGGAGTTGATAAACCATTTCCAATACGATGGAAAATTAAATTTTGCATGGTAGGGATAATTGATGCGAGTTGTCTCCATTGAGGACTGGAAGAGGATGGAATGGAAACGTTTCCTTGTAGAATTGGTTGTTCATTAAGGTATTTTGCACTGAATAGACTTCCGCATATGGAGTTTGGTTGTTCATGCAAATTCCATATTCTCTTCATGAGAAGGGCTGTATTATGATCACTGCTTTTTCTTATTCCTAATCCTCCTTCGGATAATGGCTTTGTTGCTTATCCAATCCTATAGGGTGTAGTTTTTTGATTGTTGAGTCATGTCCCAAAAAAAAAAAATCCTGGTTATACGATCTATTTGTTTTTCTATATTTTTGGGAAGGTTTTGTGTTTGCATTATGTGATTTGTGGTTGGGGTTAGGGAGGTTTTTATGAGAACGAGTCTTCCTGTCGGGGTTAGGCATTTTGTCATTCATCCTTTTTCTTTTCTGGATAATCTTTGTAGGAGAGGAGTGAAGTTTTGATTTGATGCTCTTCCTTGTTTAAACAGTATGCCTAGATAGGTTGGCGATTTTGATGTGGTCAACATATTAAAGAATTGTTGAAGATCATTTATTTTGGTTGGGTCTAAATTTGGGTGATGGATGATTACTGATTTGGCAGTATTAATTACCTGCCCTGCAGAGGAGTTATAGGCCTGGAGTAGGGTTTTAAGGTGTTGGTTACTCTGATTTGATGCTCTATATGTGATTAGGTGATCATCTGCATACATTAGATGGATTATGGGAGGTGCTTTTTGTGATATGTTGAGTCCTGGAACTAATTTTTGGTTTTGAAGGTTTCCAAGGTTTGTGGATAGGATTTCGACACATATGATAAAAATATAGGACGATGGTGGGTCTCCTTGTCTGATGCCTCTACTTGGGGAGATGTATCCATGAGGTGTACCATTTATTTTGATGGATTAAGTAACTGTTGTGACGCAAAGCATAATGTAGTCTATAAAGGCTGATGGGAATCCGAGTTTTGTAAATGAAGTTTTGATGAAACCCCAGTCTAGGCTGTCATAAGATTTTTGGATTTTAAGAGCTATTTTTGGATCTTTGGTGGGTTTTGAGGTTCTAATGTGATGGAAGAGTTCTCCAGCAATTACTATATTGCCGTGTATTGATCTCTGCGGCACAAAAGCACTTTGGAAAGGTCTTATTAAAAAGGGTAGAATAGGTCTAATTCGGTTGACTAATATTTTTGAGATGATTTTATATGTGACTTTGCAGAGTTCTATTGGTCTGAATTGTGAAGGTTTTGAAGGGTGGTCTACTTTAGGTATTAGTTTTATGTTTGTGTGATTCATGAGAGGGTGCATATTAATATTATTAAAGAAAGCTTTAACCATCGCTATCAATTGAGGGTGGTTTGTATCCCAGAAAACTTTAAAAAACTTACTTGTATAGCCATCCGGACCCGGAGCACTTTCGGAATTTATGGAGAATAGTGCTTGTTTGATTTCTGTTGTAGTTACTTTCTTCGTGAGTTGGTCTGATTGTCTAGGAGTCAACCTTGGTCTGATGTTTGTGAATAGATCTTCATTTATTTCTGTAGGTGGGGATGTATATTGCTGAGAATAGTGATCTAGGATGAGCTGAATAACGTCTTCTTTTTTTCTAATCCAGTTGTTTTATGGGTCTTGAAGTTGTTGTATATTGTTACAAGCTCTGTGAATGGTAGCTTTAGTATGGAAAAAAGTTGTGTTGAGATCACCTGATTGAAGCCAATGAATTCTAGATCTTTGTTTCCAATATTTCGCATGGCATTGTAATAGTTCTTCATGTTCCGTTCTCAGTTGTTTTTCTTGAATCAACCAAAGTTCTAGCTCTAATCCTGTTTGGGAAGCACATTGGTGTTGGGCGTTCCTTATCTTTGTTGTTGATTTCTTGATTCTAGTTGGTAGGTGGCCAAAGGTTTCCTTGTTCCATTCTAAAAGAGTTTGTCCTGTTGTAATGAGTTTTAGTTGGAGGTTGAGTGTGGGTTCATTGTCGTGTTGTTGTTCCCAAGTAGATTCGACTATTTGTTTGAGTTGTGGATGAGAGAGCCAAAGGTGTTCGAATTTGTAGTTTTTTGTTCCTTTCCAATCTATTGCTTTCTTTTGAAGTAGTATTGGGGCATGATCAGATGTTATTTTTAGAAGGTGAGTAACTGCCGCATGGGGGTTTGCTGTCCTCCATAGTTGGTTTGCTAAAGCCCTATCTAATCTTTCTAGGATATTATCTTGCCCCATTTGGTTGTTTGTCCAAGTGTATGGGTCTCCTCGGAATCCTAAATCTATAAAGACCATTTGATCCATCAGAGTGAGGAGAGGTTGAGATTGAGCATATGTTACTTTCCTGCCTCCTTTTTTTCTGATTGATTTAAGACGTCGTTGAAATCTCCTATTAATATCCAGGGTATGGACGGATTAATATTGCTGAAGATTGTTGGAAATGCTTGCCACAGATTTTTCCTTATATCCGGATGTGGAGGGCCATAGATAACCGTGAAGAACCATGGTTGTTCTGGAGGCGGTGGTGTAACTTTTATATATATGTAGTTTTGAGATTGAAGTAATATTTGGATATTTAGGTTATCTTCCCACATTAAGCAAAGTCCTCCCCGTATTCCAATTTTTGGGATGTTGAAGTAATTATTGAATTGAAGGGATTGTGCTAATCTTCTTATGTGTTGATCGTTAGCAAGAGTTTCAGAGAGGAATAGGATGCTAATCTTGTGAATATTAACTAGTCCTTTCAAATGTTGAATTGAGGGTGGTAGGTTTATGCCTTGGCAACTCCAAGCAAGTATAGTCATAATGAAGAGGGGGAATTTTCGGGTGGGCTTTGCACTCGGAAGGAGAAGGGAGGTTTAAGTATGTTTTTGAAGATAGGTTTAAATGGGCTTTGGGAAGATGGTATACTTAGGTTTAAGTGGGCTTTATGAGAATAAAAGAGTTTTGGGGAATTAAGAGATGAAACGGTTAGACTGGGCACATTATAACATCCATCAGAGAGTAATTAGCACAATCAAAGTGGAGGAGATGAGATGATTCAAGAGGATTTTAAAAGTGCTATATCAGGCAAACAATGATTCTTAAGCAATTATAACTATACAAAGAAGAAATATAGGGATTGAAAATAAGAGTTGGGGATATGCTAAGACCAGTGAAGTTCAAGAGTGCAAAACAGACATAGGATAAGATTCTAAGTATTAAGAAGAATACATGTTCAAGATACAAGTAGAGATCAAGGTTATAAAAACAATTGAGGTTTCTGGTAAAATTAAGATGCTTTGTTTCACTATATTGTAGAAATCAGATGAAACAAGAAAGATCAGAATGAAATTGTAATGAAACCTAAGACAAGTAGATTCAAGCAATTTTAAACCAAATGAGGGAATACTGGGCTAAACATGAGAGAGTAGTTAGTAAGTAGATATTCAGAAATTCTAAAGGAACGAAGGAATTCAGTACAGACTAACAGGGAGAAACTGAGATTATCGGGAGGTCCTGAATTGAAGAGTTCTAAGTGGCTGATTCAAATAATTAAACTTCACTAAAGAGGAAACAATGTGAATCATAACAGTGCAATATCAAAACAAGGTAAATCATAACAGTGCAAAAACAAAACAAAACAAAACAAAGGAAACCAGAACAGTGCAATACCAAAACAGTGCAAAATTAGAGAGTCGATTAATGACAGGGTTATGGACTTTAATTTAAGAAGTGTGCAGTTTATATGACTTAAGGGGCGGAATTCACAGAGTGGTTAACAGTATACAATAACAAGCACACTAACTATATTAGCAGAGTCATACAAGCAGTTGAGAAAGCAAAAAAGGTGCAGATCACCAGCTCAATCTAAAAGGAAACCTAATAACTAGCAAGCATATTATACATGGTGATATGGATATAAACAGAATGTACCAAAAACTGAGAGGAAACCATGCAAAGGAGCTAGGGAGAATGGGAAATGGGTGAAGTACAAATGCTTATTTTGAGCCATATTTATAGGTGGAGGATCATATAGAACTCTTTAGGTTTTATTTTAAAATTAATTTTAAATTTCAGAATTAAACAAATCTGAGAAATGTTTTGCAGCAAACATGGGGCAGAAGAAGAAGGATAGAGAAAGGTTACAGCAAGAAAATAGGCTTAGGGTTACCTGCTAAATTTTCCAATTGCCACTTCAATTACTTTATCTCTAAAGGGGATTAGAGAATTGAACTGAGCAGACAGCAGAAACAAAGAGGATGAACAGTACTCCTGGGAACTTGTAGTGAGGACCCTTAGAAGTGAAAACGCGCCGTTTATCAGAGAGGAAAGGTTGAGCTCATGATGAGCCGTGTTCTTTCCACAGGCGCAATCAGCATCGATTAGAAAAAACAGATTCGAGAAAGGGGCCATCAAATCAGATAAATCAAATCTTTAGCATAAAAAAAATCAAATCTTCAGCATCAAATCGACGGATAGTTGAATTGTAGTGACCACAACCATGAACCAACATTTACATCACCAAAATTAGGTTTAAATAACACCAACATCTAATCAGAACTTTCCCCAATACTATTAAAGAATACATCTTGAAAGGGACGGTGGATTAGGGGTTTTAGCTAATTGAAATTGTGAAAAATATTGAAGTTGTATTAAGATTTAGGGTTGCAGAAGGAATTGATTTGGGTTTTTCTGATGTGGGTGAGTCGAAACGTTTTCACCCATTTCGCAGAGAGAGTACGGGTTAATTAGTGACTCAAGTTGTGTATATGGATCAAGATGATTGTGGATGGGGAAAAACGGTTCGCTGGTTTTTTAGGAAAGTGAATAATCCAGCGTACTGTCGAGACTCCACGACCGAGCAAACTGTTGAACCTCACACAGATACACTGCAAAGGGAGTGCTTAGATTCGAGAGATCAATCTGTTGGACTCCAGCCTAAAACAATTCAATGGCCGTTTCATAGTCAATTCGGTCACAAAGAGGGAGATGGGTTGATCTTTAGGAGGGAAGCTGAGAATTGTGTGGGATCAATGATGATCAAGGATTGTGGATGTGTTGAAGGTTTCTGCAAATTGAAGAACTGCGGAAGTTGAGTTCTGTGAATAAATTCTGAACGATTGATCAAATTTCTGAGAGTGATTGCTCGAAAAATTGTTGTTAGACGAATGTTGTCCTCAATCGTGGATTCAGAGACTTATTTATATTGTCAGAATTTCGAACACATTGATCCCTATAAGTGTGACGGTTTCTTGAGTGAAAGAGTGGGAAAGTGGGAGATCGTGGTAAAGTCAGTTCCATGTCGTGTGGAGAATTGACTGATCTTGCACCCACTACTTTGCTAACTCCTTCAACCGTTTGCACGACTTACGCACATTTATCGTTGTGGATGAATCCACATGTCGTAGACCTCCAGACCAAAACCCTAAGTGATATCCCCCATTTGTGACGTGATTGATGTCTCACAAATCGTGGAGTCTGCAAGGCAGACGTGTTTTAATTAGTCAGTTGTTGACTGATTAGACAGTGAGTCTTAGTTTTGTTGAATTGAGCATGATTGACGAATGCCCATTGATTCATGGATTAACGTGTTAGTTCTTATGCTCATGTGAAATCATTGTAAATTCGAGTATCTGAGCAAGTATTGCTCGATTCAACGAAAAGTATTGATAGTTGGGCAATTGAGCAAGTATTGCTCAATTCAACAAATTACTGAATATTGATAGTTGGATCAATATTCGAGAAAGTGAGCAAGTATTGCTCAGTTCGACAAACTACTGATAAATTACTGAATATTGATCGTGAATCAATATTTGAATAACTGAGCAAGTATTGCTCAATTCGATGAGTTATTGATGAATTACTGAATATTGATAGTTGGAGCAATATTCGAGCAACTTAGCAAATCTGTGGATTACTGAATATTGACAGCTGGATCAATATTCGAGCAATTGATCAAGTATTTCTCAATCGAAGAATTACTGATAAATTACTGATCATCGAGCAATTGAGCAAGTATTGCTCAATTCGACAAATTATTTATTTATTGGTGAAGTGACCCAATAAAATATTAAAATATTGGTAGATTACCGAACATTATATAATTAATCCGTGTGTTGTTTGATGGATTAACATAAATGTATTTAGTGTTTGAACTTGCTCAGAATGGTGATTTGTTGAGCGTTTGTTCGAAACCCTAATTTTGAGCAATTGCTCATTGATTGACGAATTACTGAAAATAGGTCATGAGCAAAGGAGGGACCGACCACATGGGACTATGGACGTCCATGTGATGCCCAATTTCTCGAGTGATCATTACACGAAGGTCCTGAGTTGACCAGCTGGTGAAGGAATGACGATTAAATGCCGGTTTCATCATTTATTGAAATAGCGCTCGATTGAGCATTAGATGAGAAAACCTAATTATAGAAAAGTGAGGGACCGACCAAGATGGCGTGAGACCACCCTTGGTGGCCGTGGGACCTCTGGTGGGCGTTTGCGCAAACTCTGAGTTAGTTATGAAGAGTTTGGACCCAATATGAGCGATCGCGCAAATTAGGCCAAAAGTGTGAAAACGTGTGGGACCGGCTCGTTGCAAGCCTTAGAGTCGTCCTTGGTCGGTCAAGGGAGCATGCCCGTGTCTCCATAATGCTCGTGTCTCAGTTATGAGAGTTTTAGCATTTTCTGATGTGCGTTTGAGCAATATTTCGGATTTTCAGAAGAGTTCGATCTTTGACTGAAATCCTTGATTTTGCTCGAATGAGCAAGTATGCTAATTTGATCAATATTTTGTGAATATTAAAATAATAATATTTTAATATATTTTTTGTGAGTAGCCAAATCGGTCGTGTGACCATGTTGACTTTTGGCGTTTTCATGGTTTGCGCAATATTTGAGAAAATATGGAGAAACCATGATTTTTGCAAACAGGGGAGTTTCACAAGATGAGAAAAATAACAATTTATGAAAGATTAGGGATTGCAAGGTGTGGGACCGGCCACGGCTAGGGCATGGCCGGATGGCTATGTTTCCCGCTCTCACAACACCTTTTCCTATTTTATATTATTATTTTTTGTGAAACTATACAAACTTGGGGAAACCATGAAAATATGGAGAAACCACGAGTTTTGCTCAAACAAGGAAAGTTGCTGAGATGGATAAGTCTTCATGAGTTTATGAAAACAAAAAATAAGGAAAAATAATGGAGGAAGCATGGGACCGGCCACGGCTAGGGCACGGCCTCCATTATTTTAATATTATTATTTTCTCTCTCCTGTTTTATGCGTGATTCCTCATTCGTCCATATTTTGGATGCGTTCGCGCATTTGGGTGCTCGTTCGTGCATCATTGTCTAGTACACTTGCACTATTTTATGGGCTTACTCAGTAGTAGTCCAGATGCCCGATTGTTGAGTATTTATCACTAATTTATGAAATTCAGCGGAGAATGATTCATGAATCTGAGTAATAAAAGTGAGTAGTTTTTTATTATCAATTCATAGGATCAGTCGTGGATTCGACCATGAATTCGGAATAATAAAATAGGTATTACCATTCCATCGGATCGTGGATTCGACCATGAAATCGGAGTAATAAAATAATTGGTGATATCACCATTTCATGAGACCAGCCGTGGGTTCGACCATGAAATCGGAGTAATATCTATTACCATTTCATGAGATCAGTCGTGGATTCGATCATGAAATCGGAGTAATACATTTATCTATTACCATTTAGATCAGCCAACCTTCAATTGCAGATTAATCAGATCATTGACGGACATGCAAAGATCCTTGGTGTTCAGAACATCTTGATCAGGAATCAGAAGAAAGTTATCCTTAAGTGTGCAAAATCTCGTCATTATGCTCGCACTATATATCGAAAAGTCAATGTTCTAACTTTTGAGCATGGTGTTTCTACAGTCAACAGGATCAAGGACATCAGTGACTCCTACTTTGATGGACCATTTCAGAGGTATGAAATCATCAAGGAAAACTGAGTTTTGGTTTATATGCCTAGGATGTCTTCTTTTTTTAGTTGGAAGAATAACTAGTGCTTTGAATAGCAATGATTGTGACTACACATAGCTATTATTTGTTTCATTCTTCTTGTTATTATTTTTTAGGTTTATTGATTTTAAATTCTAAAAATATTTGGGGGATGATGATTTGCAATATTTATTCTTGGTTTGATATATTGCAATATTTTTATGGGATATGTATTGTTTGCGTGCGTGAACTTGAAGGTCCCGTATGATTGTCAAAAGTAAAGTCGTTCATGAATTGGTATTCTTATTGGTGAAAGAACGAATGGACTTTTGACATATACAAAAATTATGCCTATGCAATCATGTATTTGATGGAAAATAGGATTGAAACTTTGATTGACAAGGATAAAGTCTATTATGTTGTTATTCGTATATTGATGGAAAATAGAATATATCCTTTTATGGTTATCCACGGTATATATCTTTATTGATACATTTTATTATGTATTACCGTGAAGGCTCCATTGTGTATCTTATGTTGAGCACGATACAACTAAATCGATTTGCATTGGCATGGTTGGTTGTTCCTTGAGATGTTATATGTTGAGCATTAGAAACTAATTTAATCAACTAGTTTGGTTGCTTAGTTTGTATTCCATAAGTTTTCTTTCTTATGTTGAGTACATGTACGGTTAAGGTTATCATGTCTTATGATAATCTTAGTCGGGGTTCCATAATCTCTTATGTTGAGCCCAAAAGAACTAAGTTAATCATCTTGCTTGGTTATTTAGTTATTTCCTCCGAAAGTCTTCTTTTGTTGAGCAAATCCCAAAATAATTAAATTGATTACCTCGGTGATTAGTTTGGTTATTGGTTTGTTTGTATTCCGATTAGATTAATTATATTTTCTCTTGTAGTTAATCTAATTGAATTTTCATATATTCCACAAATTCTTGGGTTGAGTATATGAACGGCTATACTAATCATGTTCTATTGGTTATTGTAGTCATATATTCTGTAAGGTTTTACTTATGTTGAGTAGACACATATTCCGTAAGGTTCTCCTTATGTTGAGTATTTGAATGGTTAAGTTAGTCACCTCCATATGATTAACTTGGTCGTAGCTCCATAGGTTTACTTATGTTGAGCACTTTTCAATTAAATTGATCACTTTTATGGTTTGATTTAGTTGTGTTATCCAATCGAATTAATCATGGGTTTACTTGTGATTAATTTGGTTGAAGTTTGGATATAGAAAATCATTCGCGTGGTTTTTGGTGTCCAATTAAAAATCCTTCTTTTCTTTCGAAATTAAGGTCGCTCATGTTGT
The DNA here is from genome assembly GCF_003573695.1 of Papaver somniferum. NCBI lineage: Eukaryota > Viridiplantae > Streptophyta > Magnoliopsida > Ranunculales > Papaveraceae > Papaver > Papaver somniferum. The sequence continues at coordinate 172,344,422 of NC_039363.1, read as the reverse complement.
TCTTTCGGGATGACATCAAATGGGGGAGAGTTCTTATGAACTTGTGCTTAATGGTAATATCTTGCGGGGAGTGCGGTTGTGGAATTTTTAAGGGGTTATCTTGTATCTTAAAACTCCTTGATGAATGCATTCAGCTTCGGCTTTATGATTGCATCTAAATTAAGATGGTATGTATTCTATTTTAGTTTATGAAAAGACTCTTGTAGAAATTTCAATATAAACCCATTCTTGTACCTTTGCCAATTTTATTGACAAAAAGGGGGAGAAAATATTGTAGTTCACACTACATATAGATATGGTTTTCGGATCATTGTATAAGGGGGAGTGGTTTCCATGATCGAGATAGAGTATTAACTAAGGCGGAGTAATACATATCACCGTAGTATTATTGTTAAAGTCGTGATGCAATTGGACTTTGATGTTCATAATAATAATATGACATTGTATAATGATGATTGAGAATCTCGAGTTCTCTCATTGTTGTAGCTATGGATCTTCAACAACGATAGTGCTAAACTTACAACCTTTGGGATCATTGAAGTACTTGGAAGGACGAAGATTTCAAGGAAATGTTGAGGATTAGACTATGGAATAGGAGCCAGTATTAACTAAGGGGGAGTAATACAAATCACCGAAGTATTATTTTTAAATTCGTGATGCAATTGGACTTTGATGTTCATAATAATACTATGACACTGTATAATGATGATTAAGAATCTCGAGTTCTCTCATTGTTGTAGTTATGGATCTTCAACAACGATGGTGCTAAACTTACAACTTTTGGGATCATTGAAGTACTTGGAAGGACGAAAATTTCAAGGAAACGTTGAGGATTAGACTATGGAATAGGAGCCATTAAAGTTTATCTTTTTTGTATTCCATATGTATAATAGTTTTGTCACTAAAATTGACAAAGGGGAAGATTGTTAGAGCATAGCTCGGTCAACCTCGCATGCGTTTCTATATCAAGCATGTTTGTCAATGTTAGTGATCAAAACTATAAGTCTTGATTTCTAGCCTATTTAGCTAAGTCTCGGACTAGGATAGGAAAGTGTAGTAATCTCAAGGACTTCATGGCGATTCATCATACAAATACGAAGATGTACTCCAAGGAACCGTGGAGCTTCATCAACAAAAAGGTATGTAGAGACTTGAACTTATCTATCATTCGAAAGTCTATCTATTCTTCTCCTACTTCTTGATACATAAGTCGTATGCTATATATATAGATTAGATCATACACACTTGACATTTCGAGCTGAGTATTCAATGTTTATCTTGTTTCTCGAAATCGTGTGTTGGTAAAGCGTTTCGCTTTGATCGAGTTTATCTTTACCTAGTGACGAAAGTCATGAAAATATTTCAATTGTCTTTGGAAATTGCTCTGACGAGAAAGGTTGTGAATAACGACTAAATAACGTCCTCTAGGAATGTTTCAATGGTTGGAATGAGAGTTTAGATAACATAACCATGTATCCCTTGAACCGAAGTTTTTGAACTTTGTTGAGCAAGTGGAAATCGGGAGGATTCTGGAATTGGCTTGCCAAGTCCGCGAACTGACGGAAGTTCTCATCCCGAGAATTTCTGCTGGGATTTCCAAATAACTCGTTTGCAGTTAAGTCAGCGAACTCAATGCGCGAACTCAGTCCGCGAACTGGCGGAACTTCTCTTCCCGAGAAATTCTGCTGAGTTTGGAAAACTCAAATCGATTGATTAAGTCCGCGAACTTGTTTCTGAACTTAATAGGTTACGATCTAAAGATGTGCTCTGAACATAAACATTTAATTATCAAGGAATGCTTTATGCAAACCGTGGCTATAATGTTCATGAGTCGATTCATCGAATCGAATCATCTTTGCTTCAATTGTTTATTACGATTGAAAAACTCTTTAACTAGTTTCATTTGAGTCAATTGGACTAGTTATGGTGAAGACGAACAAGGTTAATATGAAATGCACTTATGGTTAACCTTTTGGTTTACTGTGAATGAACCAACATATGCGTACACGTTTGGGCATGGTTCTCATGAACCAAGTAGACGTTTACAAAGTGTGTGTGACAAGTTATGATTTCAATCTAACGGTTGAGAAATATTAGCTTGAATCTAAATCAGGTTTTCATCTAACGGTGAATATGGATTGCTTTGTAACTAAGGCAAAACCTTGATTTGAAGACTATATATAGGAGACATCTAGCTTGAGCAAAAACTTAATCCCCACACGTCTGTGTGATACTAGTGCGCTCGCTAGAGTCGATCTCCATTAACTCTTGAGTTTCTTCTCTAAACTCGAGTTAACGACTTAAAGACTTCATATATATTGTGAATCCAGACCGATACTACTTTTATCGTAGTTGTGTGATCTGATCTTGCATCTTGTATCGTACGAGTACAATCTATTGATTGACTTGAGATCGTGAGAGTTCTCCGATAGGCAAGATAAAGAAGTCACAAACATCTTCGTCTCACTGTTTGTGATTCCTCGACGAACAGCTTGTGTGGTCCGGAAGGATCATTGTGAGATGATTGATTAATCTAGGCTGTTCTTCGGGAATATAAGTCCGGATTGTCAATTGGTTCATGTTACCTTGATTTTACATCAAAAGACGGAACAAAACTTAGGGTTTATCTGTGGGAGACATATTTATTCCTCTATATACTTTTTTGTGTGAGACAGATCGGTTTATTATCAATCCTGTGATTTTGGGTTGCAACAACTCTTTGTTGTGGGTGAGATCAGCAAAGGGAATCAAGTGTGCAGTGTCCTGCTGGGATTAGAGGCGTAGGAGTACAACTGTACCTTGTATCAGTGGGAGATTGATAGGGGTTCAATTATAGTCCAGTCTGAAGTTAGTTTGCAGTAGGCTAGTGTCTGTAGCGGCTTAATACAGTGTGTATTCAATCTGGACTAGGTCCCGTGGTTTTTCTGCATTTGCGGTTTCCTCGTTAACAAAACTTCTGGTGTCTGTATTATTTCTTTTCTGCATTATATTTTGTATAATTGAAATAATACAGGTTGTGCGTTAAAGTTTAATCAATTGGAGATCCAATCTTGTGGTTGTTGATTTCATTGATTAACACTTGGGCATTGGTCTTTGGTACCGTCCAAGTTATCTCTCTTTGATAAAGACTCGCAGATTTCTATTTGCTTGAGTAAAGATCAAATCGAGAGATTGAGATAATAACTCCTTGAGATACTTTTTTATCTAGATTGAGTCTGACTGTCTAGTTGATTCTCTAGCAAAGTATTTCAGATTTAGTCCTCATAGATTGTTAATCGAAATATTGGGAGGTGTTGTTAGACCCCCATTTTTTCAGATATTCATATGGAAACTACAAAGGACTATGATTGGTTTATTCACTTTGATGCATCTTTATTAGAAGCTGACTTATCAATGGGTTATGCAATATCAATTATTGACAAAGTAGGGAATATCAGACATTGCAGAGCTAGAAGAGGATGGGATACATGCCCATTAGATGCTGAAGCAAAAGCAGAACTGGAAGCTCTTAGGTCGATTAAGGATCTAAACCTCAACAACAACAAGTGTTGTATGATCAATGAATGCCAAACCTTAATGAAGATAATGAATGATGAAGTTAGACCTGAATATCAACCATGGAGAGCTCAAACCAGCATCAATAGATGCAAATTTTTCCTATCTATTTGTAAATCGGTTTTCTTTCTGTATAAATCTAGGAAATTTTTAGATTTCGAAGATAGACTAACTAAGTAAATCAGAACTAGGAGGATTTATTACTTTACTACTGAAAATATGAATCATATTGAAAGATCCTTGTTCTTAAAAAGGACTAATCTGAGATTAGATCCCATCATATGTAATGAACACTTCCACTATAATTAAATAATAGTCTTCTTATAAAATAAAAAAAATTACTAGGCTGCAATGGATTAAAATGTCAAAACAAGCTAGGGGATGCATGTTTTATTAGGAACGCGCAATTGGGGGATATCAAAACTAATTGGGGGGTAGAGGAAAAAAAACAAAAACTGGATCCAAATATCAAATCAGGGTCATCCCTTATCTAAGTATTTTTTTAAATCATAATCTACCCCTCACTAATCAGGTTTTGTGGTTAATAATAATTAGTAAAAATATTAAGTATTTGTTAAATGATTAGTATGTATTTGTATTTGTATTTGGGTGAGTGAGATGAGAGTAAAAAGATGGAAAAAAATTGAGAGGGAAATTTTTTTGGTGAAAGTGGAGGATGATTGTGAAGAGAGAATTGTTGCTAAGAGGTTGAAAATTTGATTTTTTTTTTCTTTGAATCCACCATTGTTGCAGCTGAAATAGCTTGGTGCCGGCATTGTATTCAACCGAAAAAACCATGCCGGTACTGATTAAGATTTTTTTTGTTGTTGTAGTAATGAGGTTCAAACTCTCGGACTTGTGAAGATTAAATTTAAAGATTTAATAAAATTATATACAAAAATATTAACAAAGTGGGCGAGAGGTAACCAAGACACTAGAATCCACTATTACACATGAATGATGTCAAATATTTCATAACTCTAATTATCCTTTTAATCCTTTATTTCTTAATCCACAAATAATCAAACATATTCTCAAAAATTAATTGTATCCCTTAAGCATAGATTATCTAACCAAAGCATAACCTATCTAATTGAATCACAACTAATGAAGAAAATTATGTAAACTTTTAGGAACTCTGCAAAAGCAGTGATTGAGTGAATTATAATTAAATATTAGATAAAATGAAATAGTTACCCATTGTTCATGTGTGAATAGCTTCATCCATTGCCTTGGTTACGAGAGAATTAGCCGCTCATCATGTTGGAAAACCTCTCAAAGAATTTCATTGATGCTCAAAAATGGTTTAAAAATGATGAGAATATGAGAAATACAATAAAACCGGGTTTGTAACAATTATATTTGTTACAAACCAGAGAACTACGACCCTCAGTGACAAAATAAGACTGCTGCAGCTGTGTCGCAAACGCTGTAGCAAATAAGTCTGCCTGATGTACGACGCACAGGTGTGAGTCATTATAACTGTAGAAAAACGACTGTTGGTGCAGGTTCGTTCTTCGTGTTCTTCATGTTCATCAGCAGCAGCAGAAACCGAGTTTGGGAAAACTCGAATTTCTTCTTCTCTGGCTCTCCTCAGCCCCCCAGACTCTCGACACCCTCTCTATGTGGTGCTAGCAGCCTATATATACCCATTCTGACCGAGAATATGTTCTCATAACTCCAAATAATTCTCGGAAGTTAATAAAAAATATTCCCATGCAAGATACAGAGATTTCTTCCCTGTTTTGAATCTTCACGCGTCTTTGCACATCTGACACACTCCAATTAGTCTTAAACACGTCCCAGAAGTAGTTAAACACACATCCATCTTACGCCATGCACAGAAAACACGTACAATCCCGTGAAAAACTCTTATCAACTACACACTCCCCTGTTTTCTTCTCACCGAGAATCTAGCCAAATATAGCTGACGAAATCGACCATACCACGCCTGTTACCACCATTCAAGTCATCCCAACAATTCCCAGTCGTTGAGTCTCCTTCATTCTCGTCCAAACTGCCAAACCTAATTCTGGTTCTTTGAAATCAGATTTTCCCGCCAAAAACAGATTTGAAAGGTAGAAGATGGTGTCCCCCTAACCAAACTGGGGGTGCGAATAGCAGGTGCCCAACTGAGGTGCCCCTTATCCAAATTGAGGGTGCCTTTAGTACTTTTCTCCGGGAGTCCAAATAGCACTTTTTGAGCAACTTTTTCCACACAAGTGTATTTCTCCAAAAACACCTACAAACACACAAAGCATCAAAATTAGTACAAAAATCGAGCACTAACAATAGAGACATTGAGTACAATTTAGACACAAAAATGTGTCTATCAAATACCCCCCAACTTATTGTTTGCTAGTCCTCGAGCAAAACTAATAAAAAAATAAAACCGAGTTAATCTCGGGAGGGTTTACCAGAGGTGTGCCCACAAAACCATTACTTCTAATTGGTCACAAGTATCCAAAGAGCTATGAGGACATACATATTCTCAACCTATCTCCAAGTAACTAGAATGCCAGGGAAATTAAAGGTGTCAGCTCTAAAGCTGACTGAAGAAAAGGGAGACACATACGCAACACTGCTAGATAAAGAGATATCCGCTACACAGCTAGATAAACATTGTAAGATGCGTCCGCTGCTTTACAGCTGGATAAGATTAGGAGAGAGATAAAGATGAGGGGGACGTCTGCTACACAGCTGGACTAATTACGTGTGATGAGTTAAACCAGTGCTAGAAAGATCTTGTGCCAGATTGAAAGCGGACTAACAAAGCAACCAAATGTATCTTTCTTCGACTCTCTCATAGTGCTCAGTAGAAACAACGTCTTTTTCGGTCTTCAACTGTTGATGATAAACTATCGAACCTCATAGAACCTTGACAATTAACTCTTCTCTTCGATTTCTTGCTTGACTTATAAATTTCTAGTTCCCTTTGGCCTTATTGAACAAAACGTAACGATGATTTCTTTTCATTTTTCATTTTTTTTTTTTGAAACAAAAATTACAAGACAACAATTTACATGGCCATGAGAGAAGGACTTTCAAAACTTGGATCTTCGCAACTTGTGATGTCTTGGTATCATGGATTCTAACAACTTATATCATTTGCTCTTATAACTTCAACTTTGATTTTTGAATCATTCTTTTCTATTGTTGCTTCTAAACCTAAAACGTCTTCAACTTTCTTCATAGATTTTGATGTCGCTCCGCTTGTTGATGATGATAAGTTTATACTGAGAGAGAGTCGCAATCCAGTAACTAAGACTACATTGTGAGGTTGCTTTGTCTTTCTGGCATTTCCTGACCTACTTGCCTTTTCATCATGTATGGTTAGGTCTATCACGGTTATCCTCTAAAAGGAACAAGTTCTCTCCTGAATTTCAAGGATCTCAATGTCTTTTTCTCTAATGTCTCAGAAGGTTGTTATCCCTAGCATTCCAATTTCTATATTTTCGGTGAGAAACAGTATGTAAACTTAGATAACCGGATACCATGTGATGCTAGAAGTTTCAAAAGTGCAACTAAAAAGTTCTTCCCCACCCCCAAACTTAAATCTAACATTGTCCTCGATGTTCTAAAAATAAAATTAAAAGCATAAACAAGGAGAAACTATTACTACTTGAAGAAAAAGAGTTAAAGAAATATATTACCATGTTGCATGAGCATGGGTTACCTCCCAAGAAGTGCTAAGTTTAAAGTCTTTATCCAGACTTAGGAAAGGATTAGTCAACTCGAACCGTATAACAGTAGCCGGAAAAACTGCGGGTCTTCAAAACCAAATAGAGCTGACCAAAGGAAACTGCAGTAAACCAAGAAAATGAACAAGACTAGCATGCCCTTACCTAGTTTCCTGATTAAGACGACTACATCTAATTGTGGTTCAGGTTCAGGTTCTATAAAAGGTCTAAATATATTTCTTTAGGCTGCAACTCCTCAAAAGTGAGATCCGAATTATTAGGTCCTAGAGTCTGTAAAAACTCAAATAAAAATTTAGAAGCACATAATAATAACCTAAATAATTGAGGATCCTCTAAGTCAATCAGGTTTGACTTACAAAATTGACCACAATGAGGGTAGTTTTCATTCTTAAGAAAATGTGTTGATTCTAATTTCCTAAAGCATTTAGGTTTAGTCTCACAACTAAATATTCGACACATTTGAAAATCAAAAGTTCCCACAATTGGAAGAAAAGTTTTTGGTGGGAAAACAAAGTCAATCTTGGTATCATAGCCTGGTTTAACCACATCAACCAGAGGATGGGTTTCTAACAACTGAGCTTTTTTCTGGACATCATTAGGTTCGGGAAAACGTGTATGAAGATAATCTTGTAAGATGGTTAAGGCACAAATGTCAAGTCCTACAGGAGGGTACTTTCTAAGAGTTAAAGTATACGGAGAATGATAATCACCCCCAAACTTAGAGTTTTCTGTGTCTCTAGAAAGAGTAGTCACAACTTCCCTAATTTCTAGGTCATCAGATTCCTGAAAATGGTCGATTGCTTCTTCTAAGTCTGGTTCATCCTCACTCATCTCTACGAGTTTATCATCTTCTAAGACTAGTGTTTCTAAATCGCTAGATTCTAAAACAGTATTCTCAGGGTAAACTCTTTCCTCTAAATCATTATCGGCTTTGTAAACATGAAATACTACATCGTCTAAAACGGGGGTATCTCTAGTCAAATCCTCGTCCTTTTGAATAGGTGAATAACTATTAAATTTATTTGGATTTAAACTAGAAATAATATTATCATTAAAGAGCTCATTGGGAGTAACAGATTCCTCATCACTATGCCTATATATTTCAGATTCTTTATCAATACTATCCTCATCACAGTCCTCATTATAATAACATGAAAAAGGTCGAACCTCATCAAAACAAGTAGTGTTACCAATTATACCCTCGTCATCTTGATTATGTGAATAAAAATTGTCCTTATTTTCGAGGGTGGTATTGGGAAAACTACACTGGAAATTAAGACTATCCTGAGCAAGTTTTTCCACAATCCTATTTGTACTCTCAGTAAATTGCTTGAGGGTCTCTTCTAGAGATATCTTAGTTGACCGCTCTACGGACTCTTCTGGGAGAAGAATATTATAAGTCTCTTTCATAAATAACTTATGTGTTGACTCATTGAAACTCTTGAGAGACTCTTCTAGAGAAATAGAAGGATTGTTTTGCTCGTATGACCTGTGGGTATATGGATAGTAATTGGGCTCACAATAGTATGGACCATAACCTTCAAAAGTTTCGTGTTCCCAATCACTATTCACACTATGGTCATAAAAAGGATAATGTCCAAGCTGCTCAGTCGGATACTCATTGTATTGGCTATTATAATACCAGTTCGACATCCTAACCGCAAGGGAATTCTACACAATCACAAACAAGGCTGACTCGACCAAATCAAACCTATAAAATCTAGCAAACAACAAGCATGATGGCTCCACTTAGATTATTTCTAGACCAGCTTCTAATCTTTCGAAAAGGAATTCGTTACAATCTGAGAAAACCTCTTTGGAATCAATGCGAGTTTAAGTAAGTTGCATTGAGACGAGGGAAGTTGCGAGGAGCTTTGATACCCAAGGTCTCACCGGTATTATAAGGCGGCGCAATCACGCATTCAACTCGCAGAAACCATCATGAACTTCAAAGTATGCTCAAAAGAGTAACCAATATTTTTCGAACGACTTTCCTATTAAGCTCGTTACCCTATAGGTCTCGTTCTAGTCAAAATTTTAAGCTTAGGTTCGCGTTTGGTTTCGTTTTCCTAAGGCGGGCAAGAAGGAAACGGTGATGAAATCCGATTCCTTATCTTAATTTGGCCAGGCCTTTCCCTTTACTAGGAAATTAAAACAACCGTATTCAAATCCTCAACATATATTCACCTTAAGGCATACAATAAAACCGCTCACAGGGGATTCGCGGGTGTTTCGAAAGCTTACCTCCCGTACCAGACGGGCGAAGAACCGCTGAAGTCGACTCGGGCCACGACTCCTATGTCATGTGCGAACCCGAGGGGCCGAGACGATATTGTAATCGTCGTCCTTCCCTGCAAACAGTTTTATATTTAATGTACCCTTCCTTAGGGTTTAAAAAAAATAATTTTCCAAGTCCAAAGTCCAAATAAAGTGCAAAAGAAAATAAATAAAAAAAAATTACAAAAAAATGGAAGGTCTCTAAAAAAAAAAAAAAATCTCTCTTTTTTTTTTAATTTTTCTTTCGCTTCTTTTTTTTTTTTGCTTTGTCTTTTTCCTTCTCTTTTGGCTTTAAGCTTTGATTCCAAGTCTTTAGTATCCAAATTCAAACCTGTAATACAAAGACACACCCAAAGAAACGTAAAAAGAACAAATGAAATGAAAAAAAAAACCTAAAATTTCTACCTAAGCACAAATCCGCGTCGGCGGCGCCAAAATGATTAAGATTTTTTATTGTGGTTGTTGTAGTAGTAAAGATTCGAACTCTAAGACTTGTTAAGATTAATTTTAAAGGAATAAAATAGAGAGTTACTGGGTCTAGGATTCGGCCAAACTCATATCAATAGGTTCAATTATTCATTCTCAAACAATTATCGCTCGACAAATAAAACAACATCGACTCTTATTCTTGCCAAGGTAGATTCTCCAAACATTAGTTATAAATCGTAAGCATGGGATATCAAACATCTAAGCAAGCATGACCCATCTAATAAAATGATAACTAATTTTTTTAAATCCTATTTCAATTAAAATTAATGCAAAAGTCATATAACAAATAAAATAAAATCACCCATGTATGAAGTTCGTCTTCCTCCGTCGACCCAATGTTGAGGTTTAGCTTCTCATGATAAATACGTACTCAAAAATATAATTTGTGGCTCAAATGGTATTTTTATTAAAGAAAACTAATAATACAATGAATCTGCAACGCTGTATTGGCGTTACAGAGTTCACTGTTACAATAGACGTTGCAAATTTAAAATAAGCGTGCCAAACTGACTGTTACAAGTACTGTCAGTAAACGACAGTTCTCTGCGACAGTCAGTGGACGTCAAATTTCTTCTTCTTCTTCTTCTCGATGCAGAAGCAGAGAAGTTGCTCTGCAACTCTCTATTTTCTTCCCCAAACTCTCGATCCCCTCTCTATGTGGTGCTAGCAGCCTATATATACCCATTCTGACCGAGAATATGTTCTCATAACTCCAAATAATTCCCGGCAGTTAATAAAAAACATTCCCATGCAAGATACGGAGATTTCTTCCCTGTTTTGAATCTTCACGCGTCTTTGCACATCTGACACACTCCAATTAGTCTGAAACACGTCCCAGAAGTAGTTAAACATACATCCATCTTACGCCATGCACAGAAAACACGTACAATCCCGTGAAAAACTCTTCTCAACTACGCACTCCCTTGTTTTCTTCTCACCGAGAATCTAGCCAAATATAGCTGACGAAATCGACCATACCACGCCTGTTACCACCATTCAAGTCATCCCAACAATTCCCAGTCGTTGAGTCTCCTTCATTCTCGTCCAAACTGCCAAACCTAATTCTGGTTCTTTGAAATCAGATTTTCCCGCCAAAAACAGATTTGAAAGGTAGAAGATGGTGTCCCCCTAACCAAACTGGGGGTGCGAATAGCAAGTTCCCAACTGAGGTGCCCCTTATCCAAATTGAGGGTGCCTTTAGTACTTTTCTCCGGGAGTCCAAATAGCACTTTTTGAGCAACTTTTTCCACACAAGTGTATTTCTCCAAAAACACCTACAAACACACAAAGCATCAAAATTAGTACAAAAATCGAGCACTAACAATAGAGACATTGAGTACAATTTAGACACAAAAATGTGTCTATCAGGTACCTATGCCGGCATAGTATGTTGCTTAAATTTCTATGCCGGCACATGATGAAAAGTATCCAGAAAATTGATTTTTTTTTAACTTGACTACCGGCATTGATAGGATGTTCTCGAGCATGCCGGCATTTAGTTCCGGCATTGAATTCATCAATTCCGGCATGGTCTTCATCACTTCCGGCGTGGTCTTCATCGCTTCCGGCGTGGTCTTCATCACTTCCGTCATGACCTTCATCAGTACCGGCATGGTCTTCATCACTTCCGAATGTGAAAAAATATAAATTGTTTTCAAAGTGAGGAGCCGGCAGAGAAGGAGAAGAGAATTTGAAAAGGAGTGGGAAAATTTTAGAAATTTAGAATTTGAAAGGGCATGGGGAACATTTGGGTTTCAAAGATTTAATCCTAAAAAAGATTAATAAGAAGTGGAGATGGAAATGGGGGGATATGATTTTGTTTTTTGATTTTAAGTTTTTTGTTTTTTATTTTGAGGGAAGCGTACTTTAGTATTTTTGCCCCCCAAAACACCCCATAGCAGACACTATTGGTTGGGGGAAGTAATTCATATCCCTCAATTAGTTTTCATATCCCCAAATTGGCCAATTGCGTGTTCTTTATTAGAGGGGCGGCAGCGTGATAATAATGTCCCTCTAGTTGGTTAGGGGATGTCCTATAGAGGGTGTAAATTGACTAGATTACCCTCTCTATTTTTTAACCTAAATCAAAGCTAAATTGAAAATTTGTTTTCTTTCTTCTTCTTTTCTCCTCCTCCCATCAACCGTAACCTCCATTAAAACTCAAAATTTCATAGTCTTCGATTAATCGACGATTCGAAAATTAATCAAGTGTAGTGTAATGACTTATATGAGGTATGTTTTGAAAATCCAATTACGATTTGGTTTATTTTGTTCGATTTAAGTTTAATTTCTGTCAAAAATTAGAGTTTTAGATGAAAATTGAAATTGAAATTTCTGGGTTTATGTGAGTTACGGTGATTTTAACTCAATTACGAACCGTAACTGGAGATTTTGATGTTGTTACGATTGGTAATTTTTCAATTACCAACCGTATATTCTTATATCTTAGAATTTTATTCAGTTACGGTTGGTAACCATTTCAGTTTACGAACCGTAACTCAGTTACGGTTGGTATCGAGCATTTGGTTACCAACCGTAAATCAATTACGGTTTGTATAGAGCATTTAGTTACCAACCGTAACTGGTTTTACGATTGAGTTTTCTTCAAATTTAACCAGTTACGGTTGGTAGTTCATCTTTTACGAAACGTAACTTCGATTTACGGTTGGTTATGAGCAAAATTCCAACCGTAATTAGCTCTAAAAATGTTAAAAAAAATTGAATTTTTTACGTACTTTAGATAACTTTGAGCAACAAAAAACTAATTGGGACTAATTTAGAAGTATACCCGATCATTTTCAGGTTCTGGTTCTTCATTTTGTTGGTTAATTTCTTCAATTGATTGAGATTGACCTTCTCCTCTAAACTTTTTTTTTTAACTCTAAAAATCTGATTTTGGTTTTGATTTTGAGTTAATATAAGTGAAATTAATCATTAACACTAAACTTAATTATCATCACTAAACTAGGTTATCAATTATGAGGGTTAATTTGTCATTTCCAGTTTTTTTTGGATAAGGGACACTTGAATTATCATGTAATGACCCTTTTTGTCCCATTACAATGTCGCCCCTCTAATAAACCATGTCGCCCCTATAACAGGATTGTGTCAAAAACGTCGATAGGGGAGGTCAATGCACGTAAAAGTTCAAAAATGTCTTATCATTATGCTGGCCCCAGGCTGGCTCGGAGGTAAGATTCAACTTTCTCTCCAAGAAGTCTCGTTTTTGTGTATCAAATTCTTTGAATTCAACAAACGCTCTTCAGTTTCGTAGAACGTGAGAAGGAATCAACACCTAGACGTCATCAGGGTTGGCATTTCAAAAACACACTAGACGCCAAAAGAAGTAACGTCTAGAGAATACATTATGGAAATTAAAACATCAGGATTATATAGACCGTAGAACTCATAATCTTATTGGTGATCTAACGGTTGATACATCAAATGGCGTCTTTGTTTTGAATCTTGAATTCCCAATACGCTTGGACGTTGAGTTTCGATGACCTGTGTGACCCAAGAATGTTGAATCTTAGGTCACCATTAAAGCCAGCCTTATAATCCACCTCTTCTTCATCTCCATAGTTTTTTCTTTCTTCTTCAAGAAGATTAATCATTAGAATCAAGTAAATTCAACTGAATCATCTTCAATCGAAGATGTTGAAATTGAAAATCAAGAATAGGTGAACGGAGGAGTTTAAACTGACATTAATACTCCAAATATAATTGTTATATGGTAATAGTCGAACAACCCTTCATATATTTATGCTTTTAATTGGTTAAAAGATGAAATTTGATGAAGTTAGGGCCTAAAATTGGGTTTCTGAAACTGCTTGCGGCTGAGAGTTTTTATTTTCTTAACCGTGAACATCTATTATAGCTGGGAAAATTGTTATTCCGGACCGTAAAATAAAAATTCACAGTCGTAACGGTTATGTCCTAGCCCTAATTTGATATTTACGGCTATGAAAATAACAATTCCGAGTTGTAAATGTTGATGACAAAATATAGCATATACCAATACTCACAGCTGTACAGGTCATACGAGCTAGAGTATTGAGAGAGAACCTAGGTCGAGGTTGGGCAGACGGGTCTTTAATATGTGCAAGGCTTAAAGGACGTCATACTCTCATAATCACGACCTGATGACGAAGACCAAATCACATGCACGATCTGAGTTTTGGAGCCCACGGCAAAGATAGAGACCGAAGACACAACAAGAAGTCAGAACTCAGATCCCACGACCTGGAGTAAGGGCCTCGTAACAAAGAGTACTACCCAAGTCGAGGAGATCATTCGGCAAGGAAGTAATGATTGAATGGATAACAATGTCATCTCCGAGTAGATTGAGGCGGTTTCCAATTAGACATGCTTCTTGCGTGATAGCTACGCTAATATATATAGCCAGATTGGCTATGTTTGTAAACCAAGTATAATAAACACAACTTTTACTGATTAATAAGAAATATTTTTCGGTGATTATCTCTCTTGGTACTTTCTGGACTGACAATCTGACTAACAGAGAAGATAACCATAATCCCCTTAAACCAGTTCGAATCGAGATAATCACATGTAAGAGTATCGTAATTGATAAGGATTGGTGATTAACTAGACAAATCATCATATCATAACTCTGTGCACGTACATATACGAAGTCTCTACTCTCAGGTCACGAAATACTCATCTTTAGTAAAATAGGTTTACCATTGGGAAATTTTGAATTCCCAACCGCAAGTACTTTTCTATGGTTAGGACTTCCTAACTGTATGTAGTTCTGATTCCCACAACAACAAAAAAAACACACAGAGGTTAGGATTACAGCTAGGTATTTCCCAACTGCAAAAGAAGAATTCCCAGGTTTAACACTTATGTCCTAGTTGTAATTTGATACTCACAGCTAGAAAGTTCAAAATTATCAACCGAACGGCTTGGAATCGTTATTCTCCCAGCCGTAATGCCTGATTTATTGTTCGGAAATAAGGACTACACTCAGTCGTAAATAGTCTCAGAAACCCAATTTTAAACCCTAACTTCATCTTTTAACCAACCAAAATTAGATGAGTTGCTAGCAATTTTGAGCATTTATTTCTTCATTTTCTGCAAAGGTTTTCAAAAATCAAAAACCAGAAAAATCAACCTTCTTGTACTTCTCCTCTAAATAATTCTTTTTTAAATCAAATCATCAATCTAGTCTAATAATTAATCCTTAATTAGTGTCATTAATAAACTTCACTAGCACTAATTAGATCGAGGGCATATTATACGTTAACAAAAGTAGTAGGATATAAGGGTTTTGGATATTATTATTTCATGACCCCTTTTCATCCTTATTCAGGCCTACACTATTCTCCGAGGCCTACACTATTCTCCAATACAACCCCAATAATAAGTTCTTTTTGCTTTTATGGATCCCAGGGGAAAATAAAACATACATATGATACTTTTCTTAATCGGGGGCCAGTGAATAAAACAAAGATATGCTAGGTATATATTCAATCCGAACATATTTGTTATTCACTTTCGGAGTACGTATTTGTTAGGAAATAAGTGGGATTTTCTGTTTTAGACATTTTCCATATTGAGATGGGTTTCCCGCTTCTGGTCGATTTCCACATTTAAGTGGATTTTCGAATATAGGTTTGATATAGTTTAAGAAAGAATTTAGTTTCCTAATAGGAAACTAAAACTTAGTGGGAAAGTTTCTGTTATATGTATATATGACTAGAATTGTAAGTTTGTTGATACCCAACCTAGAAGAGTGGTAAATCTCTGTGCTTAGGATTTTGGTCTTTTTGTTGGGAGGGTTGAGTGCTACCGTGAAGGTCAATATCGGTATGCGAGAAAAAATTGTGGATAAAGGGTTTTGGTGTTCTAGTGTTTAGGGTATTGTATCTAGTGTTTCCATTTTCTCCTCTGTTACTAGCAGCAGTGAAGATGATGTAGAAGAGTATACATGAGGCTGGTTTGAGGAATAGTTAGAGAATTGATTTCTATGGTTTCTTCAATGGTGTTCTCGGGTATTTCTTGTTAACTCTTTGGGTCTTGTCTTGGGTTGCGAAAAGAGCATGTAATTGAATTTTTTTTTAATGAAAGATTTTTTTTGTGGTGTTGGCCATGGATGTATCCTGTAAAGGTGAACCACATACATCTTGTTTTGTGGTTGTGTACTTGTTTATCTCATGTCTCTCTTATTATTTTCCCATGTTTGGTTCAAATCACCAATCGCCCTTTGTGATCCTGTTTTCCGCTGCGCTCGGGGTGCCAATTTTCCCCAAGAGTATCATCATGATATGTTTTCCACCCTTGGTAAATGCTTTACTCTTTATTGTAAATATATATGCTTTTCAGTACATATATTTCTCAGCGATAATTAAATCACCGGATACTCCATATATTTATCTGCCTTTTTGTCACAAAAATGACAAAAGTACGAAAAATACAACAAGTATTTCGAAAGGACCCTCACGTTCGTAAGAACTCGATACGACCTATAAGAAAAAAAATGATGGTCTAACATACCGCTTTTGACCGAAACTACCTAAGTAATTTGTTTTAGCCTCTTAATGAGGAACAATTACTCGAAGTAATTTTCCTTCATCTCGAGAAGTCAAAACTATGATCGAAATTGACTTAGTTACTTATCAGGATCCAATCATAACAAAAATAATTGTACCTTGTTTCAACGAGCCAAACTAGGTTAGATAAATGAAAAAGCGGGGGTATAAAAACCACATCCAATAATTCGTTCGACAATCTGTATG
This sequence comes from Papaver somniferum, assembly GCF_003573695.1. Taxonomy (NCBI): domain Eukaryota; kingdom Viridiplantae; phylum Streptophyta; class Magnoliopsida; order Ranunculales; family Papaveraceae; genus Papaver; species Papaver somniferum. Next base: position 172,327,642 of record NC_039363.1, on the reverse strand, counting down.
GACTTAACTCCAAGATTTATCTCTATTTCTCAATGCAATCAGAAAATCGAACAAATACAAATCCGTGAGACTGATTGATATATGAAATAACTTGGACGGTACCAAACAAGGTCGGATTTATCAACTGATTGAACTACGCATAACCTGTGATATTTCAATTATTTAAACAAATATAATGCGGAAAATAAATAACACAGACACCAGAAGTTTTGTTAACGAGGAAACCGCAAATACAGAAAAACCCCGGGACCTAGTCCAGATTGTACATCATACTGTATTAAGCCACTACAAACACTAGCCTACTACAAGTTAACTTCGGACTGGAATGTAGTTGAACCCTAACCAAGTCTCAAACCGATTAAGGTACAGTCACATTCCTTACGCCTCTAGAACAGGAACCAATTGATAATCCGGTCTTATACTTCCGAAGAGCGGCCTAGAAATATCAATCACCTCACAATAACTTAACTATATGGTAGTAGAAGAAGTTATTGCGGATCCACAAAGTCTGTGACGAAGAACTTTGTGATTACTTTTTATAACTTACCTATCGAAGATATATCTCGAGCAAATCTTAGAGAAGATAGTACTCAGTACGATAGAACAAGTAATATCAGAATACGCAACTACAGAGAAAATATTTGGATCTGTCTTCACGAATCCCAAATGAAGTCTTCAAGTTGTTAACCTAATATGATTTTGGAAAAACCTAGGTTAAAGGAGAATCGACTCTAGTACGCAACTAGGACACAGGAAAGTGCCAACATTAGGTTTTCCAGTTGCTAGAGTTCTCCCTTATATAGTCTTTCAAATCAGGGTTTCTTACAATCAAAGCTAGGATAGCTTAGTAATAAAGCATTCAATATTCAACGTTAGATGAAAACCTGGTTTAAGATTCAAACTAAGTCTGCTTAGAAATAAAGCAATTAATCTCCACTGTTAGATAGTCTTAGCTTGTTACACACAAAAGCAATATACCTTCATTTAGATATGGGTAATCGTACCTAAACGTGTATATTGAGTTGGCTTAATAACAGTTAACCGATGTTAGCCATATGAACACTTTTGTCTTAACCACATTCATCTAACACTTGCAGATCAAATATGATGATCAATCAATCATGATAGATAATCAAATGAATCTAATTATGTTCCACATAGAGTTTTTCAATTGTACAATATTTCATAGAAATATATATGCACAAGTTGAAACAAAATCGAATTGATTCGTAATCGTACAAAGTACTTATACAAGAATCAATTCATGAAAATTAAGCCATGGTTTGCAAAGATTGCATTCCTTAATTCATAAATCTGTAAAGTCATCAAATACACTAAATTGGTGAGAATGGCATTAGCCAGCATATGAAGTTTTTTTTTAAAAAAAAAAAATTAAAAAAATATATATATTAATAAGAAAGGAATTTCATTGATCAAATTAAGAGATTACACCCAGTCTCTCACTAATAAGAGTTTCTACTTAAATCGGCAGAGAATGAGACCACACTATATTGGTTCTAGCCTCCTTAGCTAATATATCAGCTACCTCATTAGTCTCCCTAGGTACATATTTGCATATCCAGTGATTAAATGACTTAAGCAGAACTTGACAATCAATAATAATATTGTGTGTAGTCCATCTAGCAACACCTACTTTGCCATTTATGACATTTATTACATTTAAACTATCACCCTCCGGAAAGAAATTGCTAATATTCTTCTCCTTAGCCCACTTGATACTTCCCAAAGCAGCTAAGACTTCAGCCTTTTCAGCATCTTGCGCTACTGCTGGTTTGCACACTGCCCCCGGCATATCCCTGTATCATCAGTTGTCACAAAACCAGCACCCATTTGATTAGAGTTGATCTTTCCCAAAAATGCATGAAGCCTTGGATCGAACTTATGAAGGCACCCCCTAATAAAACTACCAGCAGACATACGGGTGCCTACATACTGAACAATGGTTAAGTAACCTGTTCGATCAGTAGTTTATAAAGTTGCTCTTTGACCCAACTCTATCCATACTGAAGATAAGGCTACTCCCAGTTCTCTCAGATAACTGAGAAAAATGAAATTGGATCTGAGATTTCTGCAGCTTGATTTAAGAACAATCTTCAGTTATTTATTCATATCTTCAACAGAAAATGAGTGCAAGTCTGGTAAGATTAAGAAACTTGATGAAATTGGCAAGAGTGATGTAAGGATCCATCTACTTGTAAGGATTATCAAGGTCTTTCTTCCGAAGGAGTCATTTCAACATCCAATTCCATGCCAATTACAACAGTTTCCATGCCAATTACAGCAGTTTCCGTGCCAATTACAACAGTTTCCGTGCCAATTACAACAGTTTTCATGTAGGTTGCCTTGTTGCCATGAGTGTGAAGATTCATTCATACAGGATTTAAAGTCTAAGAGATCACTTCTATCATCGTCATGGCAGTTCTGTGAGGCTAGTGGGAATTGAGTGATGCTGGAGAGGGAAAATGTTGTCAGGCTTTTCAGGTTTGATTTCGCAAATTTTGATTTTGTTTGATTTGTTGTTTTCTTGATTAAAACATATAGTAATTAGTACTTTGTTTGTGTTATAAATATTCAGATCCAAATTTGTGTTACTCGAGATGAGATTTCAAAGATCAGCTCAGCGATTGAAGATCTTAACCTGCATATTTAGGTTCTGCAAATCCTGAATTTGTATACATTGAACATTTTGATTAAGAATCTAGCTGTCAAGTAGGCCAAGTTAATCCTGACAAATGAATGATATAGGGATGAAGATACTTGATGAAAGTGGCAACAATAATATTATGATCCATCTTTTTGTAATAATTTTCAAGGTCTTTGTTCCCAAGGTTGATTGAGATGACTCGATGATAAACGATCTGAAGAGTTTGAACATCTAATTCCTTGCCAATTGCAACAGTTTTCGTATATGTTGCCTTGTTGTCATGGTGATAAACGATTTGAAGAGTCGTTCGAAGAGAATTTTAAGTTTAAGAGAGCACTTCTATCCTCGTCATGGCAGCCATGGCAGGATAGTGGGAATTGAGTGATGCTGATGAAGAATGTGGTACTTCACAATATCATGGTACGTATACGTAGATACATATATACAGATGTGAAAGACATAAACATTGAGCTTTTTGACCTTTCCATATCTTTCCCAAATGAAGTTTAAAAATTGTTAGGTAGTGTTAGTTTGTCTCAGTTCACTTATATGTTTTTTTTTTCTTTTTCAGAAGGGACATCTTTGAACATCTCTCTTTGGTCAATAATAAAGAGATCGATTTTGACGCCTTCAAAGCTACCTTTCCTGTTTCTGGGATTAATAAGTTTATAAACTCTCAAGGTTTGGTGATCAACCGGGATGCCAGCAGCAAACAGACAGGTACCTGGTCACGTGAGGAACCAAATTCACCTTTCTGGAGTTTACGTGGTGTCCTCTTGAGCAGTATTAGCTGAGTTATGGAAGCAGACAAGAAAGAGAAAGGAGCTATGGAAGCAGAAAACTCCATCCTTAAAGCTGAAGTCAATAAAGGGAGTGGTGAGAAAAGTGCTCTTGTCAATGGTCTCGAAAACAAGTTTTACATTTGACTTCAGCTTTAAGGATGGAGTTTTTTGCTTCTATAGCTGCCTTTGACAATCACCAACCACCAGGTGGTTGAAAATTAGGAGACAACAGTACGTCCAATGTTCAGACTAACCGTTACTATGGAAAATATTTTCTATAGTGGTCGTCAACACTGCAGATTTGACTCCCAACAGAGACGGGGCAATATTCCCTACATTTGGGTTAAGAGGAAAAAGAGAGGGAACTCGCCAAAAGAAAGAAATCAAAAGTGGATGTGGATGTGGATGTGGATTTGGATGTGGATGTGGATGTTTTTAGAGGGAAATTCAGTGGTTACTAAGGTTATCAATCCAATATGCATGTGTACCAGACAACAGAAGCACTGCTGATTGGAATATAATGAATTTGCTGATATTCCTCCTGAGAAAATTAGTGAGTAATCCGCCACTGTCCATGTATGTGCCATAAAAACATTGTTATTCCAGTTTTGTAACTTTTCTATTTTTTATAATCCTGATGTTGTGGTTTAAAAAGGCGCTTGTGGGGCGCGCTTTAAGGCGCTTTTTTGCGCTTCAGATCCTAGACGCTTCTAGAGCGCCGCTTTACGAATTGGTTTATATTAGAAAGTGAAAAGTCTGCCTTTAAAGCCCAGTAGAGCCTGTTTCACGTTTTTAGCTAAATGCTAGTAAACGTAATTTGTAGGGCATGGTGATCATGATGACGATGACTATCTACATGATGATATGAATGATGCAGACATTCATGGCTAGTATATTTAAATAGCTCTTGGGTAAAATATGCAATATCAGTATGCCATATGCGTAGTTAGTCTAATTGCTCTTTTCATTATGTATGAACTTCATAATTTTCTTTTACTAGGTTGATAACTTCTTATTTATATATATTATTATATATTTCAAAAAGCTCGCTTTCGCTTTACGCTTTGGTATGAGAGCGCTTCGCCCCACGCTTTTGCGTTCTAAAACCTATTATTAATGTTAGTTATAACTGGCAGCTAATCAGTTTTTCCTGAACCAGGAGTACTTAATAATCAAGTATGGTGATGAACAATACCCACCGGCAGCGATCAAGTAAGTCACGAAGAATGCTATGCCATGCATAGGCACAACATTTGTGCGGATTACAAAAAATTTGCCAGTCACAATGAAGCTTTGGCGGTCGACTCAACCGATGACTCGGAGATTACAAAAGCGGACTGACTTCATATGTGTAAAATTCTCACCACTGACGAATTCAAGGTATAACAATTTGATTACACCTGATGCATTCTTTGAAGTCTCATTAATGTGATACATTTTGACTGTAAAATGAGATAGTGTACGCAATTTCAGGTCACATACATAGTCGGATTCATGTATTGTTTAGTCATTTTCACCTCTTTTTACCATTGCATTGGTTTGCAAAAATATTTATTGTTTCCTAGGAATGTATTCTTTGTCATAAAGGTCTGCATTTGTACTTCATAATCGAAGATATAATTATATGGGAAATGGATTTTCGGTTTCTTGGAGAGATTTCTGTAGGAAAGTAATATGTTTATAACTTATCATGCTATAGTTATGAATACACTGCACAGATTTCTCCACTGAGAGTGAGGATTTATTTCAGAACAACTGTATGTATCCTGTATGTTGTTCTGAACAGAGTAGGATAGTAACATAGAACTCCTTGTGTTTGTATCTCACTAAGTAAACCTGAAAGATGTTTTGTTGGTAAAGCCATTCTCAACTGGATCTGGTTGATTATTGCACCAGCATTTCGCTAAGATCTTAGGTTCTGGGTTTGTTCTAGGGTAAACTTAGTTTTAAATTCTACATTGTTTCTTAGTTGTTAACCTGCTCCTCTTCAAATGACAGAACTATCTTCGCAGGACATGATGCAGCTGCTGCAATAGAATCAACCGCAGTACCTATAAAGACCGAGTAATCTAGATGGCGCTAAAGCTGCATTGCTTCACAACCTCCAGAACCCCACCACAGTCACCACCAGCACCACCAAATGAATCGTCGTAATACTGGTTTATGTTATTTCGGAGCCCTTACATATACCCTGGAGGGACAACTTCTCCTAATCATTGCAGTGTGATTTTTCCTCGCAACCTGTAAGTTTTAATCTTTGATTTCATTGTTATTCTGTACATTTCCGTGGATTATATACTAAATAGGGTTTGGATTTTAAAATCTATTAAATGGTTTAAAAAGGCGCTTTTGGGGCGCGCTTTTGGGCGCTTTTTTGCGCTTCAGGTCCCAGGCGCTTCTAGAGCGTCGCTTTACGAATTGGTTTACATTAGGATATAAAAAGCTGGCTTTTGAAGCCCAGTAGGGCCTGTTTCACGTTTTCTAACTAAATACTAATAGTCCTAACTTATGATGATCATGATGACGATGACTGTCTACATGATGATATGAATAATGTTGACATTCGTGGCTAGTATATTCAAATAGCTCTTGGGCAGAATAAGCAGTTAGCAGTATCAATATGCCATATGCTTAGTTAGTTTAATTGTTCCTTTTGTTATGTCTGAACTTCGTAGTTTTCTTTAATTAGGTTGACAAACTTCCTATTTATATATATTATCATATACTTTAAAAAGCTCGCTTTCGCAGCGCTTTACGCGTTGCTAGGAGAGCGCTTCGCCCCGCGCTTTCGCTTTTTAAAACCTTCTATTTGCTCTACATGGATTTTTTTTTTCTCTCTGTAATATTGTTTTTCTATCCATATGATTTTAATCAGGATTATCCTTTATTTCATTGTATGTAAGGTGTATGTAGTATGTACAGTTAAGGTGTATGTAGTGATAGATCTTGAATTATACATATACACTCGTGAGCTGTCGGTTCTCTTTGCACATCATGCCATGCTGACAACTTGATGAATATTTCCATCTTTAGCCTTAAATTGAAAGCACTTCAGTTTCGTCACAGTATTGTTTCCTTTACAACGTATAGGCTGAATATATATGAATCATATTTATGCATGATTCCTTTACTTTACATCATGTAAATCGGCTGAAGATTTATAAATCTTTTTTATCCATGAATCCTTTCCTTCACAACATATAGTTGCATAGTTTTTTGATAACCACAAAACTCGCGCAGATGTCTCTGAGAAACTGTACTGAATTTACTCACGCATGCACATTTAAGAACATAAGTATTGGTGTGCTAGAACAGAACAGACCTAAGGCATCTCTTATTGGAAAACCTGCCACCATCCTTGGCTGCCATGACTGATAGCCTTGAAATGCTTATTTTTTCCAGACACTGCCCCTGCATTTCCTTTACTGCTAACATCATTGGTCAAGTCTGTAGGATAAATATAATGTTTACTATCATACCTTAGCTAGTAGATAGAAAATCAGATCATGGTGTTGTTGTTTTCATCTATATGTTTGTTTGATTATGTACTGATCTGAGAAGAGATTTTTGTTCGAAAGTTTTTATATCACGTGATCATGATAATTTATCAAATTTTTTTCCTGATTTTCATCCCAAGTTTAGCTGAACGTTTACTTATTCGAAATTCTTCTAGTATGGGTTGAGAAAAAGGTGTTGACTGGTGTCCCTAATGCCATGCACAAAGTGCAACAATTCTCTGTGGACTTCTGCAATGTCTCTGTCACAGAAGAATCATAGGTCCATATAAGACTAGACTGATCATCTGGCATGATATAACTTTATTGTCATTTTCCTAAAGCAATGTGATAAATCAAACGCCTAGGAATTGGAATCTTGATTCTGAGTTGCCTTGTATGATTTCGCCATCTCGTTGAGACACGGTGTGGTGTTGTCTCATGAACCTACAAATCCTTATGCATATTCCCCACATTAATGGATGAACATTGTATTATGGTATCTTACTACATAAACCAAGTATATAATCGTTTTTTGTTTTTCATTTCAAGGTTGAAACTATGATGGCCTAATTGCTTAATTTACTTTTTGCAGGAGTCATTAGCCGCCCATCATCAGATTATTTGAGGTTCTCAGCTATGCTATGTTTATCTGTCAATAATCCCAGTTAACATCTCAAGTCTTGGCCAATTTTAGTCTCGGACGTTTCCTTACTTGCAAGGAGAAGAAAAATGTCTGTAATAAAGATATTTACATAGTGAATTATCCTATTAGTTTGATCGCGAATCATTAGAGTTAGAATCCATTTATCTGTCCGTTCATCCCAGTCCTTGAATCATTCAGAGATTTCGGAATGGGGTTTTGCCATCTTTTCTATACATACTTGGAAGTTGTATATCATAACACTTTTGGTTGTGCTGGAGAAAAAGTACATTTAGAGCATCAGTGAGTTGAGCTGTTACATCGGGGTGCTTGACGTATCGAAAGACCAGAGCTAGCGAAAGAAATTTTGCACAATTTTGTTCTATCTGTTAGTATACAATCTGTAGGTTTGAGTTTAAAAATCTCAAGTTTTTTTTTTGTTCTTGTTCTGTGAAACCTGATTGTTGTCAAGGCAACTACCGCCCTATTGTTGAGGCAAATTAATATCCCAACACCAATACATTGTTTGTTTTAGGGAATGACCAGATCTGGACTAGGTGTAAAAACCGCTGTACAAAGAGGTGAGCTGTCCTGGTCAATTCCTTTAGACTGTACCATAGTACAGTGATGGCTTGAATACGACTGGGATGGGATTAGTCCGGACTTGCCCATGCTTTTCGAAGTTTGATTTGCTTAGCTGTTATCCACACAGATGCACCAAATCTTTTTGTTTTAGGTCAAGTCGACAAGTCAAGGTGGACCTTGACCTCTTGGCATGCTGTTTAAACTCATTTGCCCCAAAGATATCGGAACAGAGTTTAACGGAGTTAACTGGAAATTAAAGTTGTGTCCGGATGATCATCGATAAGTTGCACAAACTATTCTTGGTAGTATCATCTAGGGATAATGGAATAGGGACTATTCTTGGTAGTATCATCTAGGGATAATGGAATAGGAATATGGATTATGACCCCCTGGTTGCAAATCTCCTCGAATTCTCAAAATGAAAAACGGGTGCAATAACATAGTTTATCCAAGGAAAGATAAAAGCCGCCAGACTTTGTTTAGCGCAGGGGCTATGAAGTGAATGTTCTCATTTTTTTTTTAAATAGTCAAAGGCCCTCAAAAGGGCTAATGATCCTCCTCAATTGTTGGAAGGATCCAAACAGGGGGTTTAGACCAGTACATAGAGAGATTGTTTTGTTTAGCCCATAGAGCAAGCTCATGAGCGACAGAGTTACAAATCCTAGGTTGAAAACCGTAAATACATGCAGATAACTTAGAAGAAAAAAAGAGAATGTCTTTAAAAATAGCATCCGTCCTAGCATCTCCATCGAAATTCCCAGCTGAAAATTGGTCGATGAGAGCTTTGGTATCACTTTCAACAATTATGTGAGTTAATCGTTGTTCCACAGCTTTCTTCAGAACTGGCCAGATGGCTCTTGCTTCAGCTTCTTCGGCAGAGAGGGCATCAAAGACTAAGGAAGCACAAAATGTTGCTTTTTTTGAGAAGTCTCGCATCACAATTCCTGCACCATTTGCTCCAGTTATAGTATCAAAGGCACCATCAGTATTGTATTTAATCCAACCAAAGGAAGGGGGCACCCATTTATCACAAATATTGACATGTAAAGAAGGAGGGATGGGCAGTCTAGGGTTAATAGATGTTCTAGTGAGAAGCATGGCTCTGGCTAGGGATGCACATGGGTCGGGTTGGGTCGGGTTTGGCCTCACCCGTCACCCAACCCACTGATGGTGGGTAACAGAAGTTGTCACCCGCAACCAACCCAACATTACAATGGGTCGATTTTCATCCGACCCACATTACGGTGGGTTGGATCGGGTGGGTGGTGGATTACCCACCATAAAATACAATGAACATTACATTAAGAACTCAATTGAAATAAGCCAACCCAAAATCAATCTTAGGAAACAAAACCCTAATTAGTATTTACAAATTACAATGATTCCTAGTCTCACCTTTGGTTGTTGGTTTACTGGTGAGGATGTTGATTGATTGCTGCTAGTGATGCTGTGATTTGATTTACAAAGCGAAGAGAAAATGAAAAAATAAACTGAGCCTCTGAGATTGTCGTTGAAGGGAACTGATTGAAGACTCTTCAGTGAAGAGAAGCTACCGATGATTAGGTTTAGGCATTATATATTATCACTTCAATGGATGTGGTTCATCTAGGATATGTAATCTAAGGGTTAGCATTAATTTAGAAATATTTAGGTGGGTGGGTGGGTTGGGTCGGGTGAGGGAAGTTGTCACCCACAGTCGACCCACCATACGATGGGTTTTGATGTTGTGACCCATAGTCGACCCGCTTCTAAGTGGGTTGGGTCGGGTGCGGGTAATTTCAGGCGGGTGTGGGTTGGGTTGGTGGGTTGAGTCGGTTTTGTGCAGCCCTAGCTCTGGCTCTAGATACGACATTAGTAAAGTTTTCTTTATTACCCTGGAAAACAAGATTATTTCTACTAGTCCAGAGAGACCATAAAATAGCAACAAAGAGACATTGATCCTCCTCATACAGCCTGGAAGGAGGATCAACAAGCCAGAAAAGAAGCCAGTCTGTAAAAGATTTGTTCTGAAAAAATTGAGTGTTAATGTTAAAATCATAAATAAACCAGACTCTACTAGCAAATGAACAATTGACCAAAGCATGCATAATAGATTCATGAGGATCAGAGCACCTAGGACAGTCCACGTTATTCATAGGCATTATAGTGTGAAGAACAGTTATGGAAGGTAAAGCATTTCTAGATGCTCTCCAAAGAAAAACTTGAATCCTGTAAGGAATTTTAACTTTCCAAATACACTTCCAAAGATTTTTACAAGGGGAAGGCCTAAGGCCTCTAAGCCCCAAGTAGGCAGATTTAGAAGAAAACTTGTCGTTCTTAGAAAGTTCCCAAGCCCTCCTATCAGGAGTGCAAAGCTGGCTTAAGGGAATGGAGATAATCTTCTGAACAGAAGCATTATCAAAATGGGTATTGAGTCTAGCAACATCCCAACATCTAGTTTGGGGGTTAATGAAATAGGCAACTTTAATACTTGGATCTGGTGGAACAAGAGAGTTGGGTATGGCAGAACCCAAAGAGGGGATCCACTTATCACACCATGGGTCAATAAATTGACCATCCCCTACAATCCAAGAAATAAAGGGTTTTATGAGCTCTTTTATAGCATGGAGGCACTTCCAAGTACAAGAGCGTTTGGCAGTACACTTAGCATTTAAAAAATCAGTTTTGGGAAAATACTTGGCCTTAAGAACAGTAGCCAGAAAACAATTATGATTTTCCAAAATGCTCTAAGCATTTCTGGCAAGCATGGAAAGATTGTTCAGTTTAGCTTTCCTGAACCCAAGACCTCCTTGAGATTTGGGAGAACACAAGATATCCCAGCCTAGGAAGTGCAGATTTCTATCTTTAGGATCCAGAGTTTCACCCCACCAGAATTTGCGAAGGTGAGAATACATTTGCTTACAAAGGTGTTTATGGATGAGGAAAGCTCTCATCTGAAAAAGAGGGATAGCTTGGCCAATATGCTTAACCAGAGTAGTCCTAGCAGCCTGAGATAAGAGCTTATGGAGCCAGATAGAAATCCTGGCATCCACGGCTTGGAGAATACCCATATGAGTCTGGATTTTAGAAGCTTGGAAAACAGTAGGAGTTCCAAGATATTTTTCTCCCAAATCTCTTCTTTGGATATCTAAGATATTAGCCAAGATAACTTTCCCATGTTCATGGATTTTCCTGTTAAACTGAAATACCAGATTTTTCAAAATTGATTTCTTGCCCAGAGGCAAGACAGTACTTTTGAAGATAATCCTTAATGACATGAAAATTATTTTCAGTGGATTTAGAAAACAAGAGGGAATCATCTGCAAACAACAGGTGTGTCATTTCAGGAGCATCTTTGCAGACTTTTATACCTTCCAAAACACCCTTATTCTGAAGGTTTTCTATGTAAGAGGATAAAGCTTCAGAACAGATGATATAGAGATAGGGGAGAGAGGGTCTCCCTATATTAGGCCTCTTTCAGGTTGAAAGAAACCAGTAGGACTACCATTAAGAAGAACAAAATAAGATACAGTAGAAACACACTGGTTTATCAGTTTAACCCAGTGGTCTGACATACCCATCTTAGTTAACACTTTCTCCAGGAAATACCACTCTAGCTTATCATAGGCCTTAGACATGTCAAGTTTGATGGCAGTTATGCCCTCAACCTTGTCATTATGGTTAACATCATAAATGGCCTCATTAGCTAGCAAGATATTATCAGAAATACTCCTTTTAGGGATAAAAGCACTTTGATTTTGCGAAATGATATTGTTCATAAAGGGTTTAAGCCTGTTGGCCATGGTTTTAGACAAAATTTTGTAGACGAAATTACAGAGGCCAATTGGCCTATATTGAGTAACCATCTCAGCCAGGAGGACTTTTGGGATAAGAGCTATGTTGGTATGATTAAAAACCTTAGCAATATTACCAGTTCTAAAGCAGGTTTGAGTCATACCCACTACAACATCCCCCACAATATCCCAATGCTTTTAGTAAAAAAGACATGTAAAGCCATCAGGTCCAGGAGCCTTTTTTTCCCATTTTGTTTTAGGTCAAGTCGACAAGTCAAGGTGGACCTTGACCTCTTGGCATGCTGTTTAAACTCATTTGTCCCAAAGATATCGGAACAGAGTTTAATGGAGTTAACTGGAAATTAAAGTTGTGTCCTGATGATCATCGATAAGTTCCACAAACTATTCTTGGTAGTATCATCTAGGGATAATGGAATAGGAATATGGATTATGGACCCCCTCGTTGCAAATATCCTCGAATTCTCAAAATGAAAAACGGGTGCAATAACATAGTTTGGACAAGGAAAGATAAAAGCCGACGGACTTTGTTTAGAGAAGGGGCTATGGAGTGAATGTTCTCATTTAATATGAATGAGTATCATTAGATTTGCTCAAATTATGTGCTACTATGGAGTGAGGATACTCACTCATTCACCAATAATCACTCGTACACTCATTGGAACGAGCGAGTGGACGAAAGGAGAGACTAAGCGGCTGATGTTTAGCCTCTTGAGAAAAGATTTCTCCAAGCGGCAGATGTTTTGCCTCTCAAACATATTTTTTAGTTTTTTAATTTAGTTTAAACTCTTTTACTGGGTCCTGTAGCGATTTTATTAATATAAAAATTGGATATATACCCGGGACGCACATCTTGAGCCGCTTGGAGAGAATTTTTCTCTCCAAGCGGCTGAAAATCAGACGCTTAGTCTTTTTTTTCGGTTTCCCATGGTTACAAAACACCTCATTTGCACAGTCTCTCATTTCATTATGACAGTGAGTGAGTGTTTTTCACGCTCATTCCATAGCCCTTGCTTTTAGGGAGAAATTAAATTATTAGCTATGGTTGTTTACATCATCATTAATTTTTCATCATAAATATTTTATAATTATCTTCATAAATAAATTTTCATTAAATATTAATCTTTCATAGACTATTCTTGGCAACGGTAGATGATTGTATCATCCAGGGATAATGGGATATGGATTATGGACCCTCTCATTGTAAATCTCCTGGAATTCTCAACATGAAAAACGGGTGTAACAACTACGAAAATTAATGTTTTCCTTTATAAAAATTATGGGCAGAAAGATTTCTGAAAAACTGGAGATACAACAACCACACCTAATAATTGGTTTAGGAAATCCGTACGGACTAACTCCAAAATAATTCCAGGAGAATCAACTAGACAGTCAAACTCAATCAATGGAAATACATCCAAGAGTTGTATTTCGGTTTCTCAAATCAATCTGCAATCGAACAGATAGAAATCTGTGAGCCGGATTAATGTGAGAAACAACTTGAACGGTACCAAAGACCAATTTTCAAGTGTCAATCAATTTATATCAATAACCAAAGGTTGGATTATGTAATTGATTGAACTACGCACAACCTGTGATATTTCAATCATATAAACAAATATAATGCGGAAATAAATAACACAGACACTAGAAGTTTTGTTAACGAGGAAACCGCAAATGCAGAAAAACCTCGTGACTTAGTCCAGATTTGAACACCACATTGTATTAAGCCGCTACAGACTCTAGCATACTACAAATTAACTTCAGACTGGAATGTAGTTGAGCCCTAATCAATCGTGTTCCTTACGCCTCTGAATCCCAGCAGGACTCTGCGAACTTGATTCCCTTAGCGGATCTCGCCCACAACTAAGAGTTGCTACGACCCAAAGTCGAAGACTTAATTTACAAATCTGTCTCACACAGAAAAGTCTATAGGAATAGATAAATCTGTCTCCCACAAAAATATCTACAAGTTTTGTTCCGTATTTTGATAAATCAAGGTGAACAGGAACCAATTGATACACCAGACTTATATTTCCGAAGAACAGCCTAGTAATATCAATCACCTCACAATAATATTAATCATACGGTAGCGAAACAAGATATTTTGGAATCACAAACGATGAAAGGAAAATGTTTGTGACTACTTTTTATCTTGCCTATAAGAGAATAAATCTCGAGCAAATCTTAGGTAAGATAGTACTCAATCACGATAGAAAATAGCAAGATCAGTACACGCAACTACAGAGAAAATAGTTGGGTCTGGCTTCACAATTCCAATTAAGTCATTAAGTCGTTAACCTATATGGTTTGAGAAAAACCTAAGGTTAAAGGAGAATCGACTCTAGTCGCAACTAATATCACATAGGAGGTGTAAGGATTATGTTTCCCAGTTGCTAGAGTTCTCCCTTATATAGTTTTCAAATCAGGATTTGCAATCTAAGTTACCTTGGTAACCATTCAGTATTCACCGTTAGATGAAAAGCTGATTAGATTCAAGCTAATATCTTTCAACCGTTAGATCGAACTTAGCTTGTTATACACAAATGAAATGTGCCTTCATTTAAATATGGGTAACCGTACTTAAACATGTACACATGGTTGGTTCAATAATAGTTAACCAAAGTTATCCATATGAGTACTTTCTTATCAACCTTGTTCATCTCAGTCACAACTAGTTCAAATGACTCAAATGAAACTAGTTATGGAGTTATTCAATTGTTTATATTCTCTCAGAAGTATATAAGACACAATTGAAGCAAAATCGATTTTGTTTCACTTGAATCAATTCATGTGCATTATAGTCACGGTTTGCAAAAGATTGCATTCCTTAATATATAAATGTATTTGTTCATGAACAAACCGATTTTAGAACATAACCAACTCAGGTATGCAAATGGGTACGCATAACTAAGCGGTCGGACTAAGTTTGGGTTTTCCACTATGTGAATGGGTATGCATACCTTCCAAACTTAGTTGAATTTCCGGATATGAACTTTATGCCAGTATGCATACTGGTATGCATACCTAGTTCTTGGACTTCCATCAAACCAACTAGTACGCATTCGCGTATGCATACCATGGTTCCCGGACTTTGAATAACTTGCAATAGTTAGCATACAATTACACATATGGGGCTATATATAATCATGGTTAATCGTTCTAAACTCCCATTTTAATCATTGAAACATTCTCGGAAGACGGGAATAGCTGTCTTACACAAACTATTAGCTTCAAAGCAATTTTCAAGTGATCGAATGATCAATATGAAACATTCTGATTCTACATCAAATGACTGTCTCTCACAAATCATGTAAGATGTTACAAGGAAATTTTCACATGATCATCTTTTGACTTTCGTCAAGAACATAAGATGAACTTGGTTAAAGCAAAAGCTTACCAACACATATTTCGAGAAATATGTAAACGAGTTAAACTCAGCTCTCGAAATCTCAAAAGTGTATAAAATGAAATATATATATATGACTTTTGTCTCCAAAAGGAGATAGAGTAGAAATAGACTTTCTAAGTCATAGATGAGTTCAAGTATCCATATACCTTTTGTTGATGAAGTTCCAAAATCTCTCCTTAGTAGTTAGTCGTCTTCAATCGATGAACGCCGTGAGGTATAAAGCTTAACTACACAATCTATCCTAATCCGAGACTTAACTATAAATAGACTAAAATCAAGACCTATAGTTTTGGAAACTAAACTTGACAAACAAGCTTTAGATACAAACGCTTACAAGTTTGACCGAGCAATGCTCCAACAACTCCTTCCTTAGGCCTATTCCTATGCACATGTCAAATATTTGATCTTGTCACTTTAGCATACACTATGGGTATGCCAAAGTGCCAAACGTATCTGCCGATATGTCAAATATAACATATGGATGTACACGACAAACATTCAAACGAGCGATAGAGTTTTAATCCCTCAGTTGTAAAATCATTGCCTGATGGTCGGTCCAGCGCCAACGATGGTATATATGTCTCTCGCTGATTTGATGATTGCTCACCAGTTCCTCATCCAACGGCTACAATATCCCCTCTATAAATACCCAAATTCAAACTCATTTCAACTCACACCAGAATTTTTGAATTCCTCTAGAATTTCTTAATAATCTCTCAATCTTCTTCAAATCTAAAATAATCACCATCTCTACACTTCTTAATTTCTTGTAGTATGGATTCAGAATCTCAAAATCAAGGCAAAGGTAAAAAGATCAAAGTCCGGGGTGCGAAATACAACCTCACAGAAGATGAATGCATTTGTCGTATAATTATTTTATTTTTACGCAAAATTATATTGATGGTGCACAACAACATGGTAACACCATGTGGGATATCATACCACATATGATGAACAAACCATGAACATCGTCAGTCGTGATACAAAAGGATTGTCAGAACGCTTCATTACGTGCATAGGGAAGTCGCCAAATATGTTTCTGCAATAATGCAAGCCAAGAGAGGCGACAAAAAGAGTGGGCTTGTGGATGGTTACGTTGAAAGAACAGTTCGTATAGAATAGCATCGAAAAAATGGAAAAAAATTCCCTTTCGAAAGTTTTAATCATATTTTGAAGGTGTTGAACAAAAATAATCCAAGGGTGTTATGAGAAAACCTAGCATACTAGAGCGAACCGTCTTAGAAAAGTCTATGCTTAAACTGCGTCTTGTGGAGGTTCTCAGCTTCTTCCCAAATGCCTTTACACAACAGTCTGGTAAGAGCCTAATTTCAGTGGTAATTCTCGAAAAAATCAAGGGATGGATAATGGTTACTTGTACTCATAAAACAAACGGATAACCATTAACCATTCTCTCCAAAACGGACACCCATTGACCGTTTTCTCAAAACGGTCACTCTAACCTTTTATCTTATCTTGTTATATACAAATGAAATGTGCCTTCATTTAGATATGTGTAACCGTACTTAAACATGTACACGTGGTTGGTTCAACAATTGTTAACCAAAGTTATCCATATGAACAGTCACAACTAGTTCAAATGACTCAAATGAAACTAGTTATGGAGTTGTTCAGTTGTATATATACTCTCAGAAGTATATAAGACACAATTGAAGCAAAATCGATTTTGATTTACTTGAATCAATTCATGGACATTATAGCCACGGTTTGCAAAAGATTGCACTCCTTAATATATAAATGTATTAGTTCATGAACAAACCGATTTTAGAACATAACCAACTCAGGTATGCAAACGGGTGCGCATACCTAAGTGGACGGACTAAGTTTGGGTTCTCCAGTATGTGAATGCGGACGCATACCTTCCAAACTTAGTTGAATTTCCGGACATGAACTTTATGCCAGTACGCATACTGGTATGCATACCTAGTTCCCGGACTTTCATCAAACCAACTAGTACGCATACTCTATGCATACCATGGTTCTCGGAATTTGAATAACTTGCAATAGTTAGCATACAAGTACGCATATGGGGCTATATCTAATCATGGTTAATCGTTTTAAACTCCCATTTCAATCATTGAAACATTCTCGGAAGACAGGAATAACTGTCTTTCACAAACTATTAGCTTCAAAGCAATTTTCAAGTGATCGAATGTTCAATGCGAAACATTCCGATTCTACATAAATTGGTTGTCTCACACAAATCATGTAAGATGTTACAAGGCGATTTTCACATGATCATCTTTTGACTTTCGTCAAGAACATAAAATGAACTTGGTTAAAGCAAAAGCTTACCAACACATATTTAGAGAAATATGTGAACGAGTTAAACTCAGCTCGAAATCTCAAAAGTGTATAAACTGAAATCCATATAGTTATATGACTTTTGTCTCAAGATGGAAATAGAGTAGAAATAGACTTTCTAAGTCATAGATGAGTTCAAGTCTCCATATACCTTTTGTTGATGAAGTTCCAAAATCTCCCCTTAGTAGTTCTTCGTCTTCAATCGATGAACGCCGTGAGTTGTAAAGCTCAACTACACAATCTATCCTAATCCGAGACTTAACTATAAGTAGACTAAAAATCAATACCTATAGTTTTGAAAACTAAACTTGACAAACAAGCTTGAGATACAACCGCTTGCAAGTTCGACCGAGCAATGCTCTAACAACTTCTTCCTTAGGCCTATTCCCGTGCACAGGTCAAATATTTGATCTTGTCACTTTAGCATACACTATGGGTATGCCAAAGTGACAAACGTATCTGCCGATATGTCAAATATAACATATGGATGTACACGACAGACATTCCCGCAAGCGATAGAGTTTTCATCCCTCAATAGTAAAATCATTGCCTGATGGTCGGTCCAGCGCCAACGATGGTCTCTATGTCGCCCGCTGACTTGATGATTGCTCATTAGTTCCTCATCCAATAACTATAATTTCCCCTCTATAAATACCCAATTTCAAACTCATTTCAACTTACACCAGAATTTCTGAATTCCTCTAGAATTTCTTAATCTCTCAATCTTCTTCAAATCTAAAACAATCATCATCTCTACACTTCTTAATTTCTTGTAGTACGGATTCAGAATCTCAAAGTCAAGGCAGAGGTAAAAGATCAAAGTCCGGGATGCAAAATACAATCACACAGAAGATGAATGCATTTGTCGTATTATTATTTTATTTTTACACGATATTATATTGATAGTGCACAACAACATGGTAACACCATGTGGGATATCATACTACATATGATGAACAAACCATGAACATCGCCGGTCGTGATACAAAAGGATTGTCAGAACGCTTCATTACGTTCAATAGGGAAGTCGCCAAATATGTTGTTGCAATAATGAAAGCCAAGAGAGGCGACCAAATGAGTGGGCTTGTGGATGGTTATGTTGAAAGAACAGTTCGTATAGAATGGCAGCGAAAAAATGGAAAATTTTCCCTTTCGAAAGTTGTAATCATATTTTGAAGGCGTTGAACATAAATAATCCAGAAGTGTTATCATCTAGTGAAATTATTAGACTGTTTTTATGTCATGTTCCACCGGGAGGTATCCAAGGGTGTTATTGGAAAACGTAGCATGCTAGAGAGATCCTTCTTAGAAAAGTCTATGCTTAAAATGCGTCTTGTGGAGGTTCTCAGCTTTCCCAAATGCCTTTACACAACAGTCTGGGAAGAGCCTAATTTCAGTGATGATTCCTGGAAAAATCAAGGGATGGATAATGGTCACATGTTCTCATAAAAACAAACGTATAACCATTAACCATTCTCTCCAAAACGGACACCCATTGACCATTTTTTCAATACGGTTACTCTAACCTTTTATCTTAGCTTGACGAGTCAAAGTCAATTGAACATACTAACCATTGCTCGTTTTCATTTTTGTCCTAAAATCATCGAGAGAACTCGACATGGTTCATTTTTTCTTGTTTCATGGTTTTTCTCACAGCAAACCATACTTCATCGAAGAATCATCACCTTCTCACGTTCTCGTCGCAAAATTTTGATTGGGTTTGTTGAAGAAGTTCCCATTTTATAGTTGCACTTGGTTTTGAGGAGTGTAGTCATCTCAATAATCAAAGTTAATCCAATGTATACTTAAAGCCTATTTTTGGTTTTTGGTTTAATTGAAATGATTTTCGTTAGATTTTGTGATGAATAACCTAAACTGAATCCAACCACTATTAGTTATTGCTTTGTGTTTGTTTAATTTTTTCAGCATGATTAATTTTGGTAAGTTATTGATGAACATGTTTAATTTCTAGTAACATTGATATGTAAATAACCCTAGTGATGTTGCATGTCTTGTTATCTTGGTAATTCACGTTTGTTTATGATGTTGGATGCCTAATTTGTTGGCAAGACATGGTTTTGAGTATCATACAATTGTTTTTTCCCCAAAAGCTTGATATTTCTTGGGTGATGTTCAAACAACTATATTAATACGTTATATATTCTTTTGTTGCATTACATTATGACATGGAGTACCCCACAAACCTACGATTGTACGTCAAAGGTAAAGATATCCATATATCGGGTCAAGATGCACCGAATATGATGATGAGGACTAGTTGGGGGAAGCCTAGATGATTTATTACAAAATTGTTGTTACGAATAATCCTCGGCACTTTGGGTACTAGATAATTATGGGTTTTCGTAGAAGTTTTCATCTAAGTTTGTGCAACTCACAAATGCTCTTGTAGTTAAATTGTGGCATAAAACTAAGGGTTTCCATTTCCAAGGATTTGAAATAGGGTTGAGACATTTAGACTTTTGTAATGTGAACCGGAATTCCAATATGTAAAGGTGAGTCCATCACTTTTTCTAGGAGATTATCCAGAAAAAGTTTGTGAAAATTCAGATGATTTTTACTTCAGTGGTGTGATCGCCAACCTACAACGTGAACCTGCAAATCCTGAAGATGATGCCCAATGTCCCGACGAAAAAATGAAAGCTTCTAAAAAACCTTGGGATAGTAAATCCTCGGTTATGAATCTGTCAATTTTCATTTTATATACGAAGTAGGAAAGATGTGGACAACTATGATAACTTGGATAAATTGACAAGGATATTTCTTCTTTGGGTAATTGTTCAAGTATTCATGGGAACGACTTCGTATAACGTTTCAAAAGCATGGTTGCTTGTTTTGGGAGATTCCAAAATCTTGGAAAACCTTGGAAAGTATGATTCTGGTTCACTTATTTATCGAAGATTGTTATACAACTTGGACAAGGTTAGTAATGGGGTTGATAGTAACATGAGATCAATGTGGATGATATTAGAGTACTATTTTTTAGAGCATTGCTCGGTCGAACTCACAAGTGTGTCTATATCAATCTTGTTGTCAAATTTAGATGATCAAAACTATATCTTGATTTCTAGTCTAAAATTAGTTAAGTCCCGGATTAGCAAAGAAGTATAGTTGAGAAATGGACATCACGGGAGTCATCATTGCGTTCTACCGTCTGAAGGCGAAGATCAACCAAATCTTTTTGTGAACTTCTTCAAAAGAAGGTAAGTGAACACTGAACCACCTATTTCTCAAGTTATATTCACTTTATATCTATCAGAGGTTGTCGCATGACTAATTAGATTATCATGCATATACAAGAATTTCGAGTCAAGTATATCTTGGTAATTAGTTCTCGAAATATATTGACTAAGCTTAATGAATATTTGTTTATACATGATGAATTTTGGTGAAGGAAAATTCATTATTCAGAATCAAAATCATGATACAAGAATTATCATTCTAAAATAGCCTGGAACAGTGATATGTTTCATTGATGTTATCTTGGGAATTTTTCGAATTGATTTAGAGAAAAATATAGAACTACTGTAAATTCGAATACAAGACAATATGCATATCAGTCTTACAAACTTGAAGACTTTTATAAATGTGAAACCGTATTACATGTATCAGAGTAGCTATATGTCGACAATGGATTTTTTGGCATGCATATCCATATGCTCACCTTGAAAAATCTATTAACTCGTGAACCCGGATAGGTACGCATATCCGTATGCAAACCGAAAAGAAATTATTGTCACAAAAACGTACCAGAAAATCTTTGTGTTATAATTTCGGTTCGGATATTAGGTATCCATACCATTACACGTACCTAAATAGTTCTGTAAATTTCGGAACCGGTTATAGTCTTAAGGTATACATATCAGTACGCATACTTAAATAGTTTTGTGAATTTCGGAACTCGGTTGTGTTTAATGGTATACAAACTAGTACACGTACTATGACTTAACTGACTCACGAACGGCTTTGGTATTTGTACCTTGTACATCTACCAACCATGTCAATTATTTTTCAAATGAAATAAAGTTATTTCTACGAGATAATTTGCATACGATCAAAATTTTTTTGCTTAATAATAAAATTTTATTGATTCCCAAAGATTACAAAAGAGAGTTCACAAGAGAAAAATGCTTACAGGCAAGCATCTACAAAACACAAAATCAACCAAATTTGTAATATGTAACATCAGGATTTTCCATATGTAACATGAAGGGAGACCTACCTAAGAAAATTCTCTTTTCACCTATAGCAAGAGTAGCTCCCATTTTTGCCATGTCATCAGCATAGAAATTGATTTCTCTATAACTTTGAATAAAGTTGAAACTGATAAGAACTTCCACAATTTTTCTCCATCTAGTTTGCACAAATCATGGAACTTTTCCAGATGTAAAATAGTGTATAACTGACTTAGAATCAGTTCTAATACACAGCTGAAAGAATCCCTCACTAATGGCCCATTCACATGCATTTATAACTGCAAAAACCTCTACCATGAAATTGTTAGCAACACCCATCCCTCCTGCAACAACAATCAACACTGTACCTGTGTTATTTCTTCCCACAAAACCATATCCAGCTTCACCAGGATTATTTCTTGAAGCCCCATCACAACACAGAAGAATCTGGTTACCAGTAGGAAAGGAGAAGAAACATTCCTGTATTTTTGATGTTTTCACTTTTCTACATTTCGTACCAAACTGTTTTAGAATCAACAGGTCCTCCATTGAATTCCACATACACCCTATCATCCTAACTTCACATTCCTTAGTGAGTTGTATAATTCTCTTTTTCAGTTCCTCTGCATTTGGATGCATTCCATCATAAACAACTCTGTTTCTAAGAAAGCACAGTTCTTTCATGGTTATGTAGGCAGCAGTCATCCAGATTTCTTGAACTGCTGGACTCTTGAGTTTCTTGAATGCATATGATCAATTCTCTAAAAGCACTATAGACATATTTGATCACATGATTGTGACTCAAGGTTAAATTCTTAAGTTTTCATGAAAATGAACTAAGCTTATAAGTTCAAATTGGATAGTTTAGGCTAACCAGCTTGGAAATAGTTTAGGCACTGACTCATATGTTCTACATGTGAGATAGAGAAGAAAGCACTTTTAGTATCCTTTATCGGTCGTACAGAACTAATCCATCGATTTGGTTACAGTTTCACCTAACCAGAGTGTATATCGTGTTTATGAGGATTAGATTTCAAAGGTTCATCTAATGGTAGATATTTATTGCTTGGTTCCAAATCTATCTTAGTTTAAACATAAAATAACCTATTCTTCGAAAGTCCATATAAGGGAGAACTCTAGCAGCTGGGATCTTTGAATCTCGAACACAACTCTGTGTGTCCTAGTTCATAACTAGAGTCATCCTCTCCATAAACTCATATAGGGTTTAACGACTGAAAAAGACTTCACCTAGGGATTCGTGAAGACAAGATCAAACATATCTCTGATAGTATGTATCCTGATCTTGATTTATTGTTGAGTTGTTCACTAATTCAAGATAGATAGTATCGTAAAGTTATCTTTGTATCAAACTTTGTGACTCCACAAGGATTTGAACGTGTGAGGTGAATAATAATCTAGGATGCTCTTGGGGAAGCATAAGTCTGGATTTTGAGGTTAGATAGACTCTGTCTATTCTAATGATTTCCAAGTCACCATTACCAAAAAAGAAATCACACGTAGGCTTATCTTTGGGAGGAAGATTGGTTTTAAAGTCTTCAATTGATTTGAAGCAATCCTTAGGATGTAAATGACGTCATCTAAGGGAATCTATTGCACGGAGTCCTGCTGGGATCAAAGAGGCATAAGGAGAGCGACTGTAATTGAATTGTTGTGGGGGTTTAATTCGGTCTCAATTACATTCAAGTCTGTAGTTAATTGGTAGTAGGCTAGTGTCTGTAGCGTCTTAATACATATAGGTATTCAATCGGGACTAGGTCCCGGGATTTTCTGCATTTGCGGTTTCCTCGTTAACAAAACTTCTGATGTCTATGTTATTTATTTTTTTGCATTATATTGTTTATCTTTATAATTGAAATATCACAAGTTGTACATTAATCAATCAAAGTAGAAATTTCCGACCTTGTTTGTTGGATATGACTTGATTGATACTTGGATATTGATTTTTGATATCGTCCAAGTTCTCTCACTTATTAATCAGGTTCACGGATTCGATTATGTAAACATTCTGATTGTTGGAGTTAAAGATGTAATTCTGAAAATTATTCCTTTATTGAGTTAAACTCTCAGAATCGTATTTAGGTTTAGTACATACAGGTTTCCTTAGAAAAAGTTGGTGGTATATTTTGGTACCCGTGCATTTTCACTAGTATTATATTTCCTTCCATAAATTTCAACCATTACTCAGGATGGGATCATTTGTACCTGAAAAAATATACCATGCGATTAATATATATGTTTTAATCGGATCATAAAGTGGGTATGCAACAAACAGACTATGGAAACATTTTGTGAACAACGCTAAAAGACAGATGAACTTGAGAATATCACCTAAAGCAGTTGTTTAGAAACTATGGGTTCGGAATGCACACTATGGAGATGAGCATGTACTTTTAGAAAGAGAGGTTAGTGGAAAGATAATATATTTTTCGGGAATAGTCGGTAAGAAAGATGAGGCACTTTATCTTGAGAAGAGATGTTTGAGGCAGGTGTTAGGTTTGATTACAATTCCTTGACCACCTCTTGATTTTTCCAACATTAAAACGGAGGATTTACATGAAAGAAGGCATTACTTGATAGTAAATGAGACAAAGTATGCTAGTTTTTGGAAATCTAGTTGCATGAGACCTTTGTTGCCATATTTGATTCGTTTACATAACCATGAAGAGGTTGGACTTGGTCACGTTGGAAGCTATCATTTCATTCTAAACGCACAACCTCCTACTCAGTTTGCAGAAACCTTTATCTATACCCAATCGGAACCGACAATAACATTTCCTAAGATACAATGGTCATTCCCTTATTTCAATCGGAAGGGATACGTGAAAAACATTATCTTCCAACAAACAAAAATCCACAGGATTAGAGTAATATCCAGGGCAGCGAGGTTAGTGAAAACGCGGGGGTCTAACAACCACACGCAATATTTCGTTTGGGAATCTGTATAAATAAATCCAACGCAATTCCTAGAGAGTCAACTAGACATTCAGACTCAATCACGGAAAAATATCTAAGAGTTATATCTCGATTTCTCAAATCAATCTGTAATCGAACAGATAGGAATCCGTGATCCTGATTGAATATGAGAAATAACTTGGATGGTACCAAAGATCAATATGCAAGTGTCCATCAATCACTATCCAACAAACAAGGTTGGATTTACCAATTGATTGAACTATACACAAACTATGATATTTCAATTATATAAACAAATATAATGCAGAAAATAAATAATAGAGACACCAGAAATTTTGTTAACGAGGAAACCGTAAATGCAGAAAAACCCCGGGACCTAGTCCAGATTGAACACCACGCTGTATTAAGCCGCTACAGACACTAGCCTAGTATGAGATTAACTTCGGATTGGAATGTAGTTGAGCACTAACCAATCTCCCATTGATCAATGTACAGTCGTGTTCCTTAAGCCACTGAATCCCATTAGGACTATACACACTTGATTCCTTAGCTGATCTCACTCACAACCAAGAGTGGATAAGACTCGAAGTCGAAAACTTTTAAACCAATCTATCTCCCACAGAAAAGTCTATTCAGATAGATAAATCTGTCACCCACAGAAATACCTATGAAGTTTTGTTCCATATTATGATAAATCATGTCTCACATGAACCAATTGATGATCTGGACTTATATTTACGAAGAAAAGCTTAGAAATATCAATCACCTCACAATAACTTAACTAAATGAACTTGTGCTTAATTATTATATCTTTGTGGGGAGTGTAACTGTGGAATTTGAAAGGGGATGCTTGTATCTTTTTAATCTCCTGGATGAGCACTAAGTAATTTGTTTACTATGTGAGTTCATATAAAAATGTTGATATAAGGAGTTGCATTTAACTATGTTATTATGTGGAATCTCAAAACTTCATTAAAACTTTACATAATCTTTTGATTGTGTTCATTGCGATCCCGCAATTTTCGTACCTTTGTTAGTTTTATTGACAAGAAGGGGGAGAATTATTTAGTAGTTTCATATTATATACATATGGTTCACGAATCACTTAGCAGAATTCAGATGTTTTGAATGTTACAATCCATGATGTAAGCCGAGACCTTCATCATCATGTCTCCATGTTCCAAAATTCTCAAGAATCTTGGAATAATAGTTAGACCGTATTCGAATGTGATACATCGGAAAAGGAAGTTGGACTTCAAACCTTCACTTATGACTGGGAAAATCTTCGTATGGGTGATGAGTGCCAAATAATGTATATATTTATCCCTTTTTGTTGGCATTTAACTCATCTTTTGCGCATTAATTCTACATTTTATCCCATATTCTGCATTTTCATTGTTTTCAAGAATAAATATTTTTCTTACTTAATTTTTGCATTTCTAGGTAATAAATAAAGTTTGGATGAATTGCGGAGCGAAAAGAGAAGAAAAGTAGTGAAAAGCCGGGAGGAATTACACAAGGAAGCCGCGAAGAATGTCGTGCACAAGACCAAAAGGATAGAAGTGGGCTTGAAGAGGAAGAATTGTTCTTAAAGAAGATATGGGCTTGGCATACCCAAGGCCCAAAACCCTCACCCAAACCCATTTTCTATATCCAAGCCCGTCTCGAATTTCTGCCGTCAGATCGAAGCATTTCAGCATCCTACGGTCGCTCATATGCCTGTGCATCAAATCCCGATGATTCCGCTAAACACTACAACACCTAACCTAATCTCGCACCGTAGACTTCGTTGTATTTTACATCCTACGGTCGCTACAAGCTGCTTCTTTCTTAGCCGTCCGATCCACCTACCATCTCCATATCCAGCGGCTTCAGATCGCGGTACACCCATCTTGATACACCCGCCTAACACACTAATACTCGAACCCTATGACCTAGCCAAACAGCTCCCTACCCTAACCCATATCGACCTCCACCTTCTTTTTCCTCTCCCCCTCTCTGCAACAGAAACACCCATTCCACCACCATCACCTCCACCTGCTACTTCCATCATCCATCGCTCCTGTCACCACCATTTCTACCACCAACTCCACCATCTCCATCATTACCCTACACGACCCATCCCCCTAATTCGAAGTGCTTTAACCTCTCTCACCAACTGACCTAGGTGAGGGTTGATAAAACACCTCAAATTAGGGAGCAATTGTAGCGATTGGGAGCAGGAGAAGAACCGAGAGAGGCAGAGAAGACATGGGGCGACGTCAATTCAAAGTTTTGGTGAGTAAATTTCGGAAATTGAAAACCCTAATTTCAATTCTAGGGTTTCGGAAAAATTGGGTATTTGGTGATATAATAGGGGGTGATGTAGAGGGGTAGAGGGGGATGATCTCTGGACTAGCCAGTAGAGAATTAAACCAAAATATTATGCAATTCCAATTTCAGTCTTCTTATGCAGTTAACAGTTGATTGTTGTGTGTATGTTATGTTTCAATTAGCATATGTGATGAATGTTGATACTGTTAACATGTTTTTCATGAGCTAAATTACTGCAGCTAAGGCTCAGATGAAGCCTTTGTGCATTGTTGGATGATGAATTGCTAGGTTAGAGCCTTAATGCTTGTTTTTCTTGTGCAATGGGAGAGATTAGTGCTCATCTGTGTGCTTGTGATTGATTGTACTGTCAAAAGACAGTCAATGCTAGGAGCACATTAGTTGAGCAAGCTGATTTTCTTTCCATTCCAATTGTATGCTTAGGGTCTTAATTTCAACCTAGAACTACATTGTTTGGCTAGGACACCAAGGTGGATTCTAAGCCATTAGCTTAGCCACAATTCCTTTCTTCAGTCACTTACAATTTTCAGTCTTGCTTTGCTTCAAATTCAGTTTATATTTCTTAGCTGTGTTGCTCGCCTATTGTCTTGCAATTTGTAGTCTCTGTGCACTGAAAACAGTGCACAAAATCTCCCTCTGCCCTTGGCTTCCAAGCCTTGGTTCTTAGCTGTTTTCTTTGCTGCTTTGCTTTACCTTGCTGCTTTGGTTCTTTACTTCTGCCACTTTGTATGCCATATTACTTTGTCTTGCTCACTGTCTCCATTGTTAGCTTAGGTTTCTCTTATAGTGCTCCCACTCCCTGTGGACTTTCCCCTGCTTTCCTTCTATTCTATAAACTTGGCCTTGTATACTTGCAAGCATATCTATTTTTCTGTGTGTTTTCCTGACACACCAAGTTTTTGGCGCCGCTGCCGGGGAGTGGTGTTGCCACTGCTGAGTTCCATTAGCATCTCTGCCTTGCAATCATTGCAGGCCTGCTTCACTATCATTGCAACCCTCTGCTTGCAATCATTGCAGCAGATCATTGCATACTTGCCTGCAATCATTGCACTGCAATGATTGCACTGTGATCATTGCAGGGTTGGCCTGACTATCTTTGCACTCTGTGATCATTGCAGGTACCACCTTGGCTGTGCTGCTGCTGCTGGTGCCTTCTCTGCCAAGCTGTGTTGTGTTGCTACTCCTGCCAAAGGTGCTGGTGATGGGCTTGAACCAACTGAGCTGGGCTTAGTAACCTCAATTTCGTTGGGCTTGCAACTTCTGCTCCTGGGCTTGCCTTTTCTGCTGGGCTTCACTGCAGATTCTGCTGGGCCTGTGTTGCTGAGTCACTTCAATTGCTGCTGGGCTTGAGCGTGAGCTGCTTAGGACGATCCTAAAGCCCAACTGGGATGTGCAACTAAAAGGGGACTAAAAGCCTATTTTTGGGCTTCCCTCCAAAAACCAAGTAAGCCTAACCCATGAGTTAACCCACTTGGGCCTCATTTAAATTCAAATTCGGGCTTGTAATAATTAATTTAATTATTTCTTTGGGATTGTAATAATTTTTATTTATTTTCTTTTTCTTTTTTTTTTATATTTGGGACTGTAATTATTTTTTTTGTTTGTTTTTTTTTTGTTTTTGATTTTTCTTTTATTTTTCTTTTATGGGCTTGTCTTAATTATTATTATTGTTTTTATTTTCTTTTATGAGTTGTGCTAATTTATGCTAGGTTTAGTTCAAAAAATTTTCCAAAGCCCAATTTTAAACCAAAAACCAAAATCCCTTGTTAGTCCAACACCCATTCAAAACCAAATCTTCATAACCCTTGTGGGCCAAATTGTTTCCGATTGCTCTGTCTGACCAACATGTTAGTTAAGGTACCTACTAGGACATGATTGTGACCTACAGAGACCAAACAAACAACTTGTTAGAATTAACCCAGACGAACCTATCGAAATTCTAAGTTCTGAGGGAGACAGTCCAGATCAACCAGAAACATGGGAGAACCCCGTACCCTCAAGGATTATATGTACCCAACTAGAGCCAGTCAACCTTCTTGTATTGTGCTACCCGCTAATGGCCATTATGAGCTGAAATCAAGCACAATACAGATGCTTCCTATTTTTAGAGGTGTTGAGAATGAAAACCCGTACCACCACGTGAGAGAATTCGAGGAAATTTGTGGAACTCTGCGTTTCACTCAAATGTCCGACGAAACCCTAAAGTTAAGGCTTTTTCCTTTCTCCCTGAAAGATAAGGCAAAGGCCTGGCTCTATGCTTTACAGCCTCAATCCATCATGACATGGGATGACCTCATAAAGGAGTTTTTCAAAAAGTTTTTCCCGAACCACAAGACTGCGACAATTCGTCAAAGTCTGAATAGCTTTGTGCAATTAGAAGGTGAGACCTTAGCTAGATACTTGGAGAGATTCAATGAATTATTGCTCCAATGTCCCCATCATGGTTTTGAAAAATGGAGACTTGTGCAAATTTTGTATGAAGGTCTAGATGTGTCCACCCGAACAACGGTTGAGTCGATGTGTAATGGTCTATTCGTAGACAAAACTGCTGATGCGTCTTGGGACTTCTTGATTGAAGTAGCTGAAAAGACGCAACAGTGGGAATCCATCCGTGAAACCAGAAAGACTACATCCGAAGCAAAGGCTTTTAGGATTGAAGCGGATTTCGAGGGAAGAGCAAACATGGCATCAATAGTTAGGAGATTAGAAGAGTTAGAACTACATAAAAATTCAAAACCTTCCACCACTACTCTCCGAGAACATGTCGCTTCGTCTGTTTGTGCTGCTTGTAACGACCCCAACCATCAATTCCAAAATTGTCCCGATTTGCTTGCAGTCCAGGAATCTAGGCTTGAACAGGCAGGCCATGTTTCAAAAACCAGAGCATAACCCTTATTCACAGACCTACAATCCAGGATGGAGAAACCACCCTAACTTTTCATGGTCCAAAGGACCCACTCAGGGAGGACCATCTCAACCCAATCAGAGCTATCAAAACAATCAGGGATATCAGAACAATCAAGGTTATCAACACCCGAGAAACCCTCAACAACAATCAAACTCTCAACAACAATCATATCCTCAACACAATACCGACAAGAGATTATCCACCCTAGAGGAAATGTTCCAGAGTTTGATGCAAAGTCAGAAAAATCTAGATCAAAAGATGGATCAAATGTGTGAGAGAGAAAAGGGTAAACTTCCGAGCCAACCCCAACAAAATCCAAAGAGGATATTTCAAACAGGCACAACATCCTGCACTGAAACCTCACCCGATCAAGTCCATGCCATTACCACCCTCCGAAGTGGTAAAGTCATCGAGAACAACGTGGGCGAACCTAATGAATCTGATACAAATTCCACGCTGTCTCCACAACCCCAGAAAACCAAAGAACCTGAGCAAGTTGGAAAATCTGACAATTCTACTGCTGTGAATGTCCCTTTGCCAACTCATTCTCCTGTTGCCCCATTTCCTCAAAGATTGATCTATCAACAGAAAAGTACCCATATAATGAGATGTTAGATCTGTTCAAGAGAGTCAACATCAACATTCCTTTTCTTGAAGCAATCAAGCAAATCCCTGCTTATGCCAAATTCCTCAAAGACTTGTGTACTCAAAAGCGCAAGCTCAATGTGCAAAAACGTGCTTTCTTAGCTGAGCAGGTGAGTTCCATCATTCTGAACAAAACTCCACCCAAGTTTAGGGATCCAGGATGTCCAACAATTTCTTGCACTATAGGAGAACACACGGTCAATAAAGCGTTATTAGACCTAGGTGCAAGTGTTAACCTACTGCCATATTCTGTTTATGAGCAGTTAGGTCTTGGGGAGTTGAAACCAACATCTATCACTCTACAACTGGCAGACCGATCTGTCAAGATTCCTCGTGGAGTGGTCGAAGACGTTTTGATCAAGGTTGACAAATTCTATTTTCCCGTAGACTTCATTGTCTTAGACACTCAACCTGTACAAAACCCAGACTGTCACATTCCTGTCATCTTAGGACGTCCTTTCTTGGCTACGTCCAACGCGATCATTAATTGTCGTAATGGAGTGTTGAAACTGTCTTTTGGTAACATGACGGTAGAATTGAATGTGTTCGATATTAGTCAACAACCTGTGAATCTTGATGATGATGATGTGCATGAAGTTAATATGATTGAAGGATTAATGCAAGATTCGTTGACTAACATTCTATCCGTCGACCCCTTTCAAGCATGTATGGAGAACTTTAACCCAGATTCCTATGATGATGCATACTGTAGTGACGTCCTATCTCTGCTCGAATCTGTACCTCAAATGGACATCACTGAAAGGAAATATGAAGTGGAACCACCCTTACTCTCTGATTCCAAGCTTATTCCATCCATTGTTGAGCCACCCAAGCTTGAATTGAAAACATTGCCTAGTACGTTGAAGTACGCATTCCTAGGTTCTTCTGATACTTTACCCGTCATTATTTCATCATGTTTAGACACGGAACAGGAAAGTAAGCTTTTAGAAGTACTTAAGGAACACAAAGAGGCCTTAGGATGGACCATCTCAGATCTCAAAGGAATTAGTCCCACCATTTGCATGCACCACATTAACCTTGAAGAGAATGCCAAACCATCGAGGGAAATGCAAAGGAGACTTAATCCTAACATGAGAGATGTAGTCAAAGGAGAGATCCTGAAACTACTTGATGCGGGTATCATATACCCAATTCCCGATAGCAAATGGGTTAGTCCCATTCAAGTTGTGCCTAAGAAGTCAGGCATTACTGTAGTTCAGAACGACAAGAATGAATTAGTCCCTACTCGTACAACCACAGGATGGCGAGTATGCATCGACTACAGGAAGTTGAACACAGTAACAAGGAAGGATCACTTCCCGCTCCCTTTCATTGACCAAATGCTAGAACGTGTGTCTGGACACAGTCACTACTGTTTTCTAGATGGCTTTTCCGGTTATAACCAAATTCACATTGCTCCAGAAGATCAGGAAAAAACTACATTCACGTGTCCATTTGGGACGTTTGCTTATAGACGTATGCCCTTCGGGTTGTGTAATGCACCTGCTACTTTTCAGCGTTGCATGATGAGCATTTTTTCTGACATGATAGATAGATAGTTTTCTCGAGATCTTTATGGATGATTTCTCTGTTTTTGGTTCCTCGTTTGACGAATGTTTGAAGCATCTTGCCCTCGTGATATCCAGATGTAAAGAAAAGAACCTTGTTCTAAATTGGGAAAAATGCCATTTTATGGTGAATTCAGGAATAGTTCTAGGACACATCATCTCAGAAAAAGGAATTGAAGTGGATAAAGCTAAAGTTGACCTCATTCAACATCTACCACAACCTGCTCTGTGAAGGAGATCAGATCATTTCTAGGTCATGCTGGTTTTTACCGGCGATTCATCAAAGATTTCAGCAAAATCTCCAGACCTCTGTGCAGTCTTCTCTCCAAAGATGTTGCCTTCAATTTCGATGCTGCTTGTGTGAAGGCATGGGAGGAATTAAAAACCCTTCTCACCACCGCTCCTATAGTCCGACCACCCGATTGGAAGCTTCCGTTCGAACTTATGTGTGATGCCTCTGATTATGCTGTTGGTGCTGTTTTAGGACAGCGAGTTGATAGACTACCATATGTGATATACTATGCTAGCAAAACCCTTAATGATGCCCAACTCAATTATTCAACTACCGAGAAGGAATTGCTTGCCGTCGTTTTCGCATTAGACAAGTTTAGATCTTATCTGATAGGGTCTAAGATCATCATATACACAGACCATGCGGCTTTGAAGTATCTTCTTTCCAAGAAGGATGCTAAAGCTCGCCTTATTCGATGGATACTCTTATTACAGGAATTCGATCTCGAAATCCGTGATAAGAAAGGTTGTGAGAATGTGGTTGCTGATCATTTGTCTAGATTAACTTTAGAGTCTATTGATGAATTTGAGCTGATTAGAGAATCATTCCCAGATGAACAGCTGATGTCTATCTCAGACCTTCCTTGGTTTGCTGATATTGTTAACTACCTCGCTACAGGTAGGATGCCCTCACGTTGGTCGAGACAAGACCGCTCTAAATTCCTTGGCTGAAGTTAAAACATTTCCTTTGGGATGACCCATATTGTTTAAGTACTGCCCAGACCAAATCATTAGAGATGTGTCCCCAACACTGAACAGAAAGATGTGATATCTTTCTGTCATGACCAAGCATGTGGAGGCCATTTCAGTGCCAAGAAAACCGCTGCAAAGATCTTGCAGTGTGGATTCTATTGGCCATCATTGTTCAAGGATTGCCATGATTATTGTGTTGCTTGTGAACGCTGTCAAAAGCTAGGAACATTTCGAGGAGAAACATGATGCCATTGAACCCCATTTTGATTGTGGAGATTTTTGATGTTTGGGGGATCGACTTCATGGGTCCATTCCCATTCTGACAGATTGTACATCCTAGTCGCAGTTGATTACGTTTCTAAGTGGGTAGAAGCCATAGCAACCAGAACAAATGACCACAAGGTGGTACTTTCATTTCTAAAGGAAAACATATTTCACGTTTTGGTACCCCTAGAGCTATCATCAGTGACGGCGGTTCACATTTTCGCAAAGTACTTGAGTTTTAGTACGCAAGTATGGCATAACTCACAAGGTTGCTACTCCGTACCACCCTCAGACAGTGGACAAGTGGAAGTGTCTAATAGGGAAATTAAGCACATTCTAGAAAGACGGTAACCCGTCAGGAAAGATTGGTCATTGAGATTGAATGATGCTTTGTGGGCCTATAGAACAGCTTATAAGACACCAATTGGCATGTCCCCCTATCGTCTAGTGTATGGAAAGCCGTCATCTACCTGTGGAATTAGAACATCGTTACTGGGCAATCAAGACTGAACTTTTCTCTGGACGAAGCTGGAATTCAAAGGAAACTTCAACTCAACGAGTTGGAAGAATTGAGAAATGAGGCTTATGATAGTGCCAAGTTATATAAGCAGAAGATGAAGATGTTTCATGACAAGCGTATTCTACGCAAATCCTTCACTCCTGGTCAGAAAGTCTTGCTGTATGACTCCCGATTACATCTTTTTCCAGGAAAACTGCGTTCCAGATGGAAGGGTCCGTACCTAGTACGCACAGTTTTTCCTCATGGAGCTGTAGAGCTGGAGGATGTCTCCAACAAGAACGTTTTCAAAGTCAACGGGCAGAGATTAAAGCCATTCCTTGAGCCATTTCCACCCGACATTGAAACAACCAACCTGGAGGACCCAGTCTATGTGGACTAAACTGGTCCACTCTTTCCCTAAATAACCAAAAAGTTTTCCAAATCTTTCCCTAAAAACCAAAATTTTCGTTTTCCCATCAAAACCAAATGTTCCCAACAAAACCAAATTTTTCCAAAAAGTCCAATCCCATTAAAAACCAAATTTTCTTGTAGATAATGTGTTAGTTAAATTTCCTTTTGTATATTGTGCTCATCCATTGTGACTCCTAATATGATGGATTTTTGCCTTGAATAACGGAGTTTTAATCGAGCTTTCGCCGTACAATCGGGTATTCTCTCTCCTTTTACTCTACTCAGCATGTTCCTCTTCATATATTGTTTTATAATTCTTTCCATATTTTGAAACATTGAGGACAATGTTTAGTTTAGGTTTGGGGGTATAGAGTAGATACCATGATAATATGCTATAATTGAAAACGAACTCCTTCTCTTTTGAAAAAATCGAAAAAAAATTCAAAAAAATTAAAAAAAAAAAAAAAATCATAAAAATGGAGCTCATTTACCTTGAAATGTTGACTCTTGTGCAAATATGTAATTATTAGGAGTCTTAGTCTAGATATTTAGGCACCCTGATTCTAGCACAATTCACATAGTGATAAGAAATTTGCACGCGCACGATCTACCAATACATGTATGGCCTCGATCTTCAAGGTGTTTGATAGGAAGTTACGATTGCCAATCACTTTAGAATACTGAACGAAACTTGACTAGCTTGTTCTTTGGTTGGTTGGGATAGAAGGTGGAGGTTACATTAAGAAAGACAACCATCGAATTTAACTGGGTGCATCAAAAAGGGCTACCTCTTGCAAAGTGTCATGTAATTTTTGTTTCCTTTTGTATATGTATCAAAAGTGTTTCCTTAAAAAAAAAAAAAAAAAAAAAAAAAAAAAAATCAAGTATTTATCAATTCCATCATCTCTTGTTCCAAAAATAAAAGAGATAGTCAATGTAAATAAGAGTCATGTAAATAGTCATTTTGTTGTTTCATTGTAATAAGCAAGGAGGGTGTATGCCATTGATGTACAACGCGAGTAATTGTGAAATACCTCCAACTCATTCACAATTCTCGTAAAGTCCGGACAGCTAGCTAGATTTCGACCTTGGTTCTTAGCCTGAGAAACTATCTCTTGGTGATTAGTAGTCATAACTTCAGATCTTTCTTTACACATGTGTAGATACACTTTACACTCTTATCACATGTCTTTTTTTGTTATCAGTGCTAGGATTGTGCCTTCGATAGCTAGATTGACATCTCCATTTTGCTGTGAGCTTAAACTGTTTTGCACATGTCACATTTGATGGAATCTGAGCTTATATTTTGACCTAGAACTTTGTAGGTACGTTCTAAGCAAACCTTCACGAGACTTCAACTCGTCCACTAGGGACACTTAGTGGTTTAAAAGGCTTAGTGCATACGCTAAATGCATTCGAGAGACCAGCGACAGTGGTATAGTTAGGATTTCCTTAGTTTTGTTTTACTTGAGGACAAGTAAAATTCAGGTTTGGGGGTATTTGATGAGTGCCAAATATTGTATATATTTATCCCTTTTTGTTGGCATTTAACTCATCTTTTGCGCATTAATTCTACATTTTATCCCATATTCTGTATTTTCATTGTTTTCAAGAATAAATATTTTTCTTACTTAATTTTGCATTTTTAGGTAATAAATAAAGTTTGGATGAATTGCGGAGCGAAAAGAGAAGAAAAGTAGTGAAAAGCCGGGAGGAATTACACAAGGAAGCCGCGAAGAATGTCGTGCACAAGACCAAAAGGCTAGAAGTGGGCTTGAAGAGGAAGAATTGTTCTTAAAGAAGATAGGGCTTGGCATACCCAAGGCCCAAAACCCTCACCCAAACCCATTTTCTATATCCAAGCCCGTCGGATTTCAGCCGTCAGATCGAAGCATTTCAGCATCCTACGGTCGCTCCTATGCCTGTGCATCAAATCCCGATGATTCCGCTAAACACTAAACACCTAACCTAATCTCGCACCGTAGACTTCGTTGTATTTTACATCCTACGGTCGCTACAAGCTGCTTCTTTCTTAGCCGTCCGATCCACCTACCATCTCCATATCCAGCGGCTTCAGCTCGGTACACCATCTTGATACACCCGCCTAACACACTAATACTCGAACCCTATGACCTAGCCAAACAGCTCCCTACCCTAACCCATATCGACCTCCACCTTCTTTTCCTCTCCCCCTCTCTGCAACAGAAACACCATTCCACCACCATCACCTCCACCTGCTACTTCCATCATCCATCCTCCTGTCACCACCAACTACCACCAACTCCACCATCTCCATCATTACCCGACACGACCCATCCCCCTAATTCGAAGCGCTTTAACCTCTCTCACCAACTGACCTAGGTGAGGGTTGATAAAACACCTCAAATTAGGGAGCAATTGTAGCGATTGGGAGCAGGAGAAGAACCGAGAGAGGCAGAGAAGACATGGGGCGACGTCAATTCAAAGTTTTGGTGAGTAAATTTCGGAATTGAAAACCCTAATTTCAATTCTAGGGTTTCGGAAAAATTGGGTATTTGGTGATATAAATAGGGGGTGATGTAGAGGGGTAGAGGGGGATGATCTCTGGACTAGCCAGTAGAGAATTAAACCAAATATTATGCAATTCCAATTTCAGTCTTCTTATGCAGTTAACAGTTGATTGTTGTGTGTATTATGTTTCAATTAGCATATGTGATGAATGTTGATTGTTAACATGTTTTTCATGAGCTAATTACTGCAGCTAAGGCTCAGATGAAGCCTTGTGCATTGTTGGATGATGAATTGCTAGGTTAGAGCCTTAATGCTTGTTTTTCTTGTGCAATGGGAGAGATTAGTGCTCATCTGTGTGCTTGTGATTGATTGTACTGTCAAAAGACAGTCAATGCTAGGAGCACATTAGTTGAGCAAGCTGATTTTCTTTCCATTCCAATTGTATGCTTAGGGTCTTAATTTCAACCTAGAACTACATTGTTTGGCTAGGACACCAAGGTGGATTCTAAGCCATTAGCTTAGCCACAATTCCTTTCTTCAGTCACTTACAATTTTCAGTCTTGCTTTGCTTCAAATTCAGTTTATATTTCTTAGATGTGTTGCTCGCCTATTGTCTTGCAATTTGTAGTCTCTGTGCACTGAAAACAGTGCACAAAATCTCCCTCTTCCCTTGGCTTCCAAGCCTTGGTTCTTAGCTGTTTTCTTTGCTGCTTTGCTTTACCTTGCTGCTTTGGTTCTTTACTTCTGCCACTTTGTATGCCATATTACTTTGTCTTGCTCACTGTCTCCATTGTTAGCTTAGGTGATGAGTGCCAAATAATGTATATATTTATCCCTTTTTGTTGGCATTTAACTCATCTTTTGTGCAGTAATTCTACATTTTATCCCATATTCTGTATTTTCATTGTTTTCAAGAATAAATATTTTTCTTACTTAATTTTGCATTTTTAGGTAATAAATAAAGTTTGGATGAATAGCAGAGCGGAAAAGAGCAGAAAAGTAGTGAAAAGCAGGGAGGAATTACACAAGGAAGCCGCGAAGAATGTTGTGCACAAGACCAAAAGGGTAGAAATGGGCTCAAGAAGGAAGAATTGTTCTTAAAGAAGATATGGGCTTGGCATACCCAAGGCCCAAAACCCTCACCCAAACCCATTTTCTATATACAAGCCCGTCTCGAATTTCAGCCGTCAGATCGAAGCATTTCAGCATCCTACGGTCGCTTAATTTTACACTTCTCCGGGCCCACCAAAACCCAACTGGGCCCGGCAGCGGCGAAGTGTAAAATTAAGCGTAATAAAACGGGCCTACAGTAATACCGCAAGTGCACGGTCGTCGGTTGTAGCTCGTGCAAGTACGGGTCGATCCACAGAGACTGGGTGTGTTTGGAGTTTCTAGCTATTTTGGGTTCTAATTTGTTGTTGGGCTTTTGAGTGGTCAATGGGCTTTGAGTACCCTTTAGATCCTTTGGAAATGTACTGGGCTTAGTAAAGTGATCTGGGCTTGTGGTTTCCCTTGACAGTGAGTTACATAACAAATGGAGTAAAGCAATGAAACATGAATAAGATGGTGTTTACAGGGGCAGTGAAAATGGTATTTACAGAGGCAATAAAAATGAAGCAAAGAGAAAGACCAAGGCAGTGAGCCAAGGGCAGGGACAGTGAGCAAATAACCAAAGGCAGTGAAAGAGAAGTAAACAAAGATGAGGTAAAATACTAAAGAACACTAGGGATTTGATTCCACCATCTAACCTATCTAGGCAGTGTTACTTGTGAACTAAAATCTTGTCCCTAATGGACCTAGGTTAAGGTTCAAGCCTGCCTATGGTCCAGGGCTGCATTAGTGGAAGATAATTAGCTTAATTCACTAGCATTACCCCTAGCATTGAGTGTCTATTTAAGGCACACTCAATCACAGGTGATGTTTGATCCCTAAACTTCATTACTTCCCTACTTCAGTTAAATGTGGATGGTTAAGTCCCTAAATTCTCTAGTTCAACCCTAGCATTGAGTGTCTTCTTACAGCACACTCAATCACAGGTGACTTCGATCACCAAGAACACTAACATCCTAATTCAGTTATACCTACAAGAGTGTTCACTA
Source organism: Papaver somniferum (assembly GCF_003573695.1). NCBI lineage: Eukaryota > Viridiplantae > Streptophyta > Magnoliopsida > Ranunculales > Papaveraceae > Papaver > Papaver somniferum. Next base: position 172,288,622 of record NC_039363.1, on the reverse strand, counting down.
AGATTTTGCTACCCAACAAGGTCTTCAGGCTTCATCTAAGCCCCAACTGATGATCTAGAACATGTTGACAGTAATTGATGACATGATAAACATAAAGAGTAATTGAAATTGCAAGTGGAACATGAACATAAAACAAAGCATCAAATTGAACTAAAACATTAACAGAAATTATGACCCTTGAGGCATTGGCTAGTCCAGTCCTCTTGGGTGACACTGGCTATTCCAGCATGAAAATTACACACACCACAGTCCCCTTTTTATACCCAATTTACATTTTAGGGTTCTTACACCCAATTCCCAAATTACAGACAAAATTAGGGTCTGTGAAAAGTTAACCCTTACCTTGAAATTGTCTCCTCTGTCGAACCCATCTCCCCTCTGCTTCTGTCTCTTCGAGCAACCCCTTCTTTTGGTCTCTCTGTCGACTGTGGTGAAACCCTAGTTTTATCTCTCTCTTGATTATAGCACCTAGTGTGTGGGGGTGCTAAGAACGAGAAAGAGAGGCAACTAGGGAATGGGTTTATGGTGTCTGTGGTGAGGGTGGCGCAGGCGGCGGTGGCAAAGACCGGTAGTGATGGTGGTGGCAGGGAGAGGTGGTTGCAGAGCTCTCTGCACACGGTCGGGGGACAAGGAAGAAAAAGAAAGAGAGAAAGAGAAATGTAATGCGTAGTTCTCGATGGTTTTTAGGGTATGGGATGTTCTGGTGTGAGGCGGGTGCATCAAGAGATGATGTTTCGCGAGATGGGCCGTGGGATGTGTAGTTAATGGATGATCTAACGGCGAGATGGGGATAAATCTTGAGCGACTGTTAGATTACGAGATACAACGAAACTGACGGTTCCGGATGGAGTTAGGTGCTGTAGTGTTTGGCAGGAGCTTCAGACTTCGATGCACGATGATGAGCGACCGTTGGATGATGAGATGAATCCGATCTAACGGCTGAGAATGGAGGGGGTATGGATATAGAAAATGGGTTTGGGTAAGGATTTTGGGCCTTGGGTATGCCAAGCCCATATCTTCTTTAAGAACAATTCTTCCTTCTTGAGCCCATTTCTACCCTTTTGGTCTTGTGCACAACATTCTTCGCGGCTTCCTTGTGTAATTCCTCCCGGCTTTTCACTACTTTTCTGCTCTTTTCCGCTCTGTTATTCATCCAAACTTTATTTATTACCTAAAAATGCAAATTAAGTAAGAAAAATATTTATTCTTGAAAACAATGAAAATACAGAATATGGGATAAAATGTAGAATTACTGCACAAAAGATGAGTTAAATGCCAACAAAAAGGGATAAATATATACATTATTTGGCACTCATCAAATACCCCCAAACCTGAATTTTACTTGTCCTCAAGTAAAACAAAACTAAGGAAATCCTACCTATACCACTGTCGCTGGTCTCTCGAATGCATTTAGCGTATGCACTAAGCCTTTTAAACCACTAAGTGTCCCTAGTGGACGAGTTGAAGTCTCGTGAAGGTTTACCAGAGGTGTACCTACAAAACCTAAGGACAAAATATGAGCTCAGATTCCATCAAATGTGACATGTGCAAGTCAGTTAAGCTCACAGCAAAATGGAGATGTCAATCTAGCTATCGAAGGCACAATCCTAGCACTGATAACAAAAAAAAACATGTGATAAGAGTGTAAAGTGTATCTACACATGTGTAAAGAAATATCGGATGTTATGACTACTAATCACCAAGAGATAGTTTCTCAGGCTAAGAACCAAGGTCGAAATCTAGCTAGCTGTCCGGACTTTACGAGAATTGTGAATGAGTTGGAGGTATTTCACAATTACTCGCGTTGTACATCAATGGCATACACCCTCCTTGCTTATTACAATGAAACAACAAAATGACTCTTTACATGACTCTTATTTACATTGACTACTCTCTTTTATTTTTGGAACAAGAGAGAATGGAATTGATAAATACTTGATTTTTTTTTTGTATTTTTCTGATATATTATTTTTTTTTTTCTTTTTTTTTTTTCTTTTTTCTGAATATATACATCGTTTTTTTTTTTTTTGAAGAAACACTTTTGATACATATACAAAAGGAAACAAAAGATTACATGACACTTTGCAAGAGGTAGCCCTTTTTGATGCACCCAGTTAAATTCGATGGTTGTCTTTCTTAATGTAACCTCCACCTTCTATCCCAACCAACCAAAGAACAAGCTAGTCAAGTTTCGTTCAGTATTCTAAAGTGATTGGCAATCGTAACTTCCTATCAAACACCTTGAAGATCGAGGCCAAACATGTATTGGTAGATCGTGCGCGTGCAAATTTCTTATCACTATGTGAATTGTGCTAGAATCAGGGTGCCTAAATATCTAGACTAAGACTCCTAATAAAATACATATTTGCACAAGAGTCAACATTTCAAGGTAAATGAGCTCCATTTTTATGATTTTCATTTTTTTATTTTTTTTTTCATTTTTTATTTTTTATGAATTTTTTCGATTTTTTTCAAAAAGATGGAGTTTTGTTTTCAATTATAGCATATTATCATGGTATCTACTCTATACCCCCAAACCTAAACTAAACATTGTCCTCAATGTTTCAAAATATGGAAAGAATTAAAATGCAACATATGGAAAGGGACATGCTGAGTAGTAAAGGAGAGAGAATACCCGATTTCGGCGAAAGCTCGATTAAAACTCCGTTATTCAAGGGAAAAAAATCCAACATATTTCAGCCGAGATCATATAGCAAATATATACAAAAGGAATTTTAACTAACACATATCTACAAGAAAATTTGGTTTTAATGGGATTGGACTTTTTTGGGAAAAATTTGGTTTTGTCGGGAGACATTTGGCTTTGATGGGAAAAAGAAAAATTTTGGTTTTTTAGGGAAACATTTGGAAAACTTTGGTTTTTATGGGAGAAATTTTTTGGTTTTTGAAATTGGGAGCAAGCCCACTGTTGGTCCTCTAATGGAATGGGAGGAAGGCTGCGGCCCACGGAACACTAAGTTTTAATTTTGAAGTTTAATTTGGCCCAGTTGGTTAAGGCCCGACGTTTGTTTTAAAACTTTGGTTTCGAGGTCCACTCTTGAGTGGAAACAAGCCCACAATCGGTTACAAGCTCAGCTGGGTTTAAACCCAGAGTCCAAAATACAAGTCCAATGAAAGAATTTAAACAAGCCCACAAATTAAACAAACAAGCCCACAAAAATTAATTACAAACCCAACAGAAAATAAAAAGCCCAAAATTGGGTTAATTATACAAGCCCATAATTAAAAATTGGAAGCCCACAGGTTGGGTTCTCTTAATGGGTTTAGGCTTACCTTTTAGCACAGCCCAGCTGCTCTCTATTGTTGCAAAAACCCAGTTAGGTTTTGGTTCTTTTCCTTGGTGGCGTCCCAGCAGAGGAAAAACTGGTTCAGAACAGCAGGTCCAACAGCAAATGAAGTGAAACAGATGCAGATGCAAATGCTATGCAGTGAAATGCAAAAATAGCTAATAAAACTACAAGAAAAACACAGCACCAATCCCCGGCAGCGGCGCCAAAAACTTGGTGGGCCCGGAGAAGTTGTAAAATTAAGCGTAATAAAACGGGCCTACAGTAATACCGAAGTGCACGGTCGTCGGTTGTAGCTCGTGCAAGTACGGGTCGATCCACAGAGACTGGGTGGTTTGGAGTTTCTAGCTATTTTGGGTTCTAATTGTTGTTGGGCTTTGAGTGGTCAATGGCTTTGAGTACCCTTTAGATCCTTTGGAAATGTACTGGGCTTAGTAAAGTGATCTGGGCTTGTGGTTTCCCTTGACAGTGAGTTACATAAAAATGGAGTAAAGCAATGAAACATGAATAAGATGGTGTTTACAGGGGCAGTGAAAATGGTATTTACAGAGGCAATAAAAATGAAGCAGCAAAGAGAAGACCAAGGCAGTGAGCCAAGGGCAGGGACAGTGAGCAAATAACCAAAGGCAGTGAAAGAGAAGTAAACAAAGATGAGGTAAAATACTAAAGAACACTAGGGATTTGATTCCACCATCTAACCTATCTAGGCAGTGGTTACTTGTGAACTAAAATCTTGTCCCTAATGGACCTAGGTTAAGGTTCAAGCCTGCCTATGGTCCAGGGCTGCATTAGTGGAAGATAATTAGCTTAATTCACTAGCATTACCCCTAGCATTGAGTGTCTGTTTAAGGCACACTCAATCAACAGGTGATGTTTGATCCCTAAACTTCATTACTTCCCTATTCAGTTAAATGTGGATGGTTAAGTCCCTAAATTCTCTAGTTCAACCCTAGCATTGAGTGTCTTCTTACAGCACACTCAATCACAGGTGACTTCGATCACCAAGAACACTAACATCCTAATTCAGTTATACCTACAAGAGTGTTCACTAAGATTTTGCTACCCAAGGTCTTCAGGCTTCATCTAATCCCCAACTGATGATCTAGAACATGTTGACAGTAATTGATGACATGATAAACATAAAGAGTAATTGAAATTGCAAGTGGAACATGAACATAAAACAAAGCATCAAATTGAACTAAAACATTAACAGAAATTATGACCCTGAGGCATTGGCTAGTCCAGTCCTCTTGGGTGACACTGGCTATTCCAGCATGAAAATTACACACACCACAGTCCCCTTTTTATACCCAATTTACATTTTAGGGTTCTTACACCCAATTCCCAAATTACAGACAAAATTAGGGTCTGTGAAAGTTAACCCTTACCTTGAAATTGTCTCCTCTGTCGAACCCATCTCCCCTCTGCTTCTGTCTCTTCGAGCAACCCCTTCTTTTGGTCTCCTCTGTCGACTGTGGTGAAACCCTAGTTTTATCTCTCTCTTGATTATAGCACCTAGTGTGTGGGGGTGCTAAGAACGAGAAAGAGAGGCAACTAGGGAATGGGTTTATGGGTGTCTTGGTGAGGGTGGCGCAGGCGGCGGTGGCAAAGACCGGTAGTGATGGTGGTGGCAGGGAGAGGTGGTTGCAGAGCTCTCTGCACACGGTCGGGGACAAGGAAGAAAAAAGAAAGAGAGAAGAGAAATGTAATGCGTAGTTCTCGATGGTTTTTAGGGTATGGGATGTTCTGGTGGAGGCGGGTGCATCAAGAGATGATGTTTCGCGAGATGGGCCGTGGGATGTGTAGTTAATGGATGATCTAACGGCGAGATGGGGATAAATCTTGAGCGACTGTTAGATTACGAGATACAACGAAACTGACGGGTTCCGGATGGAGTTAGGTGCTGTAGTGTTTGGCAGGAGCTTCAGACTTCGATGCAGATGATGGAGCGACCGTTGGATGAATGAGATGATCCGATCTAACGGCTGAGAATGGAGGCGGGTATGGGATATAGAAATGGGTTTGGGTAAGGATTTTGGGCCTGGGTATGCAAGCCCATATCTTCTTTAAGAACAATTCTTCCTTCTTGAGCCCATTTCTACCCTTTTGGTCTTGTGGCACAACATTCTTCGCGGCTCCTTGTGTAATTCCTCCCGGCTTTTCACTACTTTTCTGCTCTTTTCCGCTCTGCTATTCATCCAAACTTTATTTATTACCTAAAAATGCAAAATAGTAAGTAAGAAAAATATTATTCTTGAAAACAATGAAAATACAGAATATGGGATAAAATGTAGAAGTACTGCACAAAAGATGAGTTAAATGCCAACAAAAAGGGATAAATATTACATATTTGGCACTCATCAAATACCCCAAAACCTGATTTTACTTGTCCTCAAGTAAAACAAAACTAAGGAAATCCTACCTATACCACTGTCGCTGGTCTCTCGAATGCATTTAGCGTATGCACTAAAGCCTTTTAAACCACTAAATGTCCCTAGTGGACGAGTGAAGTCTCGTGAAGGTTTACCAGAGGTGTACTACAAAACCTAAGGACAAAATATGAGCTCAGATCCATCAAATGTGATTGCAAGTCAGTTAAGCTCACAGCAAAATGGAGATGTCAATCTAGCTATCGAAGGCACAATCCTAGCACTGATAACAAAAAAAACATGTGATAAGAGTGTGTAAAGTGTATCTACACATGTGTAAAGAAATATCGGATGTTATGACTACTAATCACCAAGAGATAGTTTCTCAGGCTAAGAAACCAAGGTCGAAATCTAGCTAGCTGTCCGGACTTTACGAGAATTGTGAATGAGTTGGAGGTATTTCACAATTACTCGCGTTGTACATCAATGGCATACACCCTCCTTGCTTATTACAATGAAACAACAAAATGACTCTTTACATGACTCTTATTACATTGACTACTCTTTATTTTTGGAACAAGAGAGAATGGAATTGATAAATACTTGATTTTTTTTTTGTATTTTTCTGATATTATATTATTTTTTTTTTTTTTTTTTTTTTTTTTCTGAATATATACATCGTTTTTTTTTTTTGAAGAAACACTTTTGATACATATACAAAAGGAAACAAAAGATTACATGGACACTTTGCAAGAGGTAGCCCTTTTTGATGCACCAGTTAAATTCGATGGTTGTCTTTCTTAATGTAACCTCCACCTTCTATCCCAACCAACCAAAGAACAAGCTAGTCAAGTTTCGTTCAGTATTCTAAAGTGATTGGCAATCGTAACTTCCTATCAAACACCTTGAAGATCGAGGCCAAACATGTATTGGTAGATCGTGCGCGTGCAAATTTCTTATCACTATGTGAATTGTGCTAGAATCAGGGTGCCTAAATATCTAGACTAAGACTCCTAATAAAAATACATATTTGCACAAGAGTCAACATTTCAAGGTAAATGAGCTCCATTTTTTATGATTTTTCATTTTTTAATTTTTTTTTCATTTTTTATTTTTTATGAATTTTTTCGATTTTTTCAAAAGATGGAGTTTTGTTTTCAATTATAGCATATTATCATGGTACTCTATACCCCCAAACCTAAACTAAACATTGTCCTCAATGTTTCAAAATATGGAAAGAATTAAAATGCAACATATGGAAAGGGACATGCTGAGTAGAGTAAAAGGAGAGAGAATACCCGATTTCGGCGAAAGCTCGATTAAAACTCCGTTATTCAAGGGAAAAAAATCCAACATATTTCAGCCGAGATCATATTAGCAAAATATAACAAAAGGAATTTTAACTAACACATTATCTACAAGAAAATTTGGTTTTTAATGGGATTGGACTTTTTTGGGAAAAATTTGGTTTTGTCGGGAGACATTTGGCTTTGATGGGAAAAAGAAAAATTTTGGTTTTTTAGGGAAACATTTGGAAAACTTTGGTTTTTATGGGAGAAATTTTTGGTTTTTGAAATTGGGAGCAAGCCCACTGTTGGTCCTCTAATGGAATGGGAGGAAGGCTGCGGCCCACGGAACACTAAGTTTTAATTTTGAAAGTTTAATTTGGCCCAGTTGGTTAAGGCCCGACGTTTGTTTTAAAACTTTGGTTTCGAGGTCCACTCTTGAGTGGAAACAAGCCCACAATCGGTTACAAGCTCAGCTGGGTTTAAACCCAGAGTCCAAAATACAAGTCCAATGAAAGAATTTAAACAAGCCCACAAATTAAACAAACAAGCCCACAAAAATTAATTACAAACCCAACAGAAAATAAAAAGCCCAAAAATTGGGTTAATTATTACAAGCCCACAATTAAAAATTGGAAGCCCACAGGTTGGGTTCTCTTAATGGGTTTAGGCTTACCTTTTTACACAGCCCAGCTGCTCTGATATTGTTGCAAAAACCCAGTTAGGTTTTGGTTCTTTTCCTTGGTGGCGTCCCAGCAGAGGAAAAACTGGTTCAGAACAGCAGGTCCAACAGCAAATGAAGTGAAACAGATGCAGATGCAATGCTATGCAGTGAAATGCAAAAATAGCTAATAAAACTACAAGAAAAACAGCACCAATCCCCGGCAGCGGCGCCAAAAACTTGGTGGGCCCGGAGAAGTGTAAAATTAAGCGTAATAAAACGGGCCTACAGTAATACCGCAAGTGCACGGTCGTCGGTTGTAGCTCGTGCAAGTACGGGTCGATCCACAGAGACTGGGTGTGTTTGGAGTTTCTAGCTATTTTGGGTTCTAATTTGTTGTTGGGCTTTTGAGTGGTCAATGGGCTTTGAGTACCCTTTAGATCCTTTGGAAATGTACTGGGCTTAGTAAAGTGATCTGGGCTTGTGGTTTCCCTTGACAGTGAGTTACATAACAAATGGAGTAAAGCAATGAAACATGAATAAGATGGTGTTTACAGGGGCAGTGAAAATGGTATTTACAGAGGCAATAAAAATGAAGCAAAGAGAAAGACCAAGGCAGTGAGCCAAGGGCAGGGACAGTGAGCAAATAACCAAAGGCAGTGAAGAGAAGTAAACAAAGATGAGGTAAAATACTAAAGAACACTAGGGATTTGATTCCACCATCTAACCTATCTAGGCAGTGTGTTACTTGTGAACTAAAATCTTGTCCCTAATGGACCTAGGTTAAGGTTCAAGCCTGCCTATGGTCCAGGGCTGCATTAGTGGAAGATAATTAGCTTAATTCACTAGCATTACCCCTAGATTGAGTGTCTGTTTAAGGCACACTCAATCACAGGTGATGTTTGATCCCTAAACTTCATTACTTCCCTACTTCAGTTAAATGTGGATGGTTAAGTCCCTAAATTCTCTAGTTCACCCCTAGCATTGAGTGTCTTCTTACAGCACACTCAATCACAGGTGACTTCGATCACCAAGAACACTAACATCCTAATTCAGTTATACCTACAAGAGTGTTCACTAAGATTTTGCTACCCAACAAGGTCTTCAGGCTTCATCTAAGCCCCAACTGATGATCTAGAACATGTTGACAGTAATTGATGACATGATAAACATAAAGAGTAATTGAAATTGCAAGTGGAACATGAACATAAAACAAAGCATCAAATTGAACTAAAACATTAACAGAAATTATGACCCTTGAGGCATTGGCTAGTCCAGTCCTCTTGGGTGACACTGGCTATTCCAGCATGAAAATTACACACACCACAGTCCCCTTTTTATACCCAATTTACATTTTAGGGTTCTTACACCCAATTCCCAAATTACAGACAAAATTAGGGTCTGTGAAAAGTTAACCCTTACCTTGAAATTGTCTCCTCTGTCGAACCCATCTCCCCTCTGCTTCTGTCTCTTCGAGCAACCCCTTCTTTTGGTCTCCTCTGTCGACTGTGGTGAAACCCTAGTTTTATCTCTCTCTTGATTATAGCACCTAGTGTGTGGGGGTGCTAAGAACGAGAAAGAGAGGCAACTAGGGAATGGGTTTATGGTGTCTGTGGTGAGGGTGGCGCAGGCGGCGGTGGCAAAGACCGGTAGTGATGGTGGTGGCAGGGAGAGGTGGTTGCAGAGCTCTCTGCACACGGTCGGGGGACAAGGAAGAAAAAGAAAGAGAAGAAGAGAAATGTAATGCGTAGTTCTCGATGGTTTTTAGGGTATGGGATGTTCTGGTGTGAGGCGGGTGCATCAAGAGATGATGTTTCGCGAGATGGGCCGTGGGATGTGTAGTTAATGGATGATCTAACGGCGAGATGGGGATAAATCTTGAGCGACTGTTAGATTACGAGATACAACGAAACTGACGGTTCCGGATGGAGTTAGGTGCTGTAGTGTTTGGCAGGAGCTTCAGACTTCGATGCACGATGATGGAGCGACCGTTGGATGATGAGATGAATCCGATCTAACGGCTGAGAATGGAGGCGGGTATGGATATAGAAAATGGGTTTGGGTAAGGATTTTGGGCCTTGGGTATGCCAAGCCCATATCTTCTTTAAGAACAATTCTTCCTTCTTGAGCCCATTTCTACCCTTTTGGTCTTGTGCACAACATTCTTCGCGGCTTCCTTGTGTAATTCCTCCCGGCTTTTCACTACTTTTCTGCTCTTTTCCGCTCTGCTATTCATCCAAACTTTATTTATTACCTAAAAATGCAAAATTAAGTAAGAAAAATATTTATTCTTGAAAACAATGAAAATACAGAATATGGGATAAAATGTAGAATTACTGCACAAAAGATGAGTTAAATGCCAACAAAAAGGGATAAATATATACATCATGAGTACCAATCTAATCTTCCCAATGGTATTGCTTTTAAAGTTGAAAGAAATCCTAAGGCTTTATACGAAACTAGGTTGGCAGATAATTCAAAATGAATTGATTGCAGGAGATTCAGATGGTGATATAGATTCAACGGTATCATTGATTAGTAGACAATATCACGATCTCTTAGAAAAAAGAAGTAAGATATTTTTCAGGGACAAGTTGTATACTGGGTACCATCGTCATTCAGACTCCATAAATGGTTTGTCAGGCCCAAGTTGTGTTTGTCTTTTTTTCTGCATGTAAAACTGACGGTTAGTATCGTTCTTTTATTGCTTTTACCCACATTTGCATAGAATTGTTGTATAGACACCGAGTTACCTTTGCTAATGAAGCTTGATTAAAACATTAGCTCCAAGTCTCGAGATCCCAAACCACTTAATTTATGACAACTGCCATTTGAACATGAAGTTAAGTAAACATCTTTTCCTTCCTGCTTCTTCCACCAAAATCTCTTTTGAACTTTATGCAACTTCTTGATGATTGCTTTAGGTATCTTAAATATTCTTATTTGATGTGAAGACATTGCATTTAAGACACTTTTAACCATTATGGTTCTGCTTGATTGATTCATGAACTTGTCATCCCATTTAACGAGTCTTGTCTTCATACCCTCAATATGACCAGAGAAAGATGTTGTTCTACGCTTGTTGAGGAAGAGGGGCATCCCCAGATATTTTTTCACCCAAGGACATGCACATCATTTTTAACCTTCTAAGAAAAACTCTGCAATGTCTAGAATATAGGTGTTTGGAGAAAAAAATTGCAGACTTCTCAAATTTTTTAGTCAACTTAACTAGTTAGATTCAAGAAGATGTTGGATGTTTAATCAAATATTTAGATAGTCAATCCTTCCCTCTTTTCAAATATCCCTCCTCATATTCATTTTTTCTCTCCTTTTAACATCACACTATTTATTTGATAAAATATCTATCATATTTATTTGATGTGACATCTAAAATATGATTTGTGTTGTATTTATCCTCATAAGCTAAATTGATTATAATCCGATCCTTATTAGTCATTTAAATTGATGATTTCAGCTCGATTTTGGAGCAAGACAACAAGGCTTAATTGGGGGCCCTGGAAAATAATAGGAGCCTCATCAATTTTGTTTGCATCCCAAAATTTTAGGTGTGTATCAATAATAAAGTGGAAATACTGTTTTACCCCTTATTTAAAAAAAAAAATTAATCAAAATTTTAAAATCAAAATGAAAACTTTAGAATCAAAATCGATTTTTTTTTTCGAATTTTATGTTGGCAAAAAAAAAAAAAAATTCTGCTCAAATTTGTACGAAAAGTCGTCATGATCATTTTTTTTAAATAACGACCCTCATGAGTCGTCATTGTTTCAGTGACGACTCTAAACAGTCGTTATTGCTTATAAAAGAATCGTTATCTTCTTTAAAGATTCATTAATGGCACAATATATTCAAGGGTCGTCGTATGCGTAGTTGAACATTAACGACTGTCTAGAGTCGTCACTACAATGACGACTCTTGAAGGTCATTTTTAAATAATAACGACTGTTTAGAGTCGTCACTGAAACAAGGACGACTCTTGAAGATCGTTATTTTTTTTGAAAATCTCATGACGACTTTCCATTCAAATTTGCGCAGAATTTTTTTTTTGCAAATATAAAATTCGAAAAAAAAAAAGATTTGATTTTGATTTGATTTAAAATTTTGACATTAATTAAGTGAGATTACCACTAATTAAATAAGGGGTATATTAGGCATTATCATAATATGTGGATAAGGGGTGACCTAAATTAGGATTGAATGACTTTTTTGTCCTCTAATGGGAGGCCCCAATTATTTTCCAGGGTCTCAATTCAGCCTTGTAAAACAAGAACCGAACCACGATTTCTCGATTTTTAAAAAATTTAATCTGACAATATTCGCTTACTTCAGTTCTGTTTGAGGGTTAAGATGATTCGGTTTGATTACAATTTCTGGTTCACCGCATAATGTATAGTCCTAACTATGATCATACTGGATCAACGGATAAGAAGATACAAAGTTGCTAATAGGGGTACCTAATTACTAGGGGGTGTACCAAAATACACCATCCCTTGCCTTTGGGTTGGAACAACCCCCAAACAATTTTTCGTACCCCTATTATCAATCCTGAGAAATTAAATGACGATCCATTGATAAGTGACAGTGAAGTGAACTAGTGATGAGACCAAAGACTTGGCAAAGGGTACGTTTTCTTGTTTTGTTGCAAAAATAAGAGGTTATTATTGAGTCAAAACAGATTGTTCAAGGAGTACTTTTCAGTCTCGCAAAGACTATGTGAAGTTATTACCTGTAGGCATCCGGTGTTCAATTATTACAGATATAGCGTATGGAAAGCAGCTGAATACTTGCGTCTAGTATGCTTCAGCAAGTAGGTGGGTCAACACCATAAGATCATTGATGTGTTTTCTTTTCTTCCGTACAAGAGTCCTGGTTCTCACTAAACCAAAAACCAAGAATCGTTCTCCTTCATCACTCATCACTTTAGTAGTACCAAGAAAAGAAAAGAGGTGAGAGATTTTTTTTAGTTGAGTGAGTTAAAAACATTTTTTTCTTCTCAACAATCCTTTCTCCTTCACTCTCAGTAAAGTAGTTTCTAGATCTAAATGTTGTTGATTCTAACTGGATTATGATTTTTGCTTTCTTTTTAGACAAGATCAAGATCAAGAGCAATGAGTTTGTCAACATTAAAAGATGGATCTGGAGCCCATGTAAGTAGTAAGACTTCTTGATCATACTAGAAGTCAGCTTGGTTCTTTTTTTTTTTCCTGAAAAGCAGCTTTAATAGAACAAAAGCTAAGTTAGGGGTAAAGCCTCCCACTTAACATTACAAACCGACATATTAGAGTTTCCAGGCATCATAGAGTGCCAATTTGCTCCCAAGTCATGAGAGTTTTTTGAGCACTGATAGGTAATACTTGCCTGAGTGGCCTATTAGCACGTTTACAAATTATCAAAGTAAAATACATAATTAAGTTTTTGATAGAGTTGAAAATAAGATTTCCAGAGTGTTGATCTTTCTTCTGCAGCTGTCTGATGAGATGGCTTCTAACTTTGTTGTCTTCTACCGTAATATGGAGCTCCTTCTTTTGCCTTTTCCTTGCAATCATGAGAGCTGCGACAACCCCTACTGATTGGGCTGTGGTTGGGTTCCTTGTGTTGCTGAGGACTCCTGCACTTTCTGAAATGATGTCATTAGAATTAGTAACTATTAGGACAGCAGTCCCCTTTTCTCTGTTTAGGACAGTCTGGATAGAGATGAAACATTTCTCATCTGGGAGACAAAGTTGCATAGCATTTCTCTGGGCTATAGATGGGTTTCTCGGCGGGATCACCTTCACTAGGGAGTTTTTTTTGAGCTTTGAGGTGTTGTTGGGTTTCATAAGAAAGATAGAGGTCTCGAGTGGGGTTTCATGAGCTTTCGATTTCGAAGGTGCTGCCTTTTGTATTTGCATATGCAAGGCTGGGGTAAACACTTGATATGAGCTTTACCGTCTCCGGTCTTAGTAATATCCAATGCTTCTGTTTTATTCATCTCGACAGTAAAACGTGTATCTGATTGTTTTTTACCTTTTTGTTTCTCAAACCGCAGATAACAGATATATTTATAGGTACATTCAACTTAGTGGTGATCCACGATTATAGATTCGCCGTTGGCAGTGACACGAGCAGTTTATGTTGGTTCACCTAAGAAAGTAGCAGTGGATGATCGTGGTGTGCCACTACAACATCAAAAAGTAAACATAGTTCACGATTGTATCGTGGTTAATTCTGGGAGCCACGAATTTGCTAATACGGCAAGAGATGAATTGAGACAAAACTAGTCATAAAAATCCAAGTTGATCAAACTTGTGGTACAAAAACCCCACTCAAATGTTGGGATCCAATAAAACTCCATCGTAAACAAAATTGATACAAAAATCCCAAATTTTTAAAAATTGATATAAAAACTCCAAATTTAAATGTTGGTTTCACCAAATTTTGTTTTGATGGGGTTTTTGTGTTATTTTTGTTTTGATGGGTTTTTTGTGGAAGGATGGGGACACCTCTGGGGTTATAACTCGCGGACCGAATTGAGAAGGATGGTAAACCATGCATATATGTAATTTTGAGTATATATAAAATTTGAAGTGTATATAATCTTGACATTATGATTTGTTTTCTTTAATAGTTATTGGAACGTGAAGACAAAGGCTTCCCACCCCTTACTTGTGCACAGACCTCTACGGAACTTCAGAAAATCAGTAGAGAAGAATTAAAGAAAAGGGAAGCTCGTGGTCAAGAGACCCCACGCTCCACGCTTATTATCTGCAAATATGACTCTGATGGCAGTCCTAAAATGGTGAAGTTAATAATAGATAAAGGGGATGTAACCGTTGGAGTCACCCCTGAAAAATGGGCTATTGGGGGCAAAGCAACAGAACAAACTTGTGCCAAGATTTACAAATATTTGGCAGATAATTTGAAAGATGACGAGGATGAAAAAAACTCCTTTAGGGAGGGTTGCCCATATTGTTAACATTTGTACCAAAATGGCCTCAACATATTCAGAGATTAAAAAAAAGCCAGAGGATAATAATAGCATTGGAGGACTATCAACTGGTATTGTATCTGTGTGACAATATTCCTTATCTCTCAAATAATTTGGATTCAAGTTCTAGTTAACAAAGTTTGTTTATTGTAGTGTATGTAGTTCAAGAAGAGGAGGAAGAGCCAATTGGGGATCTTCAAAGCCGCCATTTAGCTGAGGAGAGATTCCAAAATCTAGGTCCTCTTAAAATGACGAAGTATAACTTTGGTGAGATAGCCCAGTCTAGGTACTTTTCAAATTCTCTTGTGAAATCTGTTGTATGTTTGATCTATTTTTCTTCTTCATTTACATATATAGTAAGTATTTCGTATAACTTGTGGTTGCATCTTTCTCATCAACTGTTTGCTGACTGTTGTTCTTTCTCTTTTGCATAACTTATGAAAGACAAATATTCGTAAAGCAATGATGCTAGTGAAACTGCGACGCTTGCAATTGATTCTTCATCGACTTCAAGTTAAGGAGGGTTCTATGCTTAGTCTGTTACTTATCTAAGAAGGTGCTTGTTAGAATTTAGAAGACTGTTATTGCTTTAATTATTAGCCTTATACTTCTTGCGGATAATCTATATCTTTTTAGGTTGCATTGAAATGTTTGGAAATTAGTTTCTAGAAACATGATGGGTATTGTTAATGTGAACATGCACTGAGGCACCTTTAAATCAATTGGGGTTTGTATGACAATATCCTTTTCTTTCTTATTTCCGTCAGTTGATACTGCCAGTTGTTGCGTTAGCACTTTAGTTCTCTGGTTTCAGGTTTGTATTAGTGATGCTATTATCAAAATGCAGGACCCCTGGTTAGGGTTTATGTCATTGTTTATTTGGGGGGCAGAGATATTCAAACATCATAACCTTTAGTGATTCGTTTGGTACTCTTCAGAAGTTTACTGATGAAGGTTGACTCAAATATAAACTTTGCAGAGTAAAGCATGTAGTCTCCAGAGTCCAGTGCATTCTAGTTGTTGCAAGTCTCCACTTGGACCCAATGAGTTAAACTGTAACCCCTTTTGGTGTGTAGTGGAGTTTATCTACTGAATATGTGCATCCCAGGAAATGGATAGTAATGTTTAATTACTTCTCCAAGAGTAGGCCACATTATATCAAATGAAATAATGAGATCTTATAATACCTCCTTCCCTAATTAGATGACCTAGGCTATACCATAAATAAGTGGAGTAATAGATTAGTATTATTATAAGAAATATGTAAAATTTACTAGTAAATGTTAACCAGGTCATTTAATTAGGGACGGAGAGAGTACAATTCTACACTCGAAACTTTCTTTGACTTCTTATATCTAATGAAACTAATAATGCTTTTTTTTTTTTACTTGGTAATAATACTTTCCGTTAATTTCAAAATTACAGACTCAAGTATAGAGATACCTCTAGGATAAAAAAGAACAGAAAAAACAGGCCCATTTATTAGGCATACATTCACAAAGAATTAGTAAAATCTAAAGCAAGGAAAAAAAAATGGAATATTCAGCTTATTAAGAAAGAGAGGCTTCTCTGTATAAACTATGAACTCTCCTTTATTCAGGCCTGCACCCTTCCTTGCCAATGAATATGCACAGAAGCTAATTTATCTATAACTATGATCAAAGGACCACTGCAATTTGGTGCATATGTTATTCCATCTAGTTATTGCCAACCAAGGCAAAGAAAGCTTTTATAGCTGCACTTGAATCAAAAACAGACCCTGTAAAAAAAATTTGATATAGCCCACTCACCTGCACATAAGACTGCCATCACTTCAGCCAAAAAATTTGTTACCACACCCAAACCACCAGTAGCAGCTCCCATAAATTCCCCATTCCAGTCTCTACCATAAACTAATAATGCCTCAGTACATGTTGGACATGACAACCTCTAACGGAAGTTCATTAGACAATATATATTGGTTGTGAACATGACAAACTCTCAATGAGGCAGTTCAAAAGACACCTAGACCTAGCTAGAAAGCATTGTCGTTTTAGTGATTCTGCAGTGGAGAATATGGTCAAGGTAAGCATGCCATACGGAGCTAAGTTACCTAGTCACAAAGCTTTCTACCCTATGTTTCATGTGTTGCAAATATATATAACCTTATTATGCATGATTGCGCAAAATAACAGACTGCAGACTGAAAACATATTGACAGTAGTACAATCCAAACTTTCTACGTCTGATACTAAAAGCATAAATATTACATTCAGGATATGCAAATAAGTGTATGAACAACTGAAGCAAGAACTATAGAAACTAGAGCAATAAATTAAGATTATTTAGTCTTTCTAGGGACCAAACCCAACTTTTCTCCTGTTTTACTCTTCTCCTCTTCTCTCATTGCTCCTCTCACTCCACCAATGCATCACTTGTTAAACATTAAACAATAAGCCTATCACCATATACAATTTGTGATGCTTCCAAGTAGCAGTGCTGATAATAGAGTGAAGTAAAGCTATCCTCGAGTTTATACGCATCCCACCCGCCCTCCTGTATGAATGTCTCCGGAGAATCTGTTATCTTTTTCATTATGGAGTCCCACGGCAGATCCAGATCATTCTCATAATACTTGACACCCCCAAAGTTGAGACACCTTTTTATGTCATCGAGCGAGTATAGAGGAATTGAGCCAATTTGAAGTAGATCACGCGTGAAGTCCTTAAAAATGACAGTCATATCAATCTCCCCAGGTCTAAGCCTAGCCAAATTTACAATCTCAATGTCATCTAAGTCGACCACAAGGAAAGGTGAATCCGCAAGTCTAACTAGCTAACAAAAAGGCAGGCCAAAGACGGCTGGTGCCTTGGAGGGCAGAACCCCATGAAATTCTTCCTTCTTACATACTCCATAGAATTCGTCTTGCTTATATACCCAATGAAATGAAAACGGAGAAGGTGATCCCCGCCATTTATGTTCAACTTTGGCCACACAATGCTGTAGATCTTCGCCACAGCCCCTATCCCTGGTTTTGTTCTCTTTCACAAACTTGTCTGAATCATTATCAAATATCCCCTGTCCAACTGGGGTCGGCACCAAACGAAATTGAATATCATTTGTCTTTTCTCCCCCCACTTCGACGGGGTGATGCAAGTGGAAGTGCAAGAGAGGCATCATCTTCTCCCGTCTTCAACTCGGAAGAAGGCAATCTTCACATTTTTAAACGTAAACTGCATATAAATATGGGAACTGGAGGTTGTAAATATGAACCCGTCCACATGGGCTTCAAGGGCACCAGCGACAGCCCCTCCACCTTGGCCTCCTACCTTGCAAAAAATTGTGGCACCAGTTAACTTTATAGGCTCTTTATCCATCTTCACTATATTGTCAAAACCATCTTTTCTCCCAGACTTGCACTTTTTAGGTATAAAAATATCCTTAGACTTAAATACAGTTTTTGTCTCTGTCTTTTCGTCACCCAACGATCCCCCAGGAAGTCTCAACAATGCCCTTTCTGTTTCACACTTTTCTTCTGGTACAATCTTCACTATATAGTCAAAACCATCTTGTGTCCTAGACTTACACTTTTTAAGTATAAAATTGCCCTTAGACTTAAATACAGCTTTTGTATCTGTCTTTTCGTCACCCAACGATCTCCGGGAAGTCTCAACAATGCCCTTTCTGTTTCATACTTTTCTTCTGGTACAATTTTCCTCCCGGACTCTAATACACCTTCTGTCCCAGGCTTTTTGTCGCCCAACAATCTCCTGGCAGTATTTCTTGCTAATATGGTAGCAAGTGTTGCCTGATTTTGCTTGCGCATCTCTTCCACTATTGACCTGCGCACATCCTTCTGCACTTTGACCTCATTACGGTCAGAGTTTGGATGCCTGTGGTAGGCTTCAAGTTCTGCGGCTTTATTACAGATGTCTTGAAACGTGGATTTACGTAAGTCCGCTGAACGGAAACATAGAACTATCTCTGCAGAAAATATTTTCCCGACAATATTAAAACCGCAGGAACTTAAAAGTAAACAGAAAAGAAAGGATTTCAAAAGAAACAAATTACATAATGAGGAAACCAGGCCGCTTTAAGATAGGAGTCAGATCAATATAGGGATATCATGTCTGATTGCCACTAAATAAAAGAAGCACAAACTACCAGGCTATAATAAGAGAGGTTGTTAGTAAATATCAAAACAGTTTATTAGAAAAAAAAAGTGTAATTTCTGAAACTAGGCCATCATATGACTGATTTACAATATGATAGTATATACTGATAATCAATCTTCGTAAAATAGTGAGGACACTAGGCGCCATCTAGAATTACTATCTGCGTCAGAAACACAGCCTGACATGATGTCAAGAATAGGATTGAAGTCACTGAGGAATTACCCATCTGGTATAACTTATAATGTCGTCTGTGACTTCTGGGAACAGTTTGTTGCACTAAAACATTGATATGAAAATAATAACAGGTACACTTACAAAGAATAAAAGAAGCACATAGAAAGCAAATCAACACACATATGCACAATCTCGGTTGATGATTATTTATTTTCTATAAGCTCAGTCTCTGATTAGGCTGAACAAGTGATTTTTTTTTGGTTAAGAAAATTCCAGAAGAGATAGTCATCAATCATTACTGAAATACAAATTACGAGCTAAAAATGAAGCATTTAGAGCATGCATACAAGTATAAAAGATCATTATTGGTGATTAACGAACAACAAATTGAAACCCTAGAACACATTTTAGGGAAAATAATATGAAACTAGTAAAAATAAATGAAATCATCGAACATAACGACTTACCTTTGTTCTTCCTATACCAAGAGTCGGAGGCATTAGAAGCTTTGTTGTCTTTATTAGGAGTAAGTACTGGTTGGTATGAAGTAGAAGAAGAAGAGAGGCGCTTTCTATTGATAGTAGCCATAATTTAGAATTTCGATTTAGATTCAGAAGAAGGTTGGGAAGCCAACAAGACGTAAGCCAATGGATACCGATTTTCCGACATACCGATAATCCGTTATCCGTTACTGCTGTCATCAGACATAGCGGTAAACAGATATCTGATATCGTATTTCCGTTAGGTTAACATCCGATATCCGGAAACGTGCGTACTGCACGTGCAAATTCTTGTACCTAAGGTTTATTCGTCGAATGAATCTCATTCAGTCATTCATCAGTTCATTCTTCACTTCAGTTTTATTGACACAACAGAGAGAAAAGAGAGAAAACCTAAAATCATCGATTTCTCTGCCTTAGAAATCATCGTCTTCTCAATAGAAATCATGTGTGATTACTGATTAGAAACTAGGGTTTTCTTCTTCAATTTCCTTTGAGTTTAATTCCAATCTTCAAAACTCAATTTTCAATTTAGGGTTTCTGAAATTAGGGTTCACAATTTCAGATTTGTGAAGTTAATCATGTCCCAAAGCGAAAGAGGAGCATCAAACCATGTTGGGTCTTCACAGAATCTCTCATTTTCAGTTGTATCACATTTACCTGATGCTGCTGCATCCAACCAAGTTCAAGGTTCTAAAATTAATTCAACACCTGCAATTCGTCCTAGAGAAGAAGAAGAAGAAGATGTAGAAGTAGATGAAGACCCAGTTATAGCTGAAGAGAAGAAAAAACTGCGCTCAGTAATGTGGTCATGTAAGCATACAAAGGATGGTTATTGCTGTGTGACACTGCATTACATAGATGAGGAGTGGAAACTGATTAAAAAAACACTAGCATATACTTTAGTGCCATCACCACACTCTGAAGAAGTTCTAGCATCTGTAGTGAAATCAGTATGTCTAGATTGGGATTTCCTAATCTCAGCCCTGAAAGCTTTTGGCTTTCACCACTCTTTCTGTAATCTTATCTATCAATGTATTTCTACCACTTCTATTGTTGTTTTGCCTAATGGGAGCCCTAGTGCCTTTTTTAAACCTACTAGAGGTCTTAGGAAAAGAGAGCCTTTATCTCCTTACTTATTCATAATTTGTATGGAGATCTTCTCCAGGATTCTTCTTTCCAATCAATCAGATACTTCTATTCATGGAATACAAATGACCCCTAAGAACAGCCAAATATACAATTTTTTTTTGTTTTGAAAATGACTGTTTTTTTTCCTTAGAGCAGTTCCTATGTAATGAACAAACTTGGAGTATTCCAAGTATTCAAGCGCCCAAGTCCAAGAGAAGTGGAAGAAGTGCGACGAAAAAGAGCAAAACGCTCATAATCAAGACACAGGCCAAACACCGATCTTAACTCATTCAAATTAAGGGTTTCTCATCATCATCTTGAATGGAATTGAAAGATAAAATGAATGCAAAAATAATGAGGTTATTCCGAGATCGGATGAAGAAGTTGTGGCCAAAACAGTTTTGATTGAATACAGAAGATAGTGCAGTCCGCGAATTGGGTTTGCGGACGGGGTTTGCAGACTTATTTCCGAAAATATCTGCTGGAATTTGAAGTTTGCGGACTGGGTACGCGAACTTATCAAACGGGAAACGTGTATTCACACCTTGAAAGGCCTAAGGGCACGTTTGGAGTCGTTATGTTGTATTTTCGGGTCGGGTTCCTAAACCTAACTAGATACTTGGAGACCAAGCAATGTAAACCTATAAAAAGGTATTAGGTTATGTAAAGGGATATCATCGAATCTCATATCACAAGTTCTACATCAAAACCTAGGGTTTACCCCATCAGGGGGAAACCACCATGATTCTTCTTCTTTGTAATATGAGTAGCTAAATATTTTGTTGATTATGGATGAATTCAATGTTCTAAGCGTGAAACTTTATTAATAATACAAATATATTGAGAGTTTTTATCATCACCGTTTGTCTTTACCATATCTAGGGTTTATGAGTGATTATTAGATTTGTTTGGGTGCGCAACCAGATTAGTCTATTGATTGTTTTATTGCTAGTGGGGGTTATGAGATAAGTAATCGTCGATTAACTCTCTACACAAGTAGAAATCGCGAGACCTTACAGAGGGATTCCGTGGACCAATCGTGTGTGAAGACAATACCAGCAAGTAAACCTTGATCTAAGAGTTTAACTACTGGGATCAACCTAAATTCACAAAGATTAAGGCGTTCGGTTGGATTACACCTTGAGTGATCTACTACTTGGTGGTTCGTTGGATAGAATCTTGCAGTCGAGAACTTCCGTATCCAGTGATAGAAGGATTTTTGGGGATAACACTGATCTAGCTGTTATTCTACAGTTGGTGATGAATGGTTCTTACGAACAATAGATAAGTATATTAATCCAGTTATCGCTTGGTAACGGCGAAGGATTCCTTGATCATCTCTTTCTTCTTTATTGTCTTTCTATTAACTTAAAACCAAAACCCCCCTTTGTTATTTACTTTATCTTGTTGATCAAATAACCTATCAATTGCACAACTCTCGGTGGGAACAGTCTCTTACTACCGCTATATTACCAGTTAATTAGTGGGAAATATCTTTATTAATTTGTTGTGCCTAATACAGCCCATCAATGATGCCTTCTAGAAAGGTTTATGGGCACTGGAAGTATCACAAAGAATTAATATCTTTGGTTGGAAATGTTTGTAAAATGCTATGTCAACTAATCTTAAACTCTATAGATTTATGCATGATGTTTCTCCTTACTGCACTTTTAGTTGTACAGAACATGAATCCATAGAACATTTACTTTTTCATTGACATTATGCAAAATCAGTATGGGCATCTCGCCCATTCCTAGTAACCTTTCGTTTCAACACCTCAACTACTTTTCTTGATATCTGCAAAGATGGTTAGGAAAGGCAAGTTTGATTATACCACTCGAGATCATCCTAACAAAAATACGGTTTATATGGAAAGAAAGATGTAACAGAGTCTATGATAATAAATTTCAACCTCATGAACAACTTAGTTTAGAAATTCAGAGACATCTGGTTTTTTGGCATAAGGAAAAATACACAAGTATAAGAAATTAGTTCACAATAGAGCTAAGCAGATCTGAGCAAGGATTTCATTTTCTTTTCTAGATTTATGTAATAATTTATTGAATAAGATGTTTCTACATCATATTTTGTGTCTTTTGACATGTTTCTTCGCCGTTTCGGGGCGATTTTTCTTCGTCGTTGTGGGGAGAGTTCTTCGATCTTTGATGGCTGGTTCGCGGCTTGCTACTCTTGATTCAAAAACATCAACGATTCGATCTACAGGGTTATGGGAAAAATACTCCTTCCTTCCAAGAGCATCTCTTTTCAAGGATGAATACAATCAAATCAAATGGTCGGAATTATTTCCGGAATATACCATCATCTCTCCCTTATACATAATCAAAAATTGGGTATTTCTGCGATTTATTGCTCTTTCTCTTTGCGATCTACTTGTAGTTGATATCCTTATCTATATTAGGGTTTTGATTATCTTGATATTTGTATGTACTTTGATGTTTTTGTTGATCTTGTAAGCGAACATGTAATCACTATTTTGATTGAATGAATTGAAATTGTTGATTGACCAAAAAAAAATAAATTAGAGCTAAGACAAACAGTGGCAATTACCAAAAAGAATCACAGAGGAAAATTAATTTGGACGCTGCGCGGATACATGAGAATGTGCCTGCAGGTTTCTCTTTAATTCTTTGAAATGATGCAGGTCAATTTGAACAAGGAAAAGAAGGACCAATCTCAGCAACAACACCAGAAGAAGCAGAAGCTTTAGGATTGATACAAGCGGCGCAGTGGGAAATTAAAGAAAAGGTTGCAAATTTTTGCGTTGAAGGAGACTGCAAAAATCTTTTTGACTACTTAAATGGCATCCCTTCGGAAATCAGCTGGCAGAACCAGGCTTTAATGGATGAAGTGAAGTAAAATTTTCTGAAGCAAAATTTTCTATCTTGTATAATTTTTTTTGTTTTTTTCTTTGTGCCTAAATCGGCAAATAATGTAGTTGATATCTTAGCTAAGGAGTATATATATATATATATATATATATATATATATATATATATATATATATATATACTAGGTATCATCCCGGCCTGCGGCCGGGGCTCAACCTGTTTCGATTTTGTTGTTGTTTGGTCGGCTGGTCAATATTCTTCCACAAAATTTTAGTCATTAACTAAGCTAATTAGAACTGTCAAATTAGTTGGGGCTTACCGCCCCGACTTTGGCCTCTTAAACATGCCCAAGTGTCTTGTTGGTCGTGTCAAATTAGCCGGGGCTTACGGCCCCGGCCGTGCCCTCATAAGCATGTCCTAGTGTTTTGTTGGTCGTGTCAAATTAGGCCCCGACCGTGGCCTCATAAGCATGCCCTAGTGTTTTGTTGGTCGTGTCAAAATAGCCGTGGTTTACAGCCCCGTCTGTGGCCCCTTAAACATGCCCTGATGTTTTGTTGGTCGCGTCAAATTAGTCGGGTTGTAAAACATCAAAACATGCTTAAAAGGCCACGTCTTATTCGACATGACCAGCAAAACACGGCAGGTTTCGTCTAACTGATAGGCTCAATCCCCTAGAATTCAACCTAATCATGGCTAATCTTATTTAATCTACGGCCGGGGCCGTAGGTATCGACCAACATATAGGCTCGAACCTGGTCCTGTAATTAAATTTTGCATGGCCTTGTATTATGCACGTACAAAAACAGGTTTTGAAGATACAACATGAACATGACTTTTAGTTCTGGAAGATGCTGGTCATTACACTACTGAAGATCGGTAACTTTTCGTGGATATAGATGATTGTCTATATATGATTTGAATCTTATACGATCCCATCCTCTTAATTAAAACATGACTGTCTCTATCATGTTTAATACTAAGTTGTCATCATTAAGATCATATTAATGTTAGTGCCTTAGTGGTGCAGTTACATCCAGCTGCATTACAGATTTAAATTTACTGTTCTTCGATATAAATAACTTGAAAAAGCATCGAAATCCCTCAATAAACAATTTGAGGGAGAAACAAAGTTGCCACCACTCTGCGGATTAAAAAAAATCAATCATGGATGTCCACGAAGGACCACTAATTTGCTTTTCTCTTTTGCACCCCGGAGTTTGTTCGCAGCCGGTAGATGTTTCACCCACTGATTAATAAAATCTACCGATCTTAATAAAAACAGAACAAATATGGAAATTAAGTAAATATTGTTGATTTATTATAACACGGGAACATGTTGATTAAATTAACAGATTTGAAATTCCAAACATTACCACTAACATCCAATTCTAGCTCTAAACCCATGGAAAGCTTATTTTCAGGATTTCACTCCCGTAGCCTAGCTAGCAACCAATATATACTCCAATGTCTCCCATGCACGTGGGAACCACCATCATACACTCCCTAAAACGTCCCACTCCCTTAGCAAAGTCATTAACATATATTCTTGTACAGTTGTACCTCTCATCCTCCTCCATAGTATACTCCTCTACCTCCAATTCCCGTTAAGCCACAACACACTCATAGTGTTGTTGACGACGGGCAGATCTTGTGAACATCAAACTGAGTTCTTCTTAAAATATTTGTAAATCACTTTGATGGGTTCCTCGTACCAGAACCATTAGAGGAATGTAGTGTGTCCAACGAGCTGACTCTAGACAGAAATGCGGGGAATTTTGCGATCCACGTACCAGAATTATGGCCTAAGGAGTTTGTTGAAGTTTTGTTCAGGATAACATTTAGAGGCTAGGACTCTGTTTAGCAACCCAGTATCAAGGACCTAGGTCATAGGACTTTGGCCCCTAAAATTTGTTAGTATATTTTTGACTTACTTTTTCCTTTTCCGGTTTTAGTAACTTCGACATGGGTTTCATTTCTAGCCTACCCCAACTTGTTTGGGACTACGGGCTTGGTTGATGTTGTACATTGATGGGTTCCTCGACATGAGCATTGCCGCGTACTTTGGCCAAGAGCAGTCTTCACTACACATGATGTTGTAACATGTTGCATTTCTCGTATAACTGTTTCCACTTTCTTCTGTTGGGAGATTTTGGTTATTTAAGTATCACTGTGGTGTATGGCAAGCAAAATAAACAAGTACTTCCCCGAACTCTCTATTTACTGGATGCAGCTTTGTGACAGATCTGTCGTGGCCTCTACTGTTCTTCACAACGTAAATTGCAATCATGGCTCATACATCACATCCCTGGTAAATGGCAATTCGATTCTCACTTGTGCAACTCATGCTTTTCGAGATGTATAAGTCGTTGATGGACAAGTCTATTCTTCTTTAGTACTGAGTGAAAACCTTAAAATATTTAATACTGTACTAGATGAGATATCCCACATTAATTAACATTTTCGTGCATCTGTCTTGGTAACTTCCAACCCAAAATTGGTCATCTCTGTAGGTTTACTTGCTTGCTACAAAGGAAAGGGGAAATTAAAAATTGAAGGACCAGTTAACGCGGCTCTAAGAAACCTTATGCTCCCGCTTGAGTTACACTCCAGTTGGTAATAGTAGAAAATTAAATCCATGTGGTGTCATCAGACTTTCAAAGTGATCATCTATTATAGGCGTTTGCAAAATTAGGGGGCTAAAGTTTCTGAGTAGACAGGACACTGTAAATGCTTCCATTTTCTCGTCGAGAATGTGAAGATTGACTTGCTGAACCCATAAAAAAGAAGAAAAAGCTGATGTAGGGCGGGTGGCTCATAAACAATCTCTTTTATCTTCTAATAGTGGACTATCACTTCGACTCTTGGGGAAGTATCGTTTACAAAAAGTTGATTCTTTTTACTTTTAAAAGTCATTCTGAAACTTCGACTCTTGGGGAGGAGGAATATATCAGCTGTACCAGCATAAATGTTGGAGCTGGATCTGGAACTACAGATGGAGAGCTCAAGTTTAATTGTAAGTGCTTTATCAAACTAACTAGGCTTTCCAAGTAGATTATTTGTTTGTTATATTGTGTTGGTGAATTTGTCAGCTTTCTTTGCATACATTTGAAAATAGCTCAACAAACCGGATTACCGTCTAAATGTAGGTGAATGCAAGTGCACTTAGTGGAATTACCTTTCAGTTATATAAAGAGACAAAACAAATATGATTGAAACTTTACTGGAGAGGAGATTCTTCTCCTCCACTTAACTGAAATAACTTTCAGTTATTTTCTGTTCAGAGAAATTGTTGGTCCCTAGTTGGAGGTTTTTGTATTGGAATTCTTCGTATTTAATGGGTATTTCTAGTTTTGATTCTTCTACTTTTTTTTTTCTGTTAATTATTTCATACTCTATTTTTCTAGTTGAGTTGGGGATGCAAAGCACGTCCTTGGTTCAGCTTGTCAACAGCTTGTATCAATATGTGGCCTTTAAGGTACAACTTCTACTCCAAATGGATTTTTACTTCAGAATGGCTCTTATATTCTTAACGCCATGTTGTAACAGAAATATACTAATTTATGATGTTATGTGGGTAATAGGCTAATATCTAATGTGAATCTTTTTCAGTTAAAAGCCACGGCTGCAAAGAAATACCCTAGATCGCCGTACATTGGCCTTGTTCGTCCGAAGTCTACTCGTGAGATCACAGCACAGGTACTCGAGAAAACTTATTTTTACATATACATTATACTTGGCTGGTACCTTTTCTTGAGCATATTTTGTAATTCTCTAATAAATTATTAACGCTTGTTGTATTTTGGTGCCAATGTAGTTCGTATGCAAGCACCTTTGGTGGCTTCTGATATGGAATGCAAGGACAAACTCCTTATTGAGAGCATAATTGTTCCATCCGGAACCTGCGATGAGGCTATCAAATCTAGCATGGTAAGTCTCTGTAGTATTATTACTAATAAATTGAAGAAAGCAAAAGCAGAAGATTCATAGTTATTTTATTGGCAGTTTTACAAAGAAGGAATATATATTGAAAAGCAAAAACTGAATGTGACCTTCATAAACCCGACCAAAGCAAATGGAATTTTGGAACCACATAAGGAGAAGGCAACTCCACTGTTATCTGAAATCAGGTTGGAGTAAGCACAAAAAGAAGAGATTGGACAAGCCCACACGGATAAGCCAACGGGAATGGTTAATAGCAAGGTTATGTTTGAGAAATGCAGTAAAGTGTTACAAGCCGTAGCGTAGGAGAAATAAGTCTCTTAGAAAAAAACCACATTCTCAGTTTCGTTAGGACGTTATCAGCTAATAAAGATTTGTTCGTCAGAAGTCAGAAAAGCAGCAGCAGCAACAACTAATGCAACAGCACCGACAACAACAACAACCACTGTTACAACAACTTCAGCAAATGATTCTACATCAACAGCAACAAAAATCACTTATAACTCTGAGATTCTGATGCCGATTCAGACAGATTCCCGGCTACACGCCAGACAATCCAAACAATGCCATTTAAACTTGTTTATTGTTATGCCATTTAAGCTGAGGGGTGTATCATCTAGCTTTGATGTATGTAATTCAAATGAATCATAATATTGGGCATACCAAAATCTTTCAAGGCATACTGAATGAAGACAAAAAAGGTTGTGAAATAGCAAAATCAGATAACCCCTTAACCCAAAAAAAATTTAATGGCAAATCTGCCCTTTACGTATTAGTGTTAATAATCTTGATTAGTGATTAAATATTTTGTTTAGTGATTAAAATAATTTTCAGAATTATAAGAGTTGTTTAGATGAAAAATTGGAGGAAAAAAAATCAAAGTTTTGGTTTGGTTAAGAAGGAGAAAGAGAGAAAATTCTAATTCTTGATTCAATGGAGGATGAGGAGGGTCATATATCATCTAAAAAACCTAGGAAAATAAACATCAACTACCCCAATGATTCCCAAATGGCTGATTTCTTAGATTATGAGAATGATTTTACACCCACTCAAACTCAAGCTCAAACTCAAACACAAACTCAAGATGATGATTTTTATGAGCCAAATTCTGATGATGAAGACATTGATGAGGAACCCAATGCTTCTAATACACATGTACACTTATATCCTATACTTAATCTCACTGTTATAGCTCTCAATTATCAAAAGTTAGGTTTTTTGAATCATGGTTCGGCGAAACAGGTTGAGGTTCGGCTCACATCTATGAGCCGAATCTACCAATTGATGAACGGTTCGGCTTACTGAATCTGTTTACTGCATGCGCCGAACCTATAATTTCCAATTCCAACCCTTTTGCTAGACACTAGTTCGGCTGTAAGCCGAACAACATCCTGAATAGCCCGGAATAGAATCATTACTAATTCGGCTTACATATCCAAAATCGTATGTGCCGAACATAATTTTTTAATTTCTGGGTTGAAATATTGTTACTGGTTCGGCACATATGGAGAATATTGTATCAGCCAAAACCTCTTATGTTCAAGGTTCGGCACATAATATGATTATAGTCTGAGCCGAACATGAATTTGTAAATTTTTGGGTTAAAATATTGTTCGTGGTTCGGCACATATTGAGGATATCGTATAAGCCGAAACCTCTTATGTTCAAGGTTCGGCACATAATATGATTATCGTCTGAGCCGAACATGAATTTGTTAATTTTTGGGTTAAAATATTGTTCGTGGTTCGGCACACATTGAGGATATCGTATAAGCCGAAACCTGTAAATGTTTATAGTTCGGCACATAAGGTGATTATCGAATGCGCCGAACCTTGTTATTATATTCCCTTTCTAGTGTTTAACCTTGTGATATTCTTTGTAGATCGTGCTTGGACCCATGGAAAATCAACCTGATCGAGTAGACATAATTCACGAGGATACCAAGGATCACTAAAACATGAAATTGAGGAACATCAACCTGATCGTGCTTGAGGAACACCAATACTGGATTACACCAATAATGATTTTTAAGGCTCGGCTTATAACTCAAATTATAGAAAAAGCCGAACCTGAAGGACAAATGATTCGGCGCATAACTAACATTAGAGGATAAGCCGAACTCTATAAATTCGGCGCATAACTGTTAAGCTATTCACTAAAACATGAAATTGAAGGTGTCCATAACCCAATCCCAGCACCATTAAAAACAAAGTTCAGCACCTAAAAGCAAAGGTGTTTGCAACACCATAAAAGTGTACTTAAAACTTAAGAAAAAGTGTACCATAAAAGTGTACATAAAAGGGAATTTAACCACGACCCCTCTTCTTAGTTGCACGACCACCTCTTCTTCCACCTTGGTTTTCATCTTCCGACGCATCATTACCGGGTTGGACGGTAGCACCACCTTGGCTTGTACCTTCACCAACTTGTCGAGACCTCTTAGTGGTAGGCCTTTGTTCGGGTTCCTCGGGTCCTTGTCCTTTGTTGATGATTGCATCCCACTTGTTGATGAGGTATTTTTGTTCTTCCACGGTCATTGGTGTTTTGCAACCAAGTTTGGCCTTCATTTTTTTCAACATCTCCCTACCCGCGGCAACCTATTTTTTCATTTGTCAACAACTTATAACCATGAGGTTGAAGACATTTTTTATCATAACTAATATATGAAAATAGTATAAAGTGAAGTCATTCTTACCATAATCTTGAAAGCGCTCGGTAATTGATGATAGGCCATAAAGCACTGCGTTGTACGTAAGCAATCACCTCAGGAACCTCTTCATCAAGACTCCATTCCACTGCCCTCTGGTGTCTCAATACTCGGACTGCACGGTTCTGATCAGGAGTCTCATAAATTTTCTTCGTCCAAGAATCGGCATAACCAATCAACACATTTCCTCCATCTTCCGGAAGACCATGAGGCAAACCATCTGATCGAGGTGTAATTACGTCATCTTCATCAGGAATGTGTAAACCAGTGATCCGTCGATCATCATCGTTCTTCTCTTTCTCGGGTTCTGCCACCTTCTTACCTTTCTTGTCTTTCTTGGGTTTTCCTTGGGGTTGTGTTTCTTGATGAACTTCTTGATTATCATCAACTTCTTCATCTTCAGCTATTCCTTCTTCTTGACTTTCAATTCTTACTTGTTCAGCTTCTTCTTCTAAAATTCCTCCTCTACCTCCCGCTCCTAATTTTTTCTTACCTCCTCCTCTAGGATCGGGAGTTTTAGAAGTAGAAGGTGTTACCTCCATCTTCTTCCTCTTTGTAGCTGCATTGGTCCTGACACAAGTATGAAAGTTATAAGACTAATTCGAACAACAAAGGGATTTGGAAAGCCAAAAACTTGTAAGAAAATAAGAAGGCTCGGCTTACCCTAAATAACACATATGCGCCGAATCATGTCTTGAAATTTTTATTAGCTTACACAGAGGGTGGATCGGCTCATACCACAAAACAATTATAAGTCGATCCTATATATTCGGCTCACAACCGATACCGTCGAATAAGCCGAGTCTATGGTTATGAACTCAAACATGTATTCGGCGCAACATGATATCATATAAATAAGTCGATCCTATACACTTGTAAAATTTATGAAATTTTAACAATGATATTCGGCGCAACCCTAATACTATCGAATAAGCAGAATCTAGACTTATGAATTGAAACCTTTATTCGGCGCAAAACTAATAGAACCATACAAGCCGATCCTAAGCACATGCAAAAATTCTGAAATTCAAACAACAATTGTTCAGCACAAAACTAATACTACCATACAAGCCGATCCTACGCACATGCAAAATTTCTGAAATTCACAAAACATATTCGGCACAAAACTAACACCATCGAATAAGCCGATCCTAAATATAAGTCTCTGTGTCACTAAGTTCGGCTCAAAACGGATTTCAGATATACGCCGAGTCGTTCATATGCACTTTCAGGGTTCAGTTTCAAGAACATCTCGGCGCACATCTAAGATTTGTTTTGAGCCGAACCATACCCTGTAACCGCCGCAGAAACATGATTTTGACGAATCAAATCAATCAAACCAATCAAAAACATCAAATACGAGATGGGTTTGTAAAACTAACCTTCTTATTCTCATTTCTGGAGTTGGTTCTTCTTCAATCTCTTCTTCCGGTTGATTTTGTGGTTGATTTTGAGTTTCTTCTTCACTCTCTAAATCTTCTTCTTCTTCAATGGGTTGTTCAATCGCTCGATTAGAACGAGATACTGGCTTACGGCGAACCATTATATAGATGAGTTTAATCGTCGACTAAATTTTCACGAATCGACGATTAAATTTCGGCGATGATACGATGAAAAAAAAGGAGAAGGTGGGTTCGGCTGTGGAGGATGAGGAGGAAGAAGAAGGGGTTGAAACTGATTTTAGGTTTATGATTATAGATTTTTGTATTAAGGTTAGAGATAGATTAGTAATTTATAGGATTTAAGGGCATATAGGTAATTAAACCACCCATAGGGTACCCCTTATAAGGTCACCCAAGTTAGGACTAGTCCTTTATATGCTTTGAAAGTTTTTGGTATGCCCAAAATCAGGGTTCATTCAAATTCTGATGTTGTTATGTGGGGTCAGTTATGCAAAATTTCTATTAAAAAAAAGAATTTTCTATTAAAAAAAAGAATTTAATAAGCCGTATATTAATATACTTATGTATGTGCAGAAACCTTCACACAGATAATGGGTTTGTTTAGGCGTTGCAATCCAGTTAGTATAAACTCATGAAAAGACTGTCAGAGGTCAGATTGAAATTTAATCCATAGAAAAATCTTTATTCTCTAACAGAAAACAGTCCAAAAGGCAACAGAAAGTATTCTGATTAGATTGCATTGTCTGACTAGTCTCATTGTTTTGCAGTTTAGCATACATTCCTTAAACTGCCCATTCTTTGTTAAGAGAATCTTAAAGTATCTTTTTTCATGTTTCATCTTTAAAATTGCTTGAAAAAGCTTCATCTTTAAAATTGCTTGAAAAAGCTTTAAACTTTAAAATTGCATCTGAGATTGATTAGGGGAAGTTACTTCCCTCTACTTGTATAAACCATTCCCTCTACTTGTATTTGGTCTCCCGTGGATCATTCCTCTCCTCGGGTATTTAGTCTTATTTCTCGGCGAAATACACTATAATTTTTACAATATTTTATTTGTAACCGTACAATGTTTACAAGTGACATAAAATGTTACCCAGGTGAAAAAAAAATATTTCTAAGGTTCAGATTTTCACTCAGAGCTACATTACATAATTCGAAGCAGGACACAAAATGTTACACATGTGAAAAATATCCAGGTTAAACAACCTCAATCCCACAGCAAGCTGCACCCGCATCAACAAGCATCTTAGGGAACGACTTCAATGAAAAAAATAAGGGCTATCAAGTTCACGGATGTGTGTGGAGTTTCCCGGATAACATGATACTGAAAACTCATGAATCAGAATGGCCACATGTTAGATATAGCAACCCAAGCCAATATCTCAAGAAGAACCAATGTCAATCTTCCCGAATTGGTAATGGGTACAGTTTTATCAACTAATTAACCTTAATCACTTGAACCAATTACTCTGTGACCATCATTGAAAACACAGAAACCTACATATTGAAGAACAGAGACTACCGGTACTCGGACAAAGGGTGTCGTATAAGATGTATAAGATGAAGAGAATAAGTAAATCATAGACTATCAATACACTGTAGACTATCAATTAAACCTTTAAATTGAAAAACAAAGATTAAGAGACTAGAAGAGCTCAGACAGCCAAGGGTTTGTCGTCAAATTAGGGTGAAGAGCCCCAATCAAAAACTTCTTGTCCACAATAATGTCATCACCGCAAGAAATGTCTCACCTACTAGAGAAATCATCCAAGGAAAAGGCTGTGCAAATACAATAAATTCATTTAGGAAAAATGTAAGTTAACCCGTATGTAATTTTAAGCAAAACAAAAGGCCTAGAAATAGAGAGATCAGATGGTAGTGCATGTTAAAAAGTCATCATCCTTGTACAGAATAGATGGGTAACAAATCTTCATTTCTCTCAAAATCATAACATAGCATCAACTAACATGAAAACATATGAAATCATTCTAGAGACCAGAAGGAATGGTAATACCTAATATCCATAAAAACTTAATTTTGAATCAGAAAAAGTTGTAGTCAATCACCATCTAGCATCATTGATGCATGTAAGACTGGGGCGACAATACCTATCATCATATTCGAGTCCTAATAGAGTAGATACTATCATAAAAATCAAAATGTAAGCAGGGATTTAGTAACAAGTAGATAACAATTTTTTGAATCCCCTGTGTCGCAAAGACCTGTTTAATATTATTCAATATTTGCCATCTAAACGAGACACCCAGCTATAATTAGTCAGAGCATCAGATACCTCAGGCAATTACTAGAAACCTTAATCAAATAATTATACAAACAACTGGACAGAAAAAAAATTATAGAAACAACATAAATCAAACAACAAAAACTTGGTGAGATGTACAACCTCAGTCGAAAGATGGTGATATTTGTTGAATAATCACTGATAACTCAGGAAATTGGACAATAATTCATCACTGATTGTACAAATCAAGAACCAGAAAATTGAAACCCTAAAAGCTCAAAACCAGTAAAACAAAATTGAAACCGAACTAATCTGGTATATAACGGAGATCAGATGGTAGTGCATGTAAAATAATCATCATTCTGTTTAAGAGAAAGTAAAATGGGTTACAAATCTTCACTTCTCTGTCGCCTTACCAGATCTAATAACTAAAAATCTAACATAAAAAATCAAATCGGTTTTTCTCATGAAAAGTATGAAACATATGGAATCAGATCGATAACAAATAGTCAATCACCATTAAGCATTATATGCTTGTAAGACTGGGGCGACAATCAGTGATCATCATGTTCCAAAAAGCTTAAACAAAACGAGATCTAAAGTTTACCTCATTTTCCTTCACCTCATACTTCTGTTCTGTGGAAGATGTTTAGTTTTAGAAGGGATAATGAGGATTTTCTAGAGGTTTCATGGAAAAGAAAAGTAGTAGAAACAGAGATTGAGGGAGAGACTCATCTGCTCTGATATTATCTCTAGAGGTTTTAGGGTTTTGAGGTTTTATAGGCTACTCAAGAGAGGTGATACGTATTTTAGGAACGAATTTTTTTTTGGGGGACCATGGTTTTTTTGGATCATGGTTTTATTTTGGGTAAAAACATTAGAAGTAATTCTAGGTCACCCCATATCTAGTTATTTATTTAATACTTAATTTATCCTCTTAATTAATTTAGATTATGATTAGTGAAATGATTTAGTTAAAAATAATTAGTGAGATTAAATTAAAAGATGGGTTTATTATTAGTTGAGTAGAATTATTGTGAGAGTAGAGTTAAAGAAGATGAAGGAGAAAAACATGGAAAATAAAAGTTTTTTCCAATTCACCTTCTTTGAGTATTCAAGTGATGAAAACTCATCTGATTCTTCATCTCCATCCTCTCCTAGAATATTTGTTAATCTTCAAAATGATCCGGATTTGGCTTATTTCTTAGATGGAGTTTGTATTCTTCCCCAAAATGAAACTCAAGATGAAAATGATGGATTTTATCAACCACAACCGGAGGAAGAGTATTTGGGTGAACAGGTATGCTCCAAACTTAGATAATGTATGTTGAATTGGTAAAAACTTCCCCAAAAATATAAATTTTTGAACTGGATTTTGCACAGTTCGGTTACATTATATGAAGAACATGTAACCAAACTGTTCTGAAGGTGTAGTTCGGTTGCCCTGTGAGATGAATAAGTAACCGAACTCATTTGAAGATGTAGTTCGGTTACTTTATCCAAACACGCAAGTTACCGAACTCCACATTAATGGAAGTTCTGAGATGCAGTGTTATGTTCGGTTGGTTCGCAACTAACTGAACTTTACATAAAAATAAAGTTTAACCAAGTGTATACAGTTCGGTTGGTTCGCAAACGGCATGTACCAACTATCTAACCGAACTATGTTTAATAAGTTCGGTTGTTTCGCAAACTTGAACCTAACAGCATAACCAATCGAACTTAACAAACAAACAAAAATCTGAAGTTCCAGTGTCTAGTTTGGTTATCTACATAAAATACAAAGTAACCGAACTCTGTTCCTTTTATTAGTTCGGTTGTTGCGATAAAATTCACATGTTACCGAACTCGGTTCCTTTTATTTGTTCGGTTGCTTTGCAACTTGCTTAACCAACCGAACGATGAGTTCGGTTTCCCCGATAAAATTATTATGTGACCGAACTTATTTGTGATTGCATTGATGTTGTTACATTTCTTGTAGATGGAATCACAACCTATACCAATACATGATCAACCTTCTCCGATTGTATGTTGTTCGAAGATACATCTACTCACTATGCGAATGAGTTGGTATTTGACTTACCTATTGATGCGAAGAATTGGGCTAGAGAACATGCCAAGAGAGTCAATTGCGTCTTGGTTTTGAATGGAAAAGAAAGCAACACTCGTTTTGAAATGGTTTGTGAGAGAAGTGGAGATCCCGATGTTAGTCACAAGAGGAAGGGTTATGAGTATAAAGGAAAGACGACGAGGAAGAACACAACGTGCTCAAAGAAAATCAAATGTCCGTTCAAGCTAGTATTTAGCAAGAGCAAATTAACGACGAAATGGTTTCTAGCTATGGATAAGGTGGTAGCTCGTCATAACCACCCTCGTCCGGATGATCTTGAAGGGCATGCAATGGCCGCAAGGCTCACTCCTCGAGAAATGGAAAAAATAACCGAGTATAGGAAATTGTGTATTCCACCTTCCACAATGCTTCGTTTATTAAAGCAAGATAACCCGGGTAACGTATCATCTTTGTACACCATTTACAATGCAATTGAGACGATTAAAAGGAATGAATGGAAGGATAGAAAAGTAATGCAACAATTATTATTTTTGGCTCAAGAGAAAGGCTACGCGATTCAAAAGAAGGTAGGTCCGTAAGAAGAAATAACTCATCTCTTCATTGCCCATCCGAAGAGTGTTCAATTGGCTCAATCATTCCATGAAGTTCTTATAATGGATTGCACCTATAAGACAAACAAATACGAGATGCCATTGTTGATCGTACGTCGATGAAGTCACCGTTTACCATTGCTTTTTGTTCTCTAAAGGACGAGCAAGAACCAAGTTACACTTGGGCGCTACAACAAGTGAAGGCGATCTACCGAGATGATGAGATCCCCGGGGTTATCGTGACGGACAATGACGTAGCATTGATGAACGCAATAGAGAAAGTCTTCTCATTAGCACATAATATGCTTTGTACATTTCATATATGGTGCAATGTGATGAATAGGTGCAAGCCTCAACTTTGTCCACCTAAGAGGAAAGGATTGGAAGAGATTAGTAAGCTACCGGAAGATGAACAAGCGGATGCAAAAGAGGAATTCGATAAACAATATGCCATAAATCACGCTAAATGGGTTGCCTTCTCCGGGGAATGGGAGGCATTGACTTGGTCTCTCACCGAAGAAGAGTATTATCTAAATCTTGCCGAATTTAGAGAACATTGGTCTAGCCCCGAATATTCGGAGGATATAATAACGTATGTGGTGGAGCAATGGTTGGAACCGCACAAAGAGCGCTTCGTTTATGCTTTTACCAACAACTATAAACACTTTGGGAATCAAGCGACAAGTTTGGTAGAATCGTCTCACCACCGGTTGAAGAAAAATCTCTTTGGATGTGTCGATAATTTTGTGGTTGTGTTTAACGCAATGGAGAGTTACTTCAAACGCGATATTGAGAGAATTAAAGAGAAGTTCCAAAAAAGCCGCATCATGAAGTACACAAAGATTATAGACAAAGATGGTAACATCAAGAAAATGGCGGATCTTCGGTTGTTTAAGGGACTCCACTATAATGTTTCACATGCTTGCACCAAGAAAAATGGTTGAGGTGAATTTTATTGACATATGGGGAACCAAGCCGGACGAGGTGTGTGTTTGTAACATGATGAAGTCTATAGGACTCCCTTATCGCCACATGATAGCTAAGTATGAACATGGCATAATCCCTTTAAGAGATATTGATCCACATTGGTAACAATTAAGTTTTGTCCCTCCTCTAAAGGGCGATGTCGGTGAAGAGTTTGGTGACAATGAAATGGGAAGAGAGGTTATCGAAATGTACCGGAACATGAACAAACTCGAAAGGCAAATCTTTTGGGATGACATGCGGCCAATCATTTTTCCGCATACTTCGGAGAATGTGCAAGAACCGGATAAAGGCAAGGGCAAAGGTAGGCCAAAAACCAAAGAAACAAAAAAACAAGTTAGAGAATATGCAAAGGTGTTGGCTAAGAAGGAAAGTGAAATGACCCCTTTTACTAGAGATCCTTGTGGGCATGAGCATACCGAGGCGAAGTACCAAAAAGATTCAAAGAAAATGGGAAGGAATATTATTCAAAAGGGCGAGTCAAGTGAAAGAAATATGAAGAAAAAAGGACTGATGTTACGCTCTCAACCCACTCCGTCGGAACCAAGTCAAGTGAAGCAAAAGGAAATTGATGATACACCAGCTCATGTTGATAAAAGGTACTTGGAAGAGCTACCTCCTTACAATAGAGATTATGTCATATCCATCAATGATGTCCCTCCGGATGGTAATTGCGGTTTCCACGTTGTCAAGGAACAACTAGGGCCTTTCACTCAAGGTGCCAAACTATATGATGATAATGAAATCACTTATATTCGTCATAGGATGAAGATGAAGCTAAAGGAAAAACCGGAATTTCACAAGAGAATGTTGTCTGATGGGGATGATAGCCTCAACATGCAATTCCTTAGGTATGAAATCCGTCTCCACGGGGGCAATCCAATCACAAGGAATCATTGGATGGGCATGACGATATGTGGGCACTTAATCGCCGACGCATTCAATTGTATGGTTCACTATTTCTCAAAAGGTGCTAGTTTCACTTATACTCCCAAAACAACCATATGTGTCGAGCAACTTAGACGCAGGAGAGTGGTGATTGCGTTGGTTAACAACAACCATTTTGTAGGCCTCCGGTTAGAAGACAATTGTCCATTGCCTCTGATATGCGCATACTCTTATTGGAATGGATTTAACCCCGACACGATGTTGGGTTGGTGCATTATGTATGAACATAACATGGAGATGTGGAAAGCTTTGGAGGAATCGAACAAAAATATACATGGACATGCAGTTTCCCTTGGGGATGATTAGATGTACCTTTGGCTAAAATATATGTATGCTTTTGAACATCATCATATGAATGAAAGATTGTGTTTTTTGGTATTTGGTCTTATTTTTGTGTTATTAGCTCATATTTTGTTGTTTTTCCCAATGCATTTTATAGAAGTTCGGTTAGGAAATGAGATTACAACACAATATCGAACTAGTTCATGACATAAGTTAGGAAATGAAAATACATGACGTTGCCAAAATGAAATTACTAAGAACTTAATACCCAAACCGCATTATGAAAAAGTCTTTAAGGATGCGGAAATGATCTTCATATTTGTCTCAAAGCTTGAGTTCGGTTACCTGGTAAAATTCTGCAGGTAACCGAACAGTGTCATTTTTTTGGAACATTAAAGTTCGGTTACAACGTATTTTTTGCAGGTCACCGAACTGCGCAGTTCGGTGATCTGACGTTTTTTCCTAGTTAACCGAACCTGCATCTGGATGTTTTGGCATGTTTTAGTTTTTGTTCAACCCCTGAGTTCGGTTACAATGCACATTTGCGATAAAACCGAACGCTGAGTTCGGTTACACCGTATTTTTTTGTAGGTCACCGGACTGTTCAGTTTGGTGACATGTCGTTTTTTCCTTGTTAAACAAACCTGACTCTGGATGTTTTGGCATGTTTTCGTTTTTATTCAACCCTTGAGTTCGGTTACACTGGACATTTGCGATATAACCGAACGCTGAATTCGGTTACACTGTAAATTTGCGATCAAACCGAACTACTTGTGTTGAATCCAAAATTTTAATTTAAGCATGGTTGTAGAGGTATGTTTGTTCTCGAGTGTCCATCGGCTCTCCACTCCGGATTTTCGCCATCAATTTCTTCAAAAATTTAGCACTTGCCTTCACCTTTTCTCATCAAAAACATAAGTCACTATTATTTTTCAATACTTTATAACATTTTGAAAAACAAAAATAAGAGTAAATATCTTACCGCCGAATACCACAAGATCAAGGCCTCATCACCACACATAGGGGTAGGCTTCATAATCTTCTGAGCCTCTTTCTCCATTGCCGTCGCTTTTGCTTTATCAACACGGGCTTGTTGGACACTGTTTATTACACGAAGATGAGAAAAATGTTCATACCATTCCATATATCCATCATCAGCGGCATTTGTCTCATCAAACGAATCTTGTAACTCTTTGACTGGAACAAGATAATCCCCAAAGTTCTTCCAGTGGTCCACTGATGGAGCAGGATCGTATTTGGGGATGAAATTCTTCTCGCTGTTCTTAGTTCCGACCTTCTTTACCTTGAAGTTTTCCACTTGTGGGACACTTTGGACACAAGAAAGTTGTTTAAGTATTCTTAGAGGATTATACATTGTACAACCCCCAGGATGAAACAACGGTCCATTATAACCCGCAACAGGTGAGAAATCAATAACATCAACATCCTCCTCATCTTCATCTGATGCAATGTTGTAAGGATGGAAAACCACATCTTCCACTATTAACTTATCAAATGTCTCCCTCAACTGCAACACATTTTTTTCCTTATTCTTTTCCTGTGAGTTCAAAAATTCATATTTACCAGCTGTAGGCTTCCCATAAGGCCAAGGAGTGTGAGCATTAGACAATTGCAGTTTAGGGAAGTGGCCGTACACCCAAACCTATGAGAAGAGGCAAAAAATAATACATTCGCAATATGATTAGTAACAATACACATTCATTCACTTATATATTCAAACACACAAACGATAATTTAACGGGGTACCTGAAAAAGGGTGTATAAGCCTCCAAAATATAGACTCCTAAGCCTCGAAGCTTTTCTGAGTTCCACTTGAACGAATGAAAGAACCGCAATGCCCCAAGAGTAGTTGTTCACCTCATCCAAGGGGTCCAATAGCTGGAGGTAATGAGCATTTACCACGTGGCTTGAAGTGTCAGGGAAGAAGATGGTTCCAAGTTGATATAACAAATAAGCAGTCACATGGTGCTTAGTCTTCTCCTCTGTCATCACCAACTTTCCTTGAGCAACCAAATCTTTCGTCCCTGAAAACTCATCAAACAAGGTTTTGAGCTTGATTTTTTTCAATTTCTTCTTGTACGTGCGGTCTTCCTCAAACTCATTATACTCATCACCTTCCTTAGGCTCTTTGTTAGATCGCTTAAACTCACATTGTGCCTTTTTATCGCTCAATCCTAGACACCTTTCGATTAGTTTTTCAAGAACTTCATAACTCATCGAGGGATCGTAGCCATCTCGAACACTTGTTCCTGTAATTGGTAGGGTTGTGATTCTAAAACAATCATCCGGAGTTATTGCCATCTCACCACAAGGTAGATGAAAGGTATCCGTTTCTGGATAATCTCTCTCGGCAAATGAAGTAACGGTGACAGCATCAAATTTTTGGTACGCATGTTGTATCCCGTTCCATAGTACACAATCAAATACCGCCAGGCGGACCTCGTCACACTCATTTTCTATATTCCATACCTTGTTCTTTTGACGTTTCAAAACACGAACAACATTTTTATGATCCTAAAAAAACAACATCATATCTTATATACTAATATATATAGAAAAGAACAATATATGTCAAAATATAATAAAATGACCGAGAAATCTAAATCTTGATGGTTAAGATTGAACCATACCTTTGTTGCAAAGATCTTGGCAGCCCATGAGTTTTTGTAGCCCATCAATACCTCCCCGCCATCTCTTGGAGTACCATATGTTGGATTCTTTGGCGGCAAACACAAACCCTTATGAGGAATGTACGAATATCTAGCACAAGGCTTTTTAGGCGTCTTTCTAAGTCTCTTTACCACTATGTCTGCTTGTTCCTCTTCTTCTTCCTCTTCATCCGAGCCCTCCTCTGATTCATCATCATCCTTATCTCCATCCTTGTCTCCGCCTTCCTCATCTTTTTCACCCTCATCATCGCCACCCTCATTTCCTCCTCCTTGAGCTAGTTCATATTCTCCACCTTGATTATGTTCTTGACTGCTCATCTCTTCCACGATCTCTTCATTAACTTGTTGGATTACGTTGTCAACATTATCTCTATTGACACCGTCTTGGATGACAACACACGGTAATGACCCACCTCCATACTTAGCATTTTTGGTTCCACGCTTATCGGCACCTAAATGTTTTGGGACTCTAGGCGTGGGAGTTCTCAAATCTTCCGGTAATGGTTGGTTAGATTTCTTACCTTTGCCACTAAACAAAAAAACAAAAGAAATAAGGAATAATTCACGAAAAAAAAAACCAACTCAAGAAAAAAAAATCGTGTTCCAGGGTAGAGTTCGGTTACTCAATTATTTTTTCGAGATAACCGAACTCCACATATATATGTAAATAGCCAAGAGTTCGGTTTGTCAAAGTTTTTTGCGAACAAACCGAACATATTGGAACAAGTTCGGTTATATGGGTATTAAACATATAGGGAAAAAAAGAACAATTCGGTTACATGGCCAATTGTTGTTTTGTAATAAGGGTACAGTTCCGTTACATGGCAGTTTTAAACATTTATGCGAAACAACCGAACAAAGGTGATAGAGTTCGGTAGTGTGGGTACTAGAAATTTTGGGAAAAATCAAACAGTTCGGTTACATGGATTTTTTTCCTATTTTTGGTAATATGGCTATAGTTCGGTTACATGACAGTTCAACAATTTTTTTGCGAAACAACCGAACTCACGAGTTCGGTAACCTAGTTTTCAATCCTATAAAACCGAACTGTTCTTCGTGTTCTTCATTTCATGGA
Organism: Papaver somniferum; assembly: GCF_003573695.1. Taxonomy (NCBI): domain Eukaryota; kingdom Viridiplantae; phylum Streptophyta; class Magnoliopsida; order Ranunculales; family Papaveraceae; genus Papaver; species Papaver somniferum. The sequence continues at coordinate 172,246,274 of NC_039363.1, read as the reverse complement.
GTTCGGTTAAGAAACTGGGGCAACAATAAAAGACGCTCTAACCGAACTAAGCACTGTAACTTCAATTTGAACCTTATTTTGATGATTTCTAATCAATTGAATCGATTTAAATAAAATTAAAAGAAATGGGTTTCTCGGGAAATACCTGTGAATCGGTCCCATGGAAGAATCAGGATTCTTACTGCGTCTATTATACTGGATTATGGATTCACTTGGCTCTTCCACTTCTTTATGAATCTCAAAATCACTTGGCTGATTTGCTAGATGTCCTAATGGAGGACCTGTTCCTGGGAGTCTTTTGGTTTTCTTTCGAAGAACCATTCTTATAGTCGATTGATTAATCGACGATGAAATTTTTATGAATCGACGATTAATCAATGAAGACGATGTTGAAAGGAAGAAGAAGAAGAAGAAGAAGAAGAAGAAGACTTTTTTTTTTCTTTGTGCGGCGGTAGGGTAGTCTGATTTTGGGTTTTGTTAATAGATTAGATTAGGCTTTTTTATATTTTGGTAGTTATTAGTTTAGTTATAATCTCAATTAGGGTTAGGGGAAAATTAGTAATGTCTACACTTTAGGACATCCCTTATAAGTATAGGGTAGATGGCCTTATAAAACAATGGTCCCCCCAAAAAAACCATGGTCCCCAAAAAATCGTTCTATTTTAGGAGGCGCCGAAACCCCAAACTAGGGCTAGAACTCGCCGTGGGCTCAAACGGGAAGGAGAACTCCAGCCCAGATTATTTTATGTAACTGTCGGATTCCTGAAGCAGACAGCCTTTTCACCTACTGTTGGACCGAGAGACTGCTTTTCACCCACTTTCCTTCACTTGTGCGTATTATTTGGCGCCGATGCAGTTTATCTGCAAGCACCTTCGGTGGCCTGAATCTTACGGGTGAGCAAAAACACCGAAACCTGAATTTTATCCAAAACTAATCTGTATTTTGGCATGTGGGCACCCAATTTGTTTCTCGGCAGATTGGACGCAGGTGAGTTTTTGAAACCAGTTATTTTCACGGGTTGGAGACTGGTGGGATATCACCCATATCCGTTGAACATGGACCTTGAGAATTTGTTAGTATTATTTTCATATATGAAGGTTACTATGGAAAATTGGTGGATAATATATATATATATGTTAGTTTTTTATTGAGGCATTGAAGATCCTCAATGGCATTCGGCAGAACTATCAATTTTGCATTGATCGGAGGCGTTTATATCAATAAAAATTATAATTTTGGTTGTTGGAAAGACATTGTGTTACTCTTATTATGTTAATTGCTTGTTGTTTAGAAATCTAAGTTTCAAGACTAAGTTATATTACTCATGTTCAACATTTATCCATTTTCGTTTATAATTTTTTATATCCGCAAATCCATCTATATTCAACCCTTTCATTCACTCACCCACGAATGTCACATCTGGTGGGTGAAAATCTCAAACCCGTCATTTAGATGCGGGTAATACCAAATGCGCATCCACCCATCCGTTGCTCACCCCTACTTCTGATATAAAATGCAAGAACAAATATATTCTTATATAAACGGGATTTACCTAGCCATAGGCTTTATTTGGTGATAAAATATATTATAATATAAATGGGATATGCTTTGATATAGGTTTTACTGAAGTTATAAAAAAGAATATATACTACAAGCCCTTCAAAGAGCTTGTCTCAATACGAGTTATACACCCAAAACACTGAAACCACACACAGATTGTAGTAGCTAAAAACTAAATTTCTTACATCCAACCATTCACGAACAAATAAAGTATTGATGAATACCAATGTCCATCGGGGTGAAATACTTGTTCTTATGTGTATGATGATAACAAAGTAACTAGGGATAATTTATGACTCTTAAGAGTACTTCTCATAATAGTTTATTCTCTCTCGAGAACTTACAGAACTTAGTTTCCTTTATGGTTTAGCCTAGTAAAACAACTAAGTTACGATATTAGACAGATATACGTGAGTTGTATTCTCGTCGAGAGGTGTGACCCGAATCCTTAGTGCGTTATTCCCGATATTCTTCATGACTACTCCCTATGTCTTCCTTATTCGTATCTGAAGTAAGGATTGTCTTGCAAGTTTTCTCCATTTTGGGGCACACCTCACACGTGCTTGTTAGTGACATTAAATGTTTGGTCTTCCCTTTCAAACTTGGTTGTTGATTTTCTTTTTTTCTTTCCACGTGCTACACTTTTAGATAGAAGTGATAGATATCTTGAATAATATGTTGGACTTATAGACATGATTTGGTGCTTCGCTCTCATTTTATCTCGGTGGACTTACAGACATGATTTGGTGCTTCTCAGATGATTCCACGTTTCTGTAGGTATTTTACCACTACACAGATGAAAACCTACTTAGAATCTCAATTAAGAAGAGTAATTTAGGGTTTCACACTCATTTTAGAATATCAAGGAGCAAATAGTACAAGATGCTCTTTTTATTTTAAATTAATTGTCGTGGATTCGGTTCCGAAGATATGTTAGGTGTGTACTAACTGCACTGACATGTGGCAATCAAAATATGTGCTCATGGAGAGTCATGCTTCACCACTAAAATTATGCAATTACAAATAATTATAAAAAATGTAAACCAACATGTTCAATAATAACACAGTATAAAATTATAAATACATGTTTTATCACTTTGTATGACATAGAACATAAGAAACACTAGACACTGACACAATTCATTTCGTTCATATATTCTTATTTAACTACACATACTTGTGCCACGAAACAAAGTTAGTACATATATGCCTACATACAGTTCTCTAGTCCTACTCGACATCGCAGGCACGTAAACAATTATTTGCATTTCAACATGTAACTATAGGAAATACTACAACACATCCAAAGAACAATCCTAAGACTATTATCAAGGTTATCATTCGAGTATAAGGTCAAAGTTCACAAATAAAGAAGCAACGCAATAAAACATAGACGATTTACGTGGTTATGTGTTAAAACCTACATCCACGGGGTTGATTTCACTATGAATGGATGGTGATTACAAGTTCTCAGATCAATACAAGTTTGTTCACAGTACAACACTTTATAAGTCTACTATGAACCCTAAAAACTCAACCCTTTTTACACTATTTTCATCCTGATTTATTGGAAAATTACAGATAGTGGATGACAGCTCATAATTTTGCTCGCTTCGCTCGTCACAGGTCTTCATTGTACCTGATTTGCAGAAGGGTTTATGTTCGCTAGTATTTATCCTCGTTGGTCAATTCGTCTGGTTGGTCTCCTTCATAGCATCGCTTTCATTATGCACTTCGTCGAATTGCATCTCGCCACCTGTCCCATCTGACTTCAGACAAATGACGAGGGTAACCAAGTACACCAGAATCTTTTCATTTTAACCTATAAGTATTATATCTTAAGTGATCGTCTATAGACAAAGTCGAGACAATACCACTTCAAGATATTCACTTAATAACAGTTACGGTCCAAAATCAATTTACTATAAGATCAATTTCAAGTGATTAGGATTAACATACAAGTGTTATTTACTTTATTATTATAAAAAAATTTATAATGCGGAAGTAAATTAAATGACACATCAATATTTTGGTAACGAGGAAACTGTAAATGCATAAAAACTCCGGGACCTAGTCCAGTTTTGAATACTCTCAGAATTAAGTTGATATACAAAATCAAACCAACTTCGGATAGTTGAGACCAAGCAACTAAACCTATAGTTCACCTAGTTCCGTCTGTATTCTCACGCCTCCAACTTATGAATAAGTCACGTACTTGGAACAATTCCTTTGGTTCGTATTCCGAACAGTAAAGTAACAACAAATCTGTTTGGTAGCAACTCTCTTCAACCAAGTAATGTGAATTCGACAAAGGCTCTTCTGTTTATCTCAAATAAACTCCTTCGTCAGGTTCTTAGATCTATCTTATTCTCAACTACCAAAGGTAATTTTTAAGATTTTGCAATCAATACTTTTAATCACAAAGAATTGTATTGATGCCGATCTACACAACTAATCAATCCAATCTACCACAAGGATAAATCGATTATAGTTGGATCCTCTATACCGAAACAAGTATTTTGCACACTAAAGATTATGAACCCCAAATTAGAAATCTTCAATATCTTATTTGTCTTCAAATCTTCTTAGATCTTCAATAAACACCTGCACACAACAACTTGAATCTCTTGTGATCAATCAAGCACACAACAGAGTATGTTAACAATGGATTATCACAAGATCGTCTTTAGAACTAAAAACAGTCTAAAGATCCCTGTCGAAACTTCGATATAGTTTGAGTGAATCTTATATCAGAACAGAAGATTCTCAAGCATAAACAAACTAGGTGCAATCAAAGTTCAACCACTGTTAGTCAATCAAATCAATGGAAAACACAAGATAAACCGCAATTATCTAGTTTCCCACCAACGATACTAATAGAGCTTCTCAATCCCAAATAAGACTTTAAACTGAGCGGTCGTAAGAGATTTCGCCTAATTAGGTTACTTTCCTCTCCGAATAGGTGGCTACACCAGTAACAACACAACCGAGGAAGTTTGCTGTCACAAAGGATTAGTTTGCTAGAAATGCAAACTTCAAGTATTTATAGACAAGGATGTTTGGACACCAAGGAATTTCCAAAACCGAAAATATTCTCAAGATATGCAATATATTTCAAATTCGGTTTCCACAATTCCTGTAAATGCTCTGTCCAAAATATTGACCAAAAATCTCTTTGGAAAATCTTTAACTAGTAAATGCACATTACTAATTCTCATTTTCCTAAAATAATATTAAAAACCTTAAATAAAAGATTCTTAACTTATTTATCTTTCGATCCTGGGATTTTACTCCTTTAGCTATTAAGGAATAACTTTGAACAATAAAAAATAAACATTATTGTACGTGTTCAAAGTATGTCGACATCCTTACTTTATAAGTCCTCTTTCATACTTACACCCTTGAAACCGATTTTTCACACTTCCAAACAAGTTTAGAATTGGTTCATATGACTTTTAAGAACTATGTGATTGATCAAGAACACTCAATCACAAATCATGGGTTTAACGGTTCTATCAAAACAAGTTTCGGTTCTACCTCCATGTGAGTACTGTGCATAGTCACACTAGCTTTCCAAAATTCGGTTGACTAGGTACTAGGATCGGGTTCCCCACATATATATGGTATCTAACTTATATGTGTTGCACATGTCCATAGGATCAGTTCCCCTTTGCCTAAAAACGTGTTGCACATGTCCATAGGATCGGTTCCCCTTTCTGCTAAAAACATGTTGCATCTCATACAAGGATTAATTCCTTTTTGTGATGTGTTGCACCTCTTACTAGGATGGGTTCCCCTTTACCCAGATTCGGTCATACACAAATCACAAACTCGATCATACCATCTCAGGTGATTACTTAAGATCGGTTTCACTAATAGAAGTCATACCAATACATAAGTCATGCCTTTGTGAATAGTTTTACCAAGAACACAAACAAGTCATGAGCGGTTATACTATATCACATATTGGTTGTTCACAAGATATGCAATGAATAACAATACCAATAACGCCTGGCGATTTCCTTTTCGATTCATAAACAAGTTTATGAACTTACTTCCTTAAAACACATGTAAAACATTGTTTCCTAGGATGAAATCCTCACCTCATACCCCATACATAATCACAATAGAATTTAAACTATTATGTTGATATCTTATCTACAAAGTTTAATGGTTAAGCAATAAACTTCATATTGTATTCCTTAATACTATGTCTATCTAGAGTGTTCATGCTTCGTGGTTTTGTTTTAAATATGCACGACTTGAAATATATGTTAGGGAATGAAACAGTTCAAGTCAAATATCACTAACCTCGAGTGGAAGTAATCTATCCCTAGTTACTTAGTTCACTTGGTATCCCTGCGTCTACAACCGTCTGACCAACGCATGTGAATCCCAAGATAGAAATCACTATCTTGAGTTGCTTTACCGATGTAAAATCTTAAGTACTCAAGTCCTTTTGATCGTCTTCCAAACAGTAAAGGAACAAAGTTGTTTGGTAACTACTCCAATAATATTTTAAAAAAATATTCGTTGAATTATGACAAACGCTCTTCCTTTTAAAGCATTAAAATCCTTTGTAGGGTAAGATCAATCCAAATCCGAAAATCAGATCTAGATTCACAACTATCAGATTCTGATAATGAAGAATACCACCAAATGATAGTTGTCGATCTAAACGACTATTCGGTCAAATCTATCAAAGATAAATCAATATTAATTGGATCCCAACTGATCAATATGTGTGCACAAATCATGAGATACGAAAACCAATAAGAAAATATTCTTGTCTTCAAATCTTCAATTTCCTTCTATTATACCCGTACAACACAAATTGAATCCACTTATGATTAATCACACACAAAACGGAGTCTGTTAACAATGGATGATCATAAGTTGTCTTCAAATATAAAAACAATTCTGAAGATCCCGCCAATACTTTGATCTAGTTTGAATGACCTTATGTCTGAAGAGAAGGCTCTCAAGAATAATCAAACTACGTGCAATCAAAGTTTCAACAACCGTTAGTCAACCAAATCAATAATCGAAAACTAAAATAACAATGCAATTATCTAGTTCCCACCAACGGTACTCGTTGAGCTTCTTGATCCCATATAAGTCTTTAAACGAGCGGTCATAAGAGATTTCGCCTAATTAGCGTGCTTTCCTCTCCGGATAGACGGCTCCACCATAAACAACACGAATGAAGTTTGTCTGGATCTTATCAAGATATGCAATAACTACCTAATTTCGGTTTTCATATTTTCAACTAATATCCAACCTTTAATTCTGAAATCTCTCTTTAGAAAACATCTAGTATTAGTTTAGCACTTAACTAATATAATTTTCCAAGAGATATGTTTTGATTGCTAGAAAATTAAAAACATATAATCGAAATTCTTAAATAAAAGATTCTCAATATTTCAGTTTGGGATCTGAAAACCGGGGCTCTAAAAACCACACCCAATATTTCGTTTAGGCAATCTGTATGGACTAACTCCAATATATTTTCAAGAGAAATAACCAGACAGTCATACTCAATCAAGAAAAATACATCCAAGAGTTATATCTCAATTTCTCAAATTAATCTGCAATCGAACTGTGAGCCGGATTAATATGAGAAATAACTTGGATGGTACCAAAGACCAATAGCCAAGCGTCAATCAATTTCTATCAACAACCAAAGGTTGGATTCACTAATTGATTGAACTAGCACAACCTGTGATATTTCAATTATATAAAAATATAATGCGTAAAAGAAATAACACAGACACCGGAAATTTTGTTATTGAGGAAACCGCAAATGAAGAAAAACACTGGGACCTAGTGCATATTTGAACACCAAATTGTATTAAGCCGCTACAGACTCTAGCCTACTACAAGTTAACTTCGGTCTGGAATGTAGTTGAGCCCTAACCAATCTCACACTGATTAAGGTACAATTGCGCTCCTTACGCCTCTTGAACCACGCTAGATATTGCGCACTTGATTCCCTTAGCTTATCTCACCCACAACTAAAAGTTGCTACAACCGAAAGTCGAACACTTGATAAACAAATTTGTCTCACACAGAAAACTCTATTGATTAGATAAATCTGTCTCCCACAGAAATACCTATGAGTTTTTGTTCCTTCTTTTGATAAATCAAGGTGAACATGAACCAACTGATACACCGGACTTATATTCCCGAAGAACACCCTAGTAATATCAATCAACTCACAATAATCTTAATCGTATTGAAGCGAAACAAGATATTGTGGAATCACAAACGATGAGACGAAGATGTTTGTGACTACTTTTTTCTTACCTATCGGAGATTAAATCTCGAGCAAATCTTAGAGAAGATAATACTAATACGATATAACAAAGTACGATCAGAACACACAACTACATAGAAAATAGTTGGGTCTTGCTTCATAATCCCAATGAAGTCTTTAAGTCATTAACCTATAATGGTTTTAGGAAAAACCTAGGTTAAAGGAGAATCGACTCTAGTTGCAACTAGTATCACACATGAGGTGTGGGGATTAGGTTTCCCAGTTGCTAGATTTCTCCCTTATATAGTCTTCAAATCAAGGTTCGCAATCAATGCCACCTTGGTAACAAAACATTCAATATTCACCATTAGATGAAATCCTGATTAGAGTCAAGCTAATATCTTTCAATCTTTAGATCGAATTTAGCTTGTTATACACAAATGAAATGTGAATTCATTTAGGTATGAGTAACCGTATCCAAACGTGTGCACATGGTTGGCTCAACAATTGTTAACCAAAGTTAGCCATATGAACACTTTCATATCAACCTTGTTTATCTTAATCACAACTAGTTCAAATCACTAAAATGAAACTAGTTATGGAGTTGTTCAATTGTTTATATTCTCATAGAAGTATACAAGACACAATTGAGGCAAAATCGATTTTGATTCACTTGAATCAATTCATGAACATTATAGCCAAGGTTTGCAAAAGATTGCATTCCTTAATATATAAATGTATTTGTTCATGAACAAACTGATTTGAAAACTTAACCCACTCAAGTATGCAAATGGGTACGAATACTTAGAATTCTGGACTTGGTATGGGTTCGCCAATATGCGAACGAGTACGCATACTGTCGTACATGACCAAACTCAGTTGAATTCCCGGACTTGAACTTTCAGCCGGTATGCATACTGGTATGCATACCAAGTTCCCGGACTTCAACTATCAAACCAGTACGCATACGGGTATGCATACTATGGTTCCCGGGATTTGAATAATTTGCAACGGTTAGCATACAAGTACGCATATTGTGCTTTATCCAATCAATGGTTAATCGTTCTAAACTCCATATTAATCATTGAAACATCATTGGAAGACGGGAATAGCTATCTCACACTAACTATTAGCTTCAAAGCAATTTTTAAGGATCAATAGATCAATACGAAACATTCAGAGTCTACATCAAATGTCTGTCTCATAAAAATCATGTAAGATGTTACCAGGCGATTTTGACATGCTCATCTTTTGACTTTCGTCAAGAATAAATATGAACTTGGTTAAAGCGAAAGCTTACTAACACATATTTCGAGAAATATGTAAGCGAGTTAAACTCCGCTCAAAATATCAAATGTGTATAAAATATATACAGCTGTACGACTTTTGTCTCAAAAGGAGATAGAATAAAAATAGACTTCTGAGTGATAGATGAGCTCAAGTCTCCACATACCTTTTGGTGATGAAGTTCCATAAGATCTCCTTAATAGTTCTTCGTCTTCAATCGATGAACGTCGTGAAGTCTAAAGCTCAACTAGACATTTTATCCTAATCCGAGGCATATCTATAAGTAGACTAGAAATCAAGACTTATAGTTTTGGAAACTAAACTTGACAAACAAGTTTGAGATATCAACGCTTGTGAGTTCGACCGAGCAGTGCTCTAACAATCTTCCCCTTTGTCAATTTTAGTGACAAAACTATTAATACATAAGGATTACAAAATAAATAAACTTTGTAGCTTCTCATCCAAATGCTTGATTTCCTTGGTTCTTCAACATTACTCGAAATCTTCGTCACTTCCAAGTACTCCAGTGATTCTGAACGTGTTCAACTCAGCATCATAGTTGTTGAAGATCCGTAGCCATAACAATAAGAAAACAAATGTTCTCAATTATTGTTATACAATGTCATAGTATTATTACGCATCATCAAAGTTCAATTGTATCACAACTTTGACAATAATACTACGGTGATATGTATCACCCCCCCTTAGTCAATAATTAATCTCACAATGAAAATCACCCCCCCTTACAAAATAATCTGTAAACCATATGTATGTAGTGTGAACTACAAAATAATTCTCCCCCTTTTTGTCAATATAAATTGGAAAATGTACGAAAATTAACGGGATCAAAATGAAATTCTTATAGAGACACTTCATGACTAAAAGAAAACATATCAACTTTGTTTCGATGATTTTCACGTAGTCGAAACTTGGTGTATTCATCAAGCGGTTTATAAAGATACAAAAAAAACTTCTACAATATTCCACAGCCGCACTCCCCACAAAGATTTGGCAATTAAGCACAAGTTCAATTAAGAACTCTCCCCCATAGAATGTCATCCCTGAAAGAACAACAAGATCGACCTTACTTTTGCATGAAAAGAAGGATTTTTTTGGATATTAACAAATCACATGAAACATGAATTTGTATCCAGAAAACTCAATTAAATTAACCACAAGAGGACCCATGATTAATTTGATCAAAAATGCTCAACATAAGAGAACTTACGGGGCCATACAATACTTTCACATAGAAGTGGATCAGCGAAAGATCAATATTGTGGAATATTCAAAGATTAATTCTATATTTCATCAATATTTGCATAGTGATACCACATACTTAATCTTTGCAATTCAAAAGTTCATTCTATTTTCCATCACTATTTGCATAATGACACAATAGACTTAACTTTTGACATATATTCAGCTAAACTTCTTAAGGATTTAACACATTTAGCAGTTTAATTGAAAGATAAAATCTTTCAAGGTTAAAATACCATTTAAGTTATTACAACCACTAAAAATAACAGTTTTAATAAGTTCAACATAAAAGTCATAAGAAATGGTCTGAAATTGACATAACAATCTGAAGAAAAGGACACTAATCCAGATTGCGATAATAATCCTCGGCAATCTTAGATATTGGTTCAGCTAGGTCTGGATGAACCGTCACAGCATAAGCCAACTGTCTCTCCAAGCACTCATTCCTTTGTAGAAGAAGAGCAACTTCGGAATTGGCAGGTTTCTTCATCTTGTTAATGTGCGTCTGGCTCGAGGGATATGGAGTACCAACACAAGTTCCAAGCTGAGCAATATTAAATTGACTACAAATTCGGCTGATGAGGCATGGAAAACCAGGGGTTTTCTTCTATGAGACCATATGTATCATTTTACGAACAATTAATCCACAAAAATCAACCTCTTCACCAGAAACAAGATGGTAAACCAACTCAGCCAGAATTCTGCTCCAGAGATTTTTGTCGAACGTATTGGGAATTAAGTTAGCCACGTCCATCTTACCAAAAATATTCAAATGAAAGCTTATATTGTCCACAGGAAGTTTGCTTTCTGTCCATGGCACATTCTTTCCTAAGAGCAGTTCAAACAACTGATTCTTATTTGGTCTTCGACCTTCTGGTTGAGGAACAACAAATGTATGATGTAGAGGCAAGTTTAATAACTCATCTATAACACTACGGTTAACCTCAAAAATTGTTCCTTTGACCATAGTCTTAAAACGTCAATTGGTCTTGTTGGGTGCATGAAGATTAGCATAAAATTCACAGGTCATTTCAGGATATGATTCCCCCAAACCCTTATGAGTATTACCCACTCAAACTGGTTCATGAACATATGAAAATCTGGTTCTTGAACCGACCGATCATATTCCCTCTCCATGACAAAATGACCACTAAAGAGTTTATTATATTTGTCCCTAGCAGAAATGTTGGTAAAACTAATTTGACAGCTAGCATCAAAATAACGTTGTTGAACCTCTACACCAATATCATCATCATCATATTCATCATCACTATAAACTACCCTTCTACTTGAATTAACATTAGCACCTGAACTCTCACCACGATTCAATCTTTTCCTAGGAGCCGTTAAAACTAAAGAGAATCCAAAAATAATGAAGAACTTACCGGGAACATGAACTGTCGTTAATGGTGAAGATCTGGAGCTAGAGAATATGAATAAATAAAGACAAGCCTATTGAACAATTTCCTGTTGCAAGCACAAAGATATCAAGAACACCCAAAAGGATTAAGAATTGAGGTTATGATGATTGAGAGTTCTCGAACTCTTGGGTTTTCTCTTTCGTACTGGAACTGTAGGGAAGAGGAGGTGAAATGACGAGGTGAGCTCTTCCTCTCTTATATGTCAAATGGTGGTATATGAATCGGCTAAACACATTCTGGAACGCGATTTAAACACGTAAAGGTTACGAGTTCAGGGTAAGTGAACTGTACGTGTGCGGCAAGGGCTCGTTTGTTTTATGGATTGTTATTAAACAATCTATAAAGAAGATTGGAGCAAAGCTCAATAATTCTTTAACAAGCAAATCATTGTGAAAACAAGAGAAAAAAAACAATCTTGCACACCACACCACCAAGAGAGAGTTTCTTTCCAACAACTCTTACATCTTACAATATTGAGAGAAAACCAAGGGACTGTTTTTACAAGTTTTTCAAAGAACTTAAAAGCACAAGATAATTTGTGTTCCTAATTTCTTCATTTACAACTTATAATACACATTCTTTACGGATAATGTTCAGTACTGCACAGGGAAACTCTTTTGATAAAAAGAGACATCCTGATTTTCTCACAAAAGGAGGCATTACCATTATTTTGAGAAGATGTATCAGGAATTGACCAATGAACTGATTCATGCTTTGAGGTGATACAATCAGAAGACTGAGATTTAAACTCCTCTTGTAATACGTTTAGTTAGCTACAACTAATTGGGTTACCCAAGGGAAAAGCATTGCATTTACTGATTAGTAAATCAAGATCAACCTCAACATGAATATTATTCATCATAACTTGATTTAGCTTGCCAAGAGATTCTTGTTCTTTCTAGAGGTATAACTCAACATCAAGAGATAAACTTTCAAGTTTCTTTTCAAGTCCTGAAAACACTTCAAGGGATTTTAAACCTGGTGGAGGCTTAGATAGAATTTCTTTTACAGATTTTATTAAATCAGTCATGGAAGAGAACTCTGGAATCCCTGGACCTGGTGGTGTATTTATTGGGATAACATTACTTTCCATAGAGTCAGATTGCTACAAACACAGACTTATGAGGTCTTAAGCGTGTTTGCCTGCTCTGATACCAATTGAAAAACCGGGGGTCTAATAACCACGCCCAATATTTCGTTTAGGCAATCTGTATGGACTAACTCCAATATATTTCCAAGAGAATCAACTAGACAGTCAGACTCAATCAAGAAAAATACATCCAAGATTTATATCTTAATTTCTCAAATCAATCTGCAATCGAACAAATAGAAATCTATGAGCCGGATTAATATGAGAAATAACATGGATGGTACCAAAGACCAATATCCAAGCGTCAATCAATTTCAATCACCGAAGGTTGGATTCACTAATTGATTGAACTACGCACAACCTGTGATATTTCAATTATATAAAAATATAATGCAGAAAGAAATAACACAGACACCAGAAATTTTGTTAACGAGGAAACTACAAATGCAGAAAAACCCCGGGACCTAGTTCATATTTGAACACCATATCGTATTAAGCCGCTACAGACTCTAGCATACTACAAGTTAACTTCAGACTGGAATGTAGTCGAGCTCTAACCAATCTCACACTAATTAAGGTACAGTTGCGCTCCTTACGCCTCTGGAACCACGCCGGATTCTGCGCACTTGATTCTCTTAGCTGATCTCACCCACAACTAGGAGTTGCTATGACCCAAAGTCGAATACTTGATAAACAAATTTGTCTCACACAAAAAAGTCTATTGAATAGATAAATATGTCTCCCACAGAAATACCTACGAGTTTTTATTTCGTCTTTTGATAAATCAAGGTGAACATGAACCAACCGATACACCAGACTTATATTGCACTTGATTCTCTTAGCTAATCTCACCCACAACTAGGAGTTTCTATGACCCAAAGTCGAAGACTTGATAAAGAAATTTGTCTCACACAGAAAAGTCTATTGAATAGATAAATATGTCTTCCACAGAAATACCTACGAGTTTTTATTTCGTCTTTTGATAAATCAAGGTGAACATGAACCAACCGATATACCAGACTTATATTCCCGAAGAACAGTCTAGTAATATCAATCACTCTTAATCGTATGGAAGCGAAACAAAATATTGTGGAATCACAAACGATGAGACGAAGATGTTTGTGACTACTTTTTATCCTACCTATCGATATTAAATCTCGAGAAAATATTAGAGAAGATAATACTCAATACGATAGAATAAAGTAAGATCAGAACACACAACTACAGAAAAAATAGCTGGGTCTGGCTTCAGAATCCCAATAAAGTCTTTAACCTATAATGGTTTTAGGAAAAACCTAGGTTAAAGGAGAATCGACTCTAGTCGCAACTAGTATCACACAGGAGGTGTGGGGATTAGGTTTCCCAATTGCTAGAGTTCTCCCTTATATAATATTCAAATCAAGGTTTGCAATAAATGCTACCTTGGTAACAAAGCATTCAATATTCACCGTTAGATGAAATCCTGATTAGAGCTAATATCCTTCAATCGTTAGATCGAAATTAGCTTGTTATACGCAAATAAAATGTGACTTCATTTAGGTATGAGTAACCTTACCCAAACGTGTGCACATGGTTGGATCAACAATATTTAACCGAAGTTAGCCATATGAACACTTTCATATCAACCTTGTTCATCTTAATCACAACTAGTTCAAATGATTCAAATGAAACTAGTTATGAAGTTGTTCAATTGTTTATATTCTCAAAGAAGTATACAAGACACAATTGAAGCAAAATCAACTTTGATTCACTTGAATCAATTCATGAACTATAGCTACAGTTTTCAAAAGATTGCATTCCTTAATATATAAATGTATTTGTTCATGAACAAACCAATTTTAGAACTTAACCCACTCAAGTACGCAAACGGGTACGCATACTTAGAGTTCTGGATTTGGTCTGGGTTCGCTAGTATGCAAACGGGTACGCATACTGTCGTACGTGACCAAACTCAGTTGAATTCCAAGAATTGAACTTTTCAGCCAGTACGCGTACGGGTATGCATACTAAGTTCCCGGACTTCAACTATCAAACCAGTACGCATACGGGTATGCATGCTATGGTTCCCGGGCTTTAAATAACTTGCAACAGTTAGCATAAAAGTACACATACTGTTGTTTGTGGGTGAAAATTGTTTCTGCTGTTTTCGGTAATTTCGTGTGTGTGGGTGAGAAACGAGTTTAAACCCTAAACAATGTACTGCACGAGAGTACTTTTGATTCGAGAGTCCAATCTGTACAATCCTGGCCTAAACCAAGAAATGTCCGTTCCAGGCTTGCTTCGATCACAAAGTGAAGGAGAAGGGATGGTCTTAGGGAGGGAAGCGAAGAAAGTGTTGAGACCAGAATAGTTGATTCTGGAAGTGTGGGTGTTTTATGACTTTGTATCAGAAAGTTAAACTGGCTAGCTGAATGAAAGTTATCAGATGATTTCTGGATGTGGTATTGTTCTCCTGACCAAAACTTGTTGTTTGGTGGAAAATAGGTGAGACCTATTTATACAAGTTGCAACAAAACGTACCCTGGTCTCATGGGAAGTGGAAACGATTGAGTGGTGGAAGAATGGAGTAACGGGTAACGCCTGGAATTTATGTTCCCATAATGAAAAATATGTTTACACCATTATTTCTTTCCATTAATAACCGCCCCGCTTTATGGCACTTTATGTAACGGGCGTATTGCACGCCGCCTGCTATAAACCGCTAGACCAATACCCCGATGAGTATCCCCAGTTTGTGACATGTTTTGAAGTCTCGAGTGTTTTCGTGGAAAACATATAACACTTTGCTACATGTAGCAAGTTTAGAATTGAGAGGCTTGCCGTAGGTAAATAGCATATGTGATGCTAGGATCTTTTTGGCTAGTCGAAGTGGCGCCAACAGTATTGCATGGTGGCATGTGTCACATGCCCATTTAATAATCGGGTTATTTTGTTTTTGGTACTCAAGTTTTGTCCAACTTTTGAGTTTGGTCTAACATTTGTCCAGGTTGGTGTTTGGTACCTGGAAAAGACGTTGACCCGAGTTGACTATGTTAAATATTGACTTCTGTTTAGTAATTACAAAAATAATTAAATAATATCTAATAGATAAACAAATTTACTCTTGTACCCTTAACTTCATTTGCTGAATCGTCCAAGTCTACTCGCCGATACATAAATTCAACAGAGTTATATCTTAAATCTGATCAATTTCGTCCACAATTCCAGATCAATTCCGACCACAATTCCAATTCAATTGTTTCTAATGCTTTCTTGCACAATCATTCATTCATATACAGATCCTATCATTCATCTATTCAGCATTTCCAACAATCCTCCAGTTCAATCAATCAGCAACCTATAACTTCATTTTCTCAACTCATAAAAAACATCACAACTTTATCCTTTTCTATTGCATCAACACCAACTTCTATCCTCTACAGCTTCTTTTGCAATTCCAGCTGAAACCATTACCACTGCCATCTACTGTATGAGCTCATATCTGACCTGTAACCACCAACACCATCTGAATCTTCCGACCACTATTCAATCTCTTCAATTTTATCCTTTCTGATTCCTCACACTGATGCAACCCTCTTTCATATCTCAGACCAGAACAATTGCACAAAAACCCTTTTCAAAAACAATATCCCCATCTTTCAACAGCAAATCACAACATCTCAATTTCTTCCCTGATATCTTCTTCATATTCTTCAAACCCTAACCTTCTCCCAATTGATTTGTTGAATTAATTTCACCAAATTTAGATTCATCTCACCCATCTTCAAACTAAACGAACATCAATTTTCCACTGTCATCCAAACATTCAATCACAGCATACATCGAAAACCCTAAAACCACAAGAGCATCCACTTCCTTGTTGCAAAATCAGAATCAATTCACATAAACCCAAATTCATCTTTCCTTGTTGTAAACCCTAATTTCATGTATTTAAAATTTTCATGACCCATGGATTTGATTCATCGATGGATATCGTCAATAGTTTTTGAAAATCTATCTGTGGTTTCTTCTTTTTATCTTCATGAACTAAATAAGCTCAAATAAAAGCACAAACCCTAGCCATCTCTCGAACATGACCACGAAGAGAAAAGATATGTATTACTGAAAAATTCCTAACTCTCGATGTGATTTTTTCTGGTCTCTTTTTTCTTTGTTTGGGAAGATGAATAGAAGAAGATGGACCGTAAAGAGAAGATGAAGATTTTTAAGCCCCAGATCTATACTGTTGGTGTAAGACATGTGTTTGGATAATCACCGTATGTTTGATAGTGACATCATAGCCATTAGATGCTAAGCCCAAACCAGGGATATATTTGTAAACTCATATAATTTATTACATAAAATTTATTAAAATCAAGTCAATAACAGTCAACTTAGGTCAACTTTTTTTCCAGGTACCAAACGCCAACCTGGACAAATGTTAGACCAAACTCAAAAGTTGAACAAAACCTAAGTACCAAAAACAAAATAACCCTTAATAATCACCTAAAATTTTCATGGGACATGACCGACAATAATTGTAGTTCAGTGAATCAACTTCACCCACAATCACTCAGCCTTGCATACTTGCATCAAAGTACGCATCTGCCTTCACTCATAAGGCATTGCACAACGAAAGTCTTTTCTTCTTTCTCTCTAACTCTTCATGCCCCCATAAGCATAAGAGGTTCTACCATGTATCAAACCAATTGATCAACTCACACAAATCAGCAACATAATGAACACAAAGATTACTGCAACAAACCCATTTTATTGCACTAAAGGAAGATTACAAAACTCGTCCAACTCATGGAACAAAACAGGCCATTCACCCTCTTGGTGAATGCCTAAAACTCTCTCTACATTAGTGGTTCTTATCCCAAACGAACAACACTAAACTTATTGATCCCTAAGCTATTTATACAAGCTAATGATCATTCCAAAACTCTGTGCAACCGCTTGCACCTGCATGGAACATCCATGCGTCCCAAAAGTGGTTTCCATAACCGCCAACTAACTGCCACCTTTTGTGTTGTCACGCCAACTGGTGCCACACCTATTCTTTATGGTTATGAACCTTCCAGATGGTTATAAACTCACTTTATAATCGTTCTAATTCGTCTCGCGTCATTGGCATGCTTGTGAAGCCCGTAACCAACTCGTAACCGTCACTTGAGCCTTATTGCACCACTGTTGTTATTTACTGAATTCTGTCTTGCACCAACGTTCAGCTCTCTTGTCCCTGCATGTTTATCATTCCAAACTCATGCACGGACAATCCTTATGCTTCAAACATCGAGGCCAGCTCCTTAAGCTCACTCTAGTTACTCATGTGTGATATATGCTTCACTTCGCCAATTAGCTTGACAACAGCAATGCAACTCTTGCATTACCAACTTGTTTACATTGTTCAAGCTTTGGCCAGCCTTGAACTAATGCATAAACTAATCCTTAGTTTATTCTACATGCTTGCATCGTCCTTGAGTTTGGGCCAACTCAATTCCACGGACATGCCAACATGCCAACTCGCATGTTGCATGTTGCATCTTGCAACTTTGGCTTTGTCTTGCCTTCTACTTAATGAATCTTCATTGTGTCGGCCAATAGCTTCATTACTTAGACAAATGCATTTACAATGTAGTGCCACCCTTGCACTTCATTGGCCCTGCGGGGTTGTGCCATTCTAAGCACTTGACAGTCTACGCAGTGTCGCGCCATCCTGGATGCACACTGACTTGGCCTGCAACTCTGTAATGCGTAATCATTATGCACCACTTGCATCCCTGTTATAGACCTTCCCCACCCAATATGTTCAACGTCCTCGTTGAACGCAACCAAGTATACTCAATATACTTGTTCTCCGGCCTTGTACGCTTCTGAGCCCTTCTCAGAAATCAGCAAACTTTGCTTGGCCTTCAACTTTGCCAAAACTTCTCTGCCTAGTACTAAATGCCATCGCTTAGCTTTACTGCCTTTCCATTGATCCTACTGATCTTGAACTTTGTTGTTGCGTTGCGACCTCTTTCAACTCCATCTCAAATCATATATCAACACCTAAGTGCAACTTAGAAATTCTTCTTGCCAATTCCCTGAATTAGGCTTGAATTTCACTTGAATCATTTGCGCCTAAGTACACGCAAGCAATGATCCTCCCAACTGATCACGCTGATCATTACCATAGTCTTATGCCTTCACTTTCCGACTTTAGTTGCACCATGCAACTTGACAGGACTTATACAAAACTTGGCCTCATTCTTCAATCATATGCGCCTATGCCAAATCATGTCATGCCTTAAGGTATGCACTCTATGATTTCATACCACTCTTGGTATGCTCCATAATCTATAGCCTTTGCTGCACTTTGCCAACATCAGAACTTTTAATAGATTTGGCCTCCAAATCATGTTGCAAAATTCACCTTCTTGGACTTGCATCATTTGTATGCCAAAGAACCTGCACCTTGCTGTTCTTTGCTTGCATTGTCGCAACATCACGATTGAAATGCATGACTTTGGTATAGTCATGACTTAGGATACCCCTGACATCAGACCGTCTTTTTAGACCAGGCATCTTCTTCACGCGCCTTTGAAACCAGCACTTTAAGCATCACTTGCTCTTTCAAACTGCTATGCTTTAATGTGGCGGAAAAACAACATCATGTTCTTCCAAACAATGAGTTACTCTTAAATCATTTACTTTATGGACTTACATCTTCATTCTTGCTACGTTACTCCATGCTATCGCTGCCATATGCCATTGTACTTCCACATAACTCTCAACAGCAAACTCGACTATGCCACCAAATCTATTTGCTTCTTTCACTTTCAGCGTCTTCTATTGTATATTTCGGCTTAATATGCTATGTAGCATCTTCCACGCGAACTAGCTTTACTTTGAACGAAAGAGGCAAGATCTTTCACTTCAAATACCCTCATTCACTACTATCTTACATAGACAGACTTTATTCCAACACCAAGGTCCACTCGACCCAAACTGAAAGTATACTCAAACTTGAGCAAATACTCGCGCCAACTGATTGCAACTTGTAAGACCTAACAAGCCTTGCAATACTGACTTCATCTTCACTTCTAAGCAACAAAGGAAGCGAGATAGCACTTACTGTCCCCAATGTAGCAATTCATTTTGCCACATGCACTCTCCCAACTATCAACGTTCTTATGCAACTCCCATAACGAAGCACAATATAATTGACACTTAGTTGAATACTCCTTTTAGACGGATGCTATCATTTTGCTTTAGCTTTCATGAAGATTTCTTTAATAATGGCCACATGCCATCTTTATGCATCACCATTACTTTGTCTTTCTTTCCCGCGTCCACAATTTGGCCTAACTTGCATCTCCAACCGCATCATGCATCTTGGCCATGCCCAAATATCATTTGGCACATGCTACTGTTGCATACATGCTATGCCAATTAACACCCAAATATTGACACAAACTTGTGCACCTTTGCACAACTGGAACAGACTTAACTTGGTGATTCTGAGCATCATCATGAAGCTCAGCAAAGTCATATCACTCAATGACTTCCTCGGATAAACACTCTTGGACAATCTTAACAAGGCCATAATCCTTGCAAATGAGGCGCCACTGCCTACGTTCCATGAAGCAAGAATGTCGCATTCTTCTTCAAACTTGGAAATCATTTTACTGCCCATGCACATCTGGAAACTCTTGTCTTTTCCCTTCTCCAAAATCAACTTCAGTAGCAACAATTGTTGATTTGTAGTCGACAAGAACATCCGCTTGTGGTTACGATCAAATGTAGGTATTTGGACACCCTTGTCCAAGCATATTGATCCAACTCAAGCACACTCCTTGTGCACATCTAGCATCAACGAAGAATTCTTTATAAACGCAAGACCGTGGTGTATCAGTTTTCCCCTAACTTGCGCTTATTTCTTCAGCCTTTCAATAAGCTTTATGCTAGATAAGAATTTGCCATCCAATTCTTCCTTTGTGGCATCACGTTGCCACAAACATGCTGGTTCACAACCAGACTTTGCATTACCATCAAGGTACATGCATTTGAGAGAGATAACTTTAATCTTCCATAAACTGACTACGATGAAAACACCTTCAATCTATCATATAGACATGTTCTTCATCTACTTTGCCACTGCAAAGGCCATCAACTTCTTTGAGTTCTGTAATTTTCGCAAAATTCCCATTACCACTTGTAATGTACTCGCTACTGAAAACACCACAAAGATATGCATTTCAAATGCGTAATCTTTGCATACTTGTGAGAAACATGGACTTTAACACCTTACTTGCACCATAGAAGTCAGCATACTCCTTAGTTTTTTCATGCTATCACTTGAAAACCCAGTGTTCAATGATTCTTGCATGTTCGTCTAACACTTTGGGATGAAATTTTGACACCTTTGTCATAAACTTTCATGGCCTGCTGCTACTTCAAGCTTCAAGTTCATTCCAATTGATATTTCCATACAATATCAACTCTTCTAGTCTCCATACTAGTGAAACCCAAAAAATTCAGCACTGAATTTGACAAACAAATGACATTAACTTGAGTAAAATAGAGAAAAATCAACAAAATGTGTCCCCTAACACAGCTCTGATACCGGCTGTCACATGCCTATTTAATCACCTAAAATTTTCATTGGACATAACCGGCAATGATTGTAGTTCAGTGAATCAACTTCACCCACAATCACTCAGCCTTGCATAATTGCACCAAAGTACGCATCTGCCTTCACTCATAAGGCATTGCACAACGAAAGTCTTTTCTTCTTTCTCTCTAACTCTTCATGCCCCCATAAGCATAAGAGGTTTTGCCATGTATCAAACCAATTGATCAACTCACACAAATCAACAACATAATGAACACAAAGATTGCTGCAACAAACCCAATTTATTGCACTAAAGGAAGATTACAAAACTCGTCCAACTCATGGACCAAAACAGGCCATTCACTCTGTTGGTGAATGCCTAAAACTCTCTCTACATTAGTGGTTCTTCTCCCAAACGAACAACACTAAACTTATTGATATCTAAGCTATTTATACAAGCTAATGATCAGGCCAAAACTCTATGCAACCGCTTGCACCTGCATGGAACAGCCATGTATCCCAAAAGTGGTTTCCATAACCGCCAACTAACTGCCACCTTTTGTGTTATCACGCCAACTGGTGACACACCTATTCTTGATGGTTATGAACCTTCCACATGGTTATAAACTCACTTTTATTACCGTTCTAATTCTTCTCACGTCATTGGCATGCTTGTGAAGCCCGTAACCAACTCGTAACCGTCACTTGAGCCGTATTGGACCACTGTTGTGCTTTACTGAATTATGTCTTGCACGAACGTTCAGCTCTCTTGGCCCTGCATGTTTATCATTCCAAACTCATGCACGGACAGTCCTTATGCTTCAAACATCGAGGCCAGCTCACTCTAGTTACTCATGCGTGATATATGCTTCACTTCGCCAATTAGCTTGACAACAGCAATGCAACTCTTGCATTACAAACTTGTTTACATTGTTCATGCTTTGGCCAGCCTTGAACTAATGCATAGACTAATCCTTAGTATATTCTACATGCTTGCATCGTCCTTGATTTTGGGACAACTCAATTCCACGGACATGCTAAGATGCCAACTCGCATGTTGCATCTTGCAACTTTGGCTTTGTCTTGCCTTCTACTTAATGAAGCTTCATTGTGTCGGTCAATAGCTTTATTAATTATCCAAATGAATTTACAATGTAGTGCCACCCTTGCACTTCATTGGCCCTGCGGGGTTGTGCCATTCTAAGCACTTGGCAGTCTACGCAGTGTCACGCCATCCTGGATGCACACTGACTTGGCCTGCGACTCTGTAATGCGTAATCATTATGCGCCACTTGCATCCCTGTTATAGCATGCCAGTAGTTGTGGCATGGTGGTATGCCAGGAGCTGCGGCATGGTGGAATGCCAGTGGATGCGGCACGGTGGCATGTCAGTGTTCGTGGCATGGTGGCATGCAAGTGTCTGCGGCACGGCGGCATGGTGCCATGCCAGCGGCCGCGGCACGGTGCCATGCCAGTGGCTGCGGCACGGTGGCATGCCAGTGGTTGCGGCACGGTGGTATGCCAGTGGCTGCGTCATAGTGGCATGCCAGTGGCCGTGGTGTTGTCGCATGGCCAAAGTTTAAGATTTGGATCTGTGACTAAAGTTAAGGTTTGGTTGCACGTCCAAGGTTCGGGCTTGGCATCGTGGCCAAGGCTATGGCTTGGCACTGTGGCCAATTTAGGGTTTTGCACCGTGGCCAAAAATTAGGGCTTGGCGGCATGGTGGCATTCCAGTGGCTGCGACATGGTGTCATCCTAGTGGTTGCGGCACGGTAGCATCCTAGTGGTTGCGGCATGGTGGCATACCAGTGGCCGCTGAATGGTGGCAAGCCAGCGGCCGTGGCATGGTGGCTTGCTAGTGGTTGCGGCATGTTGGCATGCCAGCGGCGGCGTCACGTTGGCATGCCAGTGGCTGCGGCATGGTGGCATGCCAGTGGCCGTGGCATGGTGGCATGCTAGTGGTTGTGGCACGGTGGTATGCCAGTGGTTGCGACATGGTGGCATGCCAGTAGCTTCGGCATGGTGGCATTCCAGTAGACGTGGTGTTGTAGCATGGCCAAAGTTTAAGATTTGGCTCTGTGACTAAAGTTAAGGTTTGGCGACACGACCAAGGTTAGGGCTTGGCGTCGTGGCCAAGGCTAGGGCTTGGCGCCATGGCCAACTTAGGGTTTGGCACGGTGGCCAAAATTTAGGGCTTGGCAGCATGGTCGCTCAAAAGTTGCCACAAGTCTGTTAGTTTGGTGGCGAACTTGGATGGCTGAGATCGCATCTCAGAAGGAAAGATAGTCGTCGATCATGGCTACCTTCAATTGGCAGTGGCGCCTTCAACTCGTGCTAGCGGCATGCGGCATGGATGGCATGGCTCGTGCATGCCTTCGGCGCGGCTGTGTAGGCATAACCATTGAAACCTTGGAACGTCGGTGTGGAAATCTTGCTTAGGGTTTGGCTTGTCGAAACCTAATTAGCCTATGTAGCACGTCGCATGGGGAGAGTGGCCATGTTTGACGCATTTGGCATGTGCATTTGGCATGTGTGCCTGGCGTGTGCGTTTTTTGGGAAACCAATTGGCTTTGCGGCCATCCGGCGCGGTTTCCTTCTTTTCATCATTGTGGCGAGTTTAAGGTAACCTGATTGGTTAATGTAAGAGGGTCGGCCAGGCATGGGCGTGGATACACTTCTGTGTGAGTGTGGCGTATTTAAAGCGACCTGATTGGTCGATGAGAAGTGGGGCCGGCAAGCTAGGGCGTGGTGGCAGGCCCCGGAAGGGTATAGAAATGATGCAATGGAAACGGGGGCCTACAGTAATACCGCAAGTGCACGGTCGTCAGCTGTAGCTCGTGCAAGTACGGGTCGATCCACAGAGATCGGGTGTGTTTCGGAAGTGTTTTAGCTAAATGGGTTCCTAGATTTGCTTTGGGCTTAGAAGCCTTTTGGCTTAAATTGGGCTTGAGTACTAATGGGTCTGAATGCCCTTTGAATGAATTGGGCTTAGTGGGTTTGTTAAAAATAAACTGAACTGAGCTTGGGCTCAGTTATCTTTGAAGTGCAAATGGGCTTTGGTTCTGGGAAACTGGTTTGAGCCTTGGGCTCAACAGTTCAATTTGATTTGGGCTTGGTTTTTGAAAGTTGGGCTCTGTTTCAGTGAGCTGATTTGAGCTTTGGGCTCAGCAGTTCAACTATGAGTTGGGCTTAACAGAGAACTAGGCTTTGGCCTTGGTCTTACAGTTGGTCTAGACCTTGGGCTTCTGTTTTAGTAAAGAATCTGGGCCTTTGGGAGTGATTTGGACTTGGCTTGGCAACTGCATGGGAAATGCACAACAGGAGCAGGTGCACAGCAGGGATTGCAGCAGCAGCTTCAGCAGCAGCACTAGCAGGGGAAGCAACAGCAGGAGCAAGGGCTGCAGCAGTTGCAGGGCAGGAGAGGAAGCAAAGCAGCACAAGTGCTGCAGTAGAAGAGAAAGGCAGCTGCAGCTTGACAGCAGCAGTTGCAGAAATGCAGCAGCAGCAAAAGTGACAGAAAAAGAACTGCACAGCAGCACAAGAGCTGCAGCAGCAATTGTAGCAAATAGAAGAAATGCAGCAGGAGCAAAAGTAAGCAGTGAAAATGCAAAACAGAAAATGCATGTAAACCAAACAAATGAAAGAAAACAATACTAACAGTTGAAGATGGATGGCAAACTAGGGCATTGATTCCACCTCTTAACCTAGACTAAGTTGGATATTCCAATTGCAACCAAAATGTCCTCCCAAGGTACTAGTTATCTGATTAAAGCATAACTAGTCTGAGGTTTGGACCATAAGCAATTCACATGGGTTGCTGCACTTTCAGTCACAGGGGTATCCTAACTACAGAGTATGCCTGACATACAATGTGAGAGCAAAGTGATGAAAAGCAAAAATTGTAATCTCCTACACAGTGGCTTTAAGGTTTCATCTTCACCCTAGTGGTGAATTAGAACATGCTAACAAACATCAAACAGATACACACAACAACATCATACACATCACAATAAAAAACATATGCAAATGGTTAACAGTGCAATGTAACAGGAGCAAGATAATAACAGTAACAATTGAAATTAAGCTAACCCAAATTGGGTGGAAACTTGGCTAGTCCAAGAACAGTTTTCTCTCTACACATCAGTTCCTATTTATAGTTTACAACAAAAAATACAAACCCTAATTCGAAACCCTAAAATTTTGGGGAAAATCAAATTCTCTCACCAATTTTCTGAATTAAGCTCGACCCATGCCCTGTTGATGTTCCCTCTGCTCCTCCTCTGCTCCACAGCTCCCAATTGCGTCTACTGATGCCCTAGCTTTTCTCTTTCTTATCTGTAGCACCTAGGGTTGATGCTAAGAACAAGAAAGGGAAATACTAGGGAGCTGGATGATGGTGAAGCTCGAGGTGGTGATGGAAGAGATGGTGGTGGCGTACATGGTGTTGCAGTTGCAGCTCTGCAACTGTCGGGTGGAGGAGAAGAAGAAAGAAAGAAAATGATTTGGGAAGAAGAGGGTGTTTGGCTTGAGGTCGATGGGTTCGATGGCTAAGGTGTTGAGCGGGTTCATCAAACTTTGATGTCTAGCGAGGAGACGCGTTGGATGTGAAGATGGTTGGTAGATCTAACGGTGGTATGAGAGATGAATCACTTCAACCGTTGGATTGTGAAATACAACAAAGTTAACGGCGAAGATCGAGGTTAGGTGCTGTAGTGTTAAGCGGAAGTATCGAGATTTGATGGGAAGGCAAAGAAGCGACCGTAGGATCTAAATGTGATCTAATCTGAAGGCTTAGAATTTAGGTGCTATGGTATGTGATAGGAGCTTCAGATTTTGATGCGCGATGAAGGAGCGACCATCGGATGCTTCTGAGAACTGATCTGATGGCTGAGAACGGAGGCGCTTTTGTGTGTAGAAAATGAGGTTGTGCGCACCATTCTTCGCGGCTTCCTTGCGTAATTTCTCCCGGCTTTTCACTACTTTTCTGCTCTTTTCGCTCCGCGACTCATCCGAACTTTATTTATTACCTAAAAATGCAAAATTAATTAATAAAAATATTTATTCTTGAAAACAATGAAAATACAGAATATGGGATAAAATGTAGAATTAATGCGCAAAAGATGAGTTAAAATGCCAACAAAAAGGGATAAATATATACAATATTTGGCACTCATCAAATACCCCCAAACCTGAATTTTACTTGTCCTCAAGTAAAACAAAACTAAGGAAATCCTACCTATACCACTGTCGCTGGTCTCTCGAATGCATTTAGCGTATGCACTAAGCCTTTTAAACCACTAAGTGTCCCTAGTGGACGAGTTGAAGTCTCGTGAAGGTTTACCAGAGGTGTGCCTACAAAACCTAAGGACAAAATATAAGCTCATATTCCATCAAATGTGACATGTGCAAAACAGTTTAAGCTCACAGCAAAATGGAGATGTCAATCTAGCTATCGAAGGCACAATCCTAGCACTGATAACAAATAAGGACATGTGATAAGAGTGTAAAGTGTATCTACACATGTGTAAAGAAAGATCTGAAGTTATGACTACTAATCACCAAGAGATAGTTTCTCAGGCTAAGAACTGAGGTCGAAATCTAGCTAGCTGTCCGGACTTTACGAGAATTGTGAATGAGTTGGAGGTATTTCACAATTTCTCGCGTTGTACATCAATGGCATACACCCTCCTTGCTTATTACAAAAGAAACAACAAAAGATGACTATTTACATGACTCTTATTTACATTGACAAATCTCTTTTATTTTTGGAACAAGAGATGATGGAATTGATAAATACTTGATTTTTTTGGTATTTTTCTGATATTTTTTTTTTTTTTTTTTCTGAATATATACATCGTTTTTTTTTTTTTTTTTTTTTTTTTTTTTTTTTTTTTTTTTTGAACAAGGAAACACTTTTGATACATAACAAGAAGAAAAAAAAATTACATGACACTTTGCAAGAGGTAGCCCTTTTTGATGCACCCAGTTAAATTCGATGGTTGTTTTTCTTAATGTAACCTCCATCTTCTATCCCAACCAACCAAAGAACAAGCTAGTCCAGTTTCGTTCAGTATTCTAAAGTGATTGGCAATCGTGACTTCCTATCCAACACCTTGAAGATCGAGGCCATACATGTATTGGTAGATCGTGCGCGTGCAAATTTCTTATCACTATGTGAATTGTGCTAGAATCAGGGTGCCTAAATATCTAGACTAAGACTCCTAATAAAAATACATATTTGCACAAGAGTCAACATTTCAAGGTAAATGAGCTCCATTTTTTATGATTTTTTCATTTTTTAATTTTTTTGAATTTTGAGTTTTTTTTTAATTTTTTTGGAATTTTTCACTTTTTTCAAAAAGAAGAAGGAGTTCGTTTTTAATTATAGCATATTATCGTGGTATCTACTCTATACCCCCAAACCTAAACTAAACATTGTCCTCAATGTTTCAAAATATGGAAAGAATTAAAATGCAACATATGGAAAGGGACATGCTGAGTAGAGTAAAAGGAGAGAGAATACCCGATTTCGGCGAAAGCAGAATTAAAACTCCGTTATTCAAGGCAAAAATCCAACATATTTCAACCGAGATCATATTGGATTAGCAAAATATATACAAAAGGAACAAAAGGGTTTTTAAAATTTTATCTACTGGATTATATACAAAAAATTCACCATACACTAACAATCTAAAGAGTTGAGGATCAACCCAAAAGACGAAGTGTAGACATTTCAACAGCTTCACACAATAATAACAGGAAAGAAACGCAAGTGAAACTGTGAAACAAAATGAGCTACCCCCAAACCTGGATTTTACAGAAGATATAATTTTGAAAACAAAATCGCGCAGTTTTGGGGGTTCATCATGCACAAGGTCTAGCTCAAAATGAACTGTGCTAGGGACGGGCAAACATGCTATTTCCAACTGTGGTTCCTCAAATGTATTATATTTGGAAGCAAAATAGTCCAAGAGGACTTGGGAAGCACACAGTTCCAAACCTAGGTTGGGCATTCTCAGAGAAATTGGTTTTATAATATTGGTACAAACCAAATCTAGGTTGGGTGGAAGGCCATCAGATTGTGACTTAGGTAGAAGAATAGGCATATCATTATCAATCAAATCAAAATCTTCTAACTCATCTACACATGTCACATCATGCTCACAATCATCACTCACATTGGCAAGATCACAATCAGAATTATCAACATCATCAACAGATTTATTCTCATGCATCGGCAAATCAGGAGAAATATCACAATGTGACCTAGGTAGAGAATCAGACACATCAAATATTTTCATGCATATTAGTGTCTACAGAAGATTCAACTATTCCTATGTCATGTTCATCTTCACAGAATAATTGTACGAATCCCATGTCAATATCAAAATCATATGAATTACATGAGTATTAGAAAAAACAACATTCATGAAGGTCGAGGGCGAGAAGCCATATGTTATTGAACCAATAGGTTCCAAATTTTCATGTTCTTCTAACATATCATCATAATCATCATAATCATCATCATGGTAGCATGCATATTGGTCCTCATTAAAAGTGGTGGTGTCGTTAGTCGATTCATGTTCCTCTAAATTAGGTTCATATTCAACATCATTTATATGAATGGGACTAGACACTTCATTAGGGACAACATACATTTCCTCATGAATTTCCTCCTTTTGTAGGTGAAGCAAAATCTGATCTAAATATGCCTGAATTCGTGATGTAGATCTATCGAAGTTTTGCTCCTAACTAAGTTGAAAGCTTGTGGTGGAGTCTAAATTCATGGGAGTACAAAATTCTTCATGTTCAAATTGTGGTGATTGGTACATGTGTGCATGGTCATTAGGGTTTATAAAAGATTGATCGCAACCCTCAAAGGATTGATTATGGTCCCAATGACTACCATTCTCACAATTTATGGGCATTTCATACCTTGGATTTTCTCTAGATTGCCTAAAATTATGCAAAATATGACAATGCTCAACAGGGTGGTCTAAACTACCACATGCGGGACATGCATAGATTTCAGGTTGCCTAAGAAAATTAGATGTGACAGATTCCTCATGTGATTGCATTTCTAAAGCTGATTCGAGCTTCTATTTGATCCATAAGATGATTGTGTGAGTGAGGCACTAGCAAAATGTTCATTTTCACGTTGTGGCGAATGATGCATGTGTGAATAGTCATTAGGGTTCATGTATTGAGGCTCGGGACTTTGAAAATGTCCATAATAATTCCTATGACTATTGACATCATGGTCTATGGGAGGTTCATAACGTGACATATGCCCATAAGCAAGTTCTCTAAGAGTTTTATTTCCATCCCCAGGAGCAGACCAATATCCAGACATGATTGGCTCAAAAGCTAAGTAACTATGTTACAAAGCTCAGAATTTGGTTTTTAAAGGGTTTGGATTTTTGGGAAAAATTTGGTTTTTAAAGGGTTTGGATTTTTGGGAAAAATTTGGTTTTGGTGGGAGACATTTGAAAATTTGGTTTAAAATGGGAGTAAAAATAAAAATTTGGTTTAAGATGGGAGCAAGTAAAAATTTGGTTTTAAAATTGGGAGCAAAGTAGAAATATTTTTATTTATTTTTTTTTTTTTTTAAAGAAAAATAAAATTAAAAAAAATAAAATTTGGTTTTTGAATGGGAGCAAGCCCACTGTGCAAGCCTCTAATGAAATGGAAGCTGCGGCCTACGAAAATCCAAGTTTTAATTTTGAAAGTTTAATTTGGCCCAGTTGGTTAAGGCCTGACGTTTGTTTTAAAACTTTGGTTTCGAGGTCCAAGTCCACAATTAGTTATAAGCTCAGCTGGGTTTAAACCCAGAGTCCAACATATAAGTCCAATGGAAAAATTTAAACAAGCCCACACAAAATAAATACAAGCCCACAAATTAAACAAACACGCCCAAAAATAAATTATTACAAACCCACAATAGAAAAATAAAAAGCCCAAAAAATTGGGTTAATTATTACAAGCCCACAATTAAATAAATTTGGAAGCCCACAGGTTGGGTTCTCTTAATGAAATGGGTTTAGGCTTACCTTTGTAGCACAGCCCAGCTGCTCTGATATTGTTGCAAAAACCCAGTTGGGTTTTGGTTCTTTTCCTTAGTGGCGTCCCAGCAGAGGAAAAACAGGTTCAGAATCAGCAGGTCCAATAGCAAATGAAATGAAGCAGATGCAGATGCAAATGCTATGAAATGAAATGCAAAATAGCTAAGAAAAACACAGATAAAACACAGCACCAATCCCCGGCAGCGGCGCCAAAAACTTGGCAGGCCCCGGAAGGGTATAGAAATGATGCAATGGAAACGGGGGCCTACAGTAATACCGCAAGTGCACGGTCGTCAGCTGTAGCTCGTGCAAGTACGGGTCGATCCACAGAGATCGGGTGTGTTTCGGAAGTGTTTTAGCTAAATGGGTTCCTAGATTTGCTTTGGGCTTAGAAGCCTTTTGGCTTAAATTGGGCTTGAGTACTAATGGGTCTGAATGCCCTTTGAATGAATTGGGCTTAGTGGGTTTGTTAAAAATAAACTGAACTGAGCTTGGGCTCAGTTATCTTTGAAGTGCAAATGGGCTTTGGTTCTGGGAAACTGGTTTGAGCCTTGGGCTCAACAGTTCAATTTGATTTGGGCTTGGTTTTTGAAAGTTGGGCTCTGTTTCAGTGAGCTGATTTGAGCTTTGGGCTCAGCAGTTCAACTATGAGTTGGGCTTAACAGAGAACTAGGCTTTGGCCTTGGTCTTACAGTTGGTCTAGACCTTGGGCTTCTGTTTTAGTAAAGAATCTGGGCCTTTGGGAGTGATTTGGACTTGGCTTGGCAACTGCATGGGAAATGCACAACAGGAGCAGGTGCACAGCAGGGATTGCAG
Source organism: Papaver somniferum (assembly GCF_003573695.1). Taxonomy (NCBI): domain Eukaryota; kingdom Viridiplantae; phylum Streptophyta; class Magnoliopsida; order Ranunculales; family Papaveraceae; genus Papaver; species Papaver somniferum. Next base: position 172,214,943 of record NC_039363.1, on the reverse strand, counting down.
CAGCAGCTTCAGCAGCAGCACTAGCAGGGGAAGCAACAGCAGGAGCAAGGGCTGCAGCAGTTGCAGGGCAGGAGAGGAAGCAAAGCAGCACAAGTGCTGCAGTAGAAGAGAAAGGCAGCTGCAGCTTGACAGCAGCAGTTGCAGAAATGCAGCAGCAGCAAAGTGACAGAAAAAGAACTGCACAGCAGCACAAGAGCTGCAGCAGCAATTGTAGCAAATAGAAGAAATGCAGCAGGAGCAAAAGTAAGCAGTGAAAATGCAAAACAGAAAATGCATGTAAACCAAACAAATGAAAGAAACAATACTAACAGTTGAAGATGGATGGCAAACTAGGGCATTGATTCCACCTCTTAACCTAGACTAAGTTGGATATTCCAATTGCAACCAAAATGTCCTCCCAAGGTACTAGTTATCTGATTAAAGCATAACTAGTCTGAGGTTTGGACCATAAGCAATTCACATGGGTTGCTTGCACTTTCAGTCACAGGGGTATCCTAACTACAGAGTATGCCTGACATACAATGTGAGAGCAAAGTGATGAAAAGCAAAAATTGTAATCTCCTACAAGTGGCTTTAAGGTTTCATCTCTTCACCCTAGTGGTGAATTAGAACATGCTAACAAACATCAAACGATACACACAACAACATCATACACATCACAATAAAAAACATATGCAAATGGTTAACAGTGCAATGTAACAGGAGCAAGATAATAACAGTAACAATTGAAATTAAGCTAACCCAAATTGGGTGGAAACTTGGCTAGTCCAAGAACAGTTTTCTCTCTACACATCAGTTCCTATTTATAGTTTACAACAAAAAATACAAACCCTAATTCGAAACCCTAAAATTTTGGGGAAAATCAAATTCTCTCACCAATTTTCTGAATTAAGCTCGACCCATGCCCTGTTGATGTTCCCTCTGCTCCTCCTCTGCTCCACAGCTCCCAATTGCGTCTACTGATGCCCTAGCTTTTCTCTTTCTTATCTGTAGCACCTAGGGTTGATGCTAAGAACAAGAAAGGGAAATACTAGGGAGCTGGATGATGGTGAAGCTCGAGGTGGTGATGGAAGAGATGGTGGTGGCGTACATGGTGTTGCAGTTGCAGCTCTGCAACTGTCGGGTGGAGGAGAAGAGAAAGAAAGAAAATGATTTGGGAAGAAGAAGGGTGTTTTGGCTTGAGGTCGATGGGTTCGATGGCTAAGGTGTTGAGCGGGTTCATCAAACTTTGATGTCTAGCGAGGAGACGCGTTGGATGTGAAGATGGTTGGTAGATCTAACGGTGGTATGAGATGAATCACTTCAACCGTTGGATTGTGAATACAACAAGTTAACGGCGAAGATCGAGGTTAGGTGCTGTAGTGTTAAGCGGAAGTATCGAGATTTGATGGGAAGGCAAAGAAGCGACCGTAGGATCTAAATGTGATCTAATCTGAAGGCTTAGAATTTAGGTGCTATGGTATGTGATAGGAGCTTCAGATTTTGATGCGCGATGAAGGAGCGACCATCGGATGCTTCTGAGAACTGATCTGATGGCTGAGAACGGAGGCGCTTTTGTGTGTAGAAAATGAGGTTGTGCGCACCATTCTTCGCGGCTTCCTTGCGTAATTTCTCCCGGCTTTTCACTACTTTTCTGCTCTTTTCGCTCCGCGACTCATCCGAACTTTATTTATTACCTAAAAATGCAAAATTAATTAATAAAAATATTTATTCTTGAAAACAATGAAAATACAGAATATGGGATAAAATGTAGAATTAATGCGCAAAAGATGAGTTAAAATGCCAACAAAAAGGGATAAATATATACAATATTTGGCACTCATCACGTGGTCACACTTCCAGTGCGTTGTGGCGGATTTAATCGCCTTATTTTGGATAAGCATAGTTTTTCGACCAACAGGGTCTAGTGTACTGCGCGAGGCACGAAACCCTAATTTTGCAAATTAGTTAGGTTTATGAGTTTTTTGTGAGTTATCACAATAATCGTCTGGATTTTTTATGCTGACACAAAAATCCTTATATACAGAATGCAGTGTGCTTTCCGTCTGAGCATTTCGTGCGATGGCCTTAACTTTGGTACTTGGAGGTTCATGCCACTCCGCTGCGAGTGAACATAAATCCGTCATGCCATACTGACATTAAAGGTTCAGCCGGGGAACACAGCACAGGAAGGTACTCAGCGAGTCTTGCATTGGCGAGGTGCCGAAATTTACAGAGTGTTTGGGATGGTTGTTACATTCGCCAGTATGGATAAATTTCATGTAAATATATTGAATGGCTCAATAAATACGCCGGTGGAGAGGTTAGCACTCACAGCACTGTTTCCTTGCAGAGTGAGGTCAGATGCAAGGTTTTACGATTTTAACCCTAAGCTAAAAACCACCATCAACATTAAGACCCTGCTTAGCACGTAACAGTGGCATTGTTGCGGGGTAAGCATGAGATGGTGACAGACAAAAGTAAAATCGAAAGAGTAAAAAAGTGAAGAGATGTCTAGGGAAATTCAACTAACCTTTTGGTGCAAGGCATGAGGAATCTGTGATCCTTGTGTTGGCGGCTTTTGTATAAATTCGTCTTGGCCATGGGATGTTGGCACCAGTGCGGCATCTTTGGCTACTGGTTAACGAATGGTTCACTGCGCTGGTGGCTAGGCTTGGCGGGAGAGGTGATGCTGGCTAGATGGAGTAGTGGATGGTGCATCTAGCTTGGAATAGCGGATGGTGCGGCTAGCTTGGTATGGCGGATGGCGCAACTATCTTGGGTAGAGGATGGTGCTTGTCAGGAGCAGAAAAGTTGGCGCTGAGAAGGATGCAGGTGTATCGGCTACCGAGCAGAGAAGCTAGTGCTGGGAGGATGCAAGATGTTGGTGCTGGCTAGAGACGCGGGATGTTGGCGCCGGCTTGGACATGGAATCAGTGGCGTTGCTTGGACGTGGAGCCGCTGGCGTTGCTGGCTTCGCTTGGGCGTGAATGTTGTTGGCGCTGGCTTGACATGGAGCCATTGGCTCGGCTCGAGATGCGCGCTTGGAGTGGAAGGATGGCGCGGTCTAAGTCACAGAATGGTAGGGACGGCTGTTGACTTGGATGCCAAACCCTAATTATCCGTATAAGCAAATATCTAATCCAGATGGTATCACGCGTTTTAAGCCTTAATTCACGGCTGGTAAAAGGATTTTCCTTCTCAAGCTTCATCAATCCGCTGAATATAAGAGGTGATCTTGAATCCTTCGTTCATTCAGATCATCATAAAATCGCGTCCACCCTCTTTACAGGTACTGTCTTGTGTTTCTTCTCCTAGTTCCCATTTTGTCTTCTTCATCACGTGGATTGCTGGTGCGGATATGTATTTTTTTTGTAGCATATAATGGGATCTTCCAGTGACAATCGTACCTCTGACTCTTCGGAAATCGACAAGACCCAGCTTTCTTCTCATGAGGAGGTATTAGACAGAATTGATTCTCTATTCCGTGAGGCTGACGAGATTATACAAGGCATGTCTCTCTCCCATCTATGCAAAGTGCGGATGTGTGTTCAGACTCTCATGGATTCGATGGACATGGAGGAAAAGTGGAGACGTGATGAAGCATCTCGGCGCGGCGGGAGATCTCAGAATAATGAAGCTTCTCTACAACCCAGTTCTAAGGCTGAACGATTCGCCTCTCTGTTGAAACGACGGAAGACTGAGTCCATGAAACTTTTAGGCGAGAGCCAGTTTAATTACCTTTTCCATGATGGTATCGTAATCCTTGACCTTGATGCGTATGAACCGGGACATCCTCAAGAAACTGCTGGAAAAACGACTGAGGAAGATGTCGACACGGTGTACGAGACCGAAGAAGAAGCTTCTGGAGTGAATGCCGAAGTTGCTATCGGGAACGTTGAAGCGACTGTTGAGGATGTCGTAGAGGCGGACGAGGAGGCGGAGGAAACATATGTCGGAGCCATCGGAGAATCCATGGAAACATACGCTGAGACTGATGTTGAAACAAATGCGGGACATGATGTGGAAGCTGCTGCTGCCGAAGCGGCTTCTGAATGGGATGCCGAAGTTGCTGCTGCTGAGGTGGTTTCTGGATGGGGTGCCGAAGTTTCTGCTGCTGAGGCGGTTTCTGGATGGAACATTTGCTGCCAGAGAGGGTGCTGGGGAAAGTGCTTGAAAAATCTCTGATAGAGGCGTTATTGGCCCAGGCGTCCGCTATTGACGACCAATTTTTCCACCTTTGCTATTTCTTCTCGGCGTGTAGCCGCTTTTGATATTTCAAAGATTTACTTTCACTTCCTTGTTTTCATGGCGGAGTTAGGGTTTCTCCAAGTAACATTCCGTTATTCAGCTTTTTTGGTTTCACATCTCTGAATAAATTAATAAAACCTTCATACTGAAAAGATCCAAAACCCTTTATGCGAAAATAAGTCGCTCGACCCTCCTGGCCATCTAGTAGACGGGTAGATGCCGTACACAAATAGTGTGGATGAAATTTGCCACAGGTACTAGCCGTCCTACTGCTTTCGCAACCAATGCCTCCGAATGACGACATCACCCATAGTAACTCAAAATAGGGGAAAATAACAACAATGGTTAAAGGTTCGACCGACCTGTTTCTTGGCCCTGCCTTGTAGTAGCATTGCTGTCACATATCCCGGAAACCAGAGGAGCGTTAGGTGAGATTTGGAGCCGGATATTTTTGAAGAAGATATCTGTTCTGCTGCCTGATGATCATTTTACTTGAATATTCCCTTCTTCAGTATTTTTTGAATAAATGTCTCTTTTTTTGTGGTTTGGTTTTTCTGGTTTTCAATAGACGGGTAATGACTCTGTGAGAGTTTGGATTTACTTGGTATTTTTCCTTTATGATGGTTTGGGATTTTTTTTAAAGAAAAGATGTTCTTTAATTGAAATCGAAAACTCTACTCATGAATGCAAGCAGTGCAATCATTTTTAGAGAAGTTATAGCGTTTTTAGAGAAGGAAATGCTGAAAGGGGAACGCTGGAGGTGAAGGTACCTCGCGTTTTAGGTATCGAATGGTTTGAGACATCGCGAGTAAATCGTCACACCTTCCAATTTGTCAGTATTGATGAGCTTGCAGTAACCACCCAAGATAACATTTGCCACCAGATATGGCTCATCTTCCTTTCCTTTAGGCGGATCGGGTCGAGTGGCTATCTTCACTGTTATGTTTCCAACTTGAAACGAGGTCGTCTTGACTACTACATCTCCAATTTGAAACGGGTTTGAGCATTGCGCAACCACTTGATTTTTGAACTCGTCATCTTTGGCCGTGACAGCTTCCAAATTTTTGACGAAGCATTTGAAAGGCCCAACGTCCCATTCACATCTCCTAATGACGCATGGGTTGGTAATCGGACCGAGTCCCCATGCCTGGCCGAGAGGAGAGGTGACTGGGTGCAGAAAGGGTTGTTTAAACAGACTTACTTGTGTTCGGAATCAGCGGATGAACGTCGACGAACTTTCTCCAGGCAATTGAGTTACATTGGTAAGTTGTTGATACGACAACATGTAGTCTTCAAAGTTGGACGGATTGTTGGAAATTCTTTCGGGTATCGACATCGGCAGAGGGGATACTCCTAACTTCGCATTGTTTCCGTGTACCCATGCGCATCCTAGAATCATGTCGTAATTTGAGAGTTCTTTGACAATGTGGAATTTGTCATGTGCTAGAGTGTCTCTCACCTTGATTTCAAGGTTGATGTAGCCATATGCGTCCATCTCCTCTCCGTCCAAGATTTTGATCACGGTTGGGGAGCGGGTAGCCTCCTGCTTCGAAATTCCCGCAACTCTTAGAGTTTTGATGATAACAATATTGAAATCAGAGGCTGCGTCGATCAATGTGTTTTCAAGTTCGGCGTTCCTTAGATAAACCGTGGTTAGCAGTCCCCAGTTGTATTTTCCAGCACTGCTTCCCGAGGGAGTTTGGGGTTCTGGCGTGATTTCTTCAGTAGGAAATAGTCGCTTGCCCGATACAACACGATTAAGGGCTGTGAAGATATCTTGACGCTGTGTCTTGGAGAGATAGAGAATTTCGCACATATGCCGCATCATGGATTGCACAGTCTCGTGTACAGAGTCCCCAGAGACCATGCAACTCCTGACTGGAAGCGGATCTCTGTGAACTCTTTCGTTGTCCAGTCGAATCTCCCCTGCTTCTATATTTTCTTTGAAGATATGATTTAGCTTATTGCAGTCACTGGTCGGGTGGTGGACAAATCTGTGGTAGCGGCAATATTTGGGTTTTGCCATTTCCGCTTCGGTTGGTGGGCGCCCGGTGGGAGGTAGCCTGATGGCATCGTCTTGGATCCATGCTTCCAAGAGTTCAAGCGCTTCCTCAATTGGGAACGGGAAATCCAAGACATTTTCTCCAGCTTCTTGATGTCGCATGGGAGCTTTAGCGGCGGTCTTCCGTGGCGGAGTTGTCTGTCGTGCTGGTGTTGCACGCTTGGATTGTTGTTCTGCCGCTGGAGCCTTCCTCTTTCCTCCTTCATCTACCATGCTCACAGAGGAGGGACCAGTGTTGTATTGCTTATTGATAAGGCGTCTATTTGCTCGAGTTTCGCGTGCGTCCTCGCTTCTGGTTGGCCTAGTTCTCTCCAACAACGCTGGTGCCGTTGTGGCCGATCGTTTTGCAGCTTCAAGAAGTTCAGAGAATGTATGGAATCGCATATTCTCTAGTAGGCCCGTCAATATTTGTCCGATATCCGGTATCCGTTTCCGAGTATTCGAGATCCTATAGGATTTTATCCGTTTTATCGGATATCAGATATCGGGTCGGATATTTTATCGGATATTTCTTCCTTAACATATCGGAAACGGATTAGACCCCATCCGAAATGTTAATATCCGATATCCGATAGTATAGGAACTTATTTGTAATTTATCCTAATTTCGAGTCTAGTATCGGATATTGTCGGATAAATATCCCATAAGTGTCAATTATGAAAATGTTTTACAAGGGTTTTTAAGCTTTTTTGTTATAACCGGATACTATCAGATATTTATCGGATATCCGACAACTTATCCTATCGGAATCGATATCTGATTTTGATATCCTATAGGATATTATCGGATATTGAATATCCGGTAGTGCTTAACATGTCGGATATCGGATTTCTAAATATCCGACGGATATTCTTCCATTGACAGGCCTATTCTCTAGTAAGGCGCGGTAGATGGGAACCATGTCGTTGATGCAAGAATCCAACAGTTGTTGTTCGGTCACGTTTGGGTCATGACAATCCAGTGCTTGAATTCTGAACCTTTTGACAAAATCATTTGTATGCTCGTTGTTTTGTTGGAACATCCTTCCTAGATATGAGAAGGTAATTTGCTTAGACACAAAGAAGTACTTCTTGTAGAAATCCGCAACCATGTCAGACCAGTTGGAGATGCTGCCTGGCATAATGCTGTTGTACCATGTGTATGCTCTTCCAGTAAGTGATTTCGAAAATTCCCTCAAACGGAAAAAGTGATTGTATTCGTGTTCCCCCAGGGGCTCCAAGAATCGAGAGACATGTTCACGCGCATTACCGGTGCCATCACATGGAGAGAATTGAGGGGAAGAGTACCCCCTCGGAAGAGGAACTCTTTGGACTTCCGGAGAATACGGGGGTTGATGTTGATGCGTGTCCATGGAATCACTTTTGTCTCGGTTTCAGAGAAGTCGTTCCAAATCTTCCCGTGTGACAAAATTGGACGGTTTATTCTCTCCGCTGGAGTTTCTGGGCGAGTCTCTTCGTATACAAAGGTGCGCCTTGTTGAGGTGCTCGCGCCAGGGGTATTGGAGGTGTTCCTCGTTGGCTCTAGCTGGCGTGATTCTTGTGGTAGACGCTCCGTTAGTGTCTTGAGAAAAACAAGTACCTCATTTTGAGTCGAGGCCATGTCCGTTTGGGCTCTAGCGAGAACCTCTTATCTTTCCATCAAATCAGCAATGGTAATATAAGATCGGCTTCCTCTGGCTCCTCCAGTTTCTCGTCCTGATGACGGAGTAGCTGCGGCTCTGGTGACTGTTGGAGGTGTCATACTTGATAAAACATTGGGAGCGGTGGCAGCGGCTCTGGCTCTGGCGATTGGGGGTGTAACGCCTGAAAGAACATTTTCCATGTTGCTGGTGTTGACAGGTGGCGTATTAGCACCACTGGAGGGAACGTTAACACCGAGAATAATTTCGGCGCCAGTGTTCTCAGGGTTTCTTGCCGATCCGGACCTGCGTTACACTATCTTGAGATCAGAGTTGAAAGATAAAATTGGGAATTGAGAAATTGATATTGTAACCGAGAGATTAATCTCACATTGTGGTCGCCAATAGTTTGTGGGTGAAAACTGTTTCTGCTGTTTTCGGTAATTTCGTGTGTGTGGGTGAGAAACGAGTTTAAACCCTAAACAATGTACTGCACGAGAGTACTTTTGATTCGAGAGATTAATCTGTACAATCCTGGCCTAAACCAAGAAATGGCCGTTCCAGGATTGCTTCGGTTACAAAGTGAAGGAGAAGGGCTGGTCTTAGGGGGGAAGCGAAGAAAGTGTTGAGACCATAATAGTTGATTCTGGAAGTGTGGGTGTTTTATGACTTGTATCAGAAAGTTGAACTGGCTAGCTGAATGACAGCTCGGATGATTTCTGGATGTGGTATTGTTCTCCTGACCAAAACTTGTTGTTTGGTGGAAAATAGGTGAGACCTATTTATACAAGTTGCAACAAAACATACCCTGGACTCGTGGGAAGTAGAATCCGATTGAGTGGTGGAAGAAGGGAGTAACGGGTAACGCCTGGAATTTATGTTCCTATAATGAAGGATACGTTTACACCATTATTTCTTGCCATTACTAACCGCACCGCTTTATGACACTTTCGGTAACGGGCGTATTGCACGCCGCCTGCTGTAAACCGCCAGACCAATACCCTGATGAGTATCCCCCAGTTTGTGACATGTTTTGATGTCTCAAGTGTTTTCGTGGAAAACATATAGCACTTTGCTACGTGTGGAAAGTTTATAAGTTAGAGGCTTGTCGTAGGTAAATATCATATGTGATGATAGGCTCGTTTTGGCTAGTCGAAGTGGCGCCAACAACTGCGGCATGGTGGCATGCCAGTGGCTGCGGCACGGTGGAATGCCAGTGGCTGCGGCACGGTGGCATGCCAGTGGCTGCGGCATGGTGGCATGCCAGTGACCGTGGTGTTGTAGCATGGCCAAAGTTTAAGATTTGGCTCTGTGACTAAAGTTAAGGTTTGGCGGCACGACCAAGGTTAGGGCTTGGCGCCGTGGCCAATTTAGGGTTTGGAATCGTGGCCAAAATTTAAGGCTTGGCGGCATGGTCGCTCAAAATTTTACATAAGTCCGTTAGTTTGGTGGCGAACTTGGATGGCTGAGATCGCATCTCAGGAGGAAAGATAGTCGTCGATCATGGCTACCTTCAATTGGTAGTGGCGCCTTCAACTCGTGCTAGCGGCATGCGGCATGGCTGGCATGGCTCGTGCATTCCTTCGGCGCGGCTGTGTAGGCATAGCCATTGAAACCTTGGAACGTCGGTGTGGAAATCTTGCTTAGGGTTTGGCTTGTCGAAACCTAATTAGCCTATGTAGCACGTCGCATGGGGAGAGTGGCCATGTTTGGCGCATTTGGCATGTGCATTTGGCATGTGTGCATGGCGTGTGCGTTTTTCGGGAAACCAATTGGCTTTGCGGCCATTCGGCGCGGTTTCCTTATTTTCATCATTGTGGCGAGTTTAAGGTAACCTGATTGGTTAATGTAAGAGGGTCGGCCAGGCATGGGCGTGGATACACTTCTGTGTGAGTGTGGCGTATTTAAAGCGACCTGATTGGTCGATGAGAAGTGGGGCCGGCAAGCTAGGGCGTGGTCACACTTCTAGTGCCTTGTGGCAGATTTAATCGCCTTATTTTGGCTAAGCATAGCTTTTCGACCAACGGGGTCTAATGTACTGCGCGAGGCGCGAAACCCTAATTTTGCAAATTAGTCAGGTTTATGATTTTTTTATGAGTTATCACAATAATCGGCTGGATTTTGTATGCTGCTACAAAAATCCTTATATACAAAATGCAGTGTGCTTTCCGTCTGAGCATTTCGTGTGATGGCCTTAACTTTGGTACTTGGAGGTTCATGCCATTCCGCTGCGAGTGAACATAAATCCGTCATGCTATACCGATATTAAGGGTTCTACCAGGGAACACATCACATGAAGGTACACAGCGAGTCTTGCATTGACGAGGTGCCGAAATTTACAGAGTGTCTGGGATGGTTGCTAGATTCGCCAGTCTGGATAAATTTTATGTAAATATATTGAATGGCTCAATAAATACGCTGGCGGAGAGATTAGCACTCACAACAACGTTTACTTGCAGAGTGACGTCATATGCAAGGTTTTACGATTTTAACCCTAAGCTAAAAACCACCATCAACATTAAGTCCCATGCTTAGCAGGTAACAGTGGCATTTTTGCGGGGTAAGCATGAGATGGTGACAGACAAGAGTAAAATCGAAAGACTAAAAACGTGAAGAGATGGCCAGGGAAATTCAATTAACCTTTTAGTGGAAGGCATGAGGAATCTGTGACCCTTGTGTTGGCGGCTTTTGTATAAATTCGTCTTAGCCATGGGATGTTGGCACCAGTGCGGCATCTTTGGCTACTGGTTAAGGAATGGTTCACGGCGCTGGTGGCTAGGCTTGGCCGCAGAGGTGATGCTGGCTAGTTGGAGTAGCGGATGGCGCGGCTGGCTTGGCATAGCGGATGGCGCAACTAGATTGGTATGGCGGATGGCGCAGCTAGCTTGGGCAGCGGATGGCGCTTGTCAGGAGCAGAAAAGTTGGCGCTGAGAAGGATGCAGGTGTATCGGCTACCGAGCAGAGAAGCTAGCGATGGGAGGATGGAAGCAGTTGGTGATGGCTAGAGATGCGGGCTGTTGCCGCCGGCTTGGACATGGAATCAGTGGTGTTGCTTGGAGGTGGAGTCGTTGGCATTGCTGGCTTGGCTTGGGCGTGAATGTTGTTGGAGATGGCTTGACATGGAGCCATTGGCTCGGCTCGAGACATGCACTTGGAGTGGAAGGATGGCGCGGGATAAGTCACATAATGGTAGGGACGGCTGCTGACTTGGATGCCAAACCCTAATTATCCGTATAAGCAAATATCTAATCCAGCTGGCATCACGCGTTTGAAGCCTTAATTCACAGCTGGTAAAAGGATTTTCCTTCTCAAGCTTCATCAATCTGCTGCATATAAGAGGTGATCTTGAATCCTTCGTTCATTCATATCATCATAAAATCGCGTCCACCCTTTTTACAGGTATTGTCTTGTGTTTCTTCTCCTAGTTCCCATTTTGTCTTCTTCATCATGTAGATTGCTGGTGCGGACATGTAATTTTTTTTTTGTAGCATATAATGGGATCTTCCAGTGACGATCATACCTCTGACTCTTCGGCGAGAAATTTTGAAATCGACAAGACCCAACTTTCTTCTCATGAGGAGGTATTAGACAGAATTGATTCTCTGTTCCGTGAGGCTGACGAGAATATACAAGGCATGTCTCTCGTCCATCTATGTAAAGTGCGGATGTGTGTTCAGACTCTCATGGATTCTATGGACATAGAGGAAAAGTGGAGACGTGATGAAGCATCTCGGCGCGTCGGGAGATCTCAGAATAATGAAGCTTCTCTACAACCCAGTGCTAGGACTGAAAGATTCGCCTCTCGGTTGAATCAATAATTAATCGTCAATCTTTCCAATCAATAGTTAATCGTTATACATTCCATATTAATCATTGAAACATTCTTGGAAGACGAGAATATATGTCTCACACAAACTATTAGCTTCAAAGCAATTTTCAAGTGATCAATAGATCAATACGAAACATTCCGAGTTTACATCAAATGACTATCTCACACAAATCATGTAAGATGTTACCAGACGATTTTCACATGATCATCCTTTGACTTTCGTCAAGAATAAAGATAAACTTGATTAAAGTTAAAGCTTGCCAGCACATATTTCGAGAAATATGCAAGCGAGTTAAACTCAGCTTGGAATATCAAATGTGTATAAAATAAAGTCTATATAGCTATACGACTTTTGTCTCAAAAGGAGATTGAATAGAAATAAACTTCTGAGTGATAGATGAGTTCAAGTCTCCACATACCTTTTGTTGATGAAGTTCCACAATCTCCCCTTAGTAATTCTTCGTCTTCAATAGATGAACGTCGTGAAGTTTAAAGCTCAACTACACATTCTATCCTAATCCGAGACATAACTATAAGTAGACTAGAAATCAAGACTTATAGTTTTGGGAACTAAACTTGACAAACAAGCTTGAGATAGCAACGCTTGCGAGTTCGACCGAGCAGTGCTCTAACAGGATCACCTTGAGTATCAAGGAATATCTTTAAACAATTAAAGATAAGTATCAAATTATGTTGGCATCTAAAACTTTCATATTTAGCAAACCTTAATTCCAAACTCACACAAAACGATAAGTAATATGTGAATGTAGAAAATCGGTTTTGCTCTTTGGACTGGTTATACCCTGATTTCTAACATATGTAGGGATCGGTTCTACGAAGTCTCCAAATATAGGTAGGGAACGGTTCTACCATGACTCCTTACATAACCTAGGATCGGTTCTACCATGTATCCCAATATAGGTAAGGATCGGTTCTACCAAGACCCCAAAACAAAAGCTATGACGGGATCTACCATGTATCCCAATATAGGTAAGGATCGATTCTATCAAGGCTCCCAACAAAATCTAGGTAGGTTTGCACTGTGTATCCCAAACTATCTAGGTAAGGATCGGTTCTATCATAACTCTCAATATAAGTTAAGATCGTTTTACCAAAATTCCCACCTTAGGTTCGAATTGATCATCCAATAGATCTTCATAGAAAACCGGACCAAAACACATATTGGTTTCTTTTCGATTATGAAACAAGTTTCGTATATGTACTCCGTTTAAACATATGTAATCAAACATTGTTTCCCAGAATTATCGAGTTACATAGATTATGTCGATGTTGCATTTACGAAGTTCAAAAATAAACGTTATACTTTGTAATCAAATATTATTCCTTGGCATTTTGATCATAATAAAATGACCAAGTCTAATACTAGAGTATTAAATATAACCTCACATGTTATGTTTTCAATCTTAAACGACTTGAAAGTAATGATAGCAGTGGAAACAAGTCAAGTCAGTATCACTAACCTCAAGTGGAAGGATGATGTCTTCATTGTACTTGATACGTCTTCTCATTCTTCATGTCTTCAAGGTAATACTTGTATCTCTCAATATTCCTAGACTTTATAGTCTAACCTAAATAAAGTTGACTCTAGTACATTTAATCAAGCAACTGTAATTGAGTTTTGATATTAAAATATGTCAACCAAACTTGAACCCACCAAAACTTGTTGGGTTCAGTCGAGCAATGCTCTAACAAAACTGTTGATCTGACCGTATATTTAATCTATTGCTAGTGCTTTACACGTGTTTGATCTTATGAGAATGGTAGATATCTCGAAAGCGGAAAAAGTGCTATGATGGAAAGCATCAAGTGTATCTCATAAATATGACTTTTCACATATTTGTATCTCGTGATGCGAACGCGTGACGATGAGATTCTCTGTCCACATATTTTGCCTCTTCTCTTGTCATCGAACAAGGCTGAGATGGGAAGAGAATACTACAGTTTTTCCACCATCACCACGTCTCGTGAAGCCGTCGCCAAGTCTCTGGATTTTCCCCGAGTAAACTACACATCTTTTATCAGATCTAAACTCTGCAAGATGAAATCTCATGGTTCATGAAGATTTGAAACTTTCTTTTAAACAAACAACAGTTAAGATAAGCGACTCAAATGCAATATTTAGTTTATACGTTTAAAGCTTCAAAACCAGATTTAAACCCTAGTTTTTGGGAAATCAAAAAGGTAAATCTATATCTTAAGGTTTTGCTTTTCTAGGGACTTGCTCTTAGAAACTCAGATCTATGACTTCTTTGCAAAGAAAATCAGAAGACTATATGACTATTATCAAGCTAAAATGTAAAAGGTAAATCCTTTACTCCTGCTATATGTTTGTAACGCTAAAATGTAACTGCAAGAAATCCTAAAACACACTAAAGAATAATCCTAAGACTATTATCAAGGTTATCAATCGAGTATATATAAGGTCAAAGTTCACAAGTAAAGAAGCAAAGCAAAAAACACAGACGATTTACGTGGTTTGGTGCTAAAACGTACGTCAATGAGGGTGATTTCATTATGGATGGATGGTGATTACAAGTTCCCAACTCGTTACTAGTTTTTTCACGGTAAAACTTTCTCTAAGTCTGCTATGAACCATAAAAACTTAACCATATTTACACTGTTTCAGCCTCTTTTATAGGAATTACAGATAGTGGATGACATCTCATAATATTTGCTTGTTTCGCTCATCACAAGTCTTCATTGTATCTGACTTGCAGAAGGGTTTAGCTACGTTGTTATTTATCCTCGCTGGTCAATTTGTATGGTTGATCTCCGTCAGAGCTACCACTTTCATTTTGCACTTCGTTGAATTGCACTCGCCATCTGTTCCTTCTGACTTCAGCCTATTGATTTGAACGTTCTAACAGTTCTGCTCGCTCCTTAAATTCTCAACTACCCGATTCAAACTTGACTGTCGATCCCACGCTAGTGCTTTACACCTGTCTTGATCTTTTGAAAATGGTAGATATATTGAAAGCGGGAAAAAGACTATGATAAAAAGTATCCAGTGTAATTCATGAATACGACTTTTCACATATTGGTGTCTCGTGATGCGAGCACGTGTCAATGAGATTTTCTGCCCACACTTAGCCTTTGTAACATGTATCCTACTTCCTTTGAACTGTGAGTTTGAACTCGTTGTAGTCGATACTGTTGGAAACAAAGCACTATAATCAAATCACACAAAGAAACCGCTGAGTCGCGTACTAGGTCGCTATCTTTAAGGTGTTTCGCGACTCTGCCTCTTGATTGTGCTAGCAGTCAGTTTTTTGTCGAAACCCTATGGGATAAAACAGCTTATCTCTTTCGATTTCTCTGCACTGAGAAATCGAATCAATAATAACTCTTTCAACAACACTTGCTCAGAAAACTTGACGAAATAAAAATAACGTTCTATATTTTCTCTTCCAGAAACCAGTTTTTTTTTATAATCAAAAAGAATCAATGGAATTAATGGAAAATTAATTTTCGATTAAATGCCAATTAAATTTCTTTGTAACAGCAAAAAAACGGCCGTATTAAAATTTCAACATTAACTGTAATTAATCATGATATAATTATCTTAATACGTTTTGAAAATTTAAGTTAAAAACAGCAAAAAAAAATTGTTTCTGGATCAGCAGACCTCCCAAGACCCCCAAGGCCCCGCTCCCGGACTAATGTAATATAATATATAGTATAAATAGTATATACCCTAGTGAAATTGTGTGGGGTGGGAATTGAACCCATGCCTATAATGTGGGAGCTCAAAACAATGCCACCATACTATCTCTCTAACTTTGGCATATTATTACAAAACTATGTTTTTAAATATATACCCCAACAATCCCCCACTTATATTTTAAAACATTGAGCAAGTGCTATACAGTTGTGCATAAGCAAAGGTGCCTTTCGACTTGAACCTCTACATAGTGTTGAACTTTCTAAGTATCAGGTAACTAGAGTGACTCTCGTCTTGAACTCTAACTAATAATAGATTATACAACACACACAACTATATCTTAGAGTAAAGTTCTTAATTTTGCACATTAGGGCCATGTGCTTATCCCTTTCTTAACGAACGATCTAGAGAAATGCCCAAGTTCTCATAGAAGGCGGCCACACCTTCACATTCGTATAGGTGAGTCTATCAAGGATACTCCTGTATATCCCACTCTTAACTTAAGAGCTATAGACATCATTAAGAGTTTAAACACTCAACCTGTTTCCCACTTCAGGATATCATGCTATGGGAATGCATGACTCTATCATATTATTTGTAACTTCGTCTAGTCCCTTTGAACCTATTTCTAGGTTGGGTATCCATTACAAATGACTCAACTTCTCACGGGCAAAAGTCCCATACTTTTAGAGATATTCCATACCTTTTCTCTTGCTAATCCTTTCGTCAAAGTATCAGCTATATTTCCTTCAGACCTTACATGATCTACTCTAACAACACCAGTTGTGAGAAATTCTCTAACTGTGTCGTGCTTTCGACGTATCTGTCGATTCTTACTGTTATTATAACAGTTCTCTACTACTCCGATAGCCGCGGTACTATCGCAGTGGATCAAAGTGGCTGGTATCGGTTTTTCCCATACTGGAATGTCTGATAACAGACTCTTCAGCCATCCTGCTTCTTCACTAGCTGCTGCTAGTGCCATCAATTCAGCCTCCATCGTAGATTGGGCTATAATTGTCTGTTTCTTTGATCTCCAAGATACAGCGCCCCCAGCAATAGTAAAAACATATCCACTGGTGGCCTTGGAATCATCTGAAAGAGTATTCCAATTAGCATCGCTAAATCCTTCAAGGACTGCGGGATGCCTCTTATAGTGTAATCCTAGGTTTGTGGTTCTTTTCAGATACCGCATAACCCTCTCAATAGCATCCCAGTGTTCCAAACTAGGATTACTGGTAAACCTGCACAGAACTCCCACTGCATATGCAATGTCTGGTCTTGTACAATCAGTTGCATAACGCAGACTTCCAATTATACTAGCATATTCAGATTGTCTAACACTTTCTCCAGTGTTCTTAAACAATTTCACATTAGGATCAAACGGAGTACAAGCAGGCTTACAATCAAAATATTCATACTTTCTCAGAATTTTTTCAATGTAGTGAGATTGATCCAAACAAATACCACTACTAGTTCTAGTTATTTTGATTCCCAAGATTACACTAGCTTCACCCAAATCTTTCATGTCAAAATTCGAACTAAGCATACCTTTAGTTTCATTGACAACAGATAAATTGGAACCAAATATCAGCAAATCATCCACATACAAGCAAACAATCACACACATCATTCTCAAATTTATAATAGATGCATTTGTCACCCTCGTTTATTCTGAAGTTATGTGAAATCATTAAATTATCAAATTTCTCATGCCACTGTTTAGGAGCTTGTTTTAAACCATAAAGGGATTTTTCTAGCTTACATACTTTCTGTTCTTGTCCAGGAATTACAAAACCTTCAGGTTGTTCCATATAAATTTCCTCTTCTAGTTCACCATTCAAAAAGGCAGTTTTAACATCCATTTGGTGAATAACAAGATTATGAGCAGCGGCAACAGCAATCAAAACACGTATAGATGTTAATCTAGTAACAGGAGAATAAGTATCAAAGAAGTCTACGTTCTCTCGTTGCCTAAATCCTTTAGCAACCAGTCTAGCTTTGTGCTTCTCTATTGTTCCATCAGGTTTAGTTTCCTTTTCAAAACCCATTTACAACCTATAGGCTTACAACCAGGAGGTAAATCTACTATACGCCAAGTTCCATTAGACATATGAGAATCCCATTCATTATCTACAGCTTCTTGCCAGAAACTAGACTCTGCAGAACTGAACGCCTCTTGTAAATTAGAAGGTTCTTCCTCTACGGCATAAAATTCAAAATCAGGATCTCTTGTGTCAGTCCTAGCTCTTTTACTTCTTCTAGGTTCAACTTCAGTGATCCTAGTTTCTGCACTTCTAGGTTCTTCTAATCTATGTTCAGAATCAGCTAGGTAAAACACTAGATAAAGAACCCCCACTATTACCCCCACTATTTCTAGATTTAAAAGGAAATCTCTCTTCAAAGAAATCAA
This sequence comes from Papaver somniferum, assembly GCF_003573695.1. Lineage (NCBI taxonomy): Eukaryota > Viridiplantae > Streptophyta > Magnoliopsida > Ranunculales > Papaveraceae > Papaver > Papaver somniferum. The sequence continues at coordinate 172,197,109 of NC_039363.1, read as the reverse complement.
CATCAATAGATTCAATAATAACCTTATTATTAATATCAAAGAACCTATAAGCTTTACTGTTTTGAGCATAACCAATAAAAACACATTCATAAGCTCTACTTTCTAACTTATGTCTTTTAGGATCAGGTTTTCTAACAAAAGCTAAGCAACCCCAAACTCTAAAATAAGAGACATTAGGTTTTCTATTTCTCCAAAGTTCATAAGGAGATATCATGGTTTTATTATTAGGAATGCGGTTCAAAACATGGCAAACAGTCAGCAAACATTCACCCCACCAATGAGAAGCAGCACCAGAGCTAAGCAAACAAGCAACAGTCAATTCAGTAAGAGTACGATTCTTTCTTTCAGCTTTCCCATTCATTTGAGGATTATATGGTGCAGTTCTTTCATGTATAATGCCATTAGTTTGATAAATTTCAGTAAAAGGAGAAGAATCATATTCAGTGCCTCTATCACTACGAAATCTCTTAATTTTCCTACCAAATTGATTTTCAATTTCAGCAATAAAAATCTTAAACTTTTCAATAGCTTCGTTCTTATGGCTCAACAAATAAACATAAGTATAATTAGAACAATCATCAATGAACGTCATGATATACCTCTTGCCATTTCTAGTTAGGATACCTTCATATTCACACAAATCAGAATGTATTAAGTCTAGTGGTTTCGATTCTCTTACAACAGATTTATGTGAAGTCTTGGTTATTTTTGCTTGACTACAGTATTCACATTTTTCAAAATCATTTTCAGAAAATTCAGGGAGGACACCTAACTTACTCATGTTATTTACTAACTTTTTACCCACATGACAAAGCCTACCATGCCAAACATTAAAATTGCAAACCATATAAGCAGAAGAATCAATTTTATTCATAGCATCAACATTAAGCTTAAACATTCCATCAGTAGCATAACCCTTTCCTACAAAATTCTTATTCTTAGTTATAGTGTAAATATCAGACCCAATAGTTTGATACAAGCTAGCCTTGTTGAGAAGATAGCCGGAAACAAGGTTCTTTCTCATTTCTGGAGTGTGAAGGACATCTTTCAGCATGAGTGTCTTCCCAGAAGTAAACTTCAACTCTACCGTACCAGAACCTTTCACCATAGTGCTGTGGGAGTCTCCCAATAACACTTTCTTGTCCTTGGTTTCAGCATAAGTCTTAAACATGGACCTATCAAAACAACAATGACGCGAAGCACCACTGTCTATCCACCACCCATCAGATCCACCAACCATGTAGAACTCTGGATCAGAGACCATGGCAATTATAACGTCACCCACAACATTAGCTTGTGCGTTATTCTTTTCCTTGTTAAATCTGCAATTCCTAGCCATGTGGTTTGGTTTATTACAGATATAACAAAGAAATTCAAAATTGGAATTCTGTCCATTTTTCGATGGGTGTTGGTTCTTGTTTTGATTAGGCCTTCCTCCTTTCTTCTGGTTCGGGTTAGGTTTCATATCCCTTTTCTTAGGTTTTAAATTCGGATGAGTCTTATTGTTAGAAACAATGAGAATCTCTTCCTTCTTATCTTGTTTCCGAGCTTCTTCCTCAACCCTGAGCTTAACAATCAAACTTTCAAGAGAAAATTCTTTAGTCTTGTGACGCAAAGTATTACGAAAATCTTTCCAGCTAGGTGGTAACTTGTCAATCATTACAGAAACTTGAAATTGTTCATCAGTTTTCATACCTTCGGCCACAATTTCGTGGTAAATTTTTTGAAGTTCATGAGCCTGTGCAACAACTGATCTATCATCCACCATTTGGTATCTCACATACCGGCTCACAACATATTTCTTTGAACCCGCTTCCTTGGTATGTCTCATTCCTCCCCTTTAGCAGCACTGCCCCTGTGCATTTGTCCTTCACAAGAAAAAAGCTTGTGTGAAACTCAAAAATCACGTTGTTGTCCTTACAGAACTTAGAAACAGATAGAAGATTTGTTTTAATCTTAGGCACATGATAAATCTGATTTAATATAAAGCAACGTGTGAATTATGAGTGAATGTTGCGTTACCAATATGCGCAATCTCCAGACCATTACCATTACCTACACGAACTTGATCCGTGCCCTCATACTCATGCAGTATGCAGATGTTGTTCACATCAGGAGTTAGATGATGGGTCGCACCAGTATCAGTTACCCATTGTCCATTAGGTTGACCACCTGGTAAGGCAATATAAGCCTCAGGCGTTTTTGCATGTTGTTGAGCATCTCTGTCATAGCGAAACCAACATCGATCTGCAGTATGGTTACGCTTTTTGCAAATATGACAATAGACTGTACCATTACCAGAATTTCTTGGAGGCTGTTGAGGACGACGATTATTGTTTGGCGGATTTGGTCCTCTCGGTATATTTTGGACTCCTCTTGGTGCAGGTCTTCTTGCAGATGACGAGAAAGAACTAACATAGTTTGCAACTGGCTCTTGCATCTGAGACAGCTGATGTTCTAACCTCATCTCAAAAGTCAGAAGATGAGTGATGAAGGTTGATATGTCCATTGTTTCAGCAGTACTTAAAGTAGTAACAATATGATCATATGTATGATTTAATCCATTGCAAATGGATTTCTTTTTCTCATGTGCCGGTACGGTGTATCCTGTGGCTGCAAGCTGATCAAACAAACGCTTAACATCATTTAAATACACCTTTAGAGTCTTATTACCTTTGGCATATTATGGAGCTGTCTCTTTAAATTCATCTGGTGAGCAAATGGTTTTGGAGCAAACTCAGATTCCAAGGTGTCCCATATCTCTTGTGAAGTATCAAGTTCTGCAACTACACTGAGAACCTCAGGAGTCAAGGTAGAATTCAGCCAACCAACGATCAAAGAATCCTGGTGCTCATATGCTGTGAACGCATGATTAACATCCTCACTTTCTGGTAGATTTCTTGGTGGTTTTTCTTTTGATCCATCAATAAAACCTGTTAGGTCATAGCCTTTCAGTATAGGCTTGAACTGAGCCTTCCACAATACATGATTAGTACCAGTATGTTTCAAGGTAACGAGGTGATGGATTTGAACCTGGCGTAGAGTAGTTGTAACCTCTGCCATTGTTTGGATTTGTGGTTGTATAGGTTTTTAGAATAGGCGCGGAAGCCGGTTTTGGATCTTGAGCCTGATACCAAGCTAGAAGATGATATTTGGGTGAAATACTTCCACACTTAATGTGCACATTTTAGAGTTTTATTTATACTAGAAAGATACTGCAATGCAATTACATTGTTTGTTACAGACTCTATCAAAACAAAGACTCTAACAAACTCAAGACTCTGATTTAACTTAGCGTAAACCTAGCCTTAGAATTCTTCCTTGTTACTCGGTCTTCTGACTCTGTGATAGTGCTTATCTTGTTATTGTTAACAAGATGCAGCTGATGCAGTGTGCTGACTAACAAGTAACCAATCGAAGTTAGCCTAGTTGATTAGCGGCACTGCGGCTCTCTTCTCTTTCCTCTCTCCAAAACACACACGAAAAAACAAAAAATTAATGTTACATGTAATTATGTTAAGAATATCCCGAATAAATCTCGTTTATTACTCTGATGTCCTTATCTCTAGCCCTATAAATAACAAGGCTTAGTTGGGGCCCTGAAAAATAATCGGGGGCCTCACCAATTTTTTTTGCACCCCAAAACTTTCAGGAGCGTATTAATAGTAAAGTGAAAATACTGTTTTACCCCTTATTTATTTTTTTAATCAAAATTTTAAAATCAAAATCAAATTTTTTTTTTGAATTTTATGTTTGCGAAAAAAATTTCAACTCAAATTTGTATGAAAGGTTGACTGATTTTTTTTTAAAAAATAACGACCCTCAAGAGTCGTCATTGGAACAATGACGACTCTTGAGGGTCGTTATTTTTAAAAAAAAAAATCAGTCGGCATATGCGTAGTTAAACATTAATGACTGTCTAGAGTCGTCACTAAAACAATGACGACTCTTGAGGATCGTTTTTGGAACAATAACGATTGTTTAGAGTCGTCACTGAAACAATGACGACTCTTGAGGGTCGTTAATTTTTTAAAAATTTCATGACGACTTTTCATACAAATTTGGAAAACATAAAATTTGGAAAAAAAATGATTTTGATTTTAAACTTTTGATTTTAAAATTTTGCACTAATTAAGTGAGATTACCACTAATTAAGTGAGATTATCACTAATTAGATAAGGGGTAGATTAGGCATTATCAAAATATCTGGATAAGGGATAACCCAAATTAGGATTGGGTGACTTTTTTTGTCCTCTAATGGGAGGCCCCCAATTTTTTGTTCATAAATAAAGGTTCTAATGTTTGTCTACGATACACATATGAATGAGACTTTGTCTGTTCTTCCCCTTTATTTTTCCGTCTTTTTCTATTTCACACTACGTCATCAGCACGCTCTACGCTGAGCTGGTTCACCACTCTTTTTATCACGATTTTCCTTACTGTTTTTTTTAAACGTTTATTTTATACTCCCTCCATCCCGCTATTCGTTGACCTAATAGTACAATTTAGAAATGATTTAACTCTCAAAGTATACCACGGATGTTCATAAAACCTAGGATATTTCCGTCATTTTTCAAACCTTGGTTGCAAGTACCAAGTTAGAAGAATCACGGACACTTCCTTTGCCTATCGGCTGTTGTTGTACGCAGCTATGTTAATTTTGATAAAACCTAGGATATTTCCGTCATTTCGGCTAATATCGCTCTTTTATCTATTTTCCCTAGCTCTTTCCCAAACTTTTACAAATGAGTTCATCCAAACACAATGAAACGATTTCTACACAAAAGAGCCTGATTTCTCGAGTGGCGCTTTAAATCTCTGCTATCGTCTTCCTCATTTTCTTCTCCAATTTCCCCTAAATCTCAAACCCTAACATTTTCTTCACTCACACAGTCAAAATCATTTTCATCTCAAATTTTCCCAAAATCTCAAACCCTTGAAGTTCTACTCGGCCCTCAGCAGTCACTCATTATTTGTTATTCTCGTTTCTATTTAGCACAGGAAAAGGCAGCAGCTGCCAAAAAGGTATATTTGTTATCTTCCTTTCTCCCATCCTTTTTTTTTTTACATCTTCGTTAAGTTAACTTGAAGAAATTGGTTTGGAACACATGGTGTTTGTGATATTGCCGCTACCAGTTCTTAGTTATCAATTCGGATGAGAATCTTTTTCTTTTATCATTGTAGCACTTGGTTCAACAGACTAAGCATATAAATTATATATCTTTATCTCTCTAAATATATTCTTAAATTTAGTTTGTGACTGAAATTCAGTAGTTTTGAACATAATGTAATGTGGTTGCTTAGTTGAACTTCTTAAAGCGTTGAATTTTAGCTTAAACTAATAAAAAAGTCACCATGAATCTTTGTTCCGCACTTACTAATGTAAGATTAGTGACACTTAATTGTAAATGAGGATTGAGAATTGTGTATATCCTTATGTTGGATATTAACTAAGAGAAATGTGATATTCTTATTTCTAGGCTAGGATCTGTATTATGATGACTATCTTCGTGTTTGTTTGGATTCGGTGTATCGATAAATGAAGGCACATTGTTTTTAAACACCAAACAGGGTGATAATATTAACCGTCAATTTGTTTTATATGCTTTCGGTAACTATTAGGGGACGGAGCCAAAAATATTTGTTTTATATGCTTGCTGTAACAGATTAACCCTTCCTGTTTGTATTATATCTATTCATGGGATGGAGCCAAATATATTTTTGCTTCTTGATCCCATGGTAATCTGTTTTATCTGTACTCACATGCAATTGGTTGGAAATGTTATATGTGCTCTTAAATTTATTCTGAAAAGAGCGATTTTTTTCTTTCATGCAGGTGCACAGTCGCTTATTAACATTTAGGGTCTGATAGTTAAGTTTATTCTGTAGATCTTAAATTTATTCTGAAAAGAGCGGGTTTTTTTCTTTCATGCGGGTGCACAGTCGCTTATTAACATTTAGGGTCTGATAGTTAAGTTGTTTCCACTCCGTAGTATGCAGTCTGTTGTTTTGGTTGTGGATCGCTCATAGTTTCTTAAGTTAGAGTATAATGCAGTTACTCAGTACATTAAAGAAAACTGATTTTGATAGATTAAAGTAAAATGCTACAGTTGACAGTTCAAAAAATCAGCTATAAAGCGGTGTTTTCTTCAACAGTTGCTTTTGAAAGATTTTGTGCAATTTCCTTCGTTGTATTAGTGATTGTTTGTAGGATCAATTTTGTAATTTATGCAGTTTATGTTTCAAGTTATGTAGTTCTGTCCAGTATCAATACCGCTGGAATTTGTGTAAGGAATGAACTCAAACTTGAGACAAATGTCCCACGCTTCAGGACAACGTTGTATTGTAAATACAATTGTTCCCCTAGCTCCAGGTTCAAGCTAGGGGCCTGAGAGTTAATTTGTTTCCTTTATTTATTGATGATCACCCATAATTTCTTAACATTGGGTATATATAAATACAATTGTTCCCCTAGCTTCAGGTTCAATCTTGGGCCTGAGAGTTAAGTTGGTTCCTTTAGTTATTGATGATCACTCATAGTTTCTTAAGATTGGGCATATATTACATACAATTATTCAGTGCGTACGATATTCAAAATTCAATTTTCTAATGGTCTACCCTAATGATGAGTTTGTTAACTAATCTAAGTTATTTCAAGTGTTGCAGAAGTTCTCAACCAAAGAAGCCAAGCAGTGGAGATTGCATTCTACAACGCATCATGTAAAGAAGCTGAACAACGTAGTCCCGATTCTATACTTGAACCTATGTTTGTAGATGACCTCCAAGGTTAGTAATATTAAACAGTTACTATTTCCTTCAACGATGAGATTCTCCTACCAATAGTGTAAAAGTAATAAAAATTTAACTTAACTTGTATGAAATATTATGGCTTTAAGTTCGAAGTTCTATTTATGAATAAAAAATAAACATGAAAATCAATATGTTATACTAAATCAAATAAACATGAATAATTTACAATAGAACTTCTGGATAGACGATGTTAGTTGTTTCGAGATTGTCCGTTCCATTTTCCAGTAGTACTGTTATTCTATTTGCAGTTGTGCACCTCGACAAAGCAACATATAGTTGCCCATGGCTGGAAACAGGGATCTGTAAATCAATTCCCACATACTTGACAGATTGGCCTTGAGATTTATTGATTGTCATTGCATAAGCCACTCGGACTGGAAACTGACGCCTTGTCATGTTTACGTTTAATTCCGACACCGATGGTTTAAATGAAATTATTGGTAGCATCACCTTTTCACCCGCTTTGTCTCCGGTTAAAATTATTCCCTGGATCACATGTTTACCACATTTGGTAACCAATAGCCTAGTACCATTGCAAAGTCCCTCTGAAGGGGCAAGATTTCTCATCAAAATAATTGGACAACCAACTTTTAGATCCAACCTGAATGGTGGCATCCCTGGTGGGTTTAGATTTTGAAGATTTTCATTAGAATAATCCGGAATTCTTCCGCTTTCATCCGGATTTAATTTATCAGCAGCTAAATATGTGAACGTCCTTCCCTTCAAAATATTCAGTGCCTCCATGTTAATCTTGTCAACATCATCATTGCGCGCTGAGAGAATGATTCTCTCAGTTAGTTGTTCGGGTGATACCTGTTGAGATGTTCCCAAACATGAATACAGTTTGGATATCAGCTCTTTTATGTTTTCGCATCTTTGCACCGATGATGGCAGTACCATTTTTTCTTCTTGCTTTGTCCCAACCGGCCAAATTTGTTTAGCTGAATATAAATATCTTTTTGGATATACAGTTTGTATGAATATTTACTTGGTATAATTGGAATTTTAAAAATTATTACCTCGAGCAAGAACTTAGCGAAATCTATGTTTTCCGGATGGCATTGATCAAGACGCATGTTCTGGTCAAGCGTCAACACCTGCATATTATCCCATAGGGATGATTTTTGTACACATGCTCCAACAACTTCTGCACGACCTCCATTTGGTGCAATTGACAAAGTTTGTCAGAAGTCTCGTCCCATAACAACTGTAATACCTCCAAAGACTAAATTTTTCTCAAATATATATTGTAGTGTCCTATCAACAGCTTCTATACAAAATCTATGCTGCATCGACACTTCGTCCCATATAATCAACTTTGCTTGCTTAAAAAATTTAGCTTCTTCCTTTTGTTTTGAAATTGAACACGCTGATTTCATTAATCTCTGGTGGAATTTTAAACGTTGAATGTGCAGTTCGCCCACCTGCTAATAGTAGTGAAGCAATGCCTGATGAGGCAACAGTTACTACTATGTCTCCATTCAACCGACAGCTTGCTGCTATGGTATTATACAGGAATGTCTTTCCTGTTCCCGCACCGCTATTCAAGAAAAATAGCTTACCATCTCTATCATTCATAGGCTTTGTTATTGCATTGTACACAGCCCTTTGTTTAGCATTCAGTATTTCGATATTGTGTTGAAATGTAGGTTCTTGAATTGCAAATTGAAGTTGTTTATGTTCGAATATTAATCTGTTGCCGACAATCTTACCCCAGTTTTCTTTTGGTTTAGGCATTGGTGGAAAATCTTCCAGCTTCTTCCCGGATTCACGCAGTAATTTATCCACCAGGTACAATCCATAATCCAAAGTTTGTTCGTTTGTTGGATTTTGAATGTTGAACAATCTTTTCATTGTATGAGGAAGATCATCACATATGTTCATTCCGAATTTTTCCCATAGAACTTCTGGTTCAGCTGGGTTACATTCCGATAAAATAATCTTGAAAAGCTTTCTCATCTGACTACCTGTTTGATCACCGCGGCTTCTGCAAGACACTTTAAATACTCTCCATCATTTTTTAGTATCCCAAGTGCTATGCATGCTTTTTTAAATGTAGGATGTTCTTAGTTGTCCACAGTTCTCAAGCTCCGAAATTAATGTGCTCCTGCTACAATAGTCAGCAATAATCGAAGATAGTACAATTCTCCTGCATTAGGGCTAACAAAATGGATTATCGCAATATCAAAGCCTTGTTGCCTGATTTTCCATCTTTTTTCCTGTTTAAGCCAAACAAAGTGTTGTGGGAAATCTTGGTATGTATGCTTAGGGGCATTTGGATTTTTAGCATAATACTCAAAATGACACTGCTTCCGTTGATTGCTCCGACTCATACACAACTCTTTCTTGTCCGGGCAAATGTATTGCCAGCCTTTGCACACTTGGTACTTCTTGGTGCATGGAATAACGAAATAAACGCCACGCTGCTTCTGGCTGCCCAACATACCTGGCATCAATATACTCTTGAACCTCATCCCTTGCACCTACGATTACTGTTGTTCTATCATGTCTTTATAGATATATTTGTGTATGTATTTGACAACTCTTACACCTGCACACACTTCGACATTTATATGGCAGTTGAACATTCTTGTTAGGCGTAGATTATCGGGAACAACGTCAATATTGTATGCTTTGCGTCTACTGCGAAAAATAACTTCTCTTCCATCATCCCTTCTGTGATAAACTGGATACCCTCCACCATATAAACATGTAGCGTCATTGTAATGTTTGGGATATCCCTTAATACATTTTCCTTTTCTCATGCAGGGAGATTCTGGATTTCTATCACCACATGGTCCATGTACCATACACTTTCTAACTGTGTCGAAGAGAACTGGATCTGTTTCCTCATTGGGAAATTCTGCTGAACCAAATTTATCGACTTGCTCCATTGTACGTATTTTTTCTGATTTTTGAACATTAATGCATGCATGTGCGGCAGACCTCGTTTCTGGAATTCGATTGTGTGTACGTGGCCTACAACTTCTCCAAAAACTTTCTTTTTAATCATTTCATCCATCTGTGCCTTTCTTTTAATTCAAAAACACGTGCAACTAAATCAGGATGATCAGATGCATATTGGTGTTCTGAAAGCTCATCTTTGATTTCTGTCCAGTTCGGATTTGCAGTCAGTTAGAAAAATATCTGGATGATGGTTAACACGTGTTATTGCACTAGTGAAAAATGGATTTTTTACCGCTTTCCCGGTTTTACAAAAACCACTGGTGCCCGGCTGACATAATTATAGGAGCTGTGAGCTGCAGTAGTTTTTTTGGAAAAAAAAAGTGAAACAAAAACTTGTCTCAAATACAGTAGTTCTTTTAGGGGTATTTTTGTAAAAATATTGATTTTAAAGAACCACTGTGAGAGAAAATGGTTTCACAACTTCAGATTTATCCTAAAACTTTATCTCTTTCTCTCTCTCTTCACAGCTTCAGATTTATCCTAAAACTTTATCTCTTTCTCTCTCTTTTCAATCTAGCCTACATGCGCTCTATCTTACATCTGCTTCATCTTTTCCACCAAAACCCTAACCCTGATTCATTGTAATTTTTTTACCACAAAACCCTAGTCGTTGTCCCACAAATTGAACCGATTCTTCCAGAACTATGATTCGATCTCTTGCATTGCATTTGTTTCTTCGATCTGTAACATTTTATTCTTTCATCAATTTCTTCGATCTGTTCAAGTCAACCATTCTTCTATTTCGTTTACAACCAAAGAGGAAATCAAACCTCCTTTCATTTCATCATCAGTAGTATATTGAAGAAGAGTACAAAAGGAATCAGTGATGAAGATGTTTTGGTTTGAAGCAGTTCTTCCACTAGGAATTACCAATGTTGGGTAATTCTCATTTTCACATCTACAAATTGCAAGGTCAGAAACACGAAATAAAAACCCCTAATTTTCTTAGATTTTCTAAGATGAGCAGGACTAGGTCATATTATTTTTGCTTATTAATACCTGATTCATTGACAGTATTTGCAAAATTTGATGGATTTTGCGATTTCGTGGTTGGCATATTCAATTTTTTTCACTCTTGTTCTCATATCTTATTCTTCTGTACATAGTCATCATCATCCCCAGAGATTAGTCGGTGGAGCTATTTACAGTGATTATAAAGATGAAATCCCTGTGTTATCCTAAGTGTGTTGTTATTTAGATGCCACTATTATTCTTACTTCAGGATTTGATGGTCTCAGCCTTCTAAGCATTACGTTTTCTTGATAATGTTTTACAAGGGGATGGGAAGCAAAATGCTTCTGTGGTAGCAAATCAAGAGCAGCACCAACCATCTCTTGTGACAATCCATGTGCAATCTCATACACCCTGTTTTGCATCTTGTCCTGTACCAGTTCTATATGGATAGCATGTTAGAATTTTCCATTTGGTAGTGGTTTAAAGATGAAATTTTCTATTGTTAATGAATCATCATATCTCTGTCAGGTGAGGGAAAGTACAAAAGTTATATTTTTCCGCTTGCAGTATCGATTGTTTTATCTGGGAAATATGAAGATAATCTGGATAACATAGATGTTGTATTTTTATATTGGTCAGGGTGGCAATTATGTTAAGGGTAGATGTCGACAAATCAATGACCAAGTGATGTCGCCTGGAAACTTTGCGCTAAAGGTGCAAAGCTTAAATAATCTTGAATTGTTTTTGTAAATTTTTAATCTTTTCCTTCTAGTTTTTCACATTGATCGGCTTCCCATATGCAGAACAACTATAACCAAGATGTCTCTGCGAGACTCATTCGTGGGCATATATCATAAGATGGGAAACCTGGTAGAAGTTACACCAATGACAGGTTGTACAAGGTCGATAAATGTAGAAGTTGATCACTCACTATATTGCAACTTAGTAATCCTTCATTTGTGTCTCATTTTTATTTTACTTTATTTGCAGGTGATTAAGTACTGGGCAGACAGAGGCGCTTCCAAATTTACTATTTTTAAGTTTTACCTTAAACAACTCCAAGGCCAGCCTCCATTGACAACTAAACAGGTATGGTGTTTGATTAGCGTAGAAAAAGCTTGTTGAGTTTTGCTTGGATTCATTTTTATGATTCAATTGTTTATATTTTACGCTAATAGGTCTAGTATTGTAAAGGACATGTTCCTAACAGGATTGCAGAATTACATGGGTAAGCAGTTGGCAAGCCAAGTTCTTTTCCATTTTCAAAAGCATGTATTTGTCTTACGCATCTAATTGTTGTAGGTTGGTGTGTCAAGTGGAGGACAAAAAGCCATTCTCATTCCAGCCACCAATTTAATTGATCCTCCTCTTGAACCCAAGTCAAGTTCAAAATTTTGCAATCATATTTCCTCATCATATACATTATCAAGTAAAGTTCTCTTTTTGTATAAAAAGGTAATCAAAGTTTAGACATAGTTGATGAGTTGTTGTAAATGCATGAAGGATTCAAATACTAATGTGAAGCTCCCTATAATTAAGAGCCTCTGGACGCGGATGCGAAGGGACTTGCACTAATCCAAGAATTTAGGATTGTGCAAAATAAAATGGAGTTGATTTTCCATATGTTAGCAGAGAACGGGGCAGGCATGCACCTTCTGTAATTTGGCGATTGAATGTGCCATATAAACCATCATCATATTATATGCATTTTTTTTGGTGCTGCTTAGTTTCATCTTATGTTTATTTATTCTCTAAAAGTCAATTGTATATGAATGTGGTCCGCTGTGTGGTTGCTATGATGGTTGTGCAAACAAATCATCAGAGCATGGGATAAAGTATCGATTAGAGGTTGCATATCTGTTTATTTTGCTGATAACATTTGTATCAACAAGAACCCGGCTCTAATGTATGGCTTTATATCTATCTTGATAGGTTTTCTGTACGACAATTAAAGGACGGGGAGTAAGAAGTTAAGACTTTATTTCCTCTGGCTCTCTTGTATGGGAATGAATACACGCGTGTTTACAAAATGTAAACAATGTTGCTGAGTAATTCGTAACAAGACAATATATTGCAGGTAAGGATAAATTGAAATTACATTAGTGTCAGATAACTTAATTTGAATCCTTTGGCTTTTCGTAAGCTGCTATGGAACTGCTTATTTACGATAAAAAAAGTTTAGGGAAAATGAACTTGTACTAAAGAACGTACTTTTGTCTTGAGTGAACTCATCTACTTGAGTTTTTCGGTTACATAAGAATCACTTGGAGATTGAAATTGTCTGGCAGGTTGACAAGAATCTCTACTCATAGTCTTTCATCCCACATACTCTCCATGAGGATGCTGATCATCTGGATGTGCTTATAACATGCAGATATGGTGTATGATTCATATCTTGTCACCACCTCTCCTGTTTTGAAGACCGAATACATTGAATTAAGTTGTTAATCAGCAAATGAAGACACAAATGGTAAAGTGGTTCAAGTAAAATGCTACTAAATTGTACGGGGGTGTTTTTAAGTTTTCTAGTTAAGTGAAAGGAATTGAAGTTGAGTACTGTTAGTGTTGAAGTTTTCAGACTTGAAATAGGAGTGATTTCCATTGTAATAAAGATTAATATAATGCTCATTCAGGAATAAGTTCATTATCATCATAATTTTGAACTCATTTATAATTATAAATTTTGATACTGTGTTGTTTGTTGTAGCTTTAGATTCAGCCGAATCAGCTTTAGATAGCTTTAGATTCAGCCGAATCAGCTTTAGATTCAGCTGAATCAAATCTGTTTTTTCTTTTATAAAATAAAACCTATATAAACCACCGTGTCTATCAGTGTTACTATTATCAAACCGTTGAAACCAGTAGGTTTTTGGAAAAAATCAAATTCTGTGAGACACGTTCGTTTTGGAAAAAACCACTTTTAGATTAGAGCTGAAGAACACAATTGTTTTTTGCGATATAACCTCCTGTTCTGACAGTGGTTTAACTTCCATTTTCCACTAGTATTGTCATAGAATCTTGATAGATTTCAAACATGTGTCTTGGACCCCCAATGAATGAAGATGGTAGAATGCATGGTTTACCTCCCTCGTTAGGCTTTAATCCCGTATTTTTCATTTTTTTTATTTCAGCGTACTGGTTTGTACGTAGTTTCCCTTGGTTAAATCTCAAAAAATCTAAACGACTTTGCTCAGTAGAAGCCCACAAATCCACTAAAAATTCCTGGAAAAGTTTTCCTGCTCTTAAGATTGTTGAATACTCTAATTTCCGCTGAAAAATACGATAACTGAAGTACTGCATTGGGATCAAAGATACATCTGTACACGTTTATGTATCAACATCCCACTGATTGAGATCTATGCTCCAACCTAGCTCACCGTACGGAAATAATAGGAATACTGTTTATACTTTGCACCAACTTCTACATCTTCAAGACTGTTTAATTCATCGATCAACTTTTTATTGGCCTTAACATTTTTCCCTTTCCAGATTTCTAGTTGTGCTTGGGTTATCAAGTGCCCGACTCATCTTTTTTGTTTCAATTTCAAAGAACAAACATCCAATATATAATGCCAAAACCATTAACAAAACCGTAATTGAGTAACAATACGCACCAAGCATTCTAGAGCCATATCTTTGTCCTCTATCTTGGGCCTCTCATCTACTCGTATCACTCGAGTATGCGAAACATTGAGGTACCACAACATGTAACACAGAATTGCATCATCATCTATTCGCGATCGACTATCCATAGAAATTCTGTTGTACCCTCTGTCTTCCCAATCATCACATGATGGTAAAGGATCGTGAACAATGTTAATATCATTATCAAATGATTTTGTTTTTTTCTCATTGATTTTAAACTTCTTGTGCTCCTTTGGTATTTGTTGTACGTAACCGCATTGTCTTGCGACTCTCGTCGGGTTGTACATTACATATCCTCTTGGATGAAACAAAGGCCCAAAATAATGACATTGCTCCTCACACCCAACCTTCTTTCCTTTTCCTTTAGCCAAATCCTCCTTGTAAGGATCAAAGACAACATCTTTCGTCGTCAAGTTGTCTAACTGGCGTCTCAACTTCAGATAATCCTTTTTTTGGTTCTTCGGCTTACTTCTGTAGGTGTACTTGTCTCCATAATACACGTGATCCCATTCCTTGTTCTCAAAAGCCCTTTGAGAAAATATTGGGAAGTGCGAATATATCCACGCCTGCAAAAAAGCCATATTCCCTCTGATTTGGTTCCTTTGAGCCCTAGAAGCCTTTCTCAACTCGTTTAACGAGTGTGCAAGGATAGTAGTGCCCTAAGAGTATTATGAATCTTTTTAAATGGTTGCAACAACTGGATAAAGTTGGCGCTCACACGGGCACCAAAAACGTCGGGGAAGATAACAACTCCCAAGACGTAGAGGACATACGCATTGGCCTTGGCGATGATACGTTCCGCCGTCAGCACATTTCCCTCGACGCAAAGCTTCTTTGTTTCCATAAATTTGTCCCTCAGCTTCGAGAGATGGAATATCCTCTGCTTTGACTTTCCTACTTGAATCTCTGACTTGGTCCTCTCCTCATCCCATTGGAACACATCCTTGGTGAACGCGTAAATCTTGTCCCACCCAAGCTCTTCACATAGTCTTCGTGCTTCACATATTTACCTTCTATGCTTAGCCCGGTAATGAGCTTCGCATCATTTGGAGTTATCATCATTTCTCCAAACGGAAGATGCAAAGTATTTGTTTCCCCGTGATATCTATCGGCAAAGGCGGAACAAAGAGGTTTGTCGTAACCAAGGTCCAAATTGTCGACCGCAGGAATCAACCCCGTAAAATTCACTTGATCGATTACTTCCTGAACTTCTCCAATGGTTGATTCTGGTGCTAGAATTGGTCATTGTCTCATCATACTCACTGACGTTCCTGGATTCATAAGACGAACGACATCCTTGTGATCATATCAAACAAAACAAAACTTACTCGATGGACAACAATCAAAACACTACATGGATAATAAAGTTTACGTTACATGGCATAAGGTTTAGGTACTTACTATGGTATGGCAAACGACGGCGACCCAACTGTCTTTGTACCCCCAAAACATCTGTCCTCCATTACCGGGTAACCCTAAAACAGGATCACCAAGGCCGCGATGATACATCTTCAGCGGGTCGGGCATGTGGTCACCTTTCTTCTTCTTTGAAACTTCTTTCTTTTTTTTCTTACCATCTGTCTTACCTTGTTCTTGAGCGTCTCCTCCTTGGACTTGTTGTTGAACTTCTCCTCCTTGGACTTGTTCTTGAACTTCATCAATTTCATTGTCATTTTCTTCGTCTTCTTTCTCACTTTCTTTATCTTCTTTGTCACTTTCTTCTCCATCACCTTCATTCTCACTTTCTTCATCTTCTTTGTCACTTTCTTCTTCATCACCTTCCTTGCAACCACTTTCTTCCTCGTCACTTTCTTCTTCGGCAGCTTCTTTATGACCACCTTCCTGTTCAATAGGTGTATCGAAATAAGATTCTTCATGTGTTTGTTGCTCCGCTTGAGGTGGTGGCTCATTGATGCTGATCCTTTGGCTTTACTCCCCGTGGCCTTTCGGTTGGAAGCATTCAAATTTTGACCGTCTTTTCGACGAGGTCCCAAAGGCATAGGAGAAACAACGTCATGTTTCCTCTTATATTTGTTTTCGGTTTGATTTGGTTGCTTTCCCTTGTTTGGCCTGTAGAATACGGAGTTAAGCGACAAACAAAAATGGAATCGAATGCATTTTTTGTAAGTCAAGGTATACAATCGGTTTACTCAATATACACATAGAATCCGATTCTTAACATAACACAAACACAATCGGTTCATTCAAGTGCTCATGTAGTCCGATTCTTACAAAAAAAGATACAGAAACGAGAGGTAGTTGTTCTTACAGGAATCGGTCTACTCGATACATATGCAAAGTCCGATTCCTAACATAATAAAATCAACAATCGGTTTTTTTAAAGTGCTAATGTAAACCGATTATACTAATCGGTTTACCCGATATATACATATATATACAAAGTCCGATGATTGACTAAGCATATAAGAATTCAGAGGCTACACAATCGGTTTTTGTGGACACATATATAATCTGATTCTAACGAAAAAAGTTACGGAAACAACGGTTATCCCTACCATAACTGAATCACATGCAGAATAATCGTTTTGTAAGAAAAAAAACATAAACCGTTTCTAAATAAAATCGGTTCACTTTTACATTAACGTAATCCGATTCTGTGAAACACGAAAAAATTTAATTTCAAAATTTTTGATTTCTAACCTATTGCATGTTACTAAAACCTAGTTTAGAGGATTGGGTTAATAGAAAAGTATATGATTCGACCCATTTCCTCCTCTTGTTGTTCGATTAGTGATGGTTCTTCTCGAGAAACCGTTTTTTTCTTCGGTTTGTTTCCAATTGCTTTAACAATTCCGGGATTACATTCATTAGGATAATTGATTCCAGTGGCTTGTTTGTATCTTGATGGTTTCGACATTTTATAAAAGAAAGAAAACGATTAATCGTTTTTGGATCGCCGATAATCGACGAGTTTTGGTTTCAAAAAAAAAGAAAAAAGAGGGAGTAGAAGAGATGAAGAATCGGTTTATAATTGAAATGAAAACTGATTTTAGTTTTAGGTTTATTATTAAGAGTTGATGGGGGTAAATTAATAATATTAATATTTTTGAGAGGATAATTTAGTAGTTTCATTAAGATTTAGACACCCCTTATCATTTTGTATTGGGTAGATGAAGTAATCTATGGGCCCCAGTTTAGCCGGGTAAAAGAAGGGTCTGCGTCTGTCTATAGTTTTGGCTTCCGTCCCAAATATTTTAGTAACCCTTATTGTTATTTCTATCCAAAACCCTACTAAAGGTTATGTCGGCTGCTTCATAGAAGAGAAGTTCAGTTTCTCAGAAGAGAATCGTGGTTCAGAAGGAACTCAAGATTTTATAGCTGCTTAAGATTTTTAGGGTGTCTCGGATTTGTCGATAACAACATTACAACTGTGGAGAAATCAATGTTAGGTTTCCTGTGGCTGCAATTAGGAATTTGTTTAGAGGTCTACATCGATTTTTTTTCTTCTATTTATGCAAAAAGGAATTAGTCTTGTTTCCATTTAGATTAATTTTTTCTCGTTTTTTCCCTTTCTATATTATAAGCTTTGATTTCGTTGGTCTGTGTAGGATAATTTACATATTTTCAGAAAAAAATTTAAGTTTTGATATCGTTGGTCTGTGTAGGATAATTTACCCAGTAGTTAGATATTTTCAGAAAGAACAAAATCAAAAGGTTTTTGAAACATTTTGCAAAGATTTGGTCTCTGTAATCCATGGGCTAGGAAAACACATCTAATTAAAATTCAGAAAACACATGCAGGGGGTTAGTCGTGGGAGAGTTTGAGAGATTTTAATGTATTTAGGTTTTCTCCTGTTAGTCATGAGGGAGTTTGAGGGAGTCTCTCCAAATCCCCGTTAGTCGTGGGGGAGTTTAGAGGAGTCTCCTAAACTCCCTAGAAAACACCTGTTAGTCGTTGGAGAGTTTAAAAAAAGCTCTTGAATTCCCTGTTAGTCAAAAAACCCTACAATACTAGGGAGTTGGTTGCTTTGGGGAGTTCGAAGGAGTTTTTAGTGTATTTTGGTCTCACAACAAATCTCTCAAAAGAGTAGAGATTTGGGAGGAGTTTGAGAATGTATAGCTTGAAAAGGGTCTCAGTGATTTTCTAATTTTGTTGTACTGTTACAGTAATCGAGCTAAGCGAGTATTTTCCTCTGCACCAATTACTAAGCGATATAGTTTAATATCTCTTAAGACAGCTGACGGGATCAACATTTTGATTCAAGGCCTTATCTCGTTCTCAGGGAAATGGGTTTTCTCCAGAGGTTGTTACTACTACTACTGTGTCTTTATTCTTCTTAGTTATGCCTTTTTGATTTGTCTTGTCTCATGTTGAAATGGAGTAATTTTAGTTTGTGCATATAAATTGTTCTGCAAATGACTAAATGCGTAAGCTTCGTAAACAAAAAAATCCATATGAGTTATGCTTTTTAGGTTACAAGTGATGTTATGGATTACAACCTGCATTATTTCAGTCCTTTTTCGGTTATTAGTTTATTGCGAACAAATGCATTGGTAAGTCAATTTTGGTCCTTGTTGAGGACTATAGTATCTAACTATGGGTCATTGAAAGTTCGCATTGAGAACAGTATGTGCACATTGAGTATCAAATTACGATACCTGTTCTGGTATTAGAGGAATTTAGTATTATCTATTGATGGATACCTACACTATGAGCAGGTTTGCAGTCGTTTCATTGTGGGGTTTCCATTTGGCTGGGAGGATGTTGCTGATCAATGCTTGGACCAACATCTGCTGGTGATGGTGCTCCAGTCTTCCTTTCCTGAGTTAAAAGAAGTGCCGACTTCTCTTTCCAACAAGAAGACGTTCACTAACATGAAAAGTGAAGAACCGGAAGATCTTAGTTGCAGTTATGATACTGGTATGGATGAAGTTGTAAAAGATGCTCCAGTATCTACAAATTCTGATGTGAAAAATGCTGATCCAAATGAGGCCACTGTTGTTGTTCCAGTAGGCATCCTGAGAGTACAAAGTTGGCTAAAGCCAAAGGTGGAGTTAAAAAAGGTAAAGTAGGTCGGAAGAAGAAGAAGGGAACAAATTCATGTTCTATTTCTGGGTTTGCTGGCTTTGGAGTTGTACAAGTCCATCTCAAAGAGGATATAGGTCATGTTTCTGAAGGAAAACTGGAAAGATCTGTGTCAGAAACGCCCATTGCAGCCAGTCATAGTATGCAAGAAAGATCTGGAAGTTGCAATTCTAGCACAACCAGGACAACGGCTATCTCACTCTCCTTCGCTGCAGTTTCATGCTATTCCAGTCCTTGAATTTCTCCTTCTTGCTGCGACACCGACACACACAATCAGCTCCAGCCCCCATATCTCAGCACACAGCATTGCTGCATTCCATTGTTCTCTGTTAAGCTTCATTCCATCACCGCCAACATCGAACTCATTTCAGTCCCTTGTTTCGCACTACCACCACCATCACCAGTACCATTTAGTTCAAGCAACATCATCTCAATTCTTTCCCTGCTGTAACTATAACCACCTGCAAGTCAGGTTCAATACCAGACTCGTCTCTGCTTTAATCAGTTAGCATCCATTCCCTTCCGTCAACACTCATACCCATTTCATACAACTGTAGCTCAATTCCATTCTAGACCTTGTTCACCATTGCCATGATCAACTGCACATTCACCATCTCATTCTCTATAGTTGATTCCGCCTTACCTGACTGTCACCACCAATACCCACAGCCATCTCTGGCAACAATATCAAACTGCAGCACCATCTACACTGACTCTCACAATACTCCTGCTCTTGACTGCAATCCCAGTTCAACATCAAGCTTAATACCGCCACCAACTGATCAAACATTCAACACACATTCCATTTCCAGCTCATCCTACCAGTTCAGACTTGCAATCTCCCATGGCCTCACTGCAACTTCACTTCCATACCCGCTTCAGTTCGTCGCCATACTGCATCTCCATTATCTCAGGTCATCACCAAACTCATCAATCGAACCCATTTGTTATCTCAGTACATTCCCTCTTCAGACACAACCACAGACTCAAGATTTCAATAGTTGTGCTGTGAACAGAATATCCTACTTCCCTGCAATGCACAGACTCAACACATCTGCAATCTCCATAACCAGCTGCTGCAAAAACACCAACTTTTCTTCCCTGCAACCTCAGACAACTCCCATCTCAGTCCATTCCTTTCTTAGCCAACCGCAAACGCACAACTGCAAGGCACAGGTTCAGCTCGTTACAATCTACCAACTTCAGACCAATACCACAGGTTTAGCTCCATAATTTCTGCAACATTCCTTCCCTCGACATCATCATTTCAAATTCTTCTTAACGGCACCAACACTGCCTGAATTCAACCAACAGTACCTTCAGCTTCTTATTTTCTTTGTTGCTTCTTGTATCTTCTTTTCCCTGCAAATGAAATTAGAGCACAGGGAAAACCCATCTATGTTTTATGCACCCATTCCAACCTAGTAATGAAATAGAAGTAGAGAAAATGACGGCAGCTGCTTGTGAAGATGATCATAAAAACCCGACACTGAAATTGAGCTCAGCTCCCTTTTATTGTTTCTTAAAAGAGAATGAGTTAGGAGTGAACTCTCTCAAACTCCCCCAAACTCCCTCTAATAAACTCTCTCAAACTCCCTACACTCCCCCAAACTCCATGAACTCAAAAACACCAAACTCTCTCAAACTCCCTACACTCTCTCAAACTCTCTTAAAATTCCTGAGATTTAAAATACACTCAACTCCCCTGAAATCACTCGAGGACTAACCCACTCATGATTTTTGTTGATGTTACTGACAATTTAGATGCTTAAAGCTGAAGATTTTTTGGAAAATTTTGCTGGAACATTAACACAAGTTCTAGTTCGATGTAATTGATTTATTTTTTATTTTGATTTTAAAGGTGTAGCTGACAGACCCAAAATCATGGCTTTTACTGTTAACTCTTCTGATCGGAATGAAAGAACAAGCAAGTAAGTTTAAATGATTCTTTATCGGATTTCAGCTCAGTTCTCCAGATTTGATGTATACCTTACTATCCACCTTGTATCCATTTCAGAGAAGCTCCTCAGCTATGTGCATTGTTGAAAGAAACGAAAGAAGGATTGGATTCAATGAGGAGCAAGGTGCAAGCTTTAACATTGAATGATATCGAAGGGAACCCAGTTGTGTATTTATATCGCACAAGTAAATAAATTAGATTAATGGATTAGTTGTCTTTCTGTTCATCTCTAATTGGCTATGTTCAAAAACAGGTACGAGAGTAGAGAACCTATTCAGTATAGGATAAAGATGATGATACGTGCAAGACGAGAAGGGGGGATTTTCACTCGTGCATCGCTTACGGAGGTGGAGAAAAAGCAAGGAAAGCTTATGAAGAAGTCGAGAAACAGGTATGAGTAATATATATTGCACTCTTAAATCATTAAGTAGTACCATTATCCGTCTTGATGTTAAATTATGTATTTATCTGTGTTCATTATGATAAATCCCCTACTTTACTTGACAATGCCAGATTGGTTGGTTTGTCGGAAGATTTCTACAATGATGTTAGAAGATATGGTAGAAGTTTACCTTTGAATTAGGATGGGGATGAAGGTCCATCAAGCTTCAGTAATTCGAATAGGGGAGGGAAAAAACAGTTTAAGCGAAAGAAAATAATCATATGAGTCTCTCCCTCTCCCTCTGGAGTTATAGATGTAAGATCAACTGAAGCAAGGGTACCTTTACCAGTGAGAGAACAACAACGCCTCACTTTTGGCTTCTAATATTTTCATGCTTAGGCGGCTTTGTTTCTAAGACGTAGTTTTATTAACTCTGGCTATTAACTCTTCTCCAAGAACATGATAACCACCCGCCCTTCTAGTCCTTAATGGCACAGTGAAGCAACATAAATGAAACCCTGTCAACTAACTCTGATCTCACTGGAATATATTGGATTAAACTGCACCCTGGATACTGACTATTATGTCCTGCCTAATGCAATTGATGCAAGCAAGTATTACTGAGGAAACCGCCACTTGGTTTGGTAGTCACCCAAGTTTCATGTCCAGTTTTATTTGTCAATATAAAGTTTTCTTTGCATTAAAGAACAAGAAAAAAAGAATGGAGACTTACCCCGTCTCTTTACTTCCATACTCTATTTTTTTCCTCCGTCCGATTTTTTTTTCAGTCAGTCCGAAATAAAAATGACCAGCTTCTGTTCATAGTGGTATTTTCTTATTAAACTCTCAAATATATTTTTGATGTTTTATAGTTATAAAATCACTAAGTATCACCCGGGCCTTATGGGGGGTCAACTTCTTGTTTCGGTATTTTACCATTTATTTGTGGTTATCGTATAAGGTTTTCTAGCTTACTTCAATGACAGTCAAGATGCAATAATTCTATATTAAATCTTTTGTGTGCAATAATATTCCTTACCTGCAAGTTATATTTACAAAGAGGTGAGCGTTCATCATCCTTGGCTTCATCATCCTTGGCATTTTCGGTCCTCTTCATAATATTTCCCTTTTTATGGGAAAGGTAAGAGCGGCGACCTATTGTTTTCTATAAGAAATTGAGCTTTGTGCATGCACCATCGAGTTTGTTGGAAATAATAACTGATACTCCTAGTTGTTTAGAAACTTCATAAGCGATAATTACATTTTCACAAAAGAAGACGATTCAGGTTTAATTACATTCTAACAAAATAGGTATGTCGGTAGTGATGGTGATAGTTAGAGCTGTCAAACGGGCAAGCTAGGGTCAACCCGGCCCTAGCTTGCCAACCCGTACTAGGGTTAGGGTCAACCCTAGCCCTAGTACTATTCACGAATAAGCTCAAAATCCCAACCCTAGTCCTAGACGGGTCAACCCTGACGGGTTGGCGGGTTGGCTTGTTAATGTTATCAATTTAAAAATTAAATTTAAATTTAGGATTGTTTAGGATTATTCATTTAGTAAAGGTCGAACCTAGGTCAATTTGGTGTTTAACTAGAAGCCCCACCACTGAATTGTAAAGTGAACGTTTTTATTGCCACTTAATCAACGATATAGCCGGTTACGGCGCTTTAGTTTTCTTAGGCAGAGAAACCTAACATCAACTAAGCATTTTACTTTTTTTTTTTTTATCATTTTATAAGTTTAAATTAATGTGAGTAAGACTAACTCACTGTTTAAATTATGCTAGTCCTTTTATCAATTTAGGACATCCCGAATAAATATGTGATTGATGAATCTAAGTTGTAATTTAATTTATTGATTGATTATTTAAAATCTAAAAAATGTTATATTTGTTTGGGTAGATCCAAAATTAGCTTTATTTATTGATTTAAAATTAACTAATTCTAATATATGTTTGCAAATCATGGATTTTAAAGAGTTGGTGAGATTGAGGGATATATTTATTAATTTTGACGGGTTGACGGGTAACCCGCGGGTTGGCCCTAGCCCGGCTTGTTTTCTAGTAGGGTTGTATATGCCAACCCTAACCCGGCCCGTTTAGACAACAAGCCAAGCCGGGCCGGGTTGAAACAAGCCGGGTTAGGGTCAACCCGCAAGCCGGGTTATAAATTGACAGTTCTAGTGATAGTGGTTATAAAATCTTAATTCCCTTTATAAAAACTCAATTAGCCCAAGCACGATTTTAAATCATGTAATTTTAGCATGTTTGAGGTACTTGTATGCACATGTGATTTCACCTTTGGTTGGATCCCAAACGGGAAGATTGATGGCGTATGGAGCTTTCAAATATGCTGAGTGTTTAAGCTAATGATTGTGCCCATTTGTGTCATACCTACAAACAATCAGTAAGAGTAGGATCTGGACACTGCTGTAATAAATCAAAACAGTAGGTAATTACGCTCTGGGTTGTTTAGAATATAAAATAGATACTCCCTTCATCCCAAATTAGATTAGCTAGTTGTAGTTTGCACAATTTTTAAGGCAAGGAGAAAATAGGAGTATATTTAAGTATTTTTTACAATTATATCTTTACGGTGGTGCTATACACCTCCCTACTCTCCTCCCTGATGAGTTGTCCTTCACATCTGGCACTTAAAAAATAAAATCAATAAAACACGTCATCCATAAATCTTGTTTGGTAAAATTTATGATTATCTATTTATGATTATAGATAATCCTAAATTGATAAATGATTTTGGTATAATCATTTTTATTTTGTTTTTGGTACTCAAGTTTTGACCAACTTTGTTGTTTGGTCTAACATTTGTCCAGCTTGGTGTTTGGTACTTGGAAATGACGTTGATCTGCGTGGACTCGGTTTGACCTTGACGTGTCCACCAACTTTGTTGTTTGGTCAAACCGAGTCCACGCGGGTCAACGTCATTTCCAAGTACCAAACACCAAGCTGGACAAATGTTAGACCAAACAACAAAGTTGGTCAAAACTTGAGTACCAAAAACAAAATAACCCTAAAAATAAATTTTTCCAAACATTTTTTTCCAGATAATTGATTATTTTAGAATGATGATCTCAAAAAGGAGAGGAAAGAACAATGATTTAGGATATTTTTTTAGACCTATGTTGTTTTTTTTGTCTCTCTCGTGATAGTTTAGAGAAAATAAGAAGAAAAAAAATTCAATTTGAGTTCCTTAGGAAAAATAATTGATTATAATAAATTTTCAAAACAACTTTTTTCTGTTTATGAAAATAATGGATTTTTTTTAAATTATGATTAGGGTTATTTTGTTTTTGATACTCATGTTTTGTCCAAGTTTTGTGTTTGGTCTAATATTTGTCCAGTTTGGTGTTTGGTACTTGAAAATAACGTTGACCCACGTTGACTGTTGACTTCTGTTTCACATTTATTAAATATAAATATAAAATCTAATTATTTACGGAATTTACTATTACACCCTTCCGTCCTGAGTTTGACCCTACTTCAATACTCTCCGAGTAGAACTCGGCTCATCTTTTTCCTCTGTCTTCCTTATTTCTCTCTGTTGATTCAGAGAGTTGATTTATGCTGAGAGTTTTTTGTGGAAGCCTGAAAGAGATTAATTAAACCGAGAGAGAAGATAATGATGTAGATGAACATGGAACAATTGATGATGGCGCTGAGATCGATTGAACTCAGGTAATTTGGGGAAAAGGTAAATCAGAGAGAATGGAAGTAGGGTTTCTTTGATGTGATCCTGAATTGGTAAACCCAAGAAGAAACTATAGGGTTCGTAGATTTTATTTTCCAAATAGAAATTAGGGTTCTTGGGTGTGAATTTACATAAATTAGAAATTAGGATTCTTAGGGTTCTTGGGTGTGAAGTTACGGAAATTAGAAATCAGGGTTTTCGGGGATGAGATTAAAGATGGAGTTAATTCGAGAGTGGATTTGGTTCAATCAATGGGACTTATTTGCCGGCAGAGAGTGGTGTTGGAGCTCAGTTACAGATGTCGGTTGGCTGGGTTTGGTTCAATCAATGGGAGTTATATGCCGACAGAGACTGGTGATAGAGCTCAGTTACATATGGAGTTAATTCAAGAAGACGAATGAGAATTGGGAAGTATGAGTCTGTGGTGTGAATCTTTGCATTTCGATTCTTATTTTTACCAATTGACGATTGTGCTTGACGGGGTTGCTATGGTTTAAATTGGGGCTTAGCTGAAGTCCTTGAGATAGCAATTTTGGTGAGTCGTGAATTTATATTCTCGTTAGTGGACAAGAAGTATTGCAGCTGTTTGCTTGAGTCAGTAGTGAGTTGAATTCGGTGGTGGTAGTTAGTTCTATGAATTTGTGGTCTATTCTATGGGGACTCTTATATCCCAGCTAGCAAAGGCATGAGAATGGATGGATGAATGGGTATTGCTGCGGAAAGAGCCTGAGTTCATAAAATGGAGGATGTAAATGATGGGTATTGTGTAGATTTGTTTTGGGAGTTTTTCTGTGGATTAAACAGAAGTTCAGAAAATCCCAGTGATGAGAGGTTTGGTTATGAATGCAAATTCAGAAATTCAAGTGTTGGTACGATTAAACTGAACTGATATTTGTTGGGATGTAGTGAGTTGATGATTAGTCGACGGAGGCGGAAGAAGAAGACTGAACTGAATAAAATGAAGTCTAGTAAGGGGAGGTTCTGCAGAAGAGAAATATTCAAGTTAATGGATGGAGGCGGAAGAAGAAGACTAAAGGCATTAGGGTTGATAGTTATTTGATCTCATAGGTTCATTAGAACCGTTGGATCCAGGTTCACTTCAGGGTATATTTGTAAACTAAAGATTTATATTTTTAAAAATTAATTAAAGAATTTTAAACTTAATATTTGTATGTTACTCCCTCCGTCCCACCATTAAATGACTTATTACTTTTAGATTTTGTTCCACCATTAAGTGACCTATATCACTAAACAAGAGATATTTCTAAATTATCCTTTTAATTGATTATAAGAAATATGCATAATTTGATAGGCATGTTTATATTCGTTACATAGGTGTTTTAAAATGCTTTTCAATGGTATGAAGTTTGCGAACATCCGTGGTGTAATTTGAGAGATAAATCATTTCAAAATTTCACTAGTTATTATCTATAAGGGTATAATTGTAAAAAATGCTTAAATATACTCTTTTTCCATGCTTGCCTTAAACATTGTGCAAACTTAAACTAGGTCACTTAACAGTGGGACGGAGGGAGTAATTATAACAGTCAACGCGGGTCAACGTCAATTTCAAGTACCAAACACCAAGCTGGACAAATGTTAGACCAAACTCAAAAATTGGACAAAACTTGAGTACCAAAAACAAAATAACCCTTATGATTAAAATAATTAATTATTATAATGGTTACCAAACGCATATAAAATCCATTATAATCTGCATAATGGATTATAAGTTGATATTCCATTAAAATAACGGTTACCAAACAACCCCTAAAAAAATTGACCGGAAAATTTATTCTATTTATCTTGTTTATGTGCTTTTTCTCCTCTATCCCTCCTGTTCTTTCTTTTTAGCTTTTCCACATAAAGGGATGATGAAATCTTTTAACGGAATCCATGATATTTTTTGTAAACCGAAGATATCAAACATATGTTATTTGGAAAAAGCAACCCTTCAAAGCTCTACTTCATCTCCATAAAACTTTAAGAAAAATAAAGCAGATCTAAACTCATGAATTAAATTGATTAATTCACCATTTGAAAACCTCGTCTGTCCAGGTCTATTTCATTGATATGGATTGGAAAATATGGTGTAGGTATTGAGATTTATTTAAACAAGGTAATTGGTAGCAACACAACAAGTATGATACAGATTCATCTGAAAAATTAAAATCAAGATCTAGAATAGGTTTGAAATCATATTTGGTCCATTTGTTCAACATAATATTTTTTTGGGTTATTTGGTGTTTGATACTTACATTTTGACCAACAGTAGTGTTTGGTTTAACTTTTGTCCAAGTTAGATCTTGGTACTTGGAAACTATGATCGACCGTTATTGACATGAATTTAATTAAGTTTTCAAAAATAAATAACCTGAGTTTACAATTGTATCCCTGAAGTAGGTTTCAGACCAACGACTTCGCTACTGGTCGTGATCCAACTCTTTAATCTTCTTCTTCCTTCCCGTCTCCACCTGCCCATTTATAAAATATGCAGATACGTTGTTGTTGACGAAGAACATGGCACAATTTTTGCCGCACAAATACATTACACAAAATTTTAAAATTCATCCATTGTATAATCAAACGACTAAACAATATAGACTCATCAAAATCAATAAAAAAATATATAGACCCATTTCCAAAAATTACAATCTCAGTTGATTTTCGAGGAAAAGAGTGAAGCAGATTTATGTTTCTTCCATATCTTCAAAGGTTTAAAACTCTTTTTCCAATTCAAACTCAGAGTGACCACAACACCCATTTTCTTCACTTCACCTCCATTTTTATGGCAACAGACTAATAATGTCAGATTTGGTCGTTAAGCTATTTACTCAAACAGCTTATGGGTGTTTCCATCAATCATAATGGATAGAAAAGATAAAGCTGTATATCATTCTTCCCTAGCTCCTTCCCTTCATTCCATTTAATTACGGCAACATCCAAGTCCTAAATCCGACCAAGATTCTAATGATTCATCAATCACCAGCACTCACCTTTAAAATCAATCGCCGCAAACCATTTCCGCTCTGAATCGACGCTCAAAAAAATGTCAAAATATAAAATAAACTCTTATCCCAGTACTGGCCGACTAGTCTTGTGTTGCTGTGGTGTTCTAAAACGAGCTCTTAATCTCCTTTTTCAATCGACAAACATGGTAGCAATAGCAGTTCTTTACTGCTTGATCAGCTTGAACACTAGATTCAAATAAGGGGTTGAGGTGAACATCATCAGATTTAGGAGTTGTTGTCTTTGTTTTCTTGCTCATGCCTCCGGAAATTAGATCTATACCCTATAAAAATCACATTTTTAAACACAAGAAAAACATAACAATCAAATCAAGACCCATATATACGAACGAAATGATTTAAAAGAATTAGGGACTATTTACCATTTTGAATTACTTCTTCACTTCTCTGAGAGTGGGAAACTACTAGTACAACCATTGGCACGGTGGGAGGGCCGACCGAAGAACTTGACGAAACGACACCATCCAAGCTACAATACAACTGCAACCAAATTCAATTCCAATAACACTTTCTATCTCTTATTGTCTTGGCCACCGATTGCAAACAATTTCTTTGACTTGAACCTTCTAAATCTCGTCATTACGGGATGTACAAACTCCGGCAAATCCTCCCAAGATCCGACCATACCATCTTATATCCATCCCTGGCCGCAGAACTAAACTTCATCACCAATGTTCATCCACGTATAAGTCACCCACCAGTTACTACAGACTGAAACACCTTCATTCATGTTAACTAGCCGATTCAAACAACAACCAACGTTGCCTGTAATCTCTTAAAAATCCAGCCAGCACATATCTCCACTTCTTGTTGGTGTCTCATAAGCATCTCTAGCCACAGATGGACCCAAACATCCACCACCTGAAATCGATCCATGTGACCACCGACATACTATTGTCTAGTGCATGCAATCATTAGTTCATGGAGTTGATTCCAACAATATTCAAGGCTGCAAACGTTAACAGCTTCAACACAAATGCACTCGTTGTTGCATCTCAGCCAACAGCTACAACCACCTGCAATCGATCCATTCTTCCCTGTTCACCTACAACGAGCTCAATTTCCCCTGACATTTAACAATCAATACCACCTGATGCCATTATTAGACAACACCAAAATTGTATTAAGTTGATAATGGTTTTAATACAACAACCATTTGCAATTGGAAAAGATCACCAGCACCAATTAAGGAAAAACAACATCTGCGAAAAGGAAATGCAGTCACAATCCAGAACTAAATAGACAAGATGCATCAATATAATTAATGAACGCAAGGCAAAAATCTCACATCAGTATAGAAAGAGAGATCTTCGTAAACGTGACACTCCACTCAAGTGGGTAGCGATTGGATGTTCATTCATAAAACGTGTGATTATTTTTCCAATATCTACTGGGTAAATATTGCCAAAACATAGTAAAAAATGGGATCCCTGTTATATCTCATCTATGTGACGAAATAAGAAAATCTAATTTAAAGTAAGATGTTTTACTCGAATATTCCCCTAATAAAGAAAATCTATTATAACTTGTAAAACCCCTGGTCTCTGACTCTCTGTGATGTCATTCCCTCTTCTTTTTCTGTTTGTCCGGCCACGCTAAGGCAACTACTGGAATCAATTGGTTTGAAAACTTTATTGGGATGCACAGTAAGTGGGAACTGAGTCTCAATCCTCCAAAGACGCTCTTTCAAGGTGTGAACAGCTTCAGATGCATGCAAACCATGCAGGTCTAGCTTCCATACATCATTTTTGTGATTCCTTATACTTCAAATTTCTTGGGCTGCCTTAAAATTCAGACTTTCAGCAGTCATCCACTCTGGATGTGCCTTCCACGAGAGTACTTGGGCAGAGTAATGATCGCCCCTTAGGAAAGCATTGGCGGCTGCTCAAGAATATTGGGCTGCTGACCTGCAGGGAGACGAAGTAAGTGGTTAGTTTATTAACAATTTTCAACCTCTGAAATTTGAATAGTAGATTAAGGTGCTACCATCATCTTACAAACAAAACCAACACCTGCAGAACCAGCTCATGTCCCAATATCATATCAACTTGTATCTCCATTACAGTCTCTGTATCACTCTCTTAGTCTTAATTTTACATTGTTGCAATTACATAATATTGATATCTTGTAAACACCCCCCTGCAACTCATTTCCATTTCAGTGCAGCTAACAAACACTATCAAGCCCTTAGTCTCAAGTGTTGATGCAAAGGCAATTGATTATCAATTCCAAAACTCAAAACTCAATTCATGTTTCATCTCAAATATGTACCAATCCCTTGAATTCACAAACTTAACTACAACTACAACTTCATTAACAATTCATGTAAACTCAGAACTGAATATATATAACTTTACTCGGTTAACCAAGAAAAACCATTACCTCAAATTAGTTCTACTCAAGCAACTGATATCAATTCATCATTCACTTTGATTCAAATCAGCTACCCATCGCAAGACCATCAACAATTTCCCATTTCAGTTCAACCAACACCTAATAAATTCTTCATCGCCATCACTGATTCTCAGAAACCTTAAAATACAACCCTAAATCCTCCTTTTCCTTGCTCGAGTTCAAATCTCAATTCAGGTCTTCAAATCATGCAAACCCATCCTTTAATTTCTCAATATCCAATCCCTAATTGAATTTCTAATTAATTTTGAAAACCCTAATTCACCGATTCATCACTGAAAATGGAGAATCAGTTGCTACTTCAGTTTAAATTTGGCCTGGTATCAGTACTGTTACTTGATGAAAATGATACATTCTCCAAGAAAGAAGAGTTCGATGGAAGGAGAAAGATCGAGAATGGAGAGAGGAAAGAAAAATCGACGGAATACACTGAAATTGAACAAATTAGTTCACTTTGCTCCTCAATACTAATTGTGGATGGTGATGGTGATAGTGATAGTGATAGTGGTGGAGATGGTAACGGTGGACTGAAGAATAAAGGGGATTTTAATAAAGTGCCACACTTCCAATATGCAGTTTCTGAAAATGCCACCGTTTTTTTTTGAGAGTTTATTAAATGCCATACTCTTGACTTTTATCATCCCGTTTTTTTGAGATAACGGTTAACGGCTGTTAGTCTTTGTTAGTGCATACGTGGCATTAAATAACCCGTCCAAAATTACATAGAAGCCCCTGAATCAGTTAACAGGGATTGAGTTAATCAGTTCACTGGGATTGAGTTAACCGGCTATAGAGTAGTGAGTTAACTCGCGACTCGGTGCACGTGAGAAAAACGTGCAAGATTTGCTAACGGTCGGAATACACGTGGGATCAATCTAAGAGAAAAAATCGACGATCCATATTTTACCTGGATTTATAACGGTCTTATTCATCATCTTGAAGCTCTATATATACTAATGAAGATCCCAAACTCTTCATTAGTCAATTTCTTCAGAAGTTCAACACATAAAAATGAGCCAAAAGGTTATAAACTCTCCAGGTAGTAACAGTTGCAGTAGTAGTAGCAAGAGCAGCAGCAGCAGCAAATTTAGACAGCAAACTACCCCAGATCTATGTCCAACATGTGAACAAGGAAGTCATGAGTCTAAGGTTTGTCCCTGGATGTACTCTAGATGCAAACATATACCTTTTAATGGTATAAGACAACTACTAAGATCCAGCACAAGAGAAACAGATGGAGAAATGTTCTTGAAGTGTTCAAATCCTACCTGCACCTACTTTGAATGGTTTGATTCTGCCAGTCATCCACTCAAATCCAAGAATATCAAGCTACCCAAAGAGAATTGTTGTTGTGCTTGTGGAGAAGAGACCCACTGTTACAAAGAATGCCCACTGCATAAGCAAGAATGCTACAAAGAGCAATGCAAGTCAATAATGCAGCTGAGAAGATGCAAAAATGAACACAATAGAAACATTGCTTACCTGATCTGCACAGATTGTGAAGCATTTAGATGGGTATCAGACCACCTTTTCATTGCAGCAAAAAATAGGGTTATCCATTCAAGTTTCAATCTCAATGCCATATGTAAGGAACTTCAAAAGACTATTAACATGTAATTAGTTCTTAACTAATATCATTTCCATTCATAAAGTAAGATTATCCATCAAAATAAAACTGAATTCAGGTACATAAAAAAAAACAGATCTAACACTATGATATCAGTGTCTAAAGCAAAAAAAAAAGATCTAACACAACAAGAAGCACACACACACTTCTACTTCTTCTTAGCCTTGCTTTGCTTTCCCTTTGTGACAGGAATATGTTGACTAACAGATCCAATACCAGTAAAGTTCTGACTGAAATTCAGAACATCTTGTGTAGATCCATGGGTGCTAGGTTCTGTTGGTGCTCTTCCAAAGTTTTTAGGTCCTGTTGACTCACCAACAAATGAAGATGTACCTCTGGATTTGTTCACCTTTGCTTTACCCCTTGCACTGCTACTTTCAGGATGATCTCTACTAGTGAAGGTGCAGTTTGCAGCATCATACTCGGTGCTTGGCATGAATCCAGTTGGGTTTTTACCAACATCACCACCAGCACAGGTTCTCTTATTATGACCAGCAGTAGATCCACACTTTCCACATTTCCTTTTCTTCACCACAGTTTCAGGTTCATCATAGCTCCTCTTCCTCTTCTTTGCTGGTCTTCCAGTTTTTCTTTGATAAGGAGGAGGCTTTAAGTTGATGTCCATGGATGCCTGCCAATTAAGATAAGAAGAAGAGAAAAGGAATGAGAAAGTTAAAGTAAAGAAATGAAACCCTAACCCTAAAAGAAATGAGAAATAAGGATATAATAAAGTAGAGAAAAAAGTAGAGAGAAAAATAAGGATATAATATTTAATGCTGAAAAAAGTACCTTATCTTCCCAGTTCCATTCACTTATGTCTTCTAGTGGATTTACATCATCTGCATATATGGTCCTATAATATTCCACAGAGTAGTAAGGAGCACAATAACTGTTCAACCAATCAAACAAATGTGTCAGTTTACAGAAACAAAAGTAATAGCATATTACAAAATTTCTTACTCTTTCCAGTTTGGCCTGAGCAGTTTCAATGCACATACAGCATGTTGACAAGGGAATCCCCTTAGCTGCCATTGCAAACAAGTGCATTGTTTGTCTACAATGTTCACTGTGAAAATTTTCTTGGTAGACACATTAGTTACCAAATAAACCTGTCCAACCACACTTCCTTCTGTATCAAACTTCCCAACCAAGTCAAGCATCTTATTTATCAACTTAACAGCAGCAGGGACCAAATCATTTTGATTCCACTTAGCAGATTCTTCCCTTCTCTTAAATAACAAACCCATTACTAACTGACCATACATCATGCCTAGTTGGATTATTGGTTTATCTCTCATATTAGAACTCATAGAATTAAATGATTCTGAGAAATAGTTATTCATATGCTCACAACAGCTAATGGGATCAAAATAAGCCCTAGACCAAGTACTTGGATCTTCTTTCCTAAGATATTCACCAGCAGCCGGACTTTCTTTGCATATGTTGTCAAAGTGCTCCTACATTATAGTAACCTGAGTTATTATATAACCTACTAACTATGAATCAAAAAACATAGGGATATTTAAAAAAGAGGGGCACAAACCTGAAAATGCCTCACTTTGTAAGCTTTGCATGCATTCCACAATAAGTTGTGCAAGGTTGGTGCCTTGTGGTACTTCTTGAAGTTCTTGTACAAGTGCCTGAAGCAATATCTAACTCTTGCACCAGGGAAAACCTTTGGAACAGATTCCAACAACCCTTTTTGCCTATCAGAAATAAAGGTAATTCTGCCAGCATGATGTGCATTGATTGCTGGAGCCAAATCCTTGAGGAACCCAGTCCAGCTCTCCTTGGTTTCACTCTTAGCCACCTTAATGCCTAAAGGCACCAGAGAATTCTGACCATCAATTGCTGTTGCAGCCATTAGAACACCACCACGCTTTCCAGTTAGATGGCATGCATCTAAACCTATGACTCCCCTGCAAGCTTTCTGAAATCCTCTCATTGGTGCAGCAAATGAAATAGTCATGCTCATGAATGTCTTATCTGCACATTTAGTAACCAACCATTAAATAACTGAGCACCACTTACAAATAAATGAATCAACCATGAATGTCTTAACATAATGTATACCTCTTTTCCCATAAGTGTATTTAGCAACAGACCCTGGATTAGTATGAGCCACCATTGCACAAAAGATGGGTACATCCTTGTAGCTGTCTTCATAATTACCAAACAGATCTTCTAAAAGAAGATTTCTAGCCTTCCATGCACAAATATAAGGTATATTGATGTTATGAGTTACAAAAAAGTCTCTTGCAATGTGTTTAGGCTTTGGAATTAAGGCCCCAACTGTCTGCTTTAACTTCTCATGTACCACATCTTTTACGAACTCAGGATCCGCGGATCTGTTAAAACTCTTTGGATCCGCAACACAAGTGTGTTCTAGATTAACCTTCCTAACAATAAAAGTAGGCTCATGCCTTTTTATGCTAGCATTTACAAACCAGTTACAGCCATACTCTTCCCTAAACCTACATCTCACTCTTAATCTTGTTTTGTCACTCTTATAGACCGTATACTGATAATTATGTTTTACACAGTAACCCCTAAGATGTTTCTTATAAGCACTCTTGTTATTAAAAGCATACTTTACCTCCATCTTAGTAGGATCAACAGGAGTCACCTCTTCTTCTACAGGGAATAATGGTTCTTCTTCTTCATCACTGTGCATATTGAACATTTCTTTCCACTTCTGGTAATCAAGCTTTGGTTTGGAATATTTATCATCATTTACTTCAGGACCATCATTATCCTTATCATTATTCTTGTCATCATTAGAAACTGCAATCAACATCAAAGTGTTAGTACATGTAAAAAATAAACAAAAAATTATAAACACTAAAGGGTCCATACCTTCTTCATTGTCTTCTTCACTACTGCTTGAATCACTGCTTTCATCTCCAACTTTGTATGTCTTGACAATATCTTCATAATCAATATCATTTTCTTCATCACTGTCAAAGATTGGTGGAGCATTTGGGTCTTCAATGGGGTGACATTCATCTACAGTAGTGTTCTCTAGCACCACATTGTCCTCATCATCACCATCACTATTGTCCCCTGCATCAGTCTTATCCCCTGTATCAGTCTTATCCCCTGCATTAGCCTTATCCCCTGCATCAGTCTTATCCCCTGCATTAGCCTTATCCCCTGCATCAGTCTTATCCCCTGCATCAGTGTTATCCCCTGCAGCAGTGTTGTTTACTTCATCAACCCAGTAATCATGATTAAAGCTATCAATTGGTGTACTGCTAGAACCAACAACAGTGGCTTGACTTAGGCAAGAAAAACCCTGAGATTCCACTTCATTTAACAGATCCATGAACAACAACTTCCTAGATGCTCCTCCATTTGAGTTTTCATTCTTTGATTGAGCATGCAACCTTGGTGATCTCCTTGTAGGTGATATCTTTACTGACTTTTCCTTTGAAACTGGCTTCTTAGCAATCCTCTTAGGTGCCTTCTTAGGAGTCTCATCAATTGTTACTACTGGTTGTTCCATTGCATCCTTAATGAAGTCATTGTCATTCCTAAATTCTGAATTCATTACACTCATTTGTAAACATATGAACCCTTTATCATCAGGTACAGCATGCTCCCAAAACTTAAACAAGTCTTCATTTGTAACCAAATACTCAGGCAGACATGGGTCTATGGTCCAATATAAATTTGGAATTTCTGTTTCATCAAGATGCAACTTAACACGCAACATCTTCTCAAATTCCTTAAGGTCAATTCTATCTCTATCCATGTGAGGGAATAGCAAATTAAGTTTACTATTCACAGCAAACACACTGATATCTCTATATGGATAATATGTATGGTCACTGTAAATGAACAAACAAAATAAAATTCATCAAATTCCACACTTCACACAGAAAAGCCCTAAAATAAAATTCATCAATTCATCAAACACACGAAATTAGGGTTTTAAAAATTCCACACTTCATACAGAAAACTCCTAAAATAAAACTCATCAAACACACGAAATTAGGGTTTGAAATCGTACCATATCCGCTGCTTGTGCTTCCCCTTATTATTCTTCATCTTCAGCTCCCCAACCCTTTACTCAGACACTAAACCTAAGCAAAATCCCGCTGAAAACTGACCCAAACCCTAATTTCTTCCACTAGAGAACAGAGCGGACATAGAGCAAGAGAAAAAAAGTACAAGAAAGAGAAACAGAAACCTAAGAGAAAACCCCTAATTCAACTCAGAAAAACGAAATTAGGGTTTGCAATCATACCATATCTGCTGCTTGTCCTTCCCCTTCTTTTTCTGAATCTCGATCGCTCCCCAACCCTTTACTCAGACACTAAACCTAAGCAAAATCCCGCTGAAAACTGACCCAAACCCTAATTTCTTCCACTAGAGAACAGAGCGGACAGAGAGAACGAGCAAACCCTAGAAAAAAAATGAAACGATACAAAGTTGCAAACTGTTTTCAATCCCACGAAGGATAAAATAGTCATTTAGCCTGTGCTACGTGTAATAATCTCATGCTCGACATCTTGAGCCGTCCACATAAGACACGTGTAAGTAATCTGGACAAAGTCAAAAAAGTTTGACCAATCATGTGGGTCCAAGACGTTAGTGCTAACGGTTGTGGCATTAAATAAACTCTGAAAAAAACGGTGGCAGTTTCTTGAATCGGGATTTGCAAGTGTGGCAGTTTGTTAAAATATAAGACGGAGCAGTTTCGATGTGAACTTGAAGGAAGATAAACGAAAATGCGCGAGATTCGAACACGCGACCTTTAGTTCATTTTGATAAAAGATCCAGCCACAACAGGGGTAGTCATGGTTTTTCAGCATCAACCATTCTCAATCTTTTTGTGGTAATTGATCAGCTAGATTTGACAAAAAAAAAAGGCCATATAAGGTCCTCCCTCGCTTCGCTAAGGTTTTTCGAGGGAGGCGACAAAAAAAGAAGTAAATGGGGTGAATTGGAGATGGAAGAATTCATATATATGGTTGGTGCCGACGACGAAAAAAGATAAGAGAGCTAGTGTGTGGGTGCAAATATACGATGTAATTCATTAACAAATGAAAGCTAGAAGAGTAATTTCATATATATTTTAGTTGGTAAGTGGATTAAAATTTGACTTAATAGAGTCAGTTACAGTCAACGTGAAGTCCAGGTACCAAACCCTAGCATGGACAAAAGTTAGACCAAACACTAATGTTGGTCAAAATGTAAGTATCAAACACCAATTAACCCTATTTCCTTTCTAGACAATGGGTCATATATAGGGAGGAGAAAGGGGAGGAGAATAGCATTTCCGATATCTTTATGGACAATAACTTGTAAAATTTGGAAATAATTTATCTCTTAAACTATACCACGGTTTTTCGTAAACTTTATACCGTTGAAAAACATTTTAAAACACCTACGCAAAGAATATAAACATGGCTATCAAATTATAAATATTTTTTATAGTAACAATATTCAATTAAAAAGATATTTTTATAAATACTCCATTGATTTGTGAGATAGCCCATCTGTTTTGGGACAAAATTTAAAACCAACTAGCTCATCTAATTTGTGAAGGAGGAAGTATTATTTTTGTTGAATCTCGTTATTGGGTGGTAAGAGTGTCCCAGTTGGTTATTCTACTGATGAGTACTAAAAAGTGCATATTTCTATATATTTTTCTTGGCATTTAACTCATCTTTTGTGCATTAATTGTACATTTTAACCCATATTCTGTATTTTCATTGTTTTCAAGAATAAATATTTTTATTAATTAATTTTGCATTTTTAGGTAATAAATAAAGACTAGATGAGTTGCGGAGCGAAAAGTGCAAAGACACGGAGAAAGCCGGCGGAAACTCTAGAGGAAAAGAAGTGCAGAATGCGGTATGGAAGACTCAAGGATGAAAATGGGCTCACAAAGGAAGAAATTGTTCTTAAAGAAGAAGTGGGCTCAATATTGTTTAAGCCCAAACCCATTTTCTAAGCCTAAAATCAATACCCAAACCCGTTTCTCTCCTTCACTGTCAGATTGAATCCATTCCATCATCCAACGGTCGCTCCATCAGAGTCCATCGAGTTTTGATGTTCCTGTCTAACACTATAACACCTAACTCCATCTTGGACCGTCAGTTTTGATGTATCTCAGATCCAACGGTCGTTCCACACCCATCTCCATCGTGCCGTTGGATCATTCCTTCATCTTTTCATCCAACATCTTCCCTTTGCTAAACATCAAAATTTGATGAGCCCGCTCAACGCCATAATCTAAAAATCCTATACCCAAAACAAACACCACCTAACCCTAAAAAACTATCGGGCTCTTCCTTCTTCTTCCCCTCTTCTTCACTGCATCCTCCATGTCCGCCAACACCAACTCCATGTTCCCGCTCAACCACCACCACAACCACCTCTACTAACTCTCAAATCACTCAACCACTATAACCCATCTCCACCACCATCATTACCATCTATCTAGCCACCTATTTTCTCAATTTCTACACGTTTCTCTTCCAAAACCCTAACGTGTAAAATTGATAAATTAGGTCGAGTTAGAAGAGCAATTGGAAGTAGCTAGAGACGCAGGAGAAGAATAAGAGGCATGGGTCGAAGTCAGTAGCAGTTTTCAGAGATTAGGTATGAATTAATTTCATTTTTTATCAAACCCTAATTTCATAAATTGGGGATTTTGGGCTGTTATCAGTAGGTTAGGTGAGTCAATTTCACTTTTTGGTGAAACCCTAATTTTCTGATAATTTGGGGATTTTTGGGTTTTTGCTTGCTTGTATAAATAGAAGGTGTTGGGTGTGAAATTGGGACATGCCTGGGCTAGCCAGAGCTTCACCTAAGGGGCCTGGAATAGCCAGTGCTTCCAAGTTGTTTTCAGTTCATGTTTTGAAGTCAATATAATTTCAATTTCAAATGTTAATTATGTTTATCATGTTCTAATTTCATGTGCTAGGGTTTAGATGAAACCCTTGATTGTATGTTAAGATAGTTAGTATCCTGTCACTGTTCTTGTAGTGCTGAAACTAAGTAGGATTGATAATTATCTAGTTGAGTGAATGCATCTGTGATCAGATGTGCTGTAAGAAGACAGCTGATTCTAGGGGTGTAAGAGTGAGAGTAGCTAAGGATTCAGTCCATTTGAAGGGCCATGCTTAATTGAAGTAGGGAAGTTAGTAAACTTAGTGATCAAATGCACCTGTGATTGAGTGTGCTGTAAGAAGACACTCAATGCTAGGGGTGAACTAGAGAACTTAGGGGATTAACCTTCCACTAATGCGGATTGCTAGATGACTGGTTGAGCAAACAAGCCTGTGATCAGCTGTACTGTGAGAAGACAGTT
Organism: Papaver somniferum; assembly: GCF_003573695.1. Lineage (NCBI taxonomy): Eukaryota > Viridiplantae > Streptophyta > Magnoliopsida > Ranunculales > Papaveraceae > Papaver > Papaver somniferum. The sequence goes on along the minus strand of NC_039363.1, from coordinate 172,157,244 downwards.
GATGCTAGGGATAAGTTAGTAAGATTAGTTAAGTAAATCATCCACAATATTCCCTGAGATGAAACAAGAACATGATTTATTAGGATCTGCCTTAGTTTAGGATCAAAAAGTAGATTCAAAAACCCTAGTACCTTCATTCTATACTTCACTGCCTTTGGCTCATTGCCATTGTAACTGTCACTGCCACTGTCACTGCCACTGTCACTTACTGTCACTGCTTAGCTTAGGAAACTTCAACTACATACACAAGTCCCTGTGGATTCGACCCGTTCTTGCACAAACTACAACCGACACCGTGCACTTGCGGTTTAACAAGTAGGCTTTCTTTTACTCTTATTTTTCACATCTATATTCGCCTACCAAGTTTTTGGCGCCGCTGCCGGGGACTTGGCTGCCGTGTTTTTGAAGTTTTTCTTGCTGTTCTTTGCATACTCATACCTGCTGTGTTCTTCTGATAAGCATCTTAGTGTACTCATCTTGCATATTGCATCTGTAGCTGTAACTTAGTACCACCTGTAGTTCTGCACCATTGTAGTTCAGCATCATTCCTGTCACTTTGCTGATTTTTACTTCATTCCTGTACCTATTTGTTTCAGCTGTAAATCGTAGTTCTTTACTGCATCTTAGTTTGTTCACTGCATAGGCAGCTGTAGCTCATCTTGCATTCTCAGCTGCATTCTCATACCAGCTGCATTCTTTGCTTGCTTCTCATAATCAGTTGTGTAGCTTGCTGTAGATTACCTGCCATTTTGTAGTTGTTAACCTAGCATCACTGCATTTTCATTTTCACTGTCCCTGCATTCCATTTTCATCTGTAACTTCTATAACTACATGTTAGTTTTCCGTTTGTAGCTGCACCTACATCATTGTCCTGTCCATTCCTGGCTTGGGTTGTTGCTTTACCCATTTGTTTCAGAGATCTGAACTTCTTATCTGAGCTGCCAGGTGCCTGAGCTTGTGGTGTTGCTGATAAACAAGCCTGTAAACTGCCTGTTGCTGTTGTTGAGCTGTGCTGCTGCCTGTTGCTGTTGTTGAGCTGGGCTGGGCTGGGCTGGTGCTGTTGGAGTAGAAGTTGTGACCCAACTGGGCTTCAACAAGAGCTAAGGATGATTCAAAGCCCAACTGGGCTTTTGCAACCAAACTGAACAGCTGGGCCGTGCTTCAAAGGTAAGCCTAAACCCATTAAGAGAACCCAACCTGTGGGCTTCCATTTTTAATTTGTGGGCTTGTAATAATTTTTTCCATTTTCTTGTTGGGCTTGTAATTTAAGTTAACTTTTGGGTTTGTATTTGAGCTTAACTGTGGGATTGTCCCTATCAAAATTTTGGGTTTCAAAAATCCAACAAACAACCTAAACAAGGTTAACTGAACCTACCAACTCAGCTGGGCTTCATTAGTTTCTGGGCTTGCTGAAGTCGTTAGTGGGCCGTGTACCCAAACTCTAGGCCGAAAGTTGGGCTCTGTTTCACAACATTTCCCAAAACCCATTGCCTCACCAAAGCACAACCAAAACAGTGGGCTTATCCCAATAAGAACCAAATTTTTAATCCCATAAAAACCAAAGTTTTCAAAACCATAAAAACCAAATGTTTCCCATAAAAAACCAAATGTTTTTCATTCCCATCAAAACCAAAATTTTCCCATAAAAAACCAAAATTTTGAAAACCCATTAAAACCAAATAGTGGGATTTGTATCTTTTCAATATGGGCCAACCTCGTGCTCTCCATGAATACATGTATCCCACAATAAAAATTCCATTATCATGTATTGTCTTACCTCAAACCAATAACCCTTTTAAAATAAATGCAAGCATGATACAAATACTTCCTATATTTCGAGGGTTCGATTCTGAGAACCCCTATACTCATGTAAGAGAGTTTGAACAAATTTGTCGGACTATGCAACCTGATCATATGTCCGAAGACTCTCTGAAATTGCGTTTGTTTACATTTTCTCTAAAGGAAAGGGCCAAAACATGGTTTTACGGTTTGAGACCACAATCAATCAACACTTGGGACCAACTCACAGATCTATTTTTTAAAAAATTCTTTCCACATCATAGGACCATCGCTATTCGTCAAAGTATCAATTGTTTTGTCCAATTGGATGAGGAAACTGTTTTTGACTATTTTGAACGTTTTAATGATTTGTTGAGTGAATGTCCACACCATGGATTTGAGAAGTGGAGAACTGTCGCTATCCTCTATGAGGGATTAGACTTTAAATCTCGAGCCATGGTTGAGTGTATGTGTAATGGTGAATTTCTTGATAAAACTGTGGATGATGCATGGAAATTTTTAGCTGAGATTGCGGAGAAAACCCGTCAATGGGAATCCATTAGGGAAACTGAGACACTGCCACATGATATAGGTGATAATGAATTGAACTTTGAAAATAGCATGTTTAGTCCTTCCCATGTGTATGATATTGAATATGAACCTAATCTAGAGGAACATGAGTTGACTAATGACACCACAACTGCTAATAGGGACAAGTATGCATATTACTATGATGATGATGATGATAATGTTATGTTAGAAGAACATGTCTATGCTGAAATGTTGTGGAACCTTTGGTTTCAAATACATTAGGCTTTTCTGCCCCGACCTTCATGAATGATATTTCTTCTAATATTCCATATGCATGTGATGTTGATACTGATTTAGATATATTGTGCAATTATCCTGTGAAGAGCATGACTTAGGTAAATCTTCTGTTGACACTAATGATCCTATGCATGAAAACATAGTTGATGTGTCTGATTCCATACTTAAGCCACAATATATTGCTTCTGTTGATGATAATTTGAATATATCGGATAACCATGATTCTGAATCAGGACTTGTGCAAATTTTTTGTGATGATGAGCATGATACACATCTTGAGTGTGACTTAGATAATGCTGATGTGACTGATAATATTGATATTGTTGATCTCATGCATGTGAGACACTTAGATGTCACTTTCTTGCCTAAGTCACAATCTGATAGCCTTCCACCCAACCTAGAGTTGGTTTGTACCCATATTGTCAAACCAATTTTTCTGAGAGTCCCTAATCTAGGTTTGGAACTGTGTGCTTCCCAAGTCCTTTTGGACTATTTTGCATCTAAGTATAATATCTTTGAGGAACCACAGTTGGAATTACCATGTGTACCCGTCCCTAGCGAAGTTCATTTCGAATTAGACCTTGTGCATGATGAACCCCAAAAACTGCGAGATTTTGTTTTCAAAATTTTATCTGTTGAAAAATCCAGGTTTGGGGGTAGCTCATTTTGTTTCACAGCTTCACTTGCATGCCTATCATATTATTATTGTGTGAAGCTGTTGAAACCTCTACACTTTGTCTTTTGGGTTGATCCTCAACTCTTTAGATTGTTAGTGTATGGTGAATTTTTTGTATATAATCCAGTAGATAAAAATTTTAAAAATCCTTTTGTTCCTTTTGTATATATTTTTCTAATCCAATATGATCTCGGCTGACATATGATGGATTCTTGCCTTGAATAACGGAGTTCTAATATTGCTTTCGCCGAAATCGGGTATTCTCTTTCCTTTTTCTCTACTCAACATGATCCTCTTCATATGTTGTATTATAATTTTGTTCATATTTTGAAACATTGAGGACAATGTTTAGTTTAGGTTTGGGGGTATAGAGTAGATACCACGATAACATGTTATAATTGAAAACATAACTCCCTCTTTTTGAAAAAATTAAAAATTCCAAAAAAATTAAAAAAAAAAAAATCATAAAAATGGAGCTCATTTACCTTGAAATGTGACTCTTGTGCATATATGTAATTTTTAGGAGTCTTAGTCAAGATATTTAGGCACCCTGATTCTAGCACAATTCACATAGTGATAAGAAATTTGCACGCGCACGATCTACCAATACATGTATAGCCTCGATCTTCAAGGTGTTTGATAGGAAGTTAGATTGCCAATCACTTTAGAATACTGAATGAGACTTGACTAGCTTGTTCTTTGGTTGGCTGGGATAGAAGTTGGAGGATACGTTAAGAAAAGCAACCATATAATTTGACCGGATGCATTCGATAAGGGCCACCTCTTGCTAAGAGTCATGTAATTATGTTTTTCTTTTTGTTCATGTATCAAAAGTGTCACTATGTTGTAAAGATCAAAGTTATTTCTTACAAAAAAAAAAAAAAAAAAAAAAAAAAATTCAATCAAGTATTTATTCCATGTTTTGTCATGTTAAAGACAATATTCTCTCTTGTTCCAAAAATAAAAGAGAGTAATCAATGTAAATAAGAGTCATGTAAAGAGTCATTTTGTTGTTTCATTGTAATAAGCAAGGAGGGTGTATGCCATTGATGTACAACGCGAGTAATTGTGAAATACCTCCAACTCATTCACAATTCTCGTAAAGTCCGGACAGCTAGCTAGATTTCGACCTCGGTTCTTAGCCTGAGAAACTAAATCTTGGTGATTAGTAGTCATAACATCCGATCTTTCTTTACACATGTGTAGATACACTTTACACTCTTATCACATGTCTTTATTTGTTATCAGTGCTAGGATTGTGTCTTTGATAGCTAGATTGACATCTCCATTTTGCTGTGAGCTTAAACTGACTTGCACATGTCACATTTGATGGAATCTGAGCTTATATTTTGACCTAGAACTTTGTAGGTACGTTCTAAGCAAACCTTCACGAGACTTCACTCGTCCACTAGGGACACTTAGTGGTTTAAAAGGCTTAGTGCATACGCTAAATGCATTCGAGAGACCAGTGACAGTGGTATAGGTAGGATTTCCTTAGTTTTGTTTTACTTGAGGACAAGTAAAATTCAGGTTTGGGGGTATTTGATGAGTACTAAAAAGTGCATATTTCTATATATTTTTCTTGGCATTTAACTCATCTTTTGTGCATTAATTCTACATTTTAACCCATATTTTGTATTTTCAATGTTTTCAAGAATAAATATTTTTATTAATTAATTTTGCATTTTTAGGTAATAAATAAAGACTAGATGAGTTGCGGAGCGAAAAGTGCAAAGACACGGAGAAAGCCGGCGGAAACTCTAGAGGAAAAGAAGTGCAGAATGCGGTATGGAAGACTCAAGGATGAAAATGGGCTCACAAAGGAAGAAATTGTTCTTAAAGAAGAAGTGGGCTCAAGATTGTTTAAGCCCAAACCCATATTCTAAGCCTAAAATCAATACCCAAACCCGTTTCTCTCCTTCACCGTCATATTGAATCCATTCCATCATCCAACGGTCGCTCCATCAGAGTCCATCGAGTTTTGATGTTCCTGTCTAACACTATAACACCTAACTCCATCTTGGACCGTCAGTTTTGATGTATCTCAGATCCAACGGTCGTTCCACACCCATCTCCATCGCGCCGTTGGATCATTCCTTCATCTTTTCATCCAACATCTTCCCTTTGCTAAACATCAAAATTTGTTGAGCCCGCTCAACACCATAATCTAAAAAGCCTATACCCAAAACAAACACCACCTAACCCTAAAAAACTATCGGGCTCTTCCTTCTTCTTCCCCTCTTCTTCACTGCCTCCTCCATGTCCGCCAACACCAACTCCATGTTCCCGCTCAACCACCACCACAACCACCTCTACTAACTCTCAAATCACTCAACCACTATAACCCATCTCCACCACCATCATTACCATCTATCTAGCCACCTATTTTCTCAATTTCTACACGTTTCTCTTCTAAAACCCTAACGTGTAAAATTGATAAATTAGGTCGAGTTAGAAGAGCAATTGGAAGTAGCTAGAGACGCAGGATAAGAATAAGAGGCATGGGTCGAAGTCAGTAGCAGTTTTCAGAGATTAGGTATGAATTATTTTCATTTTTTATCAAACCCTAATTTCATAAATTGGGGATTTTGTGGGGAAAGTGATTGAATGTATAATTAGAGGCATGAGTCGAAATATTAGGACTGTTATCAGTAGGTTAGGTGAGTCAATTTCACTTTTTGGTGAAACCCTAATTTTCTGATAATTTGGGGATTTTTGGGTTTTTGCTTGCTTGTATAAATAGAAGGTGTTGGGTGTGAAATTGGGACATGCCTGGGCTAGCCAGAGCTTCACCCAAGGGGCCTGGAATAGCCAGTGCTTCCAAGTTGTTTTCAGTTCATGTTTTGAAGTCAATATAATTTCAATTTCAAATGTTAATTATGTTTGTCATGTTCTAATTTCATGTGCTAGGGTTTAGATGAAACTCTTGATTGTATGTTAAGATAGTTAGTAATCCTGTCACTGTTCTTGTAGTGCTGAAACTAAGTAGGATTGATAATTAGCTAGTTGAGTGAATGCGTCTGTGATCAGCTGTGCTGTAAGAAGACAGCTGATTCTAGGGGTGTAAGAGTGAGAGTAGCTAAGGATTCAGTCCATTTGAAGGGCTATGCTTAATTGAAGTAGGGAAGTTAGTAAACTTAGTGATCAAATGCACCTGTGATTGAGTGTGCTGTAAGAAGACACTCAATGCTAGGGGTGAACTAGAGAACTTAGGGGATTAACCTTCCACTAATGCGGATTGCTAGATGACTGGTTGAGCAAACAAGCCTGTGATCAGCTGTACTGTGAGAAGACAGTTGATGCTAGGGGTAAGTTAGTAAGATTAGTTAAGTAAATCATCCACAATCTTCCCTGAGATGAAACAAGAACATGATTGATTAGGATCTGCCTTAGTTTGGGATCAAGAAGTAGATTCAAAGACCCTAGTACCTTCATTCTATACTTCACTGCCTTTGGCTCATTGCCATTGTAACTGTCACTGCCACTGTCACTTACTGTCACTGCTTAGCTTAGGAAACTTCAACTACACACACAAGTCCCTGTGGATTCGACCCGTTCTTGCACAAACTACAACCGACACCGTGCACTTGCGGTTTAACAAGTAGGCTTTCTTTTACTCTTATTTTCACATCTATATTCGCCTACCATCTACATGTAACAAAGTAGAGTCATTCATCAAGAAGACTAACACAAAAAATGTAGGAAAAGGAGATTGTACGGCAACACATTTACAACGAACCAAACATAACAACCAAAATCATGCAAAATAAACGATGTAAAACTTGGAATAAAGAGAATCTCAAATAGATAAGTTACTCTTCTTTGCACTAACAAACTACAACCCAAATCATAGTATTAGCAACAAAATCGTGAAAATCAATTGTTGTGATGAATAAGTTAAGAGGGTGAAGAAGAAATTAAACAAAACAAACCAAAAAAAAAAAAAAGAGCATACCATACGGTTAGAGTCCTCGGAGAAAAGATAGCTAAGAAACACACCAGTTCTAGGGTTTCTTTCTATTGGAAGATTAAAAGGATACATCCATCTTCACTTTTACAAATGATTTTCTTCAGAAATTTATCTTTTGGAAGAACGCTATCACTGAATTAAAATTCAACCTAAAAAAAGTTGAAAAAGATTAGATTTTTAGTATCAAATTAACACCTAGATAAAAGGTGGAAAGTTAGGGTTGAAATTTTAAGACCTGAGTCACCTGACAGGTGATTTTCTTTTATGTTTCTTCGTCGGCACTGTTGAGAATTTGAGAGGAGGAGGATCGAAAAAAGAAAAGTAGGTTTTATGGGAGTCGGGTATAAACAGAATGGAAAAGATTATTTTGGGGATTGAGATAAACGTCCAGAAACAGCGTGGAATATCCGTACGACCCAAAATAGTCCCGGAGTTTCGCAGCTGTCCGAGAAAAAACTCCATCCGGAGATTCTCGACCGCCGGATCGGGGTCCCTGTTGAACGACGTCCATCTGATATCCTTAGCTATCATGAAGACAAACCTTATACGATTTTGTTTGCACTAACACACTACAATTTTGTTGCTGGAATCTAGGAGACCTCGCTAACAAAATGTGCAACTGATGTCGGCATTACGAACACAAAACTTATTATCTTGGTAGCTTCTATTATCTCTGCTAGTCTCCGCGTTATTTAACATGAAACAGTAAATTCGTAAAAAGAAAGTTGTATATATAAAAAGAAAACCAACTTGTTTTATAAGTGAAGTTTAAACTAAAATTAAAATTATATTTTACAACTTAGCTTCATAAGTGAAGTTTACATTTGGTGTCGGGAATTCTCATTATTTATCTCAGCTTTGTTCGCCTCTTCAAGTTTCTCTCCCGTTTTTGTTCCATTTTCAGTGCCACCTACACTTGGGTATAATTTTAAGTTATCTTGTACAGGTATGAAATTACTAAAACTAATTATTTTTTGGGCAAATTCATAAACTAGCAAGTTCTCACCCATATAATTAATAAACCAACCAGAAAAATAAAAATCTTTTATAAAGTGGCCTTTCTGTTAGATATAACAGATGGACCCACCGATTTGGTAAGCCACTTTGAATAAGTCAAAATCGGTCCGTGATATTACCATCATAACCTTACCCACTTCCAAAAGACGCGTCAGGTGTAATAGATTTTCATTTTTTCAGTTTCAGACTCTTTCTGGTTCAGTCGTCCTCTCCGTTCTGTTGAAACTAGGGTTAGGTATTAAAACGATTTTGGAACTAATTATTAGAGAAGAAAACGTTTTTGTTAAAGACAAAGATGTTAGTGATGAACCAAAGTTAATTTGGAAGAAAAAATATGGATATTTAGGATTTCAGAGACGGTTTTGATTAAGTGGAGATGAGGTACAAAGCGGGATTGAAATACTCTGAATCCAGGTGAGATTAACGGAACCCATGACTTAATATATGATGAAAATCGATGTTTTGATAGTTAATTGATCGATTGATTTTTAGGGTTTCTGTTTTTTTTTTCCTTTGTAATTAGGGTTTATTTGAAACCCAATTTTTTTTTTGTTTAATTAGGGTTTAACTTTCGTGATTGTTGGTTTGATTTTATGAATTATTGCTTAATTAGGTTTTGGAATTAGGGTTTATGTTTTTCCTCTTTCGTAATTAGGGTTTAATTAAAATTAGATGTTATTTGTTTAATTAGGGTGTAATTTTCGTGATTGATTGATTGATTGATTAGAGTTTATTATGGAGATTTTAGGATTTATATATGATTTCTTTTCATTTATGTTGCAGTAAGTTCATATTGAGGAATATCAGTGTATATGTGGAGCCTAAGAATGAAACTTTGGTATTTCCTGATTTCCATCGAGATGAAACAAAGTTGAGGATGCTTGAGTATATGGTATATGCGCGTTTGTCTTTGGATGTCAAAGAGAATTTTAATTTATATTGGTTTAAGGATCCATGTATGTCAGAGCCATTGTTAAACAATAATGATTTTGATAATTTTTGGGAGGACTCTTATGTGAATGATGAGGGGTGTATATGTTTGTGGATGGGATGAAGGATACAGTGTTTGGGACTCCAAAAACTACACCAAAAAAGACAGTTAGTAAGAAAACTACACCTAGAAAATCCCCAAGGCTAAATAATGTGGATAAATCACTAGAAGGTGTATCACGAAAGTGAGTTTCATGGAATTGATACAACAAGATGAAGAGGTACCCATTTCCAAACATTCTCATGTTGGTAGCAGTAGATACAGTCAGTCAACACCTGTCCAAGCTATTGACCTTGATGATGATGTATTTGATGTTGGACATTGGGTCAAAGCTACAAATAAAGTTAACTTTGTTGAAGATTTAGAGAATATTCATATAGAAAACATCAATATAGATGAATGTCACCCAGTTGAGGATCCAGATGCTCCTCCATTATATGACAGTGATGAAGACATTGAGCAAGAAGAAGAAGAAGAAGAAGAAGAAGAAGAAGAAGAAGAAGAAGAAGAAGAAGAAAAAAAGAAAAAGAAAAAGAAGAAAAAGAAAAATACAAAGATATATTTCATTTATTTTATTAATTCAGAGTTATTGTGTGGTACTGATGGTAATCCCGAATGTGCAGGCAAGGGTGTGGTGAAAGACCAGCTTACATGGATAAATTTGATGAAGATTTTGGTGAGTGCATGAATGGTGACCATGAAGTTGATATATTCCCTGAAGAAGAGGTATTTATTCCAGTAGATCCCACCAAATTGGAAGTAAAAACTAGATTTGAAAGTAAATATGCATTTAAGAAACATCTTAGAGGTTATTGAGTTGCAAATAGGTGCCAATTTAAGTTGGATAGATGAAAAAGTGGGGGTCTAACAATACCACCCAATATTTCGCTTAGCAATCTGTATGAACTAACTCCGAAATACTTTGCTAGAGAATCAACTAGACAGTTAGACTCAATCTAGATAAAAGTATCTCAAGGAGTTAATATCTCTCTCTTGATTTGATTTTTACTCAAGATAAAAACAATAGCGAGTCTTTATCAAATACAAGGAATAACTTGGACGGTACCAAAGACCAATGTCCAAGTGTTAATCAATGAAATCAACAACCACAAGGTCGGATCTCTAATCGATTAAACTTTAACGCACAACCTGTATTATTTCAATTATAAAGATAAACAATATAATGCGGAAAATGAAATAACACAGACACCAGAAATTTTGTTAACGAGGAAACCGCAAATGCAGAAAAACCCGGGACCTAGTCCAGATTGAATACACACTGTATTAAACCGCTACAGACACTAGTCTACTCCAAGCTAACTTCGGACTGGACTATAGTTGAACCCCAATCAGTCTCCCACTAATTCAAGGTACAGTTGTACTCCTACGCCTCTGATCCTAGCAGGATACTGCGCATTTGATTCCCTTAGCTGATCTCACCCACAACCAAGAGTTGCTGCAACCCAAAATCGCAGATTTGATAATAAACAAATCTGTCTCACACAGAAAAGTCTATCAAAGGATAAATATGTATCCCACAGAAAAACCCTAGGTTTTTGTTCCGTCTTAAGATATGAAATCAAGGTGAACATGAACCAATTGATAATCCGTTCTTATATTTCCAAAGAACAGCCTAGATTAATCAATCACCTCTCAACAGTCTTACTTGAATACACAAGAGGACGTCGAGGAATCACAAACAGTGAGACGAAGATGTTTGTGACTTCTTTATCTTGCCTATCGGAGAACTCTCACGATATCAAGCCAATCAAAGATTGTACTCGTACGATAGAAGATGCGATATAAGATCACACAACTACGGTAAAAGTAGTATCGGTCTGGCTTCACAATCCCAATGAAGTCTTTAAGTCGTTAACCTGGTTTTAGAGAAGAAAACCAAAGGTTAGAGGAGATCGACTCCAGAGAGCGCACTAGTATCACACAGACGTGTGGGGATTGGTTTTGCCCAATTCTAGATGTCTCTTATATATAGTCTTTAAATCAGGGTTTTGCCTTAGTTACAAAGCAATTAATATTCATTGTTAGATGAAAACCTGATTTAGATTCAAGCTAATATTTCTCAACCGTTAGATCGAAAACTTAGCTTGTCACACACACTTGAGATATACGTTTACTAGGTTTGTGAAAACCGTGCCCAAACGTGTATGTTGGTTCAGCATGGTAACCCAAAAGGTCAACCATATGAGTATTTCATATTAACCATGTTCTTCTTAACCATAACTAGTTCAATTGACTCAAATGAACTAGTTATAAAGTTGTTCAATTGCTATGAGATCTTATGTAACTACACAAGACACAATTGAAACAAAAATGATTCGATTCGATTGAATCGGCTCATGAACTTTATATCCACGGTTTGCATACTGCATTCCTTAGTAATTTAAGTTTCATGTTCAGAGCATATCTTTAGATCATAACCCACTCAAGTACGCAAACAAGTTCGCGGACTTAAGACAACCGGCAGAGTTTTCCAAACTCAGCAGAAAATCTCGGCAAGGAGAATTCCGCCAGTTCACGGACTAGGTTCGCGGACTGAGTTTGCGGACTAAACACGCAAACGAGTTTTTGGAAAATCCCAGCAGAAATTCTCGGCAAGAGAACTTCCGTCAGTTCGCGGACTGAAGGCAAACTGAGTTCGCGGACTTGGAAAAGCCAATTCCTCTGGTTTCTCTCAATCAACAAAGTTCGCAAACTTCGGATTAAGGAATAGGACTTATGCACATATGTGTTTCCACACAATGCTTATATCCATCATTGGTTATATAGACCTAAACTCTCATTCCAACCATTGAAACATTCTTAGAGGACGTTATATAGTTGTTACACTATTTCTCGTCAAAGCGATTTTCAAAGTGATTGAAACAATATGACTTTCGTCACTAGGTGAAGATAAACCCGATCAAACAAAACGCTTTACCAACACATGATTTCGAGATATAGATAGGCGAGATATACTCGTCTCGAAATATAAAATGTGTATGATCTAGTCTATATAGCATATGACTTTTGTCTCATAAGAAGTAGGAGATATAAGAGATAGACTTTTGAGTGATATATAAGTTCAAGTCTCTACATACCTTTTTGTTGATGAAGTTCCACGGTTCCTTGAGTAGATCTTCGTCGTTGTATGATGAATCACCATGAAGTCCTTGAGCTCCACTACACTTTTCTATCATAGTCCTAGACTAAGCTATGTAGACTAGAAATCAAGACTCATAGTTTTGATCGCTAACATTGACAAACATGCTTGAGATAGCAACGCATGCGATGTCGACCGAGTAATGCTCTAACAATATCCCCCTTTGTCAATTTTAGTGACAAAACTATTAATACATATGGAATACAAAAAAGATAAACTTTAGTGGCTCCTATTCCATAGTCTAATCTTCAACGTTCCCTGAAATCTTCGTCCTTCCAAGTACTCCAATGATCCCAAAGGTTGTAAGTTTAGCATCACCGTTGTTGAAGATCCGTAGCTATAACAATGAAATAAATCGAGATTCTCGATCATTATTATACAATGACATAGTATTATTATGTAACATCAAAATCCAATTGCATCACGACTTTAACAATAATACTACGGTGATATGTATCACTCCCCCTTAGTCAATACTCCATCTCACATGGAAACCACTCCCCCTTACACAATGATCCGAAAACCATATGTATATGTAGTAGAACTATACATTAATTCTCCCCCTTTTTGTCAATAAAATTGGCAAAGGTACAAGAACGGGTTCCTAATGAAATTTCCGAGAAGAGACGTTTCATAGACTAAAAGAAAAAAATACATACCAACTTAATTTAGATACAATCATAAAGCCGAAGCTAAATGCATTCATCAAGGAGTTTTAAGATACAAGATAACCCCTATAAAATTCCACAGCCGCACACCCTGCAAGATATTACCATTAAGCACAAGTTCAAAAGAACTCTCCCCCATTTGATGTCATTCCTGAGAGAACAACAAGAGCGACCTTAATTTAGAAGGAAAAGAAGGATTTTTAATTGGACACCAAAAACCATAGGAAAATGATTTTCTATATCCAAAACTCAATCAAATTAATCACAAGTAAACCCATGATTAATTTAATTGGAATACGCAACTAAATCAAACCACAAAAGTGATCAATTTAATTGATTGTGCTCAACATAAGTAAACTTACGGAGCTACGACTAAGGTAATCATACTAAGATGACTAACTTAATCGTTCACATACTCAAAATAAGGAAAACCTTACGGAATATACGACTACATCAACCAATAAAACATAGTTAGTATAGCCGTTCATATACTCAACACAAGAACTTATGGAATATATGAAAACTCAACTAGACTATTACAAGAGAACCCATAATTAATCTAATTGGAATACAAACAACCAAACTAATCACGAAAGTAATCAATTTAATTGTCAAAAGTTTTGCTCGACAAAAGAAGACTTTCGGAGCAAATAACTAAATAACCAACCAAGATGATTAATTTAGTTCATAATGCTCAACATATAGCATCTTATGGAACAACCAACAAAGACAATAAGAATAATCGACTTAGTTGTATCGTGCTCAATATAAGACACACAATGGAGCCTTCACGGTAATACAAAAAGGATGGATCGAAGAAGATCAATACCGCGGAATACATACAAGGATCTATTCTATCTTTCCATCACTATATGCATAATGACATAATATACTTTATCCTTGTCACACAAAAGATTTTATCATATTTTCCATCAAGTAAATGACTGCATAGGCATAAATTTTGTATTTTTCAAAAGTCCATTCGTCCTTTCATCAATACGAAAACCAATTCATGAACGACTTTACTTTTGACAACATATGGGACCTTCAAGTTCACGGACGTAAACAATACATATCCCATAAAAATATTGCAATATCACAAAATCATAAAGATTAATACTGCAATAACACCATCCTCCAAATATTTTTAGAATTTAAAACCAATAAACCTAAAAAATAAACATAATAAGATGAAAACAAAATAGCTATGTGTAGTCACAATCTTCGCTACTCAAAACGCTAGTTATTCTTCCAACTAATCCAAAAGAAAACTTACTAGGTAACCTCAGTTTTCCTTGATGATTTCATACCTCTGAAATGGTCCATCAAAATAGGAGTCACTGATATCCTTGATCCTGTTGACTGTAGAAACACCATGTTCAAAAGTTAGAATGTTGACTTTTCGATCAATAGTGCGAGCATAATGGTGAGCCTTTGCGCAGTCAAGGATAACTTTTTTTTGATTCCTGATCAAGATATTCTGAGTACCAAGGATTTTTTCCTGTCCATCAAAAATCTGGTTCATCTGCAGTTGAAGGTTAGCAAGTTCGTTCTTGACTTTATTTTGAACACGAATTAGATCTTTGACAGATTCTCCAATCTAAGAGTTATACTCTTTTCTTTCAACCATCTTCTTCAAAATAAAATCTTGACCAGAAACACATCCTTTGAGATCATCCTCAACCATAGGGTTAATTTCTTCTTTGGTAACAAATTCCATAAAGTTCCTTTTCTGAAGAATAAAGAAACACATATAAGACTTATATATATGTTCGTGAGTACCCTAGATGGAAACCCTAAAGTTTCTTGAGGAGACACAGACGTTTGTGGACCAGCCAAAGTACAAATGTCCAAAATTAGGAAAACTGCATACCATGCTTTCAAAGATTCTTTATCTCCAAAAGATCATAGTGACAAAGTAAAGAAGTACTAACAACATAACATCATAAGTTATACAAACTGGAGAAAAACAGCACAATACTTGAGCATCTCACAAATCCTCATTCTTGTATCTCTCAAGTTAGACACAAGAATAAACTTGCTGCTACTAGGTAGCAGAGGGAAACACAGTCTCACCATAGGTTCTGAGAGAATAACAGTTATTTCCTCCAGGATATCTGAACTTAGCATTTCTTGTCCTTACTTGGCAGTTTCCAGATACAGGAGAACATCTAACAGTCCCTCTGGGAATCACAGGTGAGGAATCTTTCTGATAACAAAGTCTAGGACCTCTAGAAATGGGTTCTAGGGGATTTTCCGAAAATGGTCTCCATACACTAGACTTAAATTTACCAGAGTTTTTCTTATAAGCACAGGACATGCTTTCATAGGTAGTATGATTTATACCACTAGGATTTACCAGTGTCCTGTAATGATTTCTAGGAGAGAGATCACTCTTATAAGATGCCCGGTTCCGTGTGGAAGCGAGGTTCACTGCAACAGTCATCTGACTATTTACTCCATTGACAGTAAAAAGAAACAATTTGTGAAGTTTAAAGACTTGTTTCTTTCTGGCAAAACAATGAATAGCATAGTGATTTCCTTTTCAACAGAAGGTACAGGTTCGTGGAGGAGAAGCAACATCAGATACTTGTTTAGACTTCATAGAAGTCAGAGAAGATTGCAAGTTACTAAAACCCTTTTTAACACAATCTTCATCTGGAGAAGATTTCATTATGTACGTGAGAATTAGTTTGTGCAGAAGAATTTCTTCTTAAGACAGAGTTTTCCTTTTCCAAGGATTTACACCGTCCATGGGCTAGAGCAAGTGATGCTTCAAGTTTCACTTTCTCAACACGAAGTTTGTCTAGATCAGATGAATGCGTCTTGATCAAACATTTTTATCTAATTGAGCCTTCTTTAACCAGCTTTTCAAGATCACAAATATTTTCACGCTGTTGATTGTTTTCTTGAAGAAGTTTCTCAATTTCCTTATAGAATGACCCTATAATGTTGTAGAGTACCTGTTCACGATCAATAGACTTCTCGAATTCATCAAAGAGCTGTACATGATCCTTGAGATTAACAAACTCTGTAGAATTTTTTAAAATTCTGGTGAGCTCCATTTCAGCTTTAACCATTATGTCCAATGTCTCATTGGAGGAAGAGTGGCTGACACAAGATGAGACAATCTTCCTACCTCGGGATTCGGAATAATCAGCTAAGGAGTGATCCTTTGAGGTATTTCCGAGACACTTGACAAAGTTGACAGCTTTATGAGGCATTTTGGTATGCGTATGAGATTCCGTCCACAAACTCATATTGCCACAAACACAGACTTATAAGGTCTTTAACGTGTTTGCCTGCTCTGATACCAATTGAAAAAGCGGGGGTCTAACAATACCACCCAATATTTCGCTTAGCAATCTTTATGGACCAACTCCAAAATACTTTGCTAGAGAATCAACTAGACAGTCAGACTCAATCTAGATAAAAGTATCTCAAGGAGTTAATATCTCTTGATTTGATTTGATTTTTACTCAAGCTAAAAACAATAACGAGTCTTTATCAAATACAAGGAATAACTTGGACGGTACCAAAGACCAATGTCCAAGTGTTAATCAATGAAATCAACAACCACAAGGTCGGATATCTAATCAAATAAACTTTAACGCACAACCTGCACTATTTCAATTATAAATACAAACAATATAATGCGGAAAATGAAATAACACAAACACAAGAAATTTTGATAACGAGGAATCCGCAAATGTAGAAAAACCCCGGGACCTAGTCCAGATTGAATACACACTGTATTAAGACGCTACAGACACTAGCCTACTCCAAAATAACTTCGGACTGGACTATAGTTGAACCCCAATCAGTCTCCCATTAATTCAAGGTACAGTTGTACTCCTACGCCTCTGATCCCAGCAGGATACTGCGCACTTGATTCCCTTAGCTGATCTCACCCACAACCAAGAGTTGCTGCAACCCAAAATCGCAGACTTGATAATAAACAAATTTGTCTCACACAGAAAAGTTTATCAAAGGATAAATCTGTCTCCCACTAGAAAAACCCTAGGTTTTTGTTCTGTGTTAAGATATGAAATCAAGGTGAACAGGAACCAATTGATAATCCGGTCTTATATTCCCGAAGAAAAACCTAGATTAATCAATCTCCTCTCAACAGTCTTACTTGAATATACAAGAGGACGTCGAGGAATCACAAACAGTGAGACGAAGATGTTTGTGACTTCTTTATCTTTCCTATCGGAGAACTCTCATGATCTCAAGCCAATCAAAGATTGTACTCGTACGATAGAAGATGCAAGATCAGATCACACAATTACGATAAAAGTAGTATCAGTCTGGATTCACATATCCCAATGAAGTCTTTAAGTCGTTAACCTGGTTTTAGAGAAGAAAACCAAAGGTTAGAGGAGAATCGACTCTAGCGAGCGCACTAGTATCACACACATGTGTGGGGATTGGTTTTGCCCAATGCTAGATGTCTCATATATATAGTCTTCAAATCAGGGTTTTTCCTTAGTTACAAAGCAATCAATATTCACCGTTAGATGAAAACCTGATTTAGATTCAAGCTAATATTTCTCAACCGTTAGATCGAGAACTTAGCTTGTCACACACACTTGAGATATACGTTTACTGGGTTTGTGAAAACCGTTCCCAAACGTGTACGTGTATGTTGGTTCAACATAGTAACCCAAAAGGTCAACCATATGAGCATTTCATATTAACCTTGTTCTTCTTCACCATAACTAGTTCAATTGACTCAAATGAATTAGTTAGAGAGTTGTTCAATTGCTATGAGATCTTATGTAGCTACGCAAGACACAATTGAAACAAAGATGATTCAATTCGATTGAATTGGCTCATGAACTTTATAGCCACGGTTTGCATACTGAATTCCTTAGTAATTTAAGTTTCATGTTCAGAGCACATCTTTAGATCATAACCCACTCAAGTACGCAAAAAAGTTCGCGAACTTAAGACAACCGACAGAGTTTTCCAAACTCAGCAGAAAATCTCGGCCAGGAGACTTCCGCCAGTTCGCGGACTAAGCATGCAGACGAGTTTTTGGAAAATCCCAGCAGAAATTCTCGTCAAGAGAACTTCCGTCAGTTCGCGGACTTGGCAAAACCAATTCCTCCGGTTTCTCTCAATCAACAATGTTCGCAAACTTCGGATTAAGGAATATGACTTATGCACATATGTGTTTCTACACAATGCTTATACCCATCATTAGTTATATAGACCTAAACTCTCATTCCAACCATTGAAACATTCTTAGAGGACGCTATATAGTTGTTACACTATTTCTCATCAAAGCGATTTTCAAAGTGATTGAAACATTATGACTTTCGTCACTAGATGAAGATAAACCCGATAAAAGCAAAATGCTTTACCAACACATGATTTCGAGATATAGATACGCGAAATATACTCGGCTCGAAATATCAAATGTGTATGTTCCAGTCTATATAGCATACGACTTTTGTCTCATAAGAAGTAGGAGATAGAAGAGATAGACTTTTGAGTGATAGATAAGTTCAAGTCTTCACATACCTTTTTGTTGATGAAGTTCCACGGTTCCTTGAGTAGATCTTCGTCGTTGTATGATGAATCTCCATGAATTCCTTGAGCTCAACTACACTTTTCTATCCTAGTCCGAGACTTAGCTATGTAGACTAGAAATCAAGACTCATAGTTTTGATCACTAACATTGACAAACATGCTTGAGATAGCAACGCATGCGAGGTCGACCGAGCAATGCTCTAACAATAGAACTACTCCCACTAGAATTAAGTCTGAGTATAAGTTTAAAAAAGAACATGACTATCATTGATTTGTGTATGCTAGCAATAAGGTGGGTGAGAAGACCTTTGGCCTTAGGAAAGTGAATTTGGAACTCACTTGTCCGGGGTATCACAAAAATAGGAATAGATCTGTTGATCCTCATTTTGTAAAAGATTTTGTGCGTGATCAGTTAAAGAATAAGCCTAAAAAAGTTGTTCCAGACCCTTATAAAATCAAGGAAGACTTCTTAGCTGAAAAGAAAGACAATATACCATATCAGTGTGCATGGAAGGCTAGGAACTGCATTTTTATCTTTGATTTGCAGTTACTTTTGTTGCAGGTTTGATTATGCAGTGGGCGGTTTTTGAAGAAGTGACCAACTTCTCCACAAGCATAAAACTCATTCTCTACTGGTAACTTCACCTTCTTGCGTTTGACAGGATCAATTGCATCTTCGAACCATTCAAAGTATAGACAGGTTGGAATTGAATACTTCAAAAACATCTGTCCATTTGTTTCTTTTGTTTTTGAGCACAATAATTTCCTTATACCATTAGATGTTGCTGCTACTGCTAAAATTTGGCTCATCTCTTTATATATGTTTGCGTTTATTGCAGGTTTTTGGGATATTTTTGAGCTATTTGATAGTAGAAACACTAGGGTTCTTCTCTGCAATAAGACCTACTTTATTTGAAGTTGACCTGAAGAAGAAGACCGTTATCATAAGGGGCGAATCTGATCCCTTGAATTTTTAACAGGTCGATTGATGACACATGTCAATCCGACCGTTACAGAGGTTCCACATGCTCTTCAGGTGAAAAGGTTCACCGAGTTGACTCGAAGCTGTTTTGGATACGGACTCAGTCAAGGGTTAAGTAGTCTTTTACCGAGCATGTTAACTGCCAAGTGTACAGATAACTGTTGTCCCATTTTTTGAAAACAAATGGGATGGAAAAATGTCAATATCGACCACTTTATATAATGATTCAAAATAACGACCACTTTCTTAAATATAGGCCAAAAAGTTGGCCACTTTATTAAAAAGGCCTTTTTTTTCATGAGGAATGTTACCTGAATATAAATTACTGAAAAGTTCTTTAAATGCAAATATTTTTAACCATTTTCAAACTTTGACATGATGTTGTTATTGAAACAATTTTGGCAAGTAGATTCCAACATTATGTATGATGTTCTTTTATGTGAGCAGATTCAATAATTGTATTAATGTCAAGCCTCAAAGAAACATAAATTGAGCAAGTAAAATTAGTTTACGCTCGATTAATTAAGAAATTAGAGTACATCATGTATTTCTACTTCTAATCATGGTCATGTATATAAAAGCTTAAAATAATTTTTATATTAAATTCGTGTGTATCAAGAGAACTATGATTCCAACGGACTTCTAAGGAACTTCGTTGCACTCACTCGTCATCATTGACTTGGATGTTCCAAATCCTGAGTTCAACCCCTTCATAGTCATAAACAAAACTTTGATATTTCTACCTGATTTGTCTCATTAGATACCTGGATAATGTGTGCCTTACTTTCTTTGAAGAAAATAACAGAGACCAATATCTTAATTCCCAATAATCAACAAATGTTACTTATGTTTTCCATATAATCAATTAACGGAAAATTAGTTTGAGAAAAAAGCATATACCCTTTATTTTAATTTATTTATATATGCAACCGTATCTAATGAAAATCAAAACTTTCAGGATCTCTTGACATCAAACAGTTAATCTATAATATAGTTAGTGTTGATGGTGGATTTTAGTTCAGGGCTAAAATTATAAAAGCCAAATCTAATACGCTGACATCCTGCAGAGGATAAGGCTATCTGAGTGATGAATACTTCTTCACTTTAGTAATTCACCTAGAATGGAGCATGTGGCAACAATCCCAGTATTCTATGAATTAAATACACAAAATTCATCCAGCTTGGAGCATGTGGCAACAATCGCAAATACCCTGTGAATTTTTAGCATTATTTGTAATACATGATTAGCCTTGTGTTTCTTGTGCTGTTCCCGCAGAACTCTCATTATTGGTGCGGCATGACGACTGAGTGTTGTTCTCAGCAGAGTAACACGAATCTCCAAGTGTCAATAGTGAGGCATGCACGAAATACCTGTACAAGCTACATCTCTCGGTGTGTTATACTAGCCCGATTGAGCATATTTAATTCCCCAAGGGCAATTTGGACTGTCCATGTCAGTCTCATAAACAATCACGACCACGCAAGTTGGTCGCATGATTTAACCAGCCTAGACGATCCTCAGCAGGAGCAGGCTACCACCTTAATGACCACCAGCGGGCCCGTTTTTGCGCTGGTCGGTCGAATACATACCACGCCTCCCAAACAACCACCGAAGGCCAGCCTAAAGTACAATGGTTGGGCTGGTGTGGAGCAGCTTGGAAAAGCTTGAACGCACAAGACTGCCAATGTCGGTCTCAAAACAGATCGCGGTCGTCCAACTTCGCCCGCAGGGTTGGAAAAGCGTTGTCCTGCACATCAGCGGGCCCCCTTTTTACTTACTTGACCGACCTTCTCACGACCTAGCCAGGGAGGAGAAAACGCTTGCTTGAAGTTCGGCTGGCGTGATGCTTTAAGGGTCACAGGAAAGTCCACTAGTGTCTTAAATTGATCACAACCATCCAACTTCACCGACATGTTTGGATGGCTTAGATCAAGCCTATGACCGTGGGACAAGTACACACGTGCTCACCACCGGATCAATGTGGGTCCCACATGGTCGACCTTCCCAAAGGAGGAACATAGATTGCCAAACCGTTAGGTTGAAGTCGTGTACACACGACCGATCCAAAACCCTAATTAGGGTTTTCGGCATGTTACATGTGTCGCTAATTGATCACGAGCGTCCATATTCGCAAGCATGGATGGAGGGTGTAGATGTAGACTTAAACGGTTCCGAGCATGTCAACATGATCACCGTGGTCCCATCTACACGCATGACCGATCGACCAAGGCCAATCATGGCTGAACGTCTCGAAACGTGCGCCTGAAGTAAGCATGTCGTGCGACTTCCAACTCCTTTGCGTCAACGGATTTTTGCCGCAAACCGATCTCAACCACTCAACTTTGCCGGATAAATTGAGTGGCTTAGATCACATCTTCATGGGACAGTGAGGTACAGACGTGTACACCGACAAGACGTCTAAACGCATGCTCATCGGTCCTGCCAAAAACGTCTCCCATGCTTGGACTCGACCAAGCTGAAGAGTGATGCTTGCACACCTCTTCAAAACCCTAAAACTTCATCATCGGTCGCAGATGAGCGTCATATATCATCTCGTCCGTCCAACTCTACCATCTTGGTTAGGAAGCCCAGGCTAGGAGTTAGTTGGCCAATAAGGTGTCGTGGTGATCATCATCCATCACTCTACCACATCATGTGATCGGCCAAGGGAGGGCTTGCCTATGTAGCCTCCAAACGATCACTTGAAGGTAGCGATGCGTGCAACTGTTTTGAGACGCTTAATCCGCGGCTTACTCTGATAAGCTTTAAAACAGCGATGCTTCATGCATATTGAATATATTCGATGCATTACATGCATAGAATACACACGATATTTCATAAATATCGGTTTCCAAAATAACTTAGTTATTTAACCTAGCACCGTATGCTACCTTCTGTGGGTCCCACGATCCACACAATCAAGACATCAAGCATGTCACAAATTAGGAGATACATATCGGGGTATTGGTATGGCGGTTTACAGCGTGCAGCGTGCAACGCGCCGTCACAAGAACGTGTCAGGAAGACATGGACGGTTAGTAATGATGGGAGAAGTGGGCAAAGACTGATCGTCTGACACTAACACGACTCCACTACTCCATCACTCCACTTCCCACGAGAGATGAGGGTTAGGCTCAATGACTTGCATAAATAGGTTCTCCTCCCTATTTCCAAAAAACAGACAAGACAGAAACCAAGTGTTGATACAACGTATTCAAACACACCGAGCTTTGCTTACATTATTGCAAGCCAGTTCGGTATTCTGGTACAAGTCAAAAACATCCAACACCTTCACGATCTCAACACCTTCTTCGCTTCCTTCCCTAAGATCAACCCCGTCTCCTTCACTTTGTGACCGAAACAAGTCTGGAACGACCATTTCTTGGTTTAGGCCAGAATTGTACAGATTGATCTTTCGAATCAAAAGCACTCCCGTGCAGTGCATTTGTTTAAGGTTTAGATTCATTTCTCATCCACACACCCCAAATTACCAAAACCAGCAGAAATAGTTTTCACCCATAAACAGTTAGATAGTATAAATACACACCATATACCTTATAAAGCTTTCTTTTAGCTTTTTCCAACCCACCGATACCCTCTCATGAAACATTAGGCACTTCAATAACCTGAAAATTAAATATTTGCTATCGCTCACAATTAGTACCTCTACTATCTCTTAGGAAACAAACAATATATATTGTACCCTATGGAACCTTATGGAGAACTTGAAATAATCTTCCACAAATGATGACCTATTTGATAACATTTTTTAGAATCTGAGATCCTTACTTACGAAAAACTACTATCTCAAAGCCACATGAAACTTAGATGTCTAGACAGTAAAATACACGACAATACAGTGCCGACAAAGAATCTACAATGAGATTATGAAAGGTGTAGCGTAGTAATGGAGGAAACACGACTCTCTAATCTAAATTGTCTTCCTTTATCTTCTTCCACATAAATCCATTGTGGTCATCTACTAAATTCCATCATACATATCAATTACACTATATGGTTCATATTAAATAAACCTTAATCCAAATTAATCGAAATAAATGTGAACGATGTTAATAGTTGAAAATTTGGAAACGATCAAACTGTAGATAAGAAAACAACCATGTCTTTATGATTTAATGGTAGAATATAACCAAAACCGAATAAAATAGAACGATAATTGAAAGGGGCCTCCAGAGTCTCTTAAGGTGACATTATTTGAATACAGGGAAATTGAGAGGGGCCTCCAGGAAGTCAAATCAAATAATTAATAAGAAAGCAAAAAAATATAGGATAAAACAGCGTGCTAAGTGAATTCTCAGACGACTAATATACATGATATGGTTTGGATTGCTAGATTTAAAGCTATCCATTGAATTTAAAACAATAATTTGGAGTGTAGGATTAACGTCTTAGATCAACTCTCACCCATAAATAATTAGCGACCACATTGGGAGATTAATCTCTCGGTTGTGAAGTCAATTTCTTCAATACCAATTCAATTTTATTGATTTCGAATATGGTGGATCTTAGGTCTGGATCAGCAACCAATCCTGACGGTACTAGCGCTGACAACACTCTCGGTGTTGATATCCCAGGTGTCACCGTGCATCCAGTCAATACCATCAATGTATCTCGTGGAATTATTTCCTCTACTACCAGCACCAGCGGAGAAGGAGGAGATATTCTATTGGGCGCGACACCTCCTATCACCAGAGCCAGAGCTGCCGCAAACCCTGGCATCTCTTCAAGTGTAACGCCTCCAGCCGTCACCAGAGCAACTTCCACTCCTCCATCGGGACGAGGAGCTGGAGGAGCCAGAGGAGGAAAACCCCTTATTACCATAGTGGATTTGATGGAGAGACAAGAAATCCTTGCTAAGGCACAGACAGACATGGCTACAACTCAGGAAGAGGTACTCACTTTTCTTAAGACATTAACTGATCGATTGTCACAAGATCCGCGACAGCCTCTAGAGCCAACAAGGAATGCATTCAACGCACCTGGAGAAGGTACTTCAGCGGCGCGGGCCTACATGGGCCTGATCAAAGAAGCGATAAACGACATACTCGATCTCCTCATCAAGATGACATCAGATATGAGCGGTCGTGTCATGGAGACTCCAACACTGGGGATTGATCCTCCCAACGATCCTACTCAAGTCAATAGTTTCACTATGAACCAAAGGCCGATGGATCAGGAATCAGTTTCTCTAGTGGAAAGTTTATGCGAATTTTTACACCTCCCGAAGAATCAGCGGGCGGAGACGTTTGCTGCAATCAACCAGAGGAAGGTCACAACCGTGCCCTACATGTTACCGCACGCATCAAGGATTCAGAGTTCAAGAGGTCCATTGTCGACACAGGAGCGTCTTCGAATGTGATTATTCTCAAGACTCTCAGGACAGCCAAGGTTCGCCCAGGAAAGATCGTACGAAAGCCTACTACGATGACAGACTTCGAGGGAAACCAAACCAACGCGTACGGGTATGTCAACCTGAATTTATCTGTAGGGACCGTCCAGTCAAAGATGAAATTCGAAGTCATAGGAAAAGAGCCAGACTACCACATGATATTGGGGAGACCGTGGCTTCATGACAGTAGGATTGTCCCTTCGACATATCACCAGTGCCTGAAGACTCTGCTGAATAAAGAAGTCGTTCGTATCCCTGCATCGCTGTCTCCCTATGCACCGATATGTGGAGTGGAATTGTTTGAACCAAGAGAATCTCTGCAGGAAGGATCAGACAAAGTTCATTGCATCCCACTCCTCACGTGGGCGTCGATTCAGGAGAAGGACCGACTCGCATCATTGAGGGCTAAGCCCCACAATGCATCTTTGCTGACAACGCGTTCTTCTTCATCCAGTGAAGCCGCAACCCATGCTCACGCTAAAAGGGAACGAAATTTTGTGGAAAGTCGTGACCAAAAAAGGAAAACCGTATACTGACGCCGCTGTTAGAAGTGAGTAGGAGAGACTGTTACCCAGTCTCCCAGCCCAACGGAATGCTACAACAACGATCCACAGGAAGAGGTGTTGGATGCTCCACGACAGCTGCAAGACGACACCAACTCCACAACTGATGAGCTCGAAATCGTTAACATCGGGAATGAGGAATCTCCTAGGATGTATCCACCAGCTCAACCTTATGTACGGATGAACGCACGAAGCTTGTACAACTTCTCAAAGAATACCAGGACATATTCGCTTGGACGTATGAATACATATTCGCTTGGACGTATGAATAAATGCCCGGTCCAGATGAAAAATTGGTCACCCACCGTCTACATGTCATACCTGGAGTCAAGCTGATCAAGCAATCTCCGAGGCAATTCAGGCACGAGGCATAAGAGCAAATCAAGACTGAGATTTAGAAGTTGCTTGGTGCTGGCTTCATTAAGCTTATCCATCATCGGACCTGGTTGGCTAATGTGGTCCCGGTGAAAAGAAAAACGGACAGATCAGGTGCTTGAACAAATGTTTCCCCAAAGGAGATTTTCCTTTACCTAACATTGACATGTTAGTAGACTCCATCAGTGGACACGACATTTTCTTCTTCATGGATGGATATAGCGGGTACAATTAGATAAGGATGTACAAGCATGACGCAAGTAAGACAGCTTTTCGAACTCCTCTCGGAAATTTTTATTATACTGTAATGCCATTTGGTTTAAAGAATGCCGGTGCAACGTATCAACGCTCTATGACGGAAATCTTCCACTGGAGCCGATACCTCAAGGGAGTAGCCTCAAGAAGATAATGATGTATGCGCGTCATGTCGAGAAAGATCCAGGAGAATCACTCTATCATACGATGGTGCATGTCTATCGTGCTATGTTGGAGAATCTGCGCTTTTGGTCATCCTCTGGACTTCGTGAAGCTGTTGAACGCTCATCTACAACAACATCTTCCCTGCTAGAAAGAACCAACAAGAGGAAAGCCACCGAGATACAACATCCTGTGCGTCCAAAATTTGCAACTTCAACTCTAGTGCCACATGAACGACTGCCAAAATGATGAAACGACGTCCAAGATATTCCATATTTGGATCGACGGTAACTACATCAATGAGAGACGCTTTCAGAATTTGTCTCCCGTGGAAGAAGTAGTTGCGTTACCAGAGGAAATTGTACCTGGGACTTAAGAGGTACATACAGATCCTCCATGTCAAGAGCTTCATCATATTTGCAGAACCTATTAGTTAAGTCATTCGCATGAAGGAACTTCCCTAATCCTCAAAGACACGATCCAAAGATGATAATGGCAAAGGAGTATGACTGGGGACTGCTTAGCACTGCCCATATCAAAGATGGTGAATTTAGAGAGATACAAGCACGCTATCATTATGATTCCAAGATGTCCAAAGACGAGGATATACTCAAGTGAGCAGACGTAAAGACGGCCTCATGAACCTAGCGTGACAACATCCATCAAGTCAAAAGCTCAGTGGATACTCGTGGGCAGGGGGACTGTCTCCCTCTTCTATATTCCATGAAGAAACATCAAGAAAGCCATCGGTTCCAGCTTCTCCCTCTAATAACGAGACAATCTCTACCATTGTATATATGAAGGGTGCCAAGTTCGTGCAAGTTGTCACCACGCCTCTCCGTGCTAGTCTCTTCTGATCACAGCTGCTGCCAATAACCGTTGTTGCTCGTCGATTGATACCATCCAGAGCTTCACCATATCAACGACCACTACGTACAAAAGGTAATCTAAAAAATTCTGCATATTTTTACCCATGGAGAAGTAATATGATTACTAGTACGAAGGCTGGATGGCGATACCTTTATTATGGTAGACCCATCGGGCATACAAGATAGAGCCACGTAAACCACGCTTGGGGACTGAGGCTCAGCATGAAATTCCTTCGCCGTCAGTCAAGCACTTCTTCAACACAAGAGAGATGGTCAATCAAGAAGCATGTAATTCACAAGGGGAAACCAAACTAAAGCAGAAGCCGCTTCAATGCTCTCTCTCCAGAAGAAGCCGCTTCAACGCTCCCTCCAGCAGAAGCCGCTTCAATGCTCTCTCTCTAGAAAAAGGCGTTTCAGCTCTCTCTAGAATAAGGAGTTTCAAATCTCTCTCCAGAAGAAGTCGCTTCAACACTTCAACGCTCTCTGCAGGACCCACATTCACATTTGAGCACACAAGGTTCATTTTTGAGCAAAGCATGCACGCGGTGGGTCCCACGTTCGAGCGAAGCAGACAGAAAGACATCAAGCATGTCACAAACTGGGGGATACATATCGGGTTATTGGTCTGGCTGTTTACAGCGTGCAACGCGCCATCACAAGAACGTGTCAGAAAGACATGGACGGTTAGTAATGATGGGAGAAGTGGGCAAAGACTTATCGTGTGACACTAACACGACTCCACTACTCCATCACTCCACTTCCCACGAGAGATGAGGGTTAATCTCAATGACTTGTATAAATAGTTTCTCCTCCCTATTTCCAAAAAAATAGACAAGACAGAAACCAAGTGTTGATACAACGTATTCAAACACACAGAGCTTTGCTTACATTATTGCAAGCCAGTTCGGTATTCTGGTACAAGTCAAAAACATCCAACACCTTCACGATCTCAACACCTTCTTCGCTTCCTTCCCTAAGATCAACCCCATCTGCTTCACTTTGTGACCGAAACAAGTCTGGAACGACCATTTCTTGGTTTAGGACAGAACTGTACAGATTGATCTCTCAAATCAAAAGCACTCCCGTGCAGTGCATTTGTTTAGGGTTTAGATTCATTTCTCATTCACACACCCCAAATTACCAAAACCAGCAGAAATAGTTTTCACCCATAAACAGTTAGATAGTATAAATACACACCATATACCTCTTGAAGCTTTCTTTTAGCTTTTCCCAACCCACTGATACCCTCTCATGAAATATTAGGCACTTCAATAACCTGAAAAGTAAATATTTGCTATCGCTCACAATTAGTATCTCTACTATCTCTTAGGAAACAAACAATATATATTATACCCTATGGAACCTTATGGAGAACTTGAAATAATCTTCCACAAATGATGACCTATTTGATAACATTTTTTAGAATCTGAGATCCTTACTTACGAAAAACTACTATCTCAAAGCCACATGAAACTTAGATGTCTAGACAGTAAAATACACGACAATACAGTGCCGACAAAGAATCTACAATGAGATTATGCAAGGTGTAGCGTGGTAATGGAGGAAACGCGACTCTATAATCTAAATTGTCTTCCTTTATCTTCTTCCACATAAATTCATTGTGGTCATCTACTAAATTTTCCATCATATATATCAATTACACTATATGGTTCATATTAAATAAACCTTAATCCAAATTAATCGAAATAAATGTGAACGATGTTAATAGTTGAAAATTTGGAAACGATCAAACTGTAGATAAGAAAACAACCATGTCTTTATGATTTAATGGTAGAATATAACTAAAACCGAATAAAATAGAACGATAATTGAAAGGGGCCTCCAGAGTCTCTTAAGGTGACATTACTTGAATACAGGGAAATTGAGAGGGGCCTCCAGGAAATCAGATCAAGCAATTAATAAGAAAGCAAAAAAATATAGGATAAAACAGCGTGCTAAGTGAATTCTCAGACGAATAATATACATGATATGGTTTGGATTGCTAGATTTAAAGCTATCCATTGAATTTAAAACAATAATTTGGAGTGTAGGATTAACGTGTTAGATCAACTCTCATTGCCCGACCAACGTGAATTACTTAGTTTATGTGGAGTTGATTGTTTGACTGTGACACAAAATACGACATCAAACATTTTCTGAAATGTGTTGTTATGGTGTTATTGTTCATTTGAATAATGATACGATTTTTAATTGTGATTGTAGTAAATGGGTTTCGAACTCTAAGACTTGTGAAGATTAAATTTAAAGGTTTAATGAAAATAATAAAGTAAGGGTTACTGGGACTAGGATTACATCGAATTCATATCAATAGGTTCAATATTTATTCTCAGCAATTATCACTCAATAAATAAAATAACATCGACTCTTATTTTTCCAAGGTAGATCCTCAAAACATTAATTATAATCGTAAGCATGGGACATCAAACATTTAAGCAAGCATGACTGATCAAAAAAAATGATAACTAATTAATCAAAATCATAATTCTATTTTAATTAGTGCAAAAGTCATATAGGGAACAAAACAAATTCACCCATGTATGAAATTCGGATTTATCCGTCGACCCAGTGTAGGGGTTGAAGTCCTCATATTGTAGGCACGCTCAAAATTCATTTTTGTTGCTCAAAAGTGCTTACAATAGGTGAAGAGATAAGAAAACTAAGTTTCGCAACGCTGTAAATCTTTTACAAAACTGTTACAATGAAAATTACTGAAAACTATTGTTTTTATCTGTCGCAGAAAACTGTCGTTCCTGGTGGAAACAGTGACAGTTTTAAACGACAGACTACAAGCGTAGTCTGTTCTTCTTCTTCTTTTCTGCAGCAGCAGAAAAATCTGCTCTGCAACCCTATGGTCTTCTCGCCAACTCTCGATGCCTCTCTGTGACAGCCAAGGCTTGTATTTATACTCACAGGACCCTCAAATCTTCGAGTTAATGCCCCATATTTTTGCTTTAAAGTCTCAGAGATTTTATTCTTCTTTCCTTCCTTTCACGCGTCAACAGCAGTTGTCAAAGCTTTCCAAAACTGGCTGATTGATATTTGAATATTCAGAAGAGATAATATTTCTTTATCCTCAGCGATAAACCGAACATAAACCAAAATCCTGAAATATTCCTTCTCTGCATGTTACGAAGATTTTGTTTCCATTTTCTTCTCTGGTTTTGTCTTTTACGTGCTTAATTGCTTCCAACACATTTCCACTCGTGCAATATACAGTTTAGACATAGTCAAAACTCGTACAACACACTATCTACACGTAATTTCTCGTGAAAACAAACACCGAGTTTACCCCCTTTTCTGTTTCAACCAAACTTGTCGTAGACCGCCTATTTTTTCGAATCTGACCAACCTACCATCCCTGTTTAATCTCTACCAGTCATTATCAATCCACAACAGAGACTAAAACCAATTAAAACTCTCCCGATTCGAGTAACAGAAGGCCGGTAATAATTCTCCCCTGTTTTGCTTGAACCGAACAACATCTCCCTATATTTTCGAAATTACAGCTCATACCAACCCTGTTTTAGTCTAACAGGCTAATACCAATCATAACTCGCGATTAAATCTCATCAAAACTCGACCAGAATCATCACAGAAGATATCGTATTTTCTGTTTATTTGAAGCTTGCTTTTCCCGCCAAAATCAGTGAACATTGTTTTCTTCAAATCTTGACATTCCAGCCAATTCTAGATGAATCCAAACCTTTACCAGCTCTGTTAAGCTCAATCGAGAAGACCCACAAAATTTCAGCGATTGAATCTCAATACAGCACCTTCAAATCTTCAACCCTAATTTTGTTGCATCAAAACCCATTTTCCCGCCAAATTTCAAAAATTCAAAAGGTTGAAGATGACCTCCCTTTATCCAGTTCTGGTGTCCCTTTAGCAATTTGGGGTATAAATAGCAATTCTTGGGGTACGAATAGTAATTTACGGGGTACAAAGAGTGATTTTGGGTTGTAAATAGTGAAAACTCTTGGGTGCTTTTATCACATTTATGGGAGTGTAAATAGTAAGGAAGGTGCTCATTATCCGTTTAGATGCCCTTAGTAATTGAGATGTCCCTTAACCAAAACTGAGAGTCCGAATAACACGTGTCCTCGGGGTGCAAATAACATTTTTATCGAGCCAATTCTCCACAAGAGCTTATTCTTCCAAAAACAACTAAAACAAATTTATTAGAGAAATAATGAGTCCTTGCTAATATATTTATGGGTTAAAATGTGTCGCACTTTCGTGCTTATCAAATTCCCCACACTTACATTTTTCTAGTCCTCGAGCACAACAGAAGAAGACCTGATACACAGCTGGTCATTTCAATTTTTTTTTTTTTGAAGACCCGCTACACAGCTGGTCATAACATGCAAGAAAAATGAAAAGACCCGCTACACAACTGGTCATAACCCTAACAATCTTTTTTTTTATTTTTTTTATTTTGAAGACCCGCTACGCAGATGGTCATAACCCTAACATCTGTAAAAAAAAATTCTTTAAGTCCCGCTACACAGCTGTTCATAATATGCAAGAAAAAAAAGAAAAGACCCGCTACACAGCTGGTCATAATCCTAACAACTGTTGTTTTTTTTTGGTAGACCCGCTACACGGCTGGTCATAATATGCAAGAAAATTTCTGAAAAAGAAAAATAAAACGTTAACCAGTCCCCCACACTTAAACATTACATTGTCCTCAATGTAATTGAGTCATCCAATGCAAAACTTAAGACGGGAAATCCATAAGATGCAAAAAAGTAAACGAAAGTATAAAAATAAAAATACACCTACTAGAATGTACAAAAAGAATCCCCATAAACTAATAACCTGAAAACTTGGGGATCGATCCAAAATACAATATTTACAAACGACAACTTCACACTTATGTCATGAAAACGCGGAGACACTGAAACTATCAAAAACCAAGATTTATCCCTAAACCAAGTTTTTACTGCACATGGTAGTGCGTAAAAAACAAAATATGGGGATTCAAACGAGACTGGGGAATTATCAATCGGCTCAAGCACTGTATCAGGAATAGGCAAGTCCTCTGGGTACTTAGATGCAAAGTAATCCAACAACACTCTAGAAGCACGCAATTCTAACCCTAAATTAGGCAACTTTTGGAAGTCTAGGGGTCTAGAAACATCCTCTAAGTTGGGTGAATTATCTTGTGGGATGGATTCATCTATGGAATTAGGCAAATCATCAACACAATCATCCACATGGTCATATTCAAATTCTGTCTGGAACAGAGAGTCACTACAAGACTGATCATCATCATCATTAAATAATTTTTGGCATTCCAATAATCTCAGTCTTTGATCCAAACTAGGTGGTGTGTGTTTATAATATTTCTCATATATCTCTAGAGGGGATTCTTCACTTACCTCATGTAGAGCAGAAACTCTATACCATTGCCTACGCTTATATTCATCAAGCATCATCTCAGATGAGGTTTCTTGATAATTTGACTTTCTACGCTTATATTCCGCCAGCATCATCGTATGTGACGTCTCCTCAGAAGAAGTCATCATCCTCAAAAATGTACCTGAAAAGAAATACCAAAAGAAACGCATAAAAAGGAAAAAAAAATCTAAAAAAAGAAAAAAGAAAAATACTATACAAAAAAAATAAAAAATAAAAAAACCTAAAAATTAATCTAAAAACAAATCCGCGTCGGCGGCGCCAAAATTGATACGATTTTTAATTGTGATTGTAATAAATGGGATTCGAACTCTAAGACTTGTGAAGATTAAATTTAAAGGTTTAATGAAAATAATAAAGTGAGGGTTACTGGGACTAGGATTACACCGAATTCATATCAATAGGTTCAATATTTATTCTCAACAATTCTCGCTCAATAAATAAAATAACATCGACTCTTATTTTGCCAAGGTAGATCCTCAAAACATTAGTTATAAATCGTAAGCATGGGACATCAAACATTTAAGCAAGCATGACCCATCAAATAAAATGATAACTAATTAACCAAAATCATAATTCTATTTTAATTAGTGCAAAAGTCATATAGAGAACAAAATAAATTTACCCATGTATGAAATTCGGATTCATCCGTCGACCCAGTGTAGGGGTTTAACTCTTCATATTGTAGGCACGCTCAAAATTCATTTTTGTTGCTCAAAAGTGCTTACAAGAGGTGAAGAGATAAGAAAACTAAGTTTCGCAACGCTGTAAATCTGTTACAAAACTTTTACAATAGAAATTACAGAAAACTATTATTTTTATCTGTCGCAGAAAACTGTCGTTCCTGGTGGAAACAGTGACAGTTTTAAACGACAGACTACAAGCGTAGTCTGTTCTTCTTTTTCTTCTTTTCTGCAGCAGCAGAAAAATCTGCTTTGCAACCCTCTTGTCTTCTACCCAACTCTCGATGCCTCTCTGTGACAGCCAAGGCTTGTATTTATACTCATAGGACCCTCAAATCTTCGAGTTAATGCCCCATATTTTTGCTTTAAAGTCTCAGAGATTTTATTCTTCTTTCCTTCCTTTCACGCATCAACATCAGTTGTCAAAGCTTTCCAAAACTGGCTGATTGATATTTAGAATATTCAGAAGAGATAATATTTCTTTATCCTCAGCGATAAACCGAACATAAACAAAAATACTGAAATATTCCTTCTCTGCATGCTATGAAGATTTTGTTCCCATTTTCTTCTCTGCATTTGTCTTTTACGTGCTTAATTGCTTCTAACACATTTCCACTCGTGCAATATACAGTTTAGACATAGTCAAAACTCGTACAACACACTATCTACACGTAACTTCCCGTGAAAAAAAACAACGAGTTTACTCCCTTTTCTGTTTTAACCAAACTTGTCGTAGACCGCCTATTTTTTCTAATCTGACCAACCTACCATCCCTGTTTAATCTCTACCAATCATTATCAATCCACAACAGAGACTAAAACCAATTAAAACTCTCCCAAGTTGAGTAACAGAAGGCCGGCAATAATTCTCCCCTGTTTTGCTTGAACCGAACAAAATCTCCCTATATTTTCGAAATCACAGCTCATACCAACCCTGTTTTAGTCTAACAGGCTAATACCAATCATAACTCGCGATTAAATCTCATCAAAACTCGACCAGAATCATCATAGAAGATATCGTATTTTCTGTTTATTTGAAGCTTGCTTTTCCCGCCAAAATCAGTGAACACTGTTTCTTCAAATCTTGACATTCCATCCAATTCTAGACGAATCCAAGACCTTTACCAGCTCTGTTAAGCTCAATCGAGAAGACCCACAAATTTTGGCGATTGAATCTCTGTACAACACCTTCAAATCTTCAACCCTAATTTTGTTGCATTAAAACCCATTTTCCCGCCTAATTTCAAAAATTCAAAAGGTTGAAGATGACCTCCCCTTATCCAGTTCCAGTGTCCCTTTAGCAATTTGGGGTATAAATAGCAATTATCGGGGTACGAATAGTAATTTATGGGGTACAAAGAGTGATTTTCGACTGTAAATAGTGAAAACTCATGGGGTGCTGTTATCACATTTATGGGGGCGTAAATAGTAAGGAAGGTGCCCCTTATCCGTTGAGATGTCCTTAGTAATTGAGGTGTCCCTTAACCAAAACCGAGAGTCCGAATAACACGTTTCCTCCGGGTGCGAATAACATTTTTATCGAGCCAATTCTCCACAAGAGCTTATTCTTCCAAAAACAACTAAAACAAATTTATTAGAGAAATAATGAGTCCTTGCTAATATATTTATGGGTTAAAATGTGTTGCACTTTCGTGCTTATCAAATAAGACTTAAAAAACACAACCCATTTTTCTTCTTCCTCTAAGTTTCGTAAAGAAAAAATATAACCCATTTTTATTCTTCCTCTAAGTTTCGCAAAGAAGTGGATGCTAATTAAGATGTTTGTTTAGTTGTAATTGAGACTTACTTGATTGAGATTTACTCTAAGAAACTGATAAAAAAGAAAAGAAAAAGTATATTTTAGTATTTCTTTTTCTTCTTGAATATAGGAGACCATGAGGATCAAGTAGGTAACGAGATAAAACAATTAGTTGTGGAGGTAAAGCACTTCGTATCATGTAGTTCAAACTTCAAAGTAATGACTATAAATTATAGCACTATGAGAACTACCATTTAATTATATGACATCATAGCTTATCCACTTTTGTACCTTTCTCGAGTTTATTTCTTTAACTGCATTCTTCAAAATTTGAACGCCAAGCCTTTTATTATTGTCTCCATAGCAGATCGAGTATCTTCTTTGGGACAACTTCTGCATTAGAATGACTGATAATTAAATAGATTTTCTTCCTGAAGGGAAACACACTTGAAAAAATGCATATTTATAGAGACAGAGGTTTACTGAGATCTATCTTAGTGCAACAAAATTTATACTATATGCAGCCACACTAAATCTACAAAGTATTCCACACCCCTTGCAGAATTGTAGTACCAAGAAAATTCCTACTTTGGAAGAGCTTATTTACCTATCCCTCTCAAAGAAAAAAAAATGAACTGCAAAAACTCCAAATGTAAATCAACTTGGCTGTACCTGCAACCAAATATCATGTAGTTGAGTATTGAAGGTGGTTTCCTCGGCGTATTCGTGGTGAGATCATCGAATTTTTCTTCCAAGTACCATAATGCGACGTAACTTTAACATAATAAACTTTCTTGATGCCACTGCATTCTCAATGACTAGAACCATAAGAAGCGGCAGTTCTTGAAGGCAGAAGAATGCATAGTAAACCTTTACTATAAATACTCCAATGTGTAAACAAAAGCAATAGGTTAATACAATGAAATAAATATAACAATCAAATAATGCCATTAACAGAGCAAAATCAACACAATCAAATAATCCATGGGAGAGATGTGATGGGAATTATAAGCATAACCTCAACTTGATTCCTTTGCCGCTCATTTAGAGAACCCGGTCTTGATTCTATAAAAAACTGGCGGAATTGAAAGAGTCTGGACCGTTGGTTATACTCCCTACGTCTCCTTACAACATTTTGATCCAAAGTATTCATTATTTTTTCCTTGTAAAGTGGTTACTCTAGATGCCCTTTACTCGAAAGAAACATTATAATTGCATTGCAGGTAACATGGGTTTAAAAGCCAAGCAAAATTTTCCTTCTTGTGGTATGTCTCTGGAAACTTAAGTTGCTCTTTCATATATTTGTATTCAGGTCAAGTACTTCAATATCAACTATTATAACAAAGAAGAAATCTGTAAGGTTTTGAATGTACACTCCAGTTCTAGGGTTTCACTTATTGAATTATCTACCCTGCACCCATTATAACATTGCTTTGAAAGACTTCACAGAGAATTTGAATTAGTAGCTTGTTCCATTCAGGTGCTTCTCATGTACGAAGATGATATATGACACCCCTCTTGATCCCAAAAATGTGTTGCACTACGTAACGAAGAGCTAATATTGTCAATAGAAGCATGTGAGGTTCTAGCTTACTCAAATAACAATGCCATCTGCGAGAGTCGAACGCACAACTATATGGTTGAGAACCATGTGCTCTTCCATTTGAGCTAATACAACAAGTAAAGTGCTTACATGAATGAACTGTATGGTGTTGTGGTAACATACTATCCAAGATAAATTTAGAGTAAGGAATAACACAATTTGGAAAAAGGATCAGAGGGATTCTATAGAAAGGAACACACAACAACATTATATTGATGAAGCTGCAATAACGTCACTTTACCAATCCTAGTTGAGAAGGAATCCAAGTTCAATGTTTTCATGGACACTTACAGATCACGGTGTCTTTTTTTTTCAAGCATATAATATTGTAAGTAATTGATAATCCAAAGGGATCGGTCATAGAAAGAAACTTTACTAATTGTTGAAATCAATTTTTTGTTTTAGTAAATCGTAAGTTCTTGTTTGTTTTTTCCTCTAATAAAGATATTAATATTTTTGTAGGTACCATATTATTCAGCCATGGCCATGACCAAGATCCAAATTGGATAATAAAGATCTAAACAGGGGATATTTAAAAAAATAAATAAAAAACACTACCAACTGAAAGGATTGAAAGAAAATAGCTATATAAAACATAAATTGAAGAAAACAGAATTCCAAAATCCTGTTCAAATGGAAAAAATATCTCATTAACAACCACACTTATAGAGAGACGAATATCCACATGGTATAAGTTACATATGATTCACCTTTGGGTCTACACATGATCTTTACATGTATAAATTTCCTATTTGAAGGTATAAAACAATACATGAATAGTTGTTGATTGGAGGTCAAATGCAACGAAATGCCAAGCCCATCAAAGGCCTACTCCATGTACATCTGACATGGTTTCCCAGATCCCTTTGCATTTCCCAAAGGAACTTGTCGGCGTATGTGTAATAAACTATTGTAATTTGTTTATCCATATGTATTAAGAGTTTTGTCACTAAAATTGACAAATGGGGAGATTTTTAGAGCATAGCTTGGTTGAACCCACCAAGCGTTGGTAAGTCAAGTTTGGTTGTCATATTTTAGTGAATCAAAACTCATCTAAGAGTCGTTTGATTATATACTAGAGACAACTTTGTATAGGTTAGACTAGAAAGTCTAGGATTATGAGACATATAAGTGTTACTCGAAGACCTGAAGAATGTGAAGAAGAAACAAGCTACAACGACGACATCATCCTCTCTCTTGAGGTTAGTAATATTGACTTGAACTGTTTCATTCCTAATGTTTCTTTCAAGTCGTGATATATTGAAAACATAACTGCGAAGCTGTGAATGATATTTTACTCTAGCAGTGAGACATGATCATATGATCATAGTATTAAGGAATTACACTATGAAGTATAACACTTATCTTTTGAACTTCGTAGATATGACATCGACATAATCTTTTGAATGCCATTGTGATTATGTGTATGGGTAAAGGTGAAGATTTCATCCTAGGAAATAATGTTTACATTTGTTTAAAGGAAGTACGTTCATGAACTTGTTTTATGAATCGAAAGGGAAATCGCTAGGATTATTGGTATTGTTATTCATTACATATCTTTGGATTACCAATATGTGTGAGTTAGTATAACCGATCATAACTTTCTATGTATCTTGGTATAACTAATCACAATGCCCGACTTATGATTTGGTATGACTTGTATTAGTGTAACCGATCTTAAGTAATCACCTAAGATGATATGATCAATATTTGTAATTGGTGTGACCGACCCTAGTAACTGTTGTGATCGATCACAAAAGATTTGTGTAATCGATCCTTGCAATTGGTGTAACCGGTCCTAACAATTGGTGTAGCCGATCTTAGTGACTGGTGTGACCGATCACAAGTAATACCATGAGTATATGGTAACCGGTCCTGGTAGTTGACGTAACCGATCCTGGTAACTGATATGACCGGTCCTGGTAAGTTGTGTAACCCATCACAAGTATACCATATTGAAGGTATAACCGATACCGTGATTGGTGGAACCGATTGAGCCCATATAATTGTGATTTGATATTTGGTCAATCACATAGTTTTCTTGGAATACTGATGAACTAATTCTAACTTGTTTGGAAGTATGTTATAATCGATTCCAAGATTGTAAATATGAAAGAGGATTTACAAAGTAATGATGTCAACATACTTTGAACACCATCAGTAACTCTTATCTTTTATTGTTCAAAGATATTCCTTAATTACTCAAGGAGATCCCGGTCCAAAGTAAATTAAGAATCCTTTAATTAAGGTTGTTAGTTTTATATATGCTTTAATTACCAGCAATTAAATGCATATCTCTAGAAAATAATAATTAGTAATGTGCATTTACTAATTGGAGATTTTCTATTGAGG
Organism: Papaver somniferum; assembly: GCF_003573695.1. Lineage (NCBI taxonomy): Eukaryota > Viridiplantae > Streptophyta > Magnoliopsida > Ranunculales > Papaveraceae > Papaver > Papaver somniferum. The sequence goes on along the minus strand of NC_039363.1, from coordinate 172,118,165 downwards.
ATTTCGGAAATACTGGACATCGCATTTCCAGGAGTTATGAAAACCAAATTTTGCTATTCATTGCATATCTTGAGAATATTTTCGGTTTTAGAAATTCCTTGGTGTCAAAACATCCTTGGTCTACAAATACCCAAGTTTGCATTTCTAGCAAACTATCCTAAGAGCTAGGCAAACTTCATATTCTTATTGTTTCTGGTGGAGACGTCTATCCGGAGAGGAAAGTACCCTAACAGGAGAAATCTCTTACGACCGCTTGTTTAAAGACTTTTATGGGATCAAGAAGCTCTACGAGTACCGTTGGTGGGAAACTAGATAATTGCAGTTTATTTTAGTTTTCGATTGATTTGATTGACTAACGGTTGTTGAACTTTGATTGCACCTAGTTTGTTTATTCTTGAGAATCTTCTCTTCAGATATAAGATTCACTCAAACTAGATCGAAGTGTCGACGGGATCTTTAAAACTGTTTGTAGATCTAAGGACATCTTATAATAATCCATTGTTAACAGACTCCGTTCTGTGCGTGATTGATCACAAAATATTCAAGTGGTGTTGTACATGTTTTTATTGAAGATTAAAGAAGCTTTGAAGATGAAAAAGATTTCTTATTGTTTTCATATCTTTGGTGTGCACAAACTTTGATCGCCTGGGATCCAACTAGAATAGGATTTATTCGATTTATTAGTTGCGTAGATCTGCATCACTTTATAGTTTCTTGTTGGATTCTATATTGGTTGATTGCAAAGTATAAATTCTGCTACTTTGGTAGTTTTTGGATAGATAGAACATAGATGTTAAACCCGACAAACTAGTTTATTAGATTAAACAGAATAGCCTTTGTCAAACTCATATCACTGAGATTGAATAAAGTTGTTACCAAACAGATTTGTTGTTCCTTTACTGTTTGGAATACGATCAAAATGAGTTGTTCCAGTGCGTGCACTTATCGAATGTCGGAAGCGCAGGGATACTGAAGAAACTAAGTGAACTAGGGGTATTGGTCTCAACTATATGAAGTTGGTTTAGATTTTGTATAGCGACATAATTCTCAGAGTATTCAATTATGAACTAGGTCCTGGGGTTTTTCTGCATTTACGGTTTCCTCGTTAACAAGATCTTGTTGTGTCATTTACTTTTATTTTCCGCAATTATAATTGATGTTATTATAATTTAAAGTAAATTACACAAACGTTAATTCCGTATTACTTGATAGTGATCCTATAGAGTTTGGTTAAGTCCGAACCTATTATCAAGCAATCACACTTTGATTTTTGTATTGTTTCGATCTCGTATCCATAGACGATCACACAAAGTGTGAATACCGATTTGTGTATTGTCTCGACTTTGTCCATAGACAACCACTTCCGGTAAATGGACTTATAGGTGAATATTTTAAAAATTGTGGTGTATTTGGGTACCCTCGTCTTTTCATATTATTATTTTAATAGAAAAAGATAATTCATTAAACTTAACAATGTGACACAATCAGTTTCTCTCTAAAGAGAGTTTTCAACCATGCAGGAGAATTACTTCCCCAAAACAAAGAAACACTACTAGTCCTACCTTCTTTAGCCAAACAGTGGGCTACTTCATTTGTGTCTCTTGAAACATGAGCAGAAACCCAACTACTGAAACTTCCTAACAGTTCGCTACAATCAATGATAATGGGGTTATTAATCCATCTAATAGACCCTTTATGGCCAGAACAACATTCAAATAATCTCCCTCCAAATGCAGCTTTTGAATATGTTGTTTCTTTTCGCCCTATTGATCGCCTCGCAATCTGAAATAGCCTAAGCCCGTTCTTCATTTTCAGCTACTCTCGTGGTGCATCATGCTCCACAGAAAGTTCTTGCACCATCAATCAATATAAGACCAGATCTCATTGTGTTATTCTCTTTTTGGAAAGTTGCACCGATTTTAAAAAAAAATCAGATCGTGGAGGGTTCCATTTAATTGGTTGTCTAACTCTACCAGCATGCAGGTCCCTAACTGTTTGTTTTCTTAAGTGCCCATTCCATTCAAAATCTTTTTATTAACCAGCATTACAATCCCTTCTATTTGGAATTGAGAATCTTCAAACACACAGGAGCATCTGGCTTTCCAGATATTCCATTGAGTGTATCCTGCAATAATTTTGAAACTATCCTCCATATTATTTAGTGTAAACCAGCTTGAAATATAGTCCTTGAGAGACTGCCCTCCCGTAATTCCTACAGAAGTCCTGTCCGTTTTAATCCACACATGCTTAGTTAACTGGCAGTTTAATAATAATGATCAACGGACTCAATATCATTATTGCACAGAGGACAAGACGAGTTTATACTTGGAACAAATCTTGAAAGTCTTTCCATGATAGGTAGACGACAATTATGAACACATTTCCATAGGAAGTGTAAGATCTTCAGAGCAAAAGGAACCTTCCAAAATTTTATCCAAGAAAAATTCAGCTGAGTAGCAATTAGGTTGGCATTATGACCTGCACTATTGATAGTTGTATAAGCAGTTTTCACTGAGAAGATACCACTGGTAGCGGGAGTCCATCTTAATGTATCACTTCTTTTCACAGAAATTCTAATCTTACAAATCTCGATAACAGTCTACGAATCAAACAAAGCATTTAACATATCTATATCCCAAGTATTAGTTTCAGGTATGATGAATTGATCAAGGGTCTTTAAATCAGTAGATCTAGACCCAAGTGACACCAAATCAGACCTACAGTAAAACTTCTTTAAAATAATAGCTCTGGGACCGAAAAAAATTATTATTTTAGAGAGATTATTATTTTAGCGAGAAGAAATTTAACCTGTGCAGATCTAATTGGGCCTAAAGAATTTTATTATTTTAGAGAGATTATTATTTTAAGAAAATTTTATTGTATTAGGTATCCATTTATGATCCTACGTGAGATTAATTTTGTTAGAGCAAAAAATATTCCTTTAAAAGGGAGGGGTTAATCTCCATGGATCTCAAGTAGGGGTGTTAACGGGTCCGGGTCCTCGGATATCACTAGACCCGGACCCTACTTATAAAGGTCGGATCTGGGTCCTAACGGTTCCGGGTCCGGTTCCTACACTTGTGTACCCAGAACCGGACTCGTTTAAATACCCGGGTACCCGCCGGTCCCGGGTACCCATTGGGTCTTAAGAAAACTATTAAAAAAACCTCAAAAACTTAATATATGTCTCTTTTTGGCTTGGATTTAAATAACTTTTATAAAATTTATTATTATTTCTTATTAATGTACTAAATAAAGATTAAATGTAAGAGAAAAATTTAAAACGAGTAAAATATCAAAGCTAAAACTAGCAAAAACATGAATAAAAGTATGAATAAACGGGTACCCAACGGGTATTACCCGTTTGGACCCGTTTAGATTCGGGTCCAATCGGGTAATTACCCGTCGGGTCCTACGTTGCTAATGGGTCCAACTTTAGGACCCGGAACCGGACCCAAGTCTATCGGATCCGGTTCCGGGTAATGGGTACCCATTGGCAGCCCTAAGATTCTCAAGATTCATGTGCAAAGAAAAACCCCGCAACTAAAATGGGTCATTAAATAACAAGACGCAGTAGGTGGATAATGTAGATTCTCCAAACTTTCCTCCTCCCACTGAAGCAGAGAAAGAAACACTCCCTCGCTTCTCCAAACCTAAGGTGGAAATGAAATGATGGCAACCAAATATGCAATAAACAGATAGACATCGAAACCGACACCAACCAAACAAACCACCATGTACTCCTCCTACTAAGATTTGTCTCACCCTCTTCTTCTTCTTCTTCTTCTTCTTCTTTCTCAGTCTATTTTTCTCTCTTCAGTTCTCAATTCCATACTTGAACACGGAGCTGAAGCTTTAGCTCTAATGGAAGGAGCTCTATTTCCAAACAGACCAACATTACCAACACCAACAACAAAACCAATAATACCACCACCATCACAAACAAACCCACCATTGAAATTCAATTCTAAAACACTTCCATTACCAACAAATACTCCTCCACCTCCATCTTTACCACTTGATTCTCTTCTTCAACAGCTCCTTCATATTTCACCTAAAACCTCATACCCTTCTCTTTCAATATCAACATCATCTCAGAAACAACAGAATACTCATATCTCTAAGCCCAAATCCATTCCTCCTCCTTCTTCTTCTTATTCTTCAGTTGGCCATAAACATAATGATTATTCTTCAATTGAATTCCTTACATCAAAAGGTAAGTCTTTACTTGTGTCCATTGTGAATCAGCCCATGTCAAATTTGAACACTTATTTTAATTCTATCCACTCTGAATTGGCTGAATTTGATCATGTCAGTCTTATCAAAGGGTTAGACCTTTCAGGGAATTGGGAAAAATCCCTAGTTTTGTTCCAGTGGTTTCTTTCAAAGAATAGTGATGAAACTAACAAATTAGACCAACAAGCAATTGAGGCTATGGTTAGAATTTTAGGTAGAGAGTCTCAACATTCGATTGCATCTAAATTGTTTGATGAAATTTCTATTGAAGATTACTCACTTGATATAAGAGCTTATACTACTATACTGCATTCTTATTCTCAAAGTGGGTTGTACGAAAAGGCGATATCTTTGTTTCGAGTGATTAAGAGTAAAGGACTTAAACCAACTCTAGTTACTTACAATGTCATGCTTGATGTGTATGGGAAAATGGGTCGGTCTTGGAACAAAATTTTGGAACTTGTAGGGGAAATCACAAGTGATGGACTTAAATTTGATGAATTTACTTGTAGTACTGTTCTGTCTGCTTGTGCAAGGGAAGGGTTGTTGGAGGAAGCTTCGAAGTTCTTTAACGGTTTGAAGTCTAAGGGTTATGTTCCCGGAACTGTTACTTATAATGCTTTGCTTCATGTGTATGGGAAGGCAGGGGTTTACTCTGAGGCTTTGAGCATTATGGAGGAGATGGAAAGAAACAACTGCACACCTGACTCAGTGACCTACAATGAACTTGTAGCAGCTTATGTTAGGGCAGGGTTTTATGATGAGGGAGCTGCTGTTATAGAGACAATGTCAAGTAGAGGAACTATGCCGAATGCTGTAACTTATACTACAGTCATAAATGCGTATGGAAAGGCTGGGAAAGAAGATAAAGCTCTGAGTTTGTTTGATGAGATGAAGAAATCGGGTTGTGTTCCTAATGTCTGTACATATAACGCAATTTTGGGGATGCTTGGAAAGAAATTGATGTCAGAAGAGATGGTGATGATACTCTCCGAGATGAAGTCGAATGGTTGCATCCCAAACAGGGTAACATGGAACACAATGCTTGCGTTATGTGGTAATAAGGGTATGCAGAAGTACGTGAATCGGGTCTTCAGCGAAATGAAGAATTGTGGGTTTGAGCCTGATCGAGATACATTCAATACATTGATTAGTGCTTATGGTCGGTGTGGGTCGGGAATTGATGCTTCAAAAATGTATGAAGAGATGATCAAAGCCGGGTTCACTCCATGTGTTACTACCTATAATGCTCTCTTGAACGCCCTGTCTAGGAGAGGTGATTGGAAAGCAGCAGAATCCGTGATTATTGATATGAAGACCAAAGGATTTAAGCCTAACGAAACATCATACTCCTTGATGCTTCAATGTTATGCAAAGGCAGGGTATGTCGAAGGTATAAGAATGATTGAAGACGAAATTTACAGTGGGCGAATATTTCCTAGTTGGATGCTTTTGAGAACCCTGGTTCTTGCAAATGCTAAATGTAGGATTTTGGCAGGTATGGAGAGAGCGTTTGAAGAATTAAAAAGAAACGGATACAAACACGATCTGGTTCTTTTCAATTCAATGCTTTCAATCTATGCCAAGAACAGGATGTATGATCGAGCTCATGATCTGATGCATTTGATCCGTGAAAATGGATTACAGCCAGATCTTGTTACTTTTAATAGCTTGATGGATATGTATGCCAGAGGAGGAGAGTGCTGGAGAGCAGAAGAAATCCTCAAAGGTTTACAGAAATCTGGAGGGAAACCTGATCTGGTTTCATATAACACTGTGATCAAAGGGTTTTGCAGACAAGGGCTAATGCAGGAAGCTGTCCGAACTATGTCGGTGATGACAACTGTGGGTATTCGACCTTGCATTGTTACTTATAATACTTTCGTTGCTGGATACGCCAGCAAAGGATTGTTTGAAGAGGTAACGGATGTGATTAGTTATATGATTCAACATGATTGCAGACCCAATGAGTTGACATACAAGATTGTCATCGATGGTTATTGTAAAGCAAGCAAATACAAAGAAGCCATGGATTTTGTATCGAAAATTAGAGACCTTGATCCATCTTTTGATGATAAGTCGGTTCAAAGGTTTGCCATGCGGGTTCGTGAGAATGTAAAGTTGTAGTTATGGACATCAAAAAGGCAATTTTTGTTCATTGTTTACCCTCTCATTTCTCCGATCTACTTCTTTACTGTGAATTTGTTTGTAAAAGTTCAAAAATTTTGAAGCTGTTAATTACAGTTTTTGAAGTTACAGATGCAATTACTTTTCCGAATTCTCTGTGTATTAGCCCATAAATGAAGCTGATTTTGGAATTTTTATGTAATCACTATCAGGTTGTATTTCAGATAAAGGCGCCGAAGTGCCAAAGCAGATCTTTCAATCTAAGTATTGTAGAGAAAATGAAAAATGAAGAAGCTAACTTTGAGAATGCCTCATTTTGTGTTGCCTCAAATTTGAAGCCTGTATTTACTTTGAGAATGCCTCATTTTGGTTACAGAACAAGGACATTATTTAGTAGGACATCCAATCTTCCAGGTTCCCTGAAAAGCAAGTCCACTTATAGTTTTCTCTTTGTGAATTACACTTCCATGGAATTTCTCCTGCTGCCGCAGCAGCACTTTTGCGGCAACGGCTTTCTCTGTACGCTTTAAATCTCACCTCTGAAACTGTTGGGGGAGTATACCCAGCCTGCCCTACATCATTCCTTCGTCCATTAAAGAGAACGTGTATCAATGTTGCCAAGCTTCACATTCCTCGTGTCGTACCGACTGTGAATAAACGAAGTACTGATAAATTCCAACACTCCACAGGTAACAGAAAATGAAAGAACTGCCAGGATGTAACTTACCCACTCAGTTTCTTCATCATTTGTCTGCTTTGATAGAATGCACATGACGACAGATGTGGAGGATTAGTCATCACCGAAACCTGGTCATTAAAGAAATTGATCCTTGAAGCTCGAGAATTTCAGAACACACAGCAGGAGAGGTTAATGTTATACAATTTAAGCACATTCATTACTTGATTCTGAATACATACAAGAGTTGCTCACGTGCATCATAGACAACGCACACAAGGTAAAACCTACAGATGTGCAAATTATTATGATGCCTGTAGATGCATTTTACAATACGTAAGTGTCTCAGTGGCTTCTTTCATTGGAAAAAGCAAAGGAAGCAGTGAAATTCAGAAAATGGCTAGCACAATAAATGACCATTGAATATTATTACTTCAGTAAGAAAGGCAGGGATCATACTTCTGTCTCATTTGTATTTCTGATTAAGAAGCACAATCCAAGTTCATAAGTTTGCAAAAACCAAAATTTTGAATCGAACCAGAATCAAGTAGGGTACAGAGTAAGGTTCTACAGTATAGGGCAGGTACAGAGTAAACAATGATGATTATTCAATAACTGACTTGACTCCAGTCCTAAATATCCTGATATTAACATCCAGATAGAATCAACGATTCCATCCAGCCACAGGTCATATTGTAAAATGTTCTGGAAACTTATCAAACTACAAATAATGAATTGATTCCAATATCAACCTAATATTGCAATTTCATAATTCTAATCTCTCCTTTAAATTAGGTAAGAAAAAATTTGTTGCATAATTATATTATTCACCTAGCTATATTAAGTTAGCTTTGAGAAGGATCAAAACTAGGATTTAACACCTTCAAGACCTTAATACCGCATCACCAAAAGTCGTTGCAGGAACACGCCCCTTCTGCAAAATGGTGAAACCGTTTGGTATCGCGAGCGATGATAAGCCTTCCAACAAGCTTTGAGATAATCTTCAATGCGTTATGGCAATCCACACAGACTCTAAGATTCTTAATTATTCGAATAGGGCTGCGAGCAGGGGTACTTAAGAGACCAGAAACACAAGCCAATTTTTCACTATGTGCAAGAAGTCCTGTAGCTTTACTTTCATCATCCACATCATGCAATGCGCATTTAAGCTCAGGTACATAACCACACTCTTTCATATGTGCACTCAGCGTATTCAAATGGGCATATATTTTGTCATCTGCCTGGGATGTATCCCCTGCCCTATACTGTAGAACCTTACTATGTAATCCTAAAGGTTTCTGGCCGACATACTTTTTTTTCTTCTCAGCTATTACATAATCAGAGGGGTTCACTGGCACAAGACCGGCCTTCGATTCAACATTTAGCCGTGAGGGGTCTAAGAGAGCAACGATATCAGCACAAAGGTCCCCAGTTTCCAGATTCCCATGAATTCTGCAAAGATTCATCAAAGTTTCCCAAACATCAATATTTGGTTCAACTGGCATATTTTCAATGAACTCAAAAGCCTCTCCTAAGTATCCTGTACTTCCCAACATTTTCACAACACCCACATAATGATCCATGGAGGGTGCAATACCAAAAACTTTACTCATTGACTCAAAGTGCAACATTCCTTCATCAATGTCACAAAGTGTACTACAAGCGTAAAAAACCCCAAGAAACATTTGGCCATCGGGTCTTCCTCCTGCCTCCTTGAATTCGGTGAACACATCAATTGCATCTTCTCCGTATCCATTTTTTGCCAGACCAACTATCATGGTGTCCCAAGAAGTCAGATTTCTTGCGGGTATTTTTCCAAACAAATCATGAGCATCAGACACTAAACCACACTTCAAATACATCTCTAATACCTTATTCTGTAAGATGGTTTCCGAGGAGAACTTTGTCTTCATAAGATGATTATGAATCAATTTTGCCTCTTCTTTAGCAACAACTTCCCCAATAACCTTCATCAACTCACGATACCGGAGCAAACCAATCTCAATACCTTGTTGATATAACAAGTTCAAAACCCTCATAGCTTCCTTCAGATCACCCTCGTTACAGAAACCATCCATCTCTTCAAGAGTACCATTACACTGCACTTCACTTTCAGACTCCACACTACTCACTAATGATAGAGAATGAACCTTATTCATCTCCGGATGCAATCCATTTTGTTTCTGTTGATATCCCCAGACATTCGTTTCTTTGTTATACCCATTTGAATTCTGTTGGATTTGCCCATAATTAACAATGCTAACCGGCTGATGATCCCCATCAGGTTTCTGCAGATGTTCTCCATAGGAAGACTCATTTGGACCGTGTGGAGCAGAATTTCCTCTATAATGTTCATTTAAATTCTGTTCAAAACCTCTCAAATCATTCTTGTAACATACATTAGCAATAGCATTATGCTGCAACTCGGTTCGATTGACCCCATAAGGATTTATGTTCTGTACCTGACGATGATACCCACTAGGGTTGTGCTGAAAATTCCTATTGTCATTATTTTGGAAATATGAAGAATTGGGGTTCTTGTGCAACTCATTTTGATACAACGCATTATTCTGAAGTTGGTTATTATCATTAGGATTACCTCTGTAAGGATTTGGTGTGTGAAACCCACCACCTGCAGTCTGCTGAAAATCCCCTTCTCCCTCTGAACCATATGAATTATTATTAGTTGGTTGAGTTTGATAATCAATTCTTTCAGCAGCAACAGTTCTAAAGGTCTTGACTTTATTTACGAAATTATTGTAAACTGAATCGAGATTTGGTTGAGAGTTTGTGTACTTCAGTATTAAACTGATAATTTTAGATGTTTTTCTTTTCATTATTATTACAACAACAATGAAATTTCAATCAAAGAATGAATGAATGATGTTTTTGTAGATGGGATGAAGAAGACGTTCTGATTAGGGTTTATGGACCAATAATTTAAAAGAGAAAGGGAAAGGTTTAAGCAGAAATGAACAGAGAAAAGAATGTGATACCGATAACCTAGTTAGCCATTCGCCGCATCATTCGCGAATAATACGCGAATTTTTCCGTATCCGTCGTTTCCGAATACTCCCGTCCACGCGTGTTTTATGAACTTATCGAATTATACGTCCCGTATAAGAATTCGCCGTATTGGTTCGGATACAGTTGAGTAGCTTAGCTCCAAACATATAGGCCCATCTTCGCAACCCAACTATTAATAATCAGCCCAAACGATCTTTCATTCCAAATTTCCCCAAAAACTGATTCCAAGGGGAGTCGAACCATAGCGTCCAAAGCTCGTTAGACAACATCCACACCACTGTTCCACGACCTTGTTGGTGCACATTATTGAAAATAGTACCTATATATTCTAGATATTGCAAAATCACGTCATCCACATACATTTCTCCATTAAGATGTGTTTTCTTATCATTTAACATACCCCGAATTTTGCGTGCCGAACTCATATTTCTGAAATGACTTATACACGTACGTATGCCATACCGATTCATAGCCGAATCACGAACCGTTGACCGGACTATTGACCGAATCTGACTTCTACAAATCCGAACAATACCCGTACGTTTGCCGTTCCGTACGTTTTCCGAATACCGAATTGCTAACTAGGATACCGATATATCATAGAAGCTTAAGATACTTGATGATTGCGGAATTGGTTAGGGGGTGTCTTGAGGTATATCATATGTCAAAAACTCAAAATCACCATTCCACCGATTAAACCTAAAAATTGAAAAAAAATCCATCTCCAACCATAAACCATATATATTAGTTGAAAACATTTTAAACCATTGATTGGAAACCTAAATATTTAACTCCTTAATTAATAACCTTTGATTTTGATGATTAGGATGTTTATATCCTTTAAGGAAACTTCTAAAACCAGAGGATGGAGTAGAGGATGTGAGAATAACTACCTGACTCATCATCCTCACATTTGTCTTTAAAGTTTCCATTGAAGAAGAATTTTTTGTTAAAACTCTGAAAATCCTATGTGGCCTAAAATATATGATTCTTGGTTGTCTCATTGGAGATGCTCTTAGAGTGTTTGAATATTCGTTAGGTCATCCTGATTGTAAGAAAATCATTGCTAATGTGTGGAATACTTCTACTTGCCATCCTAATATGTCTCATATGAGTCAAAAACTAGCTGTCACTCAGGAAGCGTTATCACAGTGGAGTTCTGCAACATTCGGTAGCATTAAAAAGAATATCCATCGTATCAAGTCTCAGCTCCAATGTATGCTCTCTAATAACCCTTATGCTGAACTGTCACCTCGATATGCTAAACTGAAACTTGAACTTTCAAAATGGTATGATCTGTATAATCAATATGCTAGACAGATATCTAGGGATAACTATTTTGCTTATGGAGATCGTAACACTAAATATTTCCATGCTCGTGCTAATTTTAGGAGACGATGCAACCATATAGCATCTTTGCAAAACTCTCTTGATATCTGGTGTAAAACTAGAAGTGAAATTGAAACCATTTTGAATTGTCATTTTCAGCACATCACTACTTCTACTCATCCAGCTGCTGATCTGGATCTCTTGAATTTGATTTCTCCTTGTATCTCCACCGAGGATAATGAAAATCTTTTAAAAATTCCTATTGTTGAGGATGTTAGAGTATAGCTCGGTCAACCTCGCATGCATTGCTATCTCAAGCATGTTTGTCAATGTTAGTGATCAAAATTATAAGTCTTGATTTCTAGCCTACATAGCTAAGTCTCGGACTAGGATAGAAAAGTGTAGTTGAGCGCAAGGACTTCATGGCGATTCATCATACAACGAGAAGATCTATACAAGGAACCGTGGAACTTCATCAACAAAAAAGGTATGTGGAGACTTGAACTTATATATCACTCAAAAGTCTATCTATTCTATCTCCTACTTCTTATGAGACAAAAGTCGTATGCTATATAGACTAGATCATACACATTTAATATTTCGAGCTGAGCATTCATTGCTTATTTTTTATCTCGAAATCGTGTGTTGGTAAAGTGTTTCGCTTTGATCAAGTTTATCTTCACCTAGTAACGAAAGTCATGAAAAGTTTCAATCACTTTGAGAATTGCTCTGACATGAATTGGTCTGTGAATAACGGCTACATAACGTCCTCTGAGAATGTCTCAATGATTGAAATGAGAGTTTAGATTACATAACCATGTATTCCTTGAACCGAAGTTTTCGAACTTTGTTGATCAAGAGAAATCGGGAGGATTGTGGAATTGGCTTACCAAGTCCGCGAACCTAGTTCACAGACTCAGTCCGCGAACTGTCGGAAGTTCTCGACCGAGAATTTCTGCTGGATTTTCCAAAAAACTCGTTTGTGTGCAAAGTCCGCGAACTCGACCCGCGAACCCAGTCCGCGAACTGGCGGAAGTTCTCTTTCCGAGAATTTCTGCTGAGTTTGGAAAACTCAACCGATTAACTTAAGTCCGCGAAATTGTTTGTGAACTTAAGAGGTTATGATCTAAAGATGTGCTCTGAACATGAAACATTAAATTACTAAGGAATGTTTTATGCAAACCGTGGCTATAATGTTCATGAGCCGATTCAATCGAATCGAATCATTTTTGTTTCAATTGTGTCTTGTGTAGTTACATAAGATCTCATAGCAATTGAACAACTCTTTAACTAGTTCATTTGAGTCAATTGAACTAGTTATGGTGAAGAAGAACAAGGTTAATATGAAATGCTCATATGGTTAACCTTTTGGGTTACTATGTTGAACCAACATACACGTACACGTTTGGGAATGATTTTTACGAACCCAGTAAACTTCTACCCAAGTGTGTGTGACAAGCTAAGTTTTCAATCTAACAGTTGAGAAATATTAGCTTGAATCTAAATCAGGTTTTCATCTAACGGTGAATAAGGATTGCTTTGTAACTAAGGCAAAACCCTGATTTGAAGGCTATATAAATGAGACATCTAGCATTGTGCAAAACTAATTCCCACACGTCTGTGTGCTACTAGTGCCCCCGCTAGAGTAGATCTCCATTAACCTTTGATTTTCTTCTCTAAAATCAGGTTAACGACTTAAAGACTTCATTGGGATTGTGAAGCCAGACCGATACTACTTTATCGTAATTGTGTGATATGATCTTGCATATTCTATCGTACGAGTACAATCGATTGATCGTCTTGAGATCATGAGAGTTCTCCGATAGGCAAGATAAAGAAGTCACAAACATCTTCGTCTCACTGTTTGTGATTCCTCGACAATCCGCTTGTATAGTCAGGAAGGATTGTAAAGAGGTGATTGATTAATCTAGGTTGTTCTTCGGGAATATAAGACCGGATTATCAATTGGTTCTTTTTCACCTTGATTTCATATCAAAAGACGGAACAAAACTTAGGGTTTATCTGTGGTAGACAGATTTATCCTTTTATAGACTTTTCTGTGTGAGACAGATCTGTTTATTATCAAGTCTGTGATTTTGGGTTACAACAACTCTTGGTTGTGGGTGAGATCAGCTAAGGAAATCAAGTGCGCAGTATCCTGCTGGGATCAGAGGCGTAGGAGTACAACTGTACCTTGGATCGGTGGGAGACTGATTGGGATTCAACTATAGTCTAGTCCGAAGTTAGTTTGCAGTAGGAGAGTGTCTGTAGCGGCTTAATACAGTGTGTATTCAATTTGGACTAGGTCCCGGGGTTTTTCTGCATTTGCGGTTTCCTCGTTAACAAAATTTCTGGTGTCTATGTTATTTCTTTCCGCATTATATATTATATAATTGAAATAATACAGGTTGTGCGTTCGTGATCATCAATTGGAAATCCAACCTTTGGTTGTTGATTGATATTGATTTGATCCTCTGGCATTCGTCTTTGGTACCGTCCAAGTATTCTTTGTATTTGATAAAGACACGCTATTGGTTTTAGCTTGAGTAAAAATCAAATCAATAGAGAGATATTAACTCATTGAGATACTTTTATCTAGATTGAGTCTAACTGTTTAGTTGATTCTCTAGCAAAGTATTTCGGAGTTAGTCCATACAAATTGCTAACCGAAATATTGGGTGGTGTTGTTAGACCCCTTCTTTTTCAATTGGTATCAGAGCATGCAAACGCGGTAAACCTAATAAGTTTGTGTTTGTTCGTTCCATATAAATTTCCCTATGGGAAATTTCTGTGGAAAACTTGCTCCTGACATCTGTAACGCACGCCAAAATTCCTTAAACATTGTTCAAAGATTGTTATGGTTAAAACCTCTGGGTTCTCATGATAATTTTACTTCATCTAAAAGGGGAGATTTTGATGTTAAGAATCAATATGAAGGAAAAAAATAAAAGGAAAGAAAAATTGGGAAAACGTTCAATACGCTCAAGGATATGGAACCTCACTAGATTAACTCTTGATCTCTATGAGGAATACTATCGTGATGGATCAATTGATAAAGATCTGTTTAAAGCGTTTGAAGGCGTTTTTAAATTCTTAGAAAAACTTCATTCTGTTAAGTCTAAGAATCTTTCCGGAAAGGGTGTTGGTCGTGTTAAAACTGTTTATACTGAACAACCCAGATATCGGAAATATCCTTCTTCTATCCCGAACCAACGAAGGATATAAAGCTCCAGCTTCCCTGACTATCATCATTATTTTGATTATACTACAGGTACTGTTCACACCTATCAACCAAATGTGTCGCATGAGAATTCCTCTCCGCATTATGCCTCTTGGTAACAAGACTGGCTTTTCCCCATTTGTACATATCTTGATGTGGGGAAAGAAATGGCTTGAGTTGTGTACAGTTGTGTTGTTGTTTGGTTAAACTTCTATGACCTCTGTTGTCTTCCACTTTTTGTTGGTTGTTTACCACTTATGTGGAAAGGGCTAAGTTTTTTTCTTAAGTATTGCGGATCACGGTTTGTGTACAACCCAAGCCCATGAATGAGGGATATATATATGTTGGTGGTCCGCGAACCTTCTCATTTCTCATCTTCTATCCGCGTACGTGAACTAGGGTTTGTGCTTCTCCACCATTAAAGCTTCTTTGAAGAAATCAAAAGGAAGGATGTTTGAGGTTCTCTTCAAGTAAGTAATCTCCTTTTGAGTATCTCTTTATGATGATTTATAGAAGCATGAAAAGGAGTTCTAAAAGCTCAAAATCCTCTAGCTTGAATCCACCTTGTGATCAAAATTCTCTTAGAATTAGGTTTGTGAATGATTCTTGTGCTTGAACTTTTGATAGGATTGCTTCCAAAGGTTTTATTATAGAAAAGAAATTGGAAACCTTTAGTGGATATGAAGAGGATTTAGCTTGCTTCAAAAAGTTCAATCTTGGGAATATCTTTAATGGCCTCGGTGAAGGTTTTGATTCTCTAACAAGGATTTTCTATGCTAACATTCATGATGCTGATTTTAAGAAGATGGACTTCAAATCCATGATAAATAGAGAAAGGTTTCTTGTTAATAGAGAGTTAATTTCAAGGGTCACCAAAATACCGTTGGGCAACGTACAGTTACCTAGACCAAGTGATGAACGTCCTTCATATGATGATATCTCTATTAGACTTTGTGGAAAGAAGGTTGTGTGGAGTCAAGGAAAGTTTCCTACTAAAGATCTTAGTATTGCTTTAATGGCGTTTGGAAAACTCGGTATCTTTAACCTTTGTCCCTCCACAATTGAGAATTCTTGGTGGAGTTATGAGTTTGCGGAATTGGTCTTCTTCCTTGCATCCGAAAATACATATCTTGATATTTGTGGCTTTATCATCTTTCAAATGATGACGATGACTTATCACATCAAGATATAATGCTATCCTTGTTTGATTAGCCAAATTTGCCGTGATCGTGGACTTGATTTTATTGGAAATTCTCTTGGGGTTCCCAAACTTGTTCGTCCATATACTTTTCGGTGTATAAGGAAAAATGTTCGCAAGCGACAAAGAGGTACTCCTCTTGATGTTGAAGACCCTACCACCTTGAGACTTATTCAAAAAGTTTACAAGGGTGTGTGCAAGGTAAATGCAAGAGTAAAGTGCTTAAAAGATCAAGTTTCGTTAATTGGAACCAAGTGTCCCGAGCTCAAGGAAGAGTTGGATTCAATTCAAGCTACTTGGAAATTGTCCGATGATGAAGAAGATGCATTATGTCTTCTTTTCGTATTAGTTGGAAGAATAACTAGTGCTTTGAATAGCGATGATTGTGACTACACATAGTTATTTTTGTGTTCATCTTCTTATGTTATTTTTTAGTTTTATTGGTTATTAAATTCTAAAAATATTTGGAGGATGATGTTTATTGCAGTATTTTAATGGTTTGTGATATTGCAATATTTTTATGGGATATGTATTGTTTACGTCCGTAAACTTGAAGGTCCCATATCGCGGTCAAAAGTAAAGTCGTTCATGAATTGGTATTCGTATTGATGAAAGGACGAATGGACTTTTGACATATACAAAAGTATGCCTATGCAATCATGTATTTGATGGAAAATAGGATAAAATCTTTTGTTCAACAAGGATAAAGTCTATTATGTCGTTATGATGGAAAATAGAATAGATCCTTGTATGATTATCCACGGTATTGATCTTCATTGATACATTTTATTATGTTTTACCGTGAAGGCTCCATTGTGTGTCTTATGTTGAGCACCTTACAACTAAGTCGATTTACCTTGGCTTTGTTGGTTGTTCCATAAGATGTTATATGTCGAGCATTAGGAACTAAATTAATCAACTAGTTTGGTTATTTAGTTAGTACTCCATAAGTCTTCCTTCTTATGTTGAGTACATGTACGGTTAAGGTTGTCATATTCTATGATGAACTTAGTCGGGGTTCCATAAGTTCTCTTATGTTGAGCCCAAATTAATTAAATTGATTACTTCGGTGATTAGTTTGGTTGTTTGTATTCCAATTAGATTAATTATAGGTTCTCTTGTAATTAATCTAGTTGAGTTTTCATATATTCCACAAGATCTTGTGTTGAGTATATGAAAGGCTACACTATCATGTTCTTTGGTTAATGTAGTCGTATATTTCGTAAGGTTCTCCTTATGTTGAGTATTTGAACGGTTACGTTAGTCATCTCCATATGATTGACTTAGTCGTAGCTCCGTGAGTTTACTTATGTTGAGCACTTTCAATTAAATTGATCAGTTTTGTGGTTTGATTTAGTTGCGTATTCCAATTGAATTAATCATGGGTTTACTTGTGGTTAATTTGGTTGAGCTTTGGATATAGAAAATCATTCCTATGGTTTTTCGTGTCCAATAAAAAATCCTTCTTTTCTTTTGAAATTAAGGTCTCTCTTGTTGTTCTCTCGGGAATGACATCAAATGGGGGAGAGTTCTTTTGAACTTGTGCTTAATGGTAATATCTTGCGGGGAGTGCGGCTGTGGAATTTTATAGGGGTTATCTTGTATCTTAAAACTCCTTGATGAATGATGTTAGCTTCGGCTATTAGATTGCATCTAAATTAAGTTGGTATGTATTTTTCTTTTGGTCATGAAATGTCTCTTGTGGAAATTTCATTATGATCCCATTCTTGTAACTTTGCCAATTTTATTGACAAAAAGGGGGAGAAATATTGTAGTTCACACTACAAATATATATGGTTTTCGGATCATTGTGTAAGGGGGAGTGGTTTCCATGATCGAGATGGAGTATTGACTAAGGGGGAGTGATACATATCACCGTAGTATTATTGTTAAAGTCGTGATACAATTGGACTTTGATGTTATATAATAATACTATGACACTGTATAATAATGATCGAGAATCTCGATTTCTCTCATTTTTATAGCTACGGATCTTCAACAACGATGGTGCTAAACTTACAACCTTTGGGATCATTGGAGTACTTGGAAGGACGAAGATTTCAAGGAACGTTGAAGATTATACTATGGAATAGGAGCCACTAAAGTTTATCTTTTTTGTATTCCATATGTATTAATAGTTTTGTCACTAAAATTGACATAGGGGGGGATTGTTAGAGCATAGCTCGGTCAACCTCGCATGCATTGCTATCTCAAGCATGTTTGTCAATGTTAGTGATCAAAACTATAAGTCTTGATTTATAGCCTACATAGCTAAGTCTCGGACTAGGATAGAAAAGTGTAGTTGAGCTCAAGGACTTCATGGCGATTCATCATACAACGAGGAAGATCTATACAAGGAACCGTGGAACTTCATAAAAAAAAACGATATGTGGAGAATTGAACTTATCTATCACTCAAAAGTCTATCTCTTCTATCTCCTACTTCTTATGAGACAAAAGTCGTATGTTATATAGACTAGAACATACACATTTGATATTCGAGCTGAGCATTCATTGCTTATTTTTTATCTCGAAATCGTGTGTTGGTAAAGTGTTTCGCTTTGATCAAGTTTATCTTCACCTGGTGACGAAAGTCATGAAAAGTTTCAATCATTTTGAGAATTGCCCTGACATGAATCAGTCTGTGAATAACAGCTACATAGCGTCCTCTGAGAATGTATCAATGATTGAAACGAGAGTTTAGATTACATAACCATGTATTCCTTGAACCGAAGTTTTCGAACTTTGTTGATCAAGAGATATCAGGCGGATTGTGAAATTGGCTTGTCAAGTCCGCGAACTGTCAGAAGTTCTCGACCGAGAATTTCTGCTGGATTTTCCAAAAACTCGTTTGTGTGCTAAGTCCGCGAACTGGCGGAAGTTTTCTTTCCGAGAATTTCTGCTGAGTTTGGAAAACTCAACCGATTAAATTAAGTCCGCGAACTTGTTTGTGAACTTAAGAGGTTATGATCTAAAGATGTGCTTTGAACATGAAACATTAAATTACTAAGGAATGCTTTATGCAAACCGTGGCCATAATGTTCATGAGTCGATTCAATCGAATCGAAACATCTTTGTTTCAATTGTGTCTTGTGTAGTTACATAAGACCTCATAGCAATTGAACAACTCTTTAACAAGTTCATTTGAGTCAATTGAACTAGTTCTGGTGAAGAATAACAAGGTTAATATGAAATGCTCATATGGTTAACCTTTTGGGTTACTATGTTGAACCAACATACATGTACACGTTTAGGCATGGTTTTCACGAACCCAGTAAATGTCTACCTAAGTGTGTGTAACAAGCTAAGTTTTTGATCTAACGGTTGAGAAATATTAGCTTGAATATAAATCAGGTTTTCATCTAACGGTGAACAAGGATTGCTTTGTAACTAAGGAGAAACCCTGATTTGAAGGCTATATAAGGAGACATCTAGCATTGTGCAAAAATAATCCCCACACGTCTGTGTGCTACTAGTGCGCCCGCTAGAGTCGATCTCCATTAACCTTTGATTTTTTTTCTCTAAAATCAGGTTAACGACTTAAAGACTTCATTGGGATTGTGAAGCCAGACCGATACTACTTTATCGTAGTTGTGTGATCTGATCTTGCATCTTCTATCGTACGAGTACAATCGATTGATTGGCTTGAGATCATGAGAATTCTCCGATAGGCAAGATAAAGAAGTCACAAACATCTTCGTCTCACTGTTTGTGATTCCTCGACAATCCGCTTGTGTAGTCAGGAAGGATTGTAGAGAGGTGATTGATTAATCTAGGATGTTCTTCGGGAATATAAGAGCGGATTATCAATTGGTTTCTGTTCACCTTGATTTCATATTAAAAGACGGAACAAAACCTAGGGTTATCTGTGGGAGACAGATTTATCCTTTTATAGACTTTTTTGTGTCAGACAGATCTATTTATTATCAAGTCTGTGATTTTGGGTTACACCAACTCTTGGTTGTGGGTGAGATCAGCTAAGGGAATCAAGTGCGCAGTATCCTGATGGGATCAGAGGCGTAGGAGTACAACTGTACCTTGGATACGTGGGAGACTGATTGGGGTTCAACTATAGTCCAGTCCGAAGTTAGTTTGCAGTAGGCTAGTGTCTGTAGCGGCTTAATACAGTGTGTAT
Organism: Papaver somniferum; assembly: GCF_003573695.1. Classification (NCBI taxonomy): domain Eukaryota; kingdom Viridiplantae; phylum Streptophyta; class Magnoliopsida; order Ranunculales; family Papaveraceae; genus Papaver; species Papaver somniferum. The sequence goes on along the minus strand of NC_039363.1, from coordinate 172,098,218 downwards.
TCAATCTGGACTAGGTCCCGGGGTTTTTCTGCATTTGCGGTTTCCTTGTTAAAAAAATTTCTGGTGTCTGTGTTATTTCTTTTCCGCATTATATTTTATATAATTGAAATAATACATGTTGTGCGCTCGTGATCATCAATTGGAAATCCAACCTTTGATGTTGATTGATATTGATTGGTCCTTGGACATTGGTCTTTGGTACCGTCCAAGTATTCCTTGTATTTGATAAAGACTCGCTATTGGTTTTAGCTTGAGTAAAAATCAAATCAAGAGAGAGATATTAACTCCTTGAGATACTTTTATCTAGATTGAGTTTGATTGTTTAGTTGATTCTCTAGCAAAGTATTTTGGAGTTAGTCCATACAGATTGCTAAGCGAAATATTGGGTGGTGTTGTTAGACCCCCGCTTACTATGGCCCAAATGCCTTCTTGGAAAGCGCCTGGGCCGGACGGGTTTCAGATTGGGTTTTATAAGTATAGTTGGGAGGTAGTTGAGACTGATATAGTGAAATTAGTTTAGGATTTCTTCCACACACAGACTTTTGATCCCAATTTGAATGTTACGTATCAAACCTTCGTTCCAAAAGTAGACTGTCCCTCGACTCCAAGTGACTTTCGGCCTATTAGCTTGTGTAATACTATTTATAAGATCTTATCAAAGATAATGGTTAATCGAATGAAACATATTATTTCTAAAGTCATTTCTCCTTATCAGGTAGCGTTCGTGCCTGGTAGGTGTATCCAAGATAATATTGTCATAGCGCATGAGTTATTGGATACTATGAAAAAGAAAAAAGATCGAGTGGGTGCTATTGCTATTAAGTTAGATATGTCTAAGGATTTTGATCGTATTGAATGGTCTTTTGTGTATGATATTTTAAAGCACTTAGGTTTTGCTGAGCAATGGTGCAACATGATTTTTCACTGCATTAGCACTATATTATTTCTCTTTTGTTAAATGCTTCGCCTTGTAGGTCTTTTTCGCCTACTAGGGGACTGCGTCAGGGAGATAGTCTTTCCCCATATCTGTTTATAATTTGTACAGATATGTTGTCTCGTCTTTTAACTCAAGCCGAATGTCAAAAACGTATCCATGGAATTAAACCAGATAGAACATGTCCTTCTATCTCTCACTTATTTTTTGCTGATGATGTGATATTATTTCTTAAGGCTAAGCATGATGAATTGCAGTATGTACAAGATCTTCTTTTAAGGTTTAGTAAAGCTTCGGGACAGGTTATAAATCCTATTAAGAGTGGCATCGCATTCAGTATAAATATACCAAGGCATCGGCAGGTAGATATAGCAATTTTTTTTTACAAATGAAGCCTATGAGCTTATCTGATATGTACCTAGGAGTTCCGTTATTCTTAAATAGGTCTAAAGTTCAATGTTTTCAACCTTTAATTACTGCAACGAAAATTAAATGGTTGGACTGAAAAGTTGGTTCCGCAGGCTGGTAGGCCTGTACAAATTCAGGTTGTTTTGAACTTCATTGCTTATTATCAAATGTCTTGTTTTCCTTTGCCGCTCTGTGTTACAGCAATTAGAGAGCCTTCAACGTCACTGCTGGTGGGGCCATAAATCAAAAAAGGGTTTAAACCCAAAAGCATGGAGGAAACTATGCATCCCGAAGAGGTATGGAGGTTTAGGTTTCAAAAACCTTAGGAAATTCAATTTGGCCCTATTAGAAAAATGGCATGGTGTATAGTTACTAATCCTAATGATCTTTGTGCAAGGGTTCTTAAATCCAAGTATTTTCCTAAAATTGGCTGTGGAAAGGTATCTCCAAGGGCTTAGAAATAGTGAAACAATATCATGTTTGGGACATTGCTACAGGGGAGGACATTATTATCTGGCAGGATAACTGGTTATATAGGGAGGATGAGCATTTTACAGTTCAACCGTTAGAAAAACCTATTGATTATTATTTACAAGATTATAATTTTGTTGACCAGTTAATAGATCCATATGCTCATGAATGGGATGAGTCATCTCTTGCTGAACTCTTCGCGCCTTCGCAAGTGACCAGTATTACGCAGATTCGTCTTCCTTCGTCGGGTAAGGATACTCTTAGGTGGTCATTAACGCCATCAAGTAAGTTCACAACCAACTTTGTCTATAAAGTTTTGTTGCAAAATAACTGTGTGGAATCTCCACAACAACAAAGACAATGGTTGCTAATGTGGCATATGCATCTCTTACCTAAATATAAGTTATTTTTGTGGAAATGTCTTCAACACATATTGCCTTTTTAAAATCTCGTTTGGGTATGTTAGGTATTACCTCTGATACTCTCTGCCCTTTTTGTGGCTTGTTCCCTGAAACTTTTGATCATTTATTTATGCATTGTTCGTTCTATAGAGCAGCTTGGTTTGGATTCTATCCTCAAGCTTTGACTGAACAAGCGAACTTTAGTGACTTGAAAGATTGGATGCTTAGTTTTTTTGTTTCTAAGGTGTCACATGATATACAAGCTGTCCATAGATTGTATGTAATTGTTTTCTGGCAGCTATGGAAGACTAGATGTAAGGCCAGCTTTGAAAACATTCAACTGAATCCTCATGTCGTTATTAATAGTATTAAAATGTTGTTAGCATATGTGAATCAAACACTAGCTGTGTATACAAAATGTGCGCAACACACACTTCCAATCTCTACTGGCTCTAATGAGTATAATCTTACTAGGGAAAAGCTTGTTGCCAATGCTGACTGTCACATAATGTATGTTGATGCTTCTGTTGGTAAACATTATGCGCGTGTAGGTTGTAGTTGCATCTGGTTCACTCCAGCAGGGGAGTTCGGAGCTGCAAAATGCTGGAATGATAGTGCAGGCTCCGTATTAGAAGCGGAAGCTAAAGCTTTACTAGAAGCGGTGAACTGGGCTACACAACACAAGTTGGAAAAAGTTTTGTTTATCTCTGATAACCTTACACTTGTCAGAGCGGCTAACAGAGTAACAAATAACATGCCTTGGACTAAATTTTCGATTGTAAATGACTGTAAATTGGGGTTTCAAGGTTTTCGCAAATCCGTATGTATGTATATTAGTCGCAAAAAAAAAAAAACACAGCGGCAGATGTTTTAGCTAAGTATGCTAGGAAAAGTTGTATAACTAAGGAATGTGTATTATCTCCTCCTGATGTTTGTATAACTAAGGAATGTGTATTATCTCCTCCTGATGTTATCTCAGGATTTACCCAGTTAACTTTGTAACGTTCCTCTTTGTAATATATTGGTTTCTTTCAAAAAAAAAAAAAAACTGATGTGTTGTACAAAGTGGTAAAAAGAAGTTCGATTCTCAGAATTGTAGATATTTGATTTAAGACTTAATAAACAAAAATATTAAACACAAAGAAAATATTTTAACAAAGTTGAGAGATATTGGGACTTAGGATTCCACCAAACTTCACAATCAATTGGTTCATACAATGATTCATAATAATTTTAGCTCTTTTCTAAACTCTATTTCTTTGCCAAAAGTAGATTTTATAAAACATTAGATGTAAATCATAAGCATAGTCCATCAAGAGTTCTTAGACTAAGCATACACTATCAAACAAAATCACAAATAATCAATGAAAATCATAAATCGGCTAAAAATCAATGCACGAAGTCATAAGAATCAAATATAATTACCAAAAAATTGTGAAACATGGCTTCCTCCGTCATCCCAGTGTTGGGGTTTAGCTCCTCATGCTCAAGACGCACCCAAAAGATAGAAACATGGCTCAAAAGGTGTTTTTATTGAGAAAGAATATTATACAGCGAGTTTGTAACAGTTATAATTGTTACAGAATTTACTGTTAAAACGAACCCTACCGAACTCAAAATAAATTGTTGGAAAAATTTGTTACAAAGGTAATGAGTTTGAAAGTATAGGCAACAGAATTAATGACTCTCTTTTGAGTCAGCGACTGAGTCTGTGCGTCTTATGTGCTTCAGCTTCTTCTTCCTCGTCTGCAACTAGGATTCTTCCCTGGATTGTCCTCTCTTCTCCGGAATTGCTCTAAACTTCCACCAAAGTCTCGATACCCCTTCTGTGACTCGACTCCCCCCTTTATATACACAACAGGGCGATGAAAACTCTCCCTTTCCTCCACGGCAAGTTACATGAATATATTTGATTTCCTTTTTATCTTCATACGTATTCTTCCTTTTTAACCCAAGCTTCTCTTATTCGAATCACAGTAAAATATTCTATCCCTTCCTTTCCACTTAACTTCCAAAAGAACCGACGAACTTATCCCGATATAACTCCGATACCCTGTTTATTCAAGCCGAGAATTTATCCCTAAATCTTCGAATATGAGAGACATATCTTCCCTATTAAGGATAAAAGATCACTCCCTTTCTTTTCCCGTGTAAAACTCCTCGAAAATCTATTCAAAGTTCTCCAAATATAGAACAAAATCTCGAGAACTTCTATCTTCCCTTGTTTAGTTGAGACCGAATTAGAATCCGGTTTTTATTCGAAACAGAGCCCATTACTAAGCCTGTTTAGCTCTAACAGGAAAGTACAGTCCAATCCAGCAAGAGAAGCCCGTTGAAATCTCACCAAACTCGATCCGACAACTCTGCAGATGATAACCAACTTTCCCGCCAAAAATCCAATTTCAAATGGTGAAGAAAGGGTGTCCCCCTATCCAGCGCTAGACTCCCTTTAGCACTTTGGGTGAAAATAGTAAATTCAAGGGTATAATTAGTGATATTCCTGGGGTGTCTTTATCATTCTTCTTGGGTGCCTTTATAAATTCCGTCCAGGGGCGCAAGTGCCACTTTTCGAGCCAATTTTTGCCACGAAAGCTTACTTCTTCAAAAACACCTACAAAACAATAAAATAACCAAATAAATATAAAATCGAGAATTATAAATACACATAATTGAGAGCAAAATAAACACATAAATGCGTCTATCAAATACTAATTCCATTTCCATCACTCTCTTTTTCCGTAGACCCTAGTCGTAAATTCGGTTCTTTTTTTTTATCCAAACAAAATCACCGTTTTTAGTTAATCGTTAATTCGAAAAGTTTTTATAGTTGATTAATCCAAAACTCGTTCTTTGTAGTTGTTTTTTGTGCTTGAAACAGGTTAGATTCTTCGATTAAGTACAAAAAGATCTGATTTCAGAACCACCTGGCGCTAGGTCGAAGTCGGATATTCTAGCCGTAGGAAACTGTTTTCATGTTTTTACGGCTAGAAAAATGACATCCAACTGTAAATGGGTTGAGTAGTTTTTATGGTTAGGTCGGAAATCATCAAACCAAACCATAACCTATGTTTTTATGATTAATAATATTGCTCTGACTAGTAATATTCAACTAATTAGCAATATTCTCTTCTCTGAGGATCGACGATTGATGAGTTAACTCATCCTCGAACCGGTTCTTCATACTTCTTTGATTTATGCTAGTTTTTCATGATTTAATCTTTTATTTTGATACATGTTCTAATCCTTTTTACATTCTATACTCCATTAAGGCTTGTAGAACCACTATAATTGAGTTTTTTTTTCTGGTTTTGCTTTCCCTGTCAAGTCCAAAAACTATTTTTTAAGTTCGATAGCTTAATTTTTCTTTTTACTCTTCTTCTTTTTATGATGAAATCACTCGCTGTTTTCGGTTCATTCTAATGGGAAACTAATTTTGCAGGCCTTCTGACTTTTTTTGTGGGATCCTGTGGTGGCATTATATTTAAGATGTGGGACGTTCTTGACCCAGAAACAGTGGTGTTGAAAAAACAAAGCTTGCAGTAGTGGTGCTAACCATCATCTCTATGTTGGTCATATCAGTAGTATACATCTAGGGAATTCCTTAGATCAAACCCAATCACAATCTTCTAGATATCATCATCGTAACCGATTTGAGTAGAGAATCTCCATTGCCAAAACTTTCAAATTCAAAAATTACCTCCTAAACTGTTGCGTAAGAATAGCCGTAATTACATCCTTGACTATGACTCAGAAATTCTTTCCTCGTTTGAAAGATATATCACAGCTTACACAAATCCTTTTCAACTAATTGCCAGAGATTTCGGTCATATATCTAGGAAGGAAGATTTTTTACTAAGGAAAGCTTACAACTGTCATGAGAAAGGTTGTTTAAATACTCTTATAGATCAGTTTCAATCCTTTTTATCTCAATCCTTTCATAAAGAAGACTTTTACAAACAAGTGAAAGCAAAGAACCCTAATATGGCTTCCTCTTCTGAAAATCAACTGACTCAATTATCAATACAGCTTAGAAGAGCAAACATTGGACTACCAGAAAGAAGGAGAGCAGTTGGAGCCACACAAGTTGTTCAAGATGTTGTTGATGAATGGACTTTTGGAATTCTAGGAAAACTCATGTGGAAGCATAAGATCGATATGATAACTATTCGAGAAGATATCAACTCACTTTGGAGAGGTTACAGAAACAAGCAGATACGAGTTATGGGTCCTAACCTTATGCTTGTGAGACTCAACTTAGAGGAAGAAAGAGATGCGATTATTCAAAATGGTCCTTGGATTGTGGGTGAGGCACTCTTTGTTGTTCAAAAGTATACTAATGTCATTCCTATTTCAGAGTACAAGTTCGCTCACCAGATCTTTACTATTCAGTTCAAATACCTGAAGTTAGAACACTTAAACAGTTTGGTTGTGGATGAAGCTATTGGTTTTATGGGGAGAAAAATTCTACACATCCACCAAACTGCAGACCTAGATATGGAAACACTGTCAAAGCAAGGTTGGAAATCAGTCTTACTGAGCCGCTGCAAAGGGGTGGCTGGTGGAATACAACTACAAATGAAAAAGTTTGGATCAGATATCATTGGGAGCTACAGCCAAAGAAGATCTGTGATAAGTGCTTTGTCATTGATCATAATGACAACAAATGCCTTCATACTTCCTACATGTTGTTTCTTGATAGCTTGTCTGAGGAGGAATATGGCGAATACCTAAGGAATGAAGCAGATGTTTATGAAGTAAGTGATGAAAGGAGATGAATCAGATGAATGCAGCTGAGGAAACTGGAGATGAGCCTAGAAAACCTAAAAGATTGAGAAATTATGTTCTCAATAATGAACCATTAATGAACCCTCACAATATTCATGTCCAACCACCAAATACCAATGAAAACACCAATACGTACTACTATTATGGACAACCATAATAACTCGATGATGGAAGCAGACGAATCAGGAATTAATACAGTTGAAACCACAAATATCAGTCAGGACATGGCCATGCAGGTAATTTCAATTCTTTACCAACAAGCAATCTTAATTCTCCTTCTAGTGCAAGTTTTAGTAGTTATCATTCTTTTACTGCTTATACTTTTTGAAAAAACAAATTTAACCAAATGCGAATCATTTCCTGGAATTGTAATGGCTATGCAGCTAAGGACACTAAAAATTATTTATCTGACATTAATAAGATGCTTCAACCTGACATTATTTTTTTTGCAGGAAGATTGACTCAGATAAAATCCTTAGGCATGTTAGACCACTTGGTTTTCCTAACAATTTTTATGTTGCATCCATAGGAAGATCTAGGGGTATTTGTTTACTTTGGAAAGATGGATTCCAATTTGATATTATTCATCATGATAGAAATGTGATTCACTGTCTTGTTAAAAGTGATCCAGCTAAGCCAAGATGGCTACTTTCTTGTGTTTGTGGGTCTCCATACCCACAAGAGAGGAAAGAACAATGGACTTTTATTAAGAATGTTTGTGAAAATTTTAATATAGATGCTCCTTGGATCCTTCTAGGTGATAAACATCACTATGCATGCTGAGTAAAGAGCAAATAGTGTTGGCTCTTCGTCTAGAACCTCTAAGATAGTTCAACTTATTCAAAGTATTTGCTTATCTGATCTAGGTTATCATGGAAGTCCATATACCTGTACTAGTAGTAAAAATGGTACTGGTAGAATAAAATCAAGATTAGATAGAGCTCTTATAAACCCTGACTGGTTATTATCTTTTCCAGATGTCATTCTTAAGCACTTGCCTTTTCTTGGCTCTGACCATTGCCCAATCTTTTTAGGTTTCCATCCTAATGAGACTATCAAGTCCAAAAACTAGAAATTTTTTGAGTGTTGGCTCAGAGAAGTTTCTTGTAAAGACCAAATAAGTAGTTCTTGGTCAAAAGATGTTCATGGATCTGCTGCTTTTAGGCTAGATAAAAAACTAGATATCACTAGAAGGGATATGTCTAAATGGAATAGAGAAACTTTTGGTAACATTCATGATAATATTAAATGTCTTCAGGATAAGTTAACTAATCTGCAGCAAACAAATCCTAGTGATGACATCACTTCTCAAGTCAGGCAGATTAAACATGAAATTAATGAATGGCATGCACATGAAGAAGAATTCTACTGGCAGCAGTCAAGAGATACAATGTTTCGAGAGGTTGACCAAAATACAAAGTACTTTCATCAACAAACAAACAGACGAAAGTCGAAAAATCTCATTGAATCACTTCTCAAACCAAATGGCAGCTGGTGCAGTGGCAGGAAAAATCTTGAAGACTTGCTCACCTTCCATTTCAGCAACATAATGAGCACATCTAATCCAAATAATAATGAAGAACTCTTTGTCCTCTTACCATGATGTATCACAGAATCTGAGAATGATGCACTTACCAAAATTCCAGATGAGATAGAAATCTACAAATCCTTACACAGTATGCAACCTTGGAAAGCACCAGGACCGGATGGTTTTCCTCCGGGTTTTTCCAGTCTCAATGGGCAACTACTAAAGAGGATGTTATACAAATGATTCAAAGTTTTTTCACCAGTGAGAGGATGTTAAGGAAGATGAATAAGACTAATCTTTGCTTAATACCAAAAGTTCAACTACCACAAGCACCAAGCGACTATAGGCCCATAGCTTTATGTAACACCAAATATAAGTTGATTATAAAGATTATGGCAATGAGATTGCAGCCGTTGATGGATAAGATGATTTCACCAATGCCAGCATAAGTTCCAGGGAGGCAAATAGGAGATAATATCACACTTGTGCATGAGTTGATTCATTGCATGAAAAGAAAGAAGACAAAAATGGGTTACATGGCATTGAAGTTAGATATGTCTAAGGCGTTTGATCGTGTGGAATGGTCCTTCCTTCGCAAAGTCATGGAAGGTTTTGGATTTGATGATCATTTTTGTAACTTGGTGCAGGAATGTATTAGTACCACAGAGATTCAGCTTATGTTAAATGGCTCACCATGCACACCATTCAAGCCCACTAGAGGAATACGACAGGGTGATCCAGTATCACCCTATCTATTCTTGCTTACTATGGAGGTTTTCACAAGATCTCTGGTTGAAGCTGAAAGAAAGATACAAGGCATAAAAATTGCAAAGAATGCATCACCAGTGTCACACCTCCTTTTTGCTGATGATTGCATGTTGTTCGTGAAAGATGATCTTCATAATGTGAATAATCTACTGTAGATCATAACTGATTTCAGTTCCATATCATGGCAATAAGTCAACCTCCAGAAATCTGCAGTTTTCTTCTCCAAACATCTTCACTCTAGACATTGCAGGATTTTATTGCGTAGGCTGAAGATGAAGAAGATGTCTCTTCATGAGAGATATCTAGGAATTCCGTTGTTTCTTAACAGGCGAAGAACAACATATTTTTCATCTCTTGTGGAAGGAATGAAGTCAAGGCTCTTTAAGTGGAACGGAAAATTCTTAACTCAATCTGGAAGGTCTATTATGGTCAAGCATGTCATAAATGCTATGCCATCACACCAAATGGGGGTTTTCAAAATCCCAAAAGCAACAATCAAAGAAATGGATAGAGTTCAACGAAGATTTTGGTGGAACAAGAAAAACGGCAAAGGAGTGTACTTAACTTCATGGGAAAGAGTTAACTGCCAAAAAGAAATTGGAGCCATGGGCTTCAGATATTTGGAATGTTTCAACAAGGCATTATTATCTAAATCTGTGTGGAGGCTCTGTCATAATTCACATCAACTCTGGGCTAGTGCACTAAAAGAAAGAAATTTTCCAGATACTTCGATACTTCATGCAACAAAAAAGAAGAATACGACATGGGCGTGGCAAAGCATTTTTGGTGAAATAAGTTTCGTTCAAAAACACAGCTTCTGGCTATTGGGAGATGGGAAGAAAATAATCACTTGTAAAGATAACTGGATTATAGGGAAACAAGAGCCACCAGTTTCCATTGAAGCTTTTGAGTTGGCGGTTAAATATAGCACTGTCCGTGATTTAATTGATGCAGATACCAAAGCTTGGAAAGTTTTTGTCATTCATCAACTTTTTTCCCCTTAAGATGCTAGCAAAATCTTAAGTATGATAATACCAGTATACTCAACAGATAGATTGATCTGGACACTTACCAGAAATGGTCAGTTCACTGTAAAATCAGCATACAGAAAGCTTGTGGATATCAAAACAAATGCAGCTGCAAAGTATGACAGTGATATGGCTGTGCTGTGGAAGAAACTATGTAATCTGGATACTCTGCCAAGGGTTAAAACCTTTCTATAGAAATGCATAAATGACATTATACCTTCAATTGAACGAATGTGAAGAGTAGAAAGCTATAGTGGGGATAATTGCAGTATGTGTAATCAAGCCATAGAGACTACTAAGCATATAATCTGGGAATGCCCTTTTGCTCGTGCAGTCTGGACCACGATCCCTAGTGCTAGAAGGAGCATGGAATCTACTGATACTAGTGTTGAAGGTTGGATAAAAAGTTGGTTTACAAATGAGTTTGTAAATTTGGACAAGGACTGGATATTTAAGATGGCCAACGTAAGCTGGAAAATGTGGAAGGAACGCTGCGGATGTGTTTTTGAAGGAAAAAAAACCTAATCCAGTGAAAGTAATTCGTGGCAGTCAGCACCTCAATCAGATGACAGGGCCACGCATGAAAAAACCTGCACAGCCTAGCAACACTAATAACTTGAATAACTTAACTCAGCATACATGGATTCCACCAACTGCTTTTGCTTTTTCTATTTGTTGTGATGCTTCATTTAAAACTGTTTTATCTGAAACTCGCACAAGATTGGGACTGATACTTCGTAATACTGCAGGTGAATTCGAACAAGGACGATGCTTCCATGAATGTGGATACATAGATGCATAGCATGCTGAGATAGAGAGACTGAGGCGAGCTATGTTATGGGCAGAAGAATTGGAACTACATCAAGTATGTTTTGAGCTCGATGCTCACAATATAGTAGCAGCAGCCAATGGAGATTATTAAAGAGTCAGATGGGAATCACAATCAATGATCTTGGATATTATTAGTTTCTTTCGCAAGTACCCTTTATGGACTTGCAAATATATCAGTAGAAATTATAATAAACCGGTTGATAAGCTGGCCAGACATTCACGTAATTTCAAATTAGTAGGAGTTAGATACATAATCCACCAAACTTTATCGTAGAAGCATTATATGCTGATATGAATGGTGTACTTGATTCAAATATCTAATAAAATTTCTTCTTAGTATCAAAAAAAATGAATTGTTCTAACTATCAATGTAGCTTTGATTAGCGCAATATTGCTCAAGTATTTCATTGGTCTTGATCCAGCAATCTCATCAGACCTATTCCAATCAATTCAAATTGTCTAAATACCGTAGGTGCATCAAATGGCATTATGGTATGCAAAGCATCATTGCTTATCTCAGCAAGCACTTTATGCTTCATTCATCAAAATGACGAGTCTCTATGAAGCATACTAAACTGATCAATACGCTAAGACTAACATCTAGATCAACAACTGACCAAAAAAATACACGTCTATATAATAAACCTAATCCTACTGAAGGCACCAATAATGTCACATGGGAGACATTCACTAGAGTTTTGGTCTGGTAGCCTACAACATGTGCGAAGCAATGCACCACGATGAGAAAGTGAGTAATTCGTGCTAGCAGTTGAAGGAATAAATGGGTAGTGGTCGGACAACCACCAAGTCCCCCTAATGTATACGACAACTGGTTTTCACCGTAATTTCCATTTCTCTACTCTTCCACTTCTTATCTCAGCAGACACTTTATACTTCATTCATCAAAATAACGCGTCTTTACGAAGCATGCTACACTCATCAATAAGTTAAGACTAGCATCTAGGTCAACAATTGACCAAATAAATACACGTTTATATAATAGACTCAACCATGCTCGAGACACCAATAAAGTCACATGGGGGATATTCACTAGGATTTGGTCTGGCGGCCTACAACACGTGTGATGCAGAATGCACCACGATGAGAAAGTGAATAAGTCGTGTTTGCAGTTTAAGGAGTAAACGAGTAGTGGTCTGACCACCAAGTTTCCCAATAAAGTGGAACTGGTTGGCACCATGATTTCCAATTCTCTACTCTTCCATTTATTTGCAACTATCACCACTTACAGGAGATCAATATGTTAACTACCTTTGCTTCAAATAGGTTTTTTAACCTATCGAGAAACGATAACATCAGTCACATGACATCCATATCCCAGAAACACACAAAAGCTTTCTCTCGATCCAACAAAGAGAAATCATCTTCGAAGCAGTCCAACAATCCACAATCAGTTTCCATTAATCTTAACACCTTTTTAGCTTCCCTCCGTACAGATCGACATTTTTCTTTCCATTGTGACCGAATTAAAGTTGGAATGACCATTTCTAGGTTTAGGCTAGAGGATTACCGATTGGTCTCTCGAATTCAAATTACTCCCGTGTAGTCCATCTGTTTAAGGGTTTAGAAGATTTTCTCTGTATATCATCCGCTTACTCCACCATTTTACACTTTATCCGGTAAACCGATTTTACCCGCAAACAACTATTAGTCATTACTCCCCAACCATAATGAAAAGATGGGTATGAATAAGCAGTAAAGCATTATATCTTGTATACCGGTTCATTGGACATTAGTGTGTAAGTCAGTTGTCCTTTATGTTAATGTCTTCGGTCTCATATGTACTTTCATTATGAGTTTTAATCCTTAATACTTCATTTTCCTCTTTTTTCGATATAAAGTAGAAAAGCACTCCCTAGATAACATCCAAACTCCTTCAAATGAGAGTTCATTTAGAAGTTATGGGGTTCAAATGCCTACCTCCATAGTGGGAGGGAGCATGAACAAAAAATAAAATATAAAAGAATGTGACGTGATTGCCTCCACATATACAGTAGAACTTCTATAAAATAATAGGTTTGGGACCGCCTAAATCCTATTATTTTAAAGAGATATTACTTAATCGATAAAATAATAATTTATTATTTTATATATATATAATAATATATTACTTTAAAGAATAATTCTTAATTTGAAATATTCTTTTGGAAAACACGAGAATTTCCATATTAAGAAAAATTAATTTGGGAGATGGGGTCAATTAAGTCTGCGACATATTGGATAGGGTCGCATTGGGTTGGATCAAGGTTTTGAAAGTGGGGTATCCAATTTGCTTGGATAGGGGTATCCAAACCATTTTCTATTTGGTGAAATATATGATTTTTTACAGTAGGTATGATAGATGCCATTTATTTCCATTGTGGGCTGGCAGTAGTGGGTATTGATATCGTACCTTGCAATATCGGTTGATGGTTGAGGTATTTCTCGTTGAAGAAGCTCGAGCAAATGGAATGTGGTTGGTCTTGAATATTCCAAATTTTTTTCATGAAAAGAGCTTTATTGTGATGGCCACTCTTCCTAATACCTAGCCCTCCCTCCGCTATTGGCTTGTTTAGCTTGTTCCATCCTAATGGGTGAAGCTTTCGGACTGAAGAATCGTGACCCCATAAAAAATTCCTGGTGATCCGATCAATTTGTTTGTGAACATGGGTGGGGAAAATCTGTGTTTGCATGAGGTGATTTGAGGTTGGTGTTAAGGAGGTTTTAATTAGAACTAGTCTTCCTGCAGGGGTAAGGCATTTTGTGATCCATCCTTGTGCTTTGCGTGCCAATCTCTGTAGTAACGGTTCAAAGATGCGACTAGAGGTCCTAAGTATACAGGTGGGATTGATGTAGTCGACATGTCGAAGAATTGGTGAAGGTTATCTATGTGATGTTGTTGGAGTCTTGGGCAGTGAATAATGGTTGATTTTGCTGCGTTGATAATTTGACCCGCTGAAGAGCCATATGATAGAAGAATTCTTTGAAGGTGATTACTACTTTCTTGGATAGCTATGTATGTGATGAGCAAATCATCTGCATACATTAAGTGTAGGATGGGAGGTGTCTTTTTTGATATTCGGATACCTTGAATCAGATTATTTGCTTCTAGTTTGGCAAGATTTGTTGAAAGTATTTCCGCACAGACGATGAAAATGTAGAAAGATATGGGATCACCTTGTCTTAAGCCTCTGGTAGGAGTAATGAATCCATACGGTGTACCATTGACGTTGACTGAGATTCATCCGATCACTCTCACAAGGATTAGCTTGAAGGAAATATAATACACTCATCCGATTTGCATCACATTTCTTTTTCACAAGGATTAGTACTTTTTCCCCTGCCTGCATAAAAACCTTAGTAAATCAAAAACTTCTTCTCCGCCTGCCTAAAAACCATAGTAAATGAAAAACTTTTGCTTAGACACGTTTTCCGTGCATTAGTCACAGTTACGTAGTAATGAGATTCAAATATATGGATGTGGGATTGACTAAACAAGAATCAGAAAATAAAAAGAAAGACAATATCGAGTAAATTAAAAGGAAAAATTAGCTGGGTTTTTCGTTTTCGGAGGGCGATGATGGCTCACCGTTGCTTCCCCTCTCCACGCCTTGATCGTCTCGGTACCTCGCTCTCACTCTCGCTGTCACATTTCTAAAGCTGTTTCCACCTTCGACGACACCGCCAAATGAGTCTTTACTTTGGGGTCTGCCTTGCTGATACTTGGACTCGTCATTTGGTCCACCGCCAGCCATTTCCTGTACCTTACTTTGATCTGAACCTGCACTATATCTATCACTACCTGGTCACCTTTGAACGCTCCTCAGAACCTGCGCGCCTGGTGCTGGTGACAATATGCCCATTCCTTCCGTGAAAGGTCCCCTCCAGGCCCCATCATCATCCAAAGACCACCACCAGGAAGGGCTGCCCTGTAAATCCATGCCTGATGTGGGTCCCTACACATCCATAGGATTGGATAAAATGGAGGAAACATATGGAGAGCTACATAGAACATGTCTGCCGTCTGGCACTGGGAACCAACGGGTGTGACACCCTCATAAGAAAAACCATGAGGACCCATTTAGCACGTCTAAAATATTTTCATAGTGCAAAGCAAAATAGACTTTGCAGGATACTCCCTTCCAAGATATATAAGGGGTCTACATTATATTCAGACAGCTATTCAGACAGCGTCGAGGTAAAAGAGTTACTTTTAAAAACCAAATAGGAAGAAAAAAAAACATAAGCTGAAAGTACATAATATACCACTAATTCACTATCTGGTTCAAGATAAAGCAAGGACGCTAGCTGCTCACTGCTAGAAGGCTCCAGCTCCCGGCAGTCTCAACTAATCTGAAGTGTACGGTGTACCCAAGCAAGAAACAATTTAACAGTTTGAGTGTGGAGAGTTAGAGGCGCAAGCATAACATCATAATAAATGTGATAAAAATCACTTTGTTGATGTGTAAACATAGGCTTCAATAGCACTGGTATAACATGTGTGAAAAGAAGAAAAAGCTTGCAGGAGAAACAAATCAAAAATCCAAGACTGTTCAGACTGATCACGACATCTGTGAGCATCATGAGAAAGTACAGATTTTCAGTCAATACCAAGACTTCGACCAGGAAGCCTAACCCATGATAAGGCTAACCTCCATTGTACCTAAGAATTTCCTCCCAGAGATAACAACCACGATTTCCAGGAAAATGCTAGGAACTTCTGAGGTAAGCACTCGTTAAATGGTAAGAAACATTTGAATAAACCATAAAGAAAGACAGACTCCCTAATTTGAGGCCCAGTAGCATAGGGGTACATTCCTCGCCAGGGGAAAAAAAGAGAGAAAAGGCAAAAGATTACTTGGTCACATACCTTCACTCTCATTGTATGGATTCCTGAAATGATGAGTCTTATGGAAGGACAACTCACATAGCTGCAGTAACGAAACATACAATGCTCACAGTAAGGTTCACGATACGAACTTATGAGATCAACAGCAAATCAAAAAGACCAATGATAAAAACAATTAATCATTTGTCACAATTGTGCAACGGGTATACATCCATAACACATACACAAAAGTAATGTCAAGGCATGCAAGGTGAAACAGATAGTATTAATCTTACCACGCCTATTGTTTGCCGTTGTGACAGTTTCAGGTGAAATGGATCAGCAGTTGACAAGGTGAATGGAAACTGCAACTTCATGCATAGACTCCGCAAAGTCAATAAATCATTTAAGTTTCGAACTTTTCATCAATTAGAATTCTCATACTTTGATGTGCTTCTCAGAATCTTAATGAAGGCAGTGGATTCCTATTACATTATCAAGTTCCTGATTCTTACTTCAGATTCATACTGACACCAGGATACTCTCTGACAAACTTTCTCCTTCCAAAACTTGTATGGAAGAGAAAGAGAGTCTCAAATAACAACATATTGGGGAAAGCCTTCTGGATTATTATGCTTCAGCAGTAAGGTTCAGCTTACATCCTATATCACAACACATTCTGCAAAAAAGACAAAAAGGAAGCACAGAAAATATGAAGATTAAGAAATCATTCTTAATGGATAGTTGATACAATTGAAAACAATAAGAACTTTCTGAATACAAAACACAGAAAGGTTTATCTCAAAGAATTATATCCAATATTGGTTAAATATTTCATTAGAATCCACATCTACAACACTACTGCCAACCCACTGTGTTTTCTAGTTTATGATCATGTCAAAAATTGAAGTAAAAAAAAAAAAAATCACCACATCCTTGCTCTTTTCATGAAATTATCCTGCTTTAAACACTTAAAAGCCGCAGCAGCACTTTTGCGGCAACAGCTTTCTCTCTAGGCTTTAAATTTCACCTATGCGACACTTGGGGTGAGTATGTTCAGCCAGCCCATACTCATATCAATCCATTGTCCATAAAAGAAAGTGTATACCAACGCTGCCAAGCTTCACATACCTCATATCATACCCACCGTGGATAAAAAAATAACTAATAAATTTCTATACTCCACGGGTAACAGAAAATGAAAAAGCTACAAGGATTGCCCATTCTTTAGTTTCTTCATCACTTCTCTTCTTTAATAGAATGAACTTAACAGCTGTGGAGGATAAAATCATTACCGTAACCTGGTCACTACAGGAATTAATCCTTTAAGCTGAGAATTGCACAAACACACAGCAAGAAAGGTTAATGTTATACTCCCTCCGTCCCACCGAAGTTGACTTATTTCACAGTTTTTAAGGCAAGGAGGAGATAAGGATATTTTCAGGTGTTTTTCCAATTATATCCTTATAGATAAGGAATGGTAAAATTTAGGAATGGTATCTCTTACAAGGTTCCCCATGTGCACAATATACAAAGCACACGTGGTAAAACCTACATACGAGAAAGATATTATGATGCCAGTAGTTGCACAATACAATACGTAAGTGTCTCAGTGGCTTCTTTCATTAAAAAGAGCCAAGGAAGCGGTGAAAATCATAAAATGGCTGGCACGATTTTTGGCATAACCAACTAATGATTGAATATAATTACTTTGCAAAAGCAAAAGAGTATTTGTGCAGGTTCCAACCAGCCACAGGTCATATTGTACAATTTTCTGGAAACTTAGAAAACTATAATGAGTCGAGCTATGCTATTAATTTAACCAATATCAACCTAATATTGCAATTTCATAATTCCACTCTCTTGTAATGATAATAACCCTTCAAATTAGGTAAGAGCGCTAAATTATTGCATAGCCATAATATGCACCTAAGTTTATACTAAGTTAGCTATAAGAAGGATTATAACTAGGATGTAATACCTTCAAAACCCTTACTGACGCTTTAGTAAAAGTCGTTGCAGGAACACACCCCTTCTTCGATTTGGTGAAACCGCTTGGATGCACGAGCGCTGATTCGCCTTCCAACAATTTTAGAGATAATCTTCAATGCATTATGGCAATCCATACACATTCCAACATTCATGAGTATTCGCACTTGGCTGCGAGCAGGGCTACTTAAGATACCAGAAACACAAGCCAATATTTCACTGTGTGCGAGAAGTATTTCAGCTTTACTTTCATCATCAACATCATGCATTGCGTATCTAAGCTCAGGTATATAACCACTCTTTCATATGTGCACTCAGTGTCTTCAGATGGGCATAAACTTTGTCACTATCAGAGTGGGATGTATCCCCTGCCTTAAACTGTTGAATCCTATTTTGTAATCTTAATGGTGTCTGACCTGAAACCTTATTTTGCATATCAGAGGGGTTTACTGGCACAAAACCAGCCTTTGATTCAACATTTAGCTGTGAGGGGTCTAAGAGAGCAACGATATTAGCACAAAGGTCCCCAATTTCCAAATTCCCATGAATTCTGCAAAGATTCATCAAAGTTTCCCAAACATCAATACTTGGTTCAACTGGCATATCTTCAATGAACTCAAAAGCCTCATCCAAGTGTCCTGAACATGCCAACATTTTCACAACACCCACATAATGATCCATGGAAGGTGCAGTACCAAACGCCTTACTCATCGACTCAAAGTGCAGCAATCCTTCATTAACATCAAAAAGGGTACTACAAGCATAAAGAACCCCAAGAAACATTTGGCCGTTGGGTCTTCCCCCTGCCTCCTTAATTCAGTGAACACATCTATTGCGTCTTCTCCGTATCCATTTTCTGCCAGACCAACTATCATGGTATCCCAAGAAGTCAGATTTCGAGTAGGTATTTTTGAAACAATTCATAAGCATCAGACACTAAACCACATTTCAAATACATCTCTAGTAACTTATTCTGTACATTAATTTCCAAAGAGAACTTTGTCTTCATAAGATGATTATGAATCAATTTGCCTCTTCATTAGCAACAACTTCCCCAATAACTTTCATCAACTGACAATACCGAGGCAAATCAATCTCAACACCTTGTTGATGTAACAAATTCAGAACCCCCATAGCTTCCTTCACATTACCCTCATTACAGAAACCATCCATCTCCTCGAGACCATTTCCATTCTGCTTACTATTAGGATTAATGTTCTGTGCCTGTGAATGATACCCATTACGGTTATTCTGGAGATTATCGTAACTATTATGAAAATATGAAGATCTTGGCCTCTTCAGCACATTAGCATTATGCTGCAAATCATTTGGATTGAACCCATTAGGATTTATGTTCTGTAACGTTGGATCATACCCGCTAGGGTTGTGTTGGAAACTCCTACCGTAATTATTATGAAAATATGAAGAACTTGGGTTCTTGTGGAACTCCGTTTGATAAAACCTACTATTCGGAAACCCAGCACCTGTAGTCTGCTGGATGTCTCCTCCTCCCTCAGAACCATACGAGTTACTGTTACTTGGTTGAGTTTGATGGTCAGTTCTTTCAGCAGCAACAGTTCTAAAGGTCTTAACTTTATTTAAGAGATTAATGCAAATAGAATTAAGATTGGGTTGAGAATTTCTGACCTTTGGTATTAAACTGATGACTCTTTTTCTTTCCATTATTATTAAAACAACAATGAATCGATCAAAGGATGAACGAATGACGTTTGCAGATGTAAAGGAATTGATAGAAGGACATCGAAGAAGTTGTGTTAGGGTTTATGGAGAAAAAAAATTTAAAGAGAGAAATGGGATAGAGAGGGCATGCAGTGAGACGGGTAGTCCAGTTTTGTACGCCATCCTGATTTGGATATTAACCCAGATTGTTGTTGTACACTTATCGCCGGAGCGTGTAAAGTTGAGCACCAGAGGGTGAAATGGATCCATTGAACCACTGTTGTTAGATGTTGCACCCAATTTAGTATTTTTATGTTTTCTGACGTAATTGATTTGATGTAAATAAAATTTCATATATAAATGAAATTACAAGACATTGCGTGATCAGGGCCGTCTCTGACAATTAGACTATCTTGTACGAAAGTTCTTCCAACGGCCTCCAATGGAAAAAAAAATTCACACACGTAGTTTGTATGTTTTCTTAGTGAGTATATATAACCTTGCATTTTTAGGGGCACTTGAAAGGAATTAGGGACCAACAATAAAATAAAATAGGGTCATCCAAATTTAAATTGAGTTCATTCCTTATCCTTTTTTTCCTAATGGCAAAATTGTCCTTCAATAATCGGAAATTAAACATAAATTCGGTAGTTTAGTTATTGTTAGCAGAATTATTTGAAGTTTTTTTTTTCTTTTTTTTTTTTTTTTGTTCCCCGAATTTTGATTCTACCATAATCGATAGTAAATAGTGTTGATTTAACTTCCGAATATATAATGTCCCAAAAATGAGATTTTTCCAAAAATTTTCAATTTTCGAATTCTGGTACTACCATAATCGGTAGTAAGTTTAACTTCCGAATGAATATTGGCCCCAAAATGAAATTTTGTCAAAATCCTTTAATTTTCTAACTTTGGTACTACCACAATGGGTAGTAAATTATGTTACTTTTATCTTCGAATATATCTAATTTTCGAATTTTGGTACTACCATATTCGGTAGTAGATTTAACTTCCGAATATATACTGGCCCCAAAATGATTTTTTGAAGAAAAACCTTAATTTTTCGAATCTTGGAATTATAACAATCGGAAGTAAGGTAAGTGAACTTAACTTCCGATTATATAGTGGCGTTTCGAAATGAGAACTACCCATATTCGGTAGTATTTTAAGTTAATTAAACTTCCGATTATATACTGGCCCAAAAATGAGTTTTTGAAAAAAAACCTTAATTTTTCGAATTTTGGAATTATAACACTCGGAAGTAAGGTAAGTGAACTTAACTTCCGATTATATAGTGGCATTTTGAAATGAGAATTACCATATTCGGTAGTATTTTAAGTTAATTAAACTTCCGATTATATACTATCATAATCGGTACTATTTTAAGTTAATTATTTCAAAAAGAGTTTTTGAAAAAAATTCTTCAATTTTCGAATTTTGGTACTATCATAATCGGTAGTAATTGTGTTCATTATCTACCGATTGTGTTTAATTTTTAGAAAAATTGAATTTTTTGAATCAAGAATAATCGGTATATAACAATAATTTTATCTACCGATTCTAGTTGATGTTCGTCATTTCTTAAGAACATCATCCATAATCGGTAGGTAAAATAGATTTTTATCTACCGATTATGTTCCTGCTACTGCAAATCCGAGAATTCTCAAGTTTTCAATTTTCATTTTCAAGTTTGAGAATTCTCGAATTCTCAAATTTTCAATTTTTATTTTCAAGTTTTCAGTTTTCAAGTTTGTTTCTTAAACTTAAACTACCGTAATCGGTAGTTCTAACATTGTTTCTTAAACTTAAATCCAGAATTCTAATTGAGGGCAATCCAAGATTGTTTCTTAAACTTAAACTATGAATGTGTAGTTATCTACCGATTATTTGAGGGCAATTTTGTCATTACAAAAATTATAGATAAGGGCTAGCTTCAGTTTAGGTTTGGGTGACCCTATTTTGTTTTATTGTTGGCCCCTAATTCCTTTTGAGTGGCCCCTAAAAACGCTAGGATATATAACACTAAAACGAAGGATTTTATGGCCAATAACATGGCCAAACTGTAGCATGATTCATCTGAAAGTGAAATGTCTCTTATATATATGGTAAATAAATTGAAAAATTGGAAACCTTTCAGTAAGAAACGAAAACAAACAGAAACAAATTGAAGTAGATAGTCACCGTCCAATTATTCTTCACTTTAGAATTGTATTAAAGTTAGAAAAAATTTAAGACAGTACAAGAAAAAAATTCACAACTAAAAAAATGTTCCAACCGGGAAAAAGCTTAATACGCCATGTAGTCGGACGGTATGGTCCGAAAAGTAACAATACCTGAATACTCTTTTAGGAGCTTTTGTATATGTCATTCTACCAAGTACAATTAGGAATTGCATAGTAAAAAAAGTAAAATCATAATCGAAGAACATTTAGTGTAAGATAGTGACCTCGTATTAATTTTGTGTTCACCCCGTCACTTCAACTTCGGCCTCCTTGCATTTTAGTTAGCAAACTGCTCCATCATTTTTCTAAAATCTATTTGTCTACAAACCTAATCTCTATAGCTATCGGAGCTAACCAACTCTTTACTATCAATTATGAAACATCTAGATGCACACAAGAATTCACAATTCAATTTATTGTGTCTTTAAGATTAAAGAACAAAAACCAAGACAGTTAGATACCTAGATCAACTGATATGGAAACCCGTCTAAACTAGCGAGTGCAAGATTGACATAAGTTTATGAATAGATGCACAAATTCTAGTCATCAGACCTTAGAACTCATGAATAATGAATCCATAACTTGGAACTAAACTCCCCTTAATACCATATCGATGTACTGGATGAAAGGAAATCGTTATGCTTGTTCTTGGATTGATTTTATTCTTTCCCGTTCTCGCTCGTTCCAATAGGAGTTTGACGTCCTCTACGGCTAAGTGATAACCTGGTATTTTTGTTGTTGTTTTTTTTAGGAGAAGGCGAGAAGTTAACTTTGTATTTTCCGTTTCTAAATTTTGAACAACCAAAAACTATTGGGTCATCAAAATACAAGCTCGTCCTAACTTAAAAAAGAATCCACCTTGTGCAAGAGCACAACTTGACCGGATTCAAACCCGGCCCTGTGCCTGATCCTTCCAAACAAAAAACCAATCTATTAATTTTTTGGTTTCAACATACATTCTCATTTTAGGAAAAAAAATACTAATCAACTTTAGAGAATTGCAAATCGTACCATAGACTTACCGGATATGTTATTATTTTATTTTATTTAAAAAAAAGCTAGTTGAGTTTCAAAGAGAAAAATCTAATAGCCTTTAATAAAACTCAAAATATTTATGGTCTAAATAGGTTTTCCAAAACCTTTTTTTGCTTTCGACGTTTTTAAGCCTTTTTCGGGCTCTTGGAAATAAAACAAAAAAGAATCTAAAAGTTAACCTCCAATTTCACGATTTAAACAACAAAATGATTATGAACCTGTGTTACAGCGACACACCATTTACACGGACACGCTTATTAATACCCCAATACTTCAAGATACAGCTCAGTTAGGAAACTTTGGCTAAATTATTAGCTATCAACAGCTTTCAAGATGAATCATATTATGAAACTCCAATTTAATTCCGAGAGCACCAACTTAAAAGTGAGACTCAATCAAGAATTATATCAAAGAGTTTTTATCTCTTTCTCAATACAATCAGCAAATCAAACAGAT
This sequence comes from Papaver somniferum, assembly GCF_003573695.1. Classification (NCBI taxonomy): domain Eukaryota; kingdom Viridiplantae; phylum Streptophyta; class Magnoliopsida; order Ranunculales; family Papaveraceae; genus Papaver; species Papaver somniferum. The sequence continues at coordinate 172,074,857 of NC_039363.1, read as the reverse complement.
AGAAGTCCGCGAGCCTGATTGATATGAGAAATAACTTGGACAGTACCAAAAAAAAAAATATAATGCGGAAAAGAAATTACGCAGACGCCAGAAATTTTGTTAACGAGGAAACCGCAAATGCAGAAAAACCCCGGGACCTAGTTCAGATTTGAACATCACACTGTATTAAGTCGATACATACACTAGCCTACTACAAGTTAACTTCGGACTGGAATGTAGTTGAGCGCTAACCAAGTCATACACCGATTAAGGTACATTCGCGTTCCTTACACCTCTAGAACCACGCCGGATTCTGCGCACTTGATTCCCTTAGATGATCTCACCAACAACTATGAATTGCTACTACCCAAAGTCATAGACTTATAAAAAGATATGTCTCCCACAGAAATGTCTATTCTTTATTTTGTTTTTGTTCCATCTTTTGATAAATCAAGGTGAACATGAACTAAGTAATAATCCGGTCTTATACTCTCGAAGAGAAGCCTAGAAATATTAGTCGCCTCACAATAACCCAACTGATTAACATGAAAAGTTATTACGGAATCACAAGAGTCTGCGACGAAGAACTTTTTGTGGTTACTTTTTATATCTTACCTATCAGAGATAAATCTCGAGTAAATATTAGAGAAGATAAAACTCAATACGATAAAACAAGTAAGATCAAAATACGCAACTACAGAGAAAATAGTTGGATCTGGAATCACGAATCCCAATGAAATCTTCAAGTCGTTAACCTAATAGTGGTTTTGAAAAAACCTAGATTAAAGGAGAATCAACTCTAGTTTACAACTAGGAACACACGAAATTATGGGGATTAGTTTTTCCAGTTGCTAGAGTTCTCCCTTATTTAGTCTTTCAAATAAGGCTTGCTTACAATCAAAGCTAAGATAGTTTAGTAACAAAGTATTCAATATTCACCGTTAGATGAACTCTTGATTTAAGATTCAAGCTAAGTCTGCTTAGAAATTAAGCAATTAATCTACACCGTTAGATGGTATTAGCTTGTTACACACAAATAAAATATACTTATATTTAGATATGGATATGGATAACCGAACCTGAACGTGTATATTGGGTTGGCTCAATAATAGTTAATCGAAGTTAGCCACATGAACACTTTTGTCTTAGTTGTATTCATCTAACACTTCTAGATCAAATATGATAATCAATCAATCATAAAGATAATCAAATGAATCTAATTGTGTTTCAAATAAAGTTGTTCAATTGTTCAGTATCTCATAGAAATATATACGAGCAAATTAAAACGAAATCGGTTTGATTCGTAATTGTGCAAAGTACTTATACAAGAATCAATTCATGAACATTAAGCCACGGTTTGCAACGTTTGCATTCCTTAAATCATAAATATTTCAGTTCATGAGTACGAGAATCATATATTACCGATTTAGAACTTCACCACTGTGTTCGCAAACATGGTACGCGAACAGCAGCTCGGACCTTGGCCTATTCAAGCCGTTCGAAAATCCGGTTCGTGAAAAACCATTCCGGACCCAACTCAGGTAAACTCGTTCGCATACTAGGTACGCAAACAAGAGTTCCGGAACTTTTCAGGTAAATCCATTCGCATACTAGTTACGTAAACAAGAGTTCCGGACCCGAATCATCACAATACAATTCGCATACTGGGTATCCATACCGTGTTGTATCCATACATGAGTAATTGTTCTAAACTCTCATTTCAATTATTGAAACATCCTTGGAAGACGACAATGATAATCACACACATACCATTAGCTTCAAGTACTTTTCAAGCGATCGAATGATCAATACGAAACTTCCCAAGCTAAAATCAAATGATTGTCTCACACAAATCGTAAGATGTTCAAGGTAATTTTGACATGATCATCTTTTGACTTATCATTTAGTTTCCAACAAATAGATTTTCTCCAACTAAACTTGTGAAGAATATGATGAACATAGCTAAAGCAAAAAGCTTCCAACACGTATTTCAAGAAATAGATAAGCGAGATAAACTCGGCTCGAAATATCAAATGTGTATACTATAAAAGTTTATATAGATATACAACTTAGTCTCATTAGAAGATATAATAGAATATACTTCTGAGTGACATATAAATTTTAGCCTCCACATACCTTTTGTTGATGAATTTCCTCCAAGATCCTCAGTAGATCTTCTTCTTCAATTGGTGAACGCCGTGAAGTCTAAAACTCAACTACACATTCTATCCTAATCCGAGACATAGGTATAAGTAGACTAGAAATCAAGTATATAGTTTTGATCAACTAAACTTGACAAACAAGCTTGAGATAGCAATGCTTGCGAGTTCGACCGAGCAGTGCTCTAACAATTCCCCCTTTGTCAATTTAAGTGACAAAACTATCAATACATATGGATTGCAAAATAAATAAAACCTTGCATCTTCTCATCCATCATGCTTGACTTCCTTGTCTCTTCAACCTTCCTTGAATTCTTCGCTACTCCACGTACTCCAGCGATTTCGAACGTGTTCAACTCAGCATCATTGTTGTCAAAAATCCGTAGCCATAACAATAAGAAAACATATATTCTCAATCATTGTTATACAGTGCCATAGTATTATTATAGAAAACAAAGTCCAAATGCATCACAACTTTGAAATAATACTATGGTGATATGTATCACTCCCCCTTAGTCAATACTTCCATCTTAAGTAAAAACCACTCCCCCTTACGTAATGATCCGTAAACCATATGTATGTAGTGTGAACTACCAAATAACTCTCCTCCTTTTTGTCAATATAAATTGGCAAAGGTGCGAAAACTACGAGATCATAAAGAAATTTTCATGACTAAAAGAGAAAAACATACCAACTTGTTTCGTTGATTTCACATAGTCGAAACTTAGTGTATTCATCAAGGAGTTTATAAAGATGCAAGATAACTCCTACAATATTCCACAACCGCACTCCCCACAAAGATATGGAAATTAAACACAAGTTCAATTAAGAACTCTCCCCCATTTGATGTCATTCCTGAGAGAACAACAAGAGCGATCTTACCTTTACAAGAAAAGAATGATTTATTTGGACATTAATAAATCACATGAATTTGTATCCAGAAAATTCGAATAAATTAACCACAGGAAGATCTTATTGATTTATTTAATCGGAAACACTCAACATAAGAAAACTTACGGAGTCATACAGTACTTTCACATAAAAGTGGATCAGGGAAGAGATCAATACTGCAGAATTTTTCAAAATTCCATTCTATCTTTCATCAATATTTGCATAAAGACATAATAGACTAAACTTTTGCGCATATATGAGATAAGCACAGTTCACGAACGTAAACACATGTATATCTCATAAGCAGTTGCAATATATGAAATCAAAAAGATCAAATACTGCAAAATTGTCTTCCAAATAACTTAATAATTTAAATAAATAAATTTAAAAACATTTCAAGATGAAAATCGTTGGACATAGCTATGTGCAGGGCCGGCTCCGAAGCCCGTCAAATTATGTTCTTGCACAAGGTGGATTATTTTTTAAGTTAGGACGAGATTGTATTTTGATGGCCCGATAGTTTTTGGTTGTTCAAAATTTAGGAACGGAAAATACAAAGTTAACTTCTCGCCTTCTCCTAAAAAAACAACAACAGAAGTACCAGGTTATCACTTAACCGTAGAGGACGTCAAACTCCTATTGGAATAGGCGAGAACAGGATAGAATAAAATCAATCGAAGAACAAGCATAACAATTTCCTTTCATCCGGTGCATCGATATGGTATTAACGGGAGTTTAGTTCCAAGTTATGGAATCATTATTCATGAGTTTTAATGTCTAATAACTAAAATTTCTGCATCTATTCATAGACTTATGTTAATTTTCCACTTCGCTAGTTTAGACGGGTTTCCATATCGGTTGATCTAGGTATCTAACTGTCTTGTTTTTTTTTTAATTTTAAAAACACAATTAATTGAATTGTGAATTCTTGTTTGAATCTAGATGTTTCATAATTGATAGTAAAGAGTTGGTTAGCTTAGGTTTGCATACATATAGATTTTAGAAAAATGATGAAGAAGTTTGCTAACTAAAATTCAAGGAGGCCGAAGTTCAAGTGACAGGGTGGACACAGAATTTATAAGAGGTGACTATCTTACACTAAATGTTCTTCAATTATGATTTTACTTCTTTTATTATGCAATTTCTAACTGTACTTAGTAGCATGACATATAAAAAAGTTCCTAAAAGAGTATTCCAGAATTGCTACTTTTCGGACCATATTGTCCGAATACATGGCGTCTTAAGATTTTTTCCGGTGGAACATTTTCTTAGTTGTGAATTTTTTTCTTGTCTTGGCTTGGCTTTTTTCTAACTATAATACAATTCTAAAGTGAAGAGTTATTGGACGACGACTATCTACTTCAATTTGTTTCTGTTTGTTTTCGTTTCTGACGGAAAGGTTTCCAATTTTTCAATTTATTTACCATATATATATAAGACATTTCACTTCCAGATGAATCATGCTACAGTTTGGCCATGTTATTGGCCATAAAATCCTTCATTTCAGTGTTATATATACTCGCTAAGAAAACATACAAACTACATGTGTGAAGTTTTATTTTCCATTTGAGGGCGTTCCAAGAGCTTTTGCACAAGGTCGTTTAATTGCCAGAGACGGCCCTGGCTATGTGTAATCACAATATTGGATATATCAAACCCTAGTTATCCTTCTTAAACATAAGAATAAATTCTCAAAAAGAAGTTTCCTAGACATTAAGATTCTTGAAAAATTCTTTAACGTCCCTGAACTCCTTGTCGTCAACATATATTGGGACATAAGGTTCATGAATTCAGGAGTCAATTCCAACAAACCTTCTTGATTGTTGCCGAATCAGGGCCTTCTTAATTTCAAGAGATCTTAGAACGATAGCCTTTATTTGTTGAATCTCCATCCTTGTTTCGTTTAACACTTCAAGATTGTAGAGGAATGGGATTTGTCTTTTTTCTTCATGACTGATGGCTTAACAATCATATTAATATCTTTTCCAACAGATGAAATGATGCTTGGAGGCTCCATTAAAAAAATGGGATTGTGAAACGAACACAAAAGCAACTTCTCCACAAACAACCTTTTTGAAGAAAAATTTTTCATGGAAGGAAAAAGAGAATCTAGTGTTACAGAACCTTTATACAAAAGAATGGTTCACGTACGATCAACACAAACATCCCTAGGAAGGGTAGAAATGTCGATTTTAACCCCCTTTTATTAACCCAAAAAGTGAAAGCTTTTCAACACCATTACTTGAGGATATGAAAACAATTACCAGAAAATCAGAAAACAAAACTCAAAAAAGAAAAAAAAAAGATTTCTGAACCTAGAACCCGACTGTGCACAACTATTGTCTCTTTTCTAAATTCGGGTACATGAGACAAGATGCACTTTCAACACAATTAGGTTGTGTTGGAGTGAGCAATAGTTGTTCACAACAGGGTTCCTGAGCGGAATTTTCAACACCCTTTTTCATAGGTCGTTTAGACCTAGTCCTTTTCTGTAAAGATCTAATCTTTTCCTTAGAAATCACCTTTTTAGGAGAAGAGTTAATTTTACATACCTCGGATGGATTCGGCTTTAGAACAAGTTTGAGTTTGTTTGCTAACGATTAGCTCTCCGTTGCAGTTTTTGACATACCTTACTTTATGTTTGTGCTTGAAACAGTTTGAGAGTTCATGACCCTTGAGAATACAAAAAGGACATGCCAATGTGGAGGATGGTTCAGGCACCATAGCCGAACATGCTGCTGAACAAAGTGAAGTACCTGATGAGATAGAGTTTCATTAGACAGATAAAAATCCATTTCATTCTCCTACGAGGTTGATGAAGTTTCTCCGGGAAAAACATCAAGGTTGATATGAGTATTGCTACAGTTATTAAAATTAATATTTTCACCCAATAGTGCCACACTTGATTTTTCATCTTCAGTCGAATCATAGTGATCATATGTTTCATCCAGAGTTGCAGCAAGACCTTTGTTCCCAGTGTATTTTCTACAATTTGGACACTCATTAGAGAAATGACCAATACCTTTACACTTGAAGCACTGTGCATATCCTCATCATCAGTGTCAACAGTATTCCTATTTTTAGGAGGGACTCGATCATGAGGCCTGACTGATGATCTAGGTTTATCTCTGGTGAACCGTTTACTTCTCTTCAAAAGAAGATCTCTAAACTGTCTTGCGATCAGAGAAACCAAATTATCAAGTGAAAAAGCGGGGGTCTAACAACCACGCCCAATATTTCGATTAGCAATCTGAATAGACTAACTCCAATATACTTTCAAGAGAATCAATTAGACAGTCAGACTCAATCTAGAGAAAGGATATCGAGGAGTTAATATCTCTCTCACTTGATTTGATCTTTACTTAAGCAAATAAGAATTTGCGAGTCTTTATCAAACACAAGGATAATAAACTTGGATGGTACCAAAGACCAATATCCAAGGATCAATAAATTTCCAATCAACAACCAAAGATGCACAACCTGTGATATTTCAATTATATAACAAAATAAAATGCGAAATAGAAATAACACAGACACCAGAAATTTTGTTAACGAGGAAACTGCAAATGCAGAAAAACCCCTGGACCTAGTCCAGATTAAACACCACACTATATTAAGCCACTACAGACACTAGCCTACTACAAACTAACTTCGGTCTGGACTGTAGTTGAACCCTAATCAATATCACATTGATTCAAGGTACAGTTGCGCTCCTTACGTCTCTGATCCCAGCAGGATACTACGCACTTGATTCTCTTAGCTGATCTCACCCACAACCAAGAGTTTCTACGACCCAAAGTCGAAGACTTCAATAAACAAATATGTATCACACAGAAAAGTCTATGATGATAGATAAATCTGTCTCCCACAGATAAACTTACAAGTTTTGTTCCGTCTTTTGATAAATCAAGGTGAACATGAACCAATTGATAAACCGGACTTATATTCCCGAAGAACAACCTAGTATTATCAATCACCTCATAATAATCTAAATCGTATGGTAGCGAAACTAGATATTGTGGAATCAAAAACGATGAGACGAAGATGTTTGTGATTTGTTTTTATCTTGCCCAATCGGAGATATAATCTCAAGTCAATTATTTCAATTGAACTCGTACGATAGAATATGGCAAGATCAGATCGCTCAACTACAAGAGAAGTAGTTTCGTATGGATTCACAATCCCAATGAAGTCTTTAAGTCGTTAACCGACAGGGTCTCGAGAAGAAACCTACGATTAAAGGAGAATCGACTCTAGCAAAACCAACTAGTATCACACAAGAGGTGTGGGGATTATTTTTTCCAGTTGCTAGACGTCTCCCTTATATAGTTTTCAAATCAGGATTTGCAATCTTAGTTACCTTGGTAACAAAGCATTCAATATTCACTGTTAGATAAAAAACCTGACTTATCCAAGATAATATCTTTCAACCGTTAGATCGAAACTTAGCTTGTCTCACCCACAAATAAAATGTATTCATTTAGGTTTGTGTAACCGTACCTAAACGTGTACATTGGGTTGGTTCACAAATAGTTAACCAATGGTTAGCCATATGAGCACTTTCATATTAACCTTATTCATCTTTCTCATAACTAGTTCAAATGACTCATAAGAACTAGTTCAAGAGTTGTTCAATTGCTTAGGTCTTTATTCATAGACACAATTGAAACAAAATCGGTTTGATTCACTTGAATCAATTCATGAACAATATAGCCATGGTTTGCAAAGATTGCGTTCCTTATTGATTTATTGTTTTAAGTTCATGAAACTACCGATTTGAGAATTAACCAGCTTGGTTACACGTACGGGTATGCGTACCTTAGCTACCGGATTTGAGTTTACAAACTCAGCAGAAATTTTCGGTTCGAAAACTTCCGCGGGTACGCGTACGGGTATCTGTACCTAAGGTGACTGGTTTTTCATTTTGCAAACTTCACAAACTACAACAGAAATTTTCGGTATGAAAACTCCCTCCAGTATGCGTACGGGTACGCGTACCTAACCCGTCTCCTTCACCAGTACCGCATGCACACATATGCACGCACTTGGTTTCCGGCACATGGATTTATACTCTAATGTGCGAACACACTATATATGCTTATATCCATAGTTGGTTATCTCAACTCTACATTTCAATCTTTGAAACATTCTTCTATAATGTTATAATAGTCGTTAGACAAAAAGAATCGACTATCGTCATCAAAGTTATTTTCAAGATTGAAACGTCATCATGACTTTCGTCACGGGTAAAGATGAAAGTGGTTAAAGCAAAAGCTTACCAACACATATTTCGAGAAAAAGATAGGCCAGTAAACTCAGCTCGAAATAGCAAATGTGTATGTATGAAAACTATCATACTTATACGACTTTTGTCTCAAGAGTAGGAGATAGAGTAGATAGACTTTTAAGTGACAGATGAGTTCAAGTCTCCACATAACTTTTGGTCGGATGAAGTTCCACTGGTTCCTTGAGTAGTTCTTCATCTTCGTAAGATAATCGTCATGGAGTCTGGAGCTCAATTATACCTAACTATCCTAGACCGAGACTTAGTCATAAGTAAACTAGAAATCAAAACATATAGTTTTGATCACTAACATTGACAAACATGCTTGAGATAGCAACACATGCGAGTTCGACCAAGCAATGCTCTAACAATCTCCCCCTTTGTCAATTTTAGTGACAAAACTATCAATACATATGGATTACAAAATAGATAAAACTTTGTAGCTTCTCATCCACATGCTTGGTCTCCTTGGTGCTTCAACATTACTCGAAAACTTCGTCTTTTCCAAGTACTCCCATGATTCCATATATGTTCAATTCAGCATCATAGTTGTTGAAGTTCCCTAGCCATAACAATGAGAAAACAAAATCTCTCGATCATTGTTATACAATGTCATAGTATTATTACACAACATCAAAGTTCTTATATCACAACTTCGACAACAATACTATGGTGATACTGCAAAAATTCCCCCTAAGTCAATACTTTCGTCTCAACATGAAAACCACTCCCATTTACATAATGACTCGTAAAACACGTAAATCATATGTATTTGTAGTGTGAACTACATATTAATTCTCCCCCTTTTTGTCAATAAAATTGGCAAAGGTACGAAAACGGGATCCTAATGAAATTTCCACGAAGACGCTTCAAGACCAAAGAAAAGTACATATCAACTTATTTAGATGCAATCATAAAGCCGAAGCTAAATGCATTCATCAAGGAGTTTATAAAGATACAAGATAACCCCTAAATAATTCCACACCCGCACTCCCCACAAAGATATGGAAATTAAGCGCAAATTCAAAAGAACTCTCCCCCATTTGATGTCATTCCCGAAAGAACAACAAGAACGACCTTACTTTTACAAGAAAAGAAGGATTTTATTGGACACCAAAAACCATAATGAAATGATTTTCTATATCCAAAATTCTCAATTAAACTAACTGAAAAAGTGGGGGTACAACAACCACACCCAATAATTCGCTTAGCAATCTGTATGGACAAACTCCAATACACTTTCTAGAGAATCAACTAGACATTCAGACTCAATCTAGATAAAAAGTATATCAAAGAGTCTATATCTCAATCTCTCGATTTGGTATATACTCAAGCAAATAGAAATTTGCGAGTCTTTATCAAATACTAGAGAGATAACTTGGTTGGTACCAAAGACCAATATCCAAGTGTCAATCAATTTAAATCAACAGCCAAAAGGTCGGATATTCTAATTGATTGAACAACGCACAACCTGTGATATTTCAATTATATAACAAAATATAATGCGAAAAAGAAATAACACAGACACCAGAATTTTGTTAATGAGGAAACCGCAAATGCAGAAAAAACCCGGGACTTAGTCCAGATTGAACACACATTGTATTAAGCCGCTACAGACACTAGCCTACTCCAAACTAACTTCGATCTGAACTGTAGTTGAACCCCAATCAATCTCACACTGATCCAAGGTACAGTTATGCTCCTACGTACCTGATCCCAGCAGGATGCTACGTACTTGATTCCCTTAGCTGATCTCACCCACAACTAAGAGTTGCTACAACCCAAAGTCGAAGACTTTAATAAACAAATCTGTATCACACAAAAAAGTCTACGGTAATAGATAAATCTGTCTCCCACGAATATACCTACGAGTGTTGTTCCGTCTTTTGATAAATCAAGGTGAACATGAACCAATTGATAAACCGGACTTATATTCCCGAAGAACAACCTAGTATTATCAATCATCTCATAATAATCCTAATCGACGCAGCGAAAAAAGATATTGTGGATTCACAAACGATGAGAAGAAGTATTTGTGATTACTTTTCTATCTTGCCTATAGAAGATATAAATCTCGAGCCAATTATTACAATTGTACTCATAACGATAGAAGATGCAAGATCAGATCACACAACTACAAGAAAAGTAGTATCAGTCTGGCTTCACAATCCAAATGAAGTCTTTAAGTTGTTAACCTGGTTTTAGAAGAAGAAACCAAAGGTTAAAGGAGAATCGACTCTAGATATGCAACTAGTATCACACGTAAGGTGTGGGGATTAGGTTTCCTAGCTGCTAGAGTTCTCCTTTATATAGTCTTTCAAATCAGGGTTTGCAATCAATGTTATCTTGGTAACAAAGCATTCAATATTCACCGTTAGATGAAAACATGATTAGATTCAAGCTAATATTTCTCAGCCGTTGGATCGAAAACTTAGCTTGTTACACACAAATGAATTGTCCAATTTCGGGTTTATGTAGCCGTTCCCAAATATTAACATTTGTTGGTTCAACAATAGTTAACCAAATGGTTAGCCATATGATTACTTTCATATCCACCATATTCTTCTTCACTATAACTAGTTCAAATGACTCAAAAGAACTAGTTAGAGAGTTGTTCAATTGCTTAGATCTTATGTAATTACACAAGACACAATCGAAGCAAAAACGGTTTGATTCACTTGAATCGGTTCATGAACTTTATAGCCACGGTTTGCAAAAGAATTCCTTAGTTTATATAAACATGAGTTCAAGAACAACCGATTTTAGATATAACCTGCTCAAGTTCTCGGACTTAAGCTCACGGAAGGAGTTCACAAACTCCAGCAGAAATTCTCGGGTCGAGAACTTCCGCTAGTTCGCGGACTTGGCTCACGCCACATTCCGTTTCTCTTGATCAACAAAGTTCGCAAACTTTGGTTCAAGGAATAATTACTTATACATATATGTGTTTCCACAATAATGCTTATATCCTACCAATGGTTATGTAATCTAAACTCTCATTTCAATCATTGAAACATTCTCAGAGGATGTTATATAGCCGTTATTCACAGACCATTTTTCGTCAGAGCAATTTCCAAAGTGATTGAAACATAACATGACATTTGTCACTAGGTAAAGATGAATTTGGCTAAAGTGAAAGCTTACCAACACATATTTCGAGAAATAGATAGGCGAGTTACACTCGGCTCGAAATAGCAAATGTGTATAATGAAAGTTTATATGTCAAAACGACTTTTGTCTCAAGAATAGGAGATAGAGTAGATAGACTTTTGAGTGACAGATAAGTTCAAGTCTCCACATACCTTTTAGTCGATGAAGATCCACCAGTTCCTTGAGTAGTCCTTCGTCTTGTATGATGATTTCCATGGAGTCTTGAGCTCAACTACACTTTCTATACTACTCCGAGACCTTTAGCTATATAGGCTAGAAATCAAGACTTATAGTTTTGATCACTAACATTGACAAACATGCTTGAGATAGCAACGCATGCGAGTTCGACCGAGCAATGCTCTGACACTAACCACAAGTAAACCCATGATTAATTTAATCGGAATACTCAATCAAATTAAACACAAAAGTGATCAATTTAATTGAACATGCTCGACATAAGAGAACTTACGGAGCTACAACTATGTTAACCATAAAGGAATGATCAACTCAATCGTTTTATGCTCAACACAAGAAATCCTTATGGAGCATTGCAGTATACACATAAAATATGGATCAGGGAAAGATCAATACTGCGGCATATACAAAGATTTATTCTATTTTCATCACTATTTGCACAATGACATACAATAGACATAATCCTTGTAAAAAAAGATTTTAACCTATCTTCCATCAATAAATGACATAATAGGCTTAACTTTTGTTTGTCAAAAGTTCATCGATCTTGTATCAATACATGCTTAACGACATATAACCGAGATAACTTTTGACAATATATGGGACAATAATAGTTCACAGACGCAAACACACATATCCCATAACACATTGCAATATATAAAATCATAAAGATTAATACTGCAAAAATCATCTTCCAAACCAAACTTTAGAATTGAAACAAATAAATCTAAAAACATGAAGATGAAAAACGTTGGACATAGCTATGTGTGCTCACAATAATGGCTATTCCAAACTCTAGTTATTCTTCTAAACATAACATGAAAATAGAAGATTTACTGGACATTATAGAGCTTTCTCAGAGCATCTACTGAGAATTCCTTCTCATTATTGAAGAAACTATTTATTATGGGATCATTCAATTCCTCTAGATCTTCAGAAATGTCAGTTACTCACTAAGTTCTCTTTTTAGTCCACACAAGGTGTTCTTGGTTAGAGACCACATTTGTTCATAGTGAGTTATCTTTTCCAAAGAGGAAACGATTTGAGATTTTAAATCATTTCTCTTGTTGATGAAATCTTTCACCATGCCTCTAAAATTATTATCATAATGACAAACAGATAAGAGAGAGTTAGAGGAAGAACCTTCTCCATTAGTTGTCGACTTTTCTTTCTTTATCCTTGAGGAAGAGATTCCTTCACACAGATACACATTAATTGCTTCAACTGCATCTGTTTTTGTGATCCCTCTAGTTACAGGAGCCATGAGACTGTATCTTATGAACATGAATGAGAAAGGAAATATCTAAACGGATTTTATGAACACAAAACCCTAGAAAGACATTGAATGAGTCTTTCAAGATTTGTTATCCGTCTTCCATCTTCTTATGAGAATATTTTCTTAACAAATATAAGAAAAAGAAAAATATTTTCAAGACACAAAGACTTGAGCCATTTTAGACCAATCCTCATTTTTACCAAGCTAAAAACGAGGATGCGGACGTCACCAATATTAGTTGGCGACTAAGTGAGCAATATGCTCAAACCTCTTATTTTTTCGTGGCTTATCACTGTTTGTTGTGTAAACAGATTTCTTACCTCGACTAGATCTGGATTTCTTTAAAAGAGCTTGGTTTTCCAGACCCAGATTCATTTTCTGCATGTTCTCTTGAAGTTTGGTGATTCTCTTATTGCTCCTTCTGAATCTCCAACAATAGTCCTGATCATGCTTCGAATTTCCACAAAAATAACAAGTCAATGAGTATTTTTCTTCTCAATGTGATTTTTCCTGTTTAACACAACAATCAGTAATCGTTGTTCCTTGATTAGTTGGAATGGACTACTTTGAGCTTTGAGTTTTGCTTTTGAACCCTAAACCATTAGTGTTTCCAAAGGATCTCTGACCAAATAACATTGCTGCAAATTTGTCAGAACTTCCAGAAAACCTTTGCAGGTCATACTTGAGAGTGTTAATCTCTTCTTCCTTTAGAGACTTGGTTCTGACGAACTTATCATTAAGACGCTCTTTCTAAATATTTTATGCCTGGAGTGATGATTCATCTCTCTTCAAGGAGGCCTTTAAGAGAAGGTTCTCTTGAAGGATTTCTTTATTCAAGAGATCAAGAAACTCTGTGTCATTCTCAAGTTCTGAATCAGAAGTTGAAGAGGAGAGAGAATATGTAGCAGACTCATCCGAGACATCCAGAGTAGTTTTGTCTTCTATTAAATCATCTGAAGCATTAACTGAAGATGGATATTTATCACATCTATTTTTCCTCTTTATCAAATCCTTGAACTTTCTGATTATCAGTGATTTATCAAGATCAACATGATTGGGGCAACATTCATCTGCCCAAGACAAGTGAGAGGATACACCTGTTTTGGTCACAGCATTGAGCACGAATATTCTGCCTGTGTCAAGATCAATAATTTTTAACTTTCCTATCAGAGTGTTTCCGGAAAGTGTATCAAGGTTATTTCCCTCAACGATGGCATGCTTCTTAGAGTCGTATCTAGATGGGAGCGATCTGAGAATTTTCATCACAATGTCCTTTTCAGGAATAGTCTTACCCAATGCAAAAGATGCATTAACAATTTCAGACACTTTGTGATTAAACTCATCAAATGAATCTTCATCTGCCATTCGAAGGTTTTCCCAATCGGAATTAAGGTTTTGAAGCCTAGCTTCCCTTTCACTGGTATTTCCTTCGAATACGGTTTCTAAGATATCCCACGCATCTTTAGACCTAGTGCAATTTGACACATGGTGCTGAAGATTTGGGGTAATGGCATGTATGATGGCATTCAAACCGTTGGAGTTTTGCTTTGCAGCAAGTATCTCAGCAGCATCGTGTTCGCCAATATTTTTTGGAACATTAACGTTACCTACTGCAACAACGGGAGCATCATAGCCATTGGCAACATATACCCATGATTGAAAATCACGCGCTTGAAGGAAAGCTCGCATAAAAATATTCTACCATAAGTAATTGGAGCCAGCGAAGACTGGTGGTACGTTAATAGAGATAGCATCTCTGTCCATAGAGTCAGATCGCTACAAACACAGACTTGTAAGGTCTTGAACGTGTTTGCCTGCTCTGATACCAATTGAAAAATCGGGGGTCTAACAACCACACCCAATATTTTGATTAGAAATCTGAATGAACTAACTCCAATATACTTTCTAGAGAAAAGTATATCGAGGATTTAATATATCTCTCACTTGATTGATCTTTACTCAAGCAAATAAGAATTTGCGATTCTTTATCAAATACAAGGATAATAAACTTGGATGGTACCAAACACCAATATACAAGGATCAATCAATTTCCAATCAACAACCAAAGGTTGGATTTCACAATTGATCGATACAACGCACAACCTGTGATATTTCAATTATATAACAAAATATAATGCGGAATAAAAATTACATAGACACCAGAAATTTTGTTAACGAGGAAACCGCAAATGCAGAAGAACCCCGGGACCTAGTCCAGATTGAACACCACACTATATTAAGCCGCTACAGACACTAGCCTACTGCAAACTAACTTCGGTCTGGACTGTAGTTGAACCCTAATCAATATCACATTGATTCAAGGTACAATTGCGGTCCTTACGTCTCTGATCCCAGCAGGATACTACGCACTTGATTCTCTTAGCTGATCTCACCCACAACCAAGAGTTGCTACGACCCAAAGTCGAAGACTTCAATAAACAAATTTTTATCACATAGAAAAGTCTATGATGATAGATAAATCTGTCTCCCACAGATAAACCTACAAGTTTTGCTCCGTCTTTTGATAAATCAAGGTGAACAGGAACCAATTGATAAACCGGACTTATATTCCCGAAGAAAAACCTAGTATTATCAATCACCTCACAATAATCCAAATCGTATGGTAGCGAAACTAGATATTGTGGAATCACAAACGATGAGACGAAAATGTTTGTGATTTCTTTTTATCTTTCCCTATCGGAGATATAATCTCAAGCCAATTATTGCAATTGAACTCGTACGGTAGAAAATGACAAGATTTGATCGCTCAACAACAAGAGAAGTAGTTTCGTCTGTGATGAGTGCCAAATATTGTATATATTTATCCCTTTTTGATGGCATTTAACTCATCTTTTGTGCATTAATTCTACATTTTATCCCATATTCTGTATTTTCATTGTTTTCAAGAATAAATATTTTTCTTACTTAATTTTGCATTTTTAGGTAATAAATAAAGTTCGGATGACTTGCGGAGCAAAAAGAGCAGAAAAGTAGTGAAAAGCCGGGAGAAATCACGCAAGGAAGCCGCGAAGAATGGTGCGCACAACCTCATTTTCTACACACAAAAACGCCTCCGTTCTCAGCCATCAGATCAGTTCTCAGAAGCATCCGATGGTCGCTCCTTCATAGAGCATCAAAATCTGAAGTCTCTGCCAAGCACCACAGCGCTGAAATTCCAAGCCTTCAGATTAGATGGTAGTTGAATCCAACGGTTGCTCCCTTGCTGTTCATCAAAGTTTGATATCTCCGCCTTACACTACAGCACCTAACCTAATCTAGCACCGTTCGTTTCGTTGTATCCCTTCATCCGACAGTCGCTCCTCGCTTGCCTCCGCATCACCGTCCGATCTACCTACCAGCTCCACATCTCACGGCTTAGTCTCGCTGAACATCAAAAATCGATGAACTCGCCTCACACCCAAGTGTCGAACACCCTAGACCTCAAGCCAAACAGACCCTATCCCTAAAACTATCGGCTTCTCCTTCTTCTCCCCCTTCCTTCTCCTCTGCAACTCCACGACCACCACCCATTCCGCCACCATACCTCTGCCATAACCACCTAACCACCTCCAATTCAGTAAACCCATCATCCCATACTGCAAAACCTATTCACCTAGCCTTTATTGTTTCATCAAACCCACACTCACGCCTCTGAACCCTAGGGTGTGGAGTTGATGAAGTAATTCATGCTAGACACAAAGCAGGAGCGTGAGAAGAATCAGAGCAGAGAGATAAAGCATGGGTCGACGATGTGGTGAAGACCTGTCAATCAAATTAGGTAAAAAATCAAACCCTAGGTCTGTAAAATTAGGGTTTTTTAATTTAGGGTTCATAGGTCTTTTTTTTTGTATAAATTGAACACAAGGGTGTCGAATAGAGGGTGTTCTTGGACTAGCCAAGTTACCAATTAGGTTTAATTTCAATTTTTGGTTTAATTCCAATTTTAATTTCACTGTTAATTTTTAGGGTTCTTGTTTTGCAATTTACATTCCCTGTTTAGTAGTTTAAATATGTGTTGTTCCTGTTAATCAAGTTTAGTTTAGAATCCATGGAAGTTGAGCTCATTGAGAAATGGGGGGAATTTAGTGTCCAATGTTGCTTGTGATTGACTGTGCTGTTATAAGACAGTCAATTCTAGGAGCAAAACAGTGGACAAGCTTCTTCTCCTCCCATTCCATTTGTATGCCTAGGTTCTCATCATTGTTTTATCTTATAACTATATTGTCTTCACACTCTTGCCTTTGGCTCACAGCCATTGTTTAGCTCTAGTATCACTGTTTTTCTTCACATTTTCACGCACTGTTTTCCACCATTTTTCTCACTGTCTTTCTTTTGCTGTTTAGTTTTTAGTCTGTTTAATCTTTGCTGTTTTTGCCATTCTTTTGTTCTCTGGTTTGCTTCCATCTTTGGCCTAGAGCCACTGTTTACACTCCTCTTTTGCTACTAAGCCAGAAGCCCTTGTGCTGTTGTTTTTGCCCTGTTGTTGCCTCCCTTCCATTGCTTGTGCAGCTGTTGTGCTGCTGCTGCTGCCTTCTTTGCCTTGTTGCTGCTGTTGTTTTCTCCAGCTTTGCTTGTGCAGCTGTTGTGCTGCTGCTGCTGCTTTCTTTGCACTGCTGCTGTTGCTTCCTCTCCAAAGCCCAGCTCACAGTTCACTTTCCAAGCTAAGGCCTGTCACTGTCAAGCCCAAATCCAAAAGCCCATCAGTCCACTGAACTTAACCAAAGCTCAGGTCATAAGCTACAAATCCCAAGGTTTAGTTCACAACCAAAGGCCCAGAAATAGGTTCAGAACAAGGAAAGCCTAGCTTAACCTAAGGCTCATCCAACTGAGCCCAAGGCTCAGTTCACTCCATTGAACCCAAGTTCAATTCCAAGCCCAACAGTTCCAAAGGGTATTCAAAGCCCATTAGCAAATTTAGAACCCAAAATAGCTAGGAACTACAAAACACTCCCGATCTCTGTGGATCGACCCGTACTTGCACGAGCTACAACTGACGACCGTGCATTTGCGGTATTACTGTAGGCCCGCCTTTTTATTGCGCTTAATTTATACACATTCCCGGGCCTACCAGTCTGGCTTCACAATCCCAATGAAGTCTTTAAGTCGTTAACCGGGAGGGTCTCGAGAAGAAACCTACGGTTAAAGGAGAATCGACTCTAGCAAAACCAACTAGTATCACACAGGAGGTGGGGGGATTAGTTTTTCCAGTTGCTAGACATCTCCTTTATATAGTTTTCAAATCAGGGTTTGCAATCATAGTTACCTTGGTAACAAAGCATTCAATATTCATCGTTAGATGAAAAACCTGACTTATCCAAGCTAATATCTTTCAACCGTTAGATCGAAACTTAGCTTGTCTCACACACAAATGAAATCTATTCATTTAGGTTTGAGTAACCGTACCTAAACGTGTACATTGGGTTAGTTCACAAATAGTTAACCAATGGTTAGCCATATGAGCACTTTCATATTAACCGTATTCATCTTTCTCATAACTAGTTCAAATGACTCATAAGAACTAGTTCAAGAGTTATTCAATTGCTTAGGTCTTTATTCATAGACACAATTGAAACAAAATCGTTTGATTCACTTGAATCAATTCATGAACAATATATCCACGGTTTGCAAAGATTGCATTCCTTATTGATTTATTGTTTTAAATTCATGAAACTACCGATTTGAGAATTAACCAGCTTGGGTATGCGTACCTAAGGTGACTGGTTTTTCAGTTTGCAAACTTCACAAACTACAACAGAAATTTTCGGTATGAAAACTTCCGCCAGTACGCGTACCTAACCTGTCTCCTTCACCAATACCACATGCACACATATGCACTCACTTGGTTTCCGGCACATGGATTTACATTTTAATGTGCGAACACAGTATATATGCTTATATCCATAGTTGGTTATCTCAACTCTACATTTCAATCATTGAAACATTCTTCTATAATGTTATAATAGTCGTTATACAAAAAGAATCGACTATCGTCATCAAAGCTATTTTCAAGATTGAAACGTCATTATGACTTTCTTCACGGGTAAAGATGAAAGTGGTTAAAGCAAAAGCTTACCAAGACATATTTCGAGAAAAAGATAGGCGAGTAAACTCGGCTCGAAATAGCAAATGTGTATGTATGAAAATTATCATACTTATACGACTTTTGTCTCAAGAGTAGGAGATGGAGTAGATAGACTTTTAAGTGACAGATGAGTTCAAGTCTCCACATACCTTTTGGTCAGATGAAGTTCCACTGGTTCCTTGAGTAGTTCTTCGTCTTCTTAAGATAATTTCCATGGAGTCTGGAGCTCAACTATACCTAACTATCCTAGACCGACTTAGTCTAAGTAAACTAGAAATCAAGACATATAGTTTTGATCACTAACATTGACAAACATGCTTGAGATAGAAACGCATGCGAGTTCGACCGAGTAATGCTCTAACATCAAGATCTTCATCTGATGATTCAGTCTCAATAGGATCAACAACAAAGTTGCCAACACTTACTTTTATCAATTAGTTTAGTGTTCTTATGTGCTTTGAACGCAATATCCTTTCCAATCTTGGATATATGCTCATGATCTAAGATTTTTAACTTTCCAACAAGAGTATTCCTGGAAAGTGTTTCAAGGTTATTTCCCTCAACGATGGAATGTTTCTTAGAATCGTATCTAGCTGGTAGCGATCTGAGAATTTTCATCACAATGTCCTTTTCAGGAATACTCTTACCCAATGCAAAAGATGCATTAATAATTTCAGACACTTCGTGATTAAACTCATTAAATGACTCTTCATCACCTATACGAAGGTTATCCCGATCAAAATTTAGGTTTTGAAGCCTAGGGTAATGGCATTTTCATACGGAGTGCACGTAGTCACATGGTGCTGAAGATCTGGGGTAATGACATGGATGACAATATTTAATCCGTCAGAACTTTTCTTTGCATCAAGAATGTCAAGATCATCATACTCACCAATATCCTTTGCAACAGTTACACCACCTATTGTAACTAATGGAGGATCATAGTCATTAACAATACGAACCCATGATTGAAAATCTCGCGCTTGTAGAAAGGCGCGCATGGCAATTTTCCCCCATAAGTAATCTGAAACATCAAAGACTGGCGGTACGTTTATATAGATAGCCCTTCTGTCCATAGAGTCAGATCGCTACAAACACATACTTATGAGGTCTTAGCGTGTTTGCCTGCTCTGATACCAACTGAAAAAATAGGGATATAATGACCACACCCAATAATTCGTTCGGAAATCTGTATAGACTAAACTCCAATTTAATTTCGAGAGCACCAACTTAAAAGTGAGACTCAATTAATAATTATATCAAAGAGTTTTTATCTCTTTCTCAATACAATCAGCAACTCAAACAAATAGAAATCCGTGAGCCTGATTGATATGAGAAATAACTTGGAAGGTACCAAAGACCAATGCCAAAGTGACAATCAATTTCAATCCAACAATCAAGGTCATATTTATCAACTGATTGAACTACGCACAACCTGTGATTTTTCTATTACATAAAAAAATATAATGCGCAAAAGAAATAACATAGACACCAGAATTTTTGTTAACGAGGAAATCGCAAATGGAGAAAAACTCCGGGACCTAGTCCAGATTTGAACACCACACTGTATTAAGCCGCAACATACACTAGCCTACTACAAGTTAACTTCGGACTGGAATGTAGTTGAGCCCTAACCAAGTCTCACACTGATTAAGGTACAGTCACGTTCTTTACGCCTCTAGAACCACGCCGGATTCTGCGCACTTGATTCCCTTAGATGATCTCACCACAATTAAGAGTTGCTATGACCCAAAGTCGAAGACTTATAAACAAATCTGTCTCCACAGAAATGTCTATTTTTTATTATGTTTTTGTTCCTTCTTTTGATAAATCAAGGTGAACATGAACTAACTAATAATCCGGTCTTATACACCCGAAGAGCAGCCTAGAAATATTAGTCACCTCACAATAACCCAACTGATTAACAGGAAAAGTTATTACGGAGTCACAAGAGTCTGCGATGAAGAACTTTTGTGATTACTTTTTATATCTTACCTATCAAAGATAAATCTCGAGTAAATCTTAGAGAAGATAAAACTCAATATTAATGTACACATTCCCAGTGCTAATGAGAATAAGTCTGGTAGACCTAAGTCTAGGAAATGAAATTCTCTCAATTCTGACCCTCTGGAACAAATCTCTAAAGGTCCTAGATTTAATCCTCAGAAAAATCCTTTTGATGGATACTCAAAAAGGTTTATGTCTTATTCCTCTGGGATAAGTAATAACCGAAGGAAGGTAAGGAATCCGAGGTTCAAATATTCAGATGGTATTTACAACTCATCTCTCAATATTCATGGTGGGATTACATCTCACTTTGCTAACCTAGCTTTAGGTAATTTCATCATTTTATCTAACTTGAGAGTTGCAAGGATGATATTTACGAGATGCTCAAGTCTACTGTAGGTTACCATCTGTCTTGTGTGTGAAATAATTATTTTCTTCTTTTGTGAATGTTGAGTCATGTATTGACTCCTAGAAACTTGTGTATCTGTGTTTGTGTGCTCTAATTTAAAGCTACTTCTAAATTGTTGAGCCATGAAAAGATATGAGTTATTTGAAAACAAAGTGTTTTTCCTTATTTTGGATCTTGTCTGATCCATTAACTTCCTATATCTGGTCCACGGACGTCCGTGTCTTCTTCTTGAGAGATTTTAGGGCTTCACGTAACAAGGGTTCCTTCTCCTACACTCATATATATATATATATATTTTATTCCTTCCCTTCAGTATAATAATCAAATATATATGAAGAATTCTTCAAGACCTCAGGAAATCGTGAATCTTGAGATGGAAGAAGACATTAAATGATGCAATTCGGTTCAAGAACTTGTCTTGAAAAAGATGATTGCAAGGAAGGAGTACAACTCCTGTACTGGTGAATCTGTCAAGGATTTAATTATTATTCAGAATGACTCAAAGGTCGAATTTGCAAATCTTTAACTGCAGATAAATCAGCTCATTGATGGTCAGACCAAAATCTTTAAAAATCAAAATGTCTTGATACAGAACCAGAAGAAACTTATCTTTGATTGCATCAAAGCCGGGCAGTTTTCTCGCATCGTTGATCGAAAGGTGAATGTTCTAACTCATGAACATGGAGTTTCTACAGTCAAAAGGATCAAGGACGTCGATAATACCTTTTATGATGGGGTCATGGAAAGGTATGATATTATCAAAGAAATCCGATCTTCTCATTTTATCTAGGAAATTTCTTATGAGAATTTATTCTTGTGTTTTAAGAAGGATAACTAGGGTTTGATATAGCGATTATTGTGATTACACATAGCTATTGTCAACGTTTTACATATTGCAATGTTTTTAGGTTTATTTATTTAAATTCTAAAGCTTATTTGAAAAGATGATTTTGCAGTATTAATCTTTATTGGTTTTGTATAGTGCAAAAATAAAATAATATTGTATGGAATATGTGGTTACGTCCGTGAACTGTGATTGTTCCATACATGCTCAAAAGTTAAGTCTATTGTGTCATTATGCAAATATTGGTGGAAAATATAATGAACTTTTGAATTATACGTCAAAGATTAAGTCTATTGTGTCATTATGCAAATTTTGATGGAAAGTAGAATGTATATTTGAATATTTCGCAGTGTTGATTCTTCCCGGATCCACGTTTTTGTGAATGTACTGTGTGGCTCCATAAGTTTTCTTATGATGGGCAATTCTGATTGAATTAATCTATAAGTTATTCTTGTGGATTAATTTATTCGAGTTTTCTGGATACAAATTCATGTTCCATGTAATTTGTTAATGTCCAAAGAAATCATTCTTTTCTTGTGAAAGTAAGGTCGCTCTTGTTGTTTCTTTTGGGAATGACATTTTATGGGGGAGAGTTCTTTTTGAACTTATGCTTAATTTCCAAATCTTTGTGGGGAGTGTTGCTGTGGAATATTGTAGGAGTTATCTTGTATCTTTATTAACTCCTTGGTGAATACACTAAGTTTCGACTACGTGAAATCATCGAAACAAAGTTGATACGTTCTCTTTTAGTCATGAAGTATCTCTATGAGAATTTCATTATGATCTCGTAGTTTTCGCACCTTTGCCAATATATATTGACAAAAAGGGGGAGAGTTATTTGCTAGTTCACACTACATACATATGGTTTACGGATTATTATGTAAGGAGGAGTGGTTTTTACTTAAGATGGAAGTATTGAGTAAGGGGGAGTGATACATAAGGGGGAGTGATACATATCAACATAGTATTATTGTCAAATTTGTGGTACAACTTTGATGTTGTGTAATAATACTATGACACTATATAACAATATGAAAACGATCTTGTTGATTATTGTTATAGCTACGGATCTTCAAAAACAATGATGCTAAGTCGAACACATTTAAAATAGATTGGTACTTGGAAGAGGCAAAGAGTTCAAGTAATGTTGAAGAATCTAGGAAATCAAACATGATGGATGAGAAGCTACAAAGTCTTATTTATTTTGTAATCCATATGTATTGATAGTTTTTTCACTAACATTGACAAAGAGGGAGATTGTTAGAGCATTGCTCGGTCGAACTCGCAAGTGTTGCTATCTCAAGCTTGTTTGTCAAGCTTGCAAAGTTTGCATTTCTTAAATCATAAATATTTTAGTTCATGAGTATGAGAATCATACATTACCAATTTAATAACTTCACCATTGTGTTCACAAACTTGGTACGCAAACAGCAGCTTCAGACCTTGGCCTAGTCAAGCCGTTCGCAAACCCGGTTAGCGAACAACCGTTCCGGACCCAACTCAGGTAAACCCGTTTTCATACTAGGTACGCAAACAAGAGTTCCAGACCTTTTCAGGTAAATCCTTTCACATACTAGATACGCCAACAAGAGCTCCTGACCTGAATCATCACAATACAGTTCGCATACTGTGTATGCATACCGTCTTGTATCCAGACATGGGTAATTGTTCTAAACTCTCATTTCAATTATTTAAACATCCTTAGAAGACGACAATGGTAATATTACACATACCTTTAGCTTTAAGTACTTTTCAATTGATCGAATGATCAATACGAAACTTCCCAAGCTAATTAACATCAAATGACTGTCTCACATAAATCATATAAGATGTTCAAGGTAATTTTCACATGATCGTCTTTTGAATTATCATTTAGTTTCCAACAAATAGATTTTTTTCAATTAAAATTGTCAAGAATATGAATGAACATAGCTAAGCAAAAAGCTTCCAACGCGTATTTCGAGAAATAGATAAGCGAGATAAACTCGGGTCGAAATATCAAATGTGTATACTGTAAAAGTCTATATATATATATGAATTAGTCTCATTAGAAGATTTAATAGAATATACTTCTGATTGATAGATAAGTTTTAGTTTCCACATACTTTTTGTTGATGAATTTCCTCCAAGATCCTCAGTAGATCTTCTTCTTCAATTGGTGAACACCGTGAAGTCTAAAGCTCAACTACACATTCTATCCTAATCCGAGACATAGCTATAAGTAGACTAGAAATCAAGTATCTAGTCTTGATCAATTAAACTTGACAAACAAGCTTGAGATAACAACGCTTGCGAGTTCGACCGAGCAGTTCTTTAACACTACTAAATCCAGTTATATTTATATTGTGTGTGTCATGTCCGCGTATTTTAATTTTTTAAGTTGTTGCATCGAAATAGCGCATTGAATACATGACACCGACACCGTGTCCGTGTCTTTTATGAACTTAGTGTTCAAATGGGCGCATAAGGGTTGCCATTGTTTACTCCATAGTGTCCCTATTTTATCTTTATTTTTTTATTCACAAACTAAAAGACAGCAGGAACTCTTTAAAAATTTAAATCAAACATTTTATATTTACTTATTCGTTGGAATACTTTATGGATTTATATTACTGGATGATTTCTCCATTTGTTCTACTATTGGGTAGGTCGGGTCCAGAAAATCAATTTAAATTATTAACATATTTGAAGGAGTTTGTTCTGCTGACTTTACTCATAAGGGTACGGATAATGAGAACGATAATTATACATGGGCCGTCAACATGAACCACATGAAAATCGATCAGACACATGGAGGGTAGACCATACTCCTTGATAAGAACAAGGAGTCTCATTTTTGATATAGTTGTGAGTATACAGTTTTCATTTAGTTTATATTGATGATCCAAAAAATATTTTTGTAATGAGAATTCCCCATTAGTAAGTGTTAGACCATTGCTCGGTCGAACTCACAAGTGTTGATATCTCAAGCTTGTTGTCAAATTTAGTTGTTGAGTCTCGGATTAGGATAGAAGTGTAGTTGAGATACGAACATCGCGGCGCTCATCATTGCATTCGACCGTTTGAAGGTGAAGATCAACCGAAACTTTTGGAGAACTTCTTCAACAAAAGGTAAGTGAAGACTGAACCACCTATATCTCGAGTTATATTCATCTTTCTCATATATCTAAAGTTATATTCATCTTTCTATATATGAGACGATGTCGCATAACTAATTAGACTATTATGCATAGACAAGAATTTCGAGTCAAGTTTATCTTTGTGATTAGTTTATCGAAATATAATGACTAAGCTTAATGAAAATTTATACATACTTGATAATTTTCGATTGAGGACAATTTATTGTTCGGAATCAAAATCAAGATTCAAGTTTTATTATTCGGAAATAGGCTGGAACAGTGATCTGTGTTATTGATGTTATTTGGGAATGTTTCAAACCGATTTAAAGAGAAATATAGAACTACTATATTAGGATATAAGACAATATTATCAGTCTTACAAACTGAGAAAACTGTTATTACCTGTACTCGTACACGTAGCAGAGTAGTTATTTTTCGACAAACGGATTTTTGGTATGCATATTCTTATGCATACCTTGAATAAAATCTGTTAACTCGTGAACCAGATCGGTACGCATACCCGTATGCAAACCGTAAAGGAACTTTTGTCACGAAACCGATTTAGTGCACATACCGGTACACGTACCAGAAAATTATGTGTTACCGAACTCGGTTGAGTACCCATATCGGTACGCATACGTAAATAGTTCGGTGGTCTCCTGAACCGGTTATAGTCTTAAGGTACACAAACATGTACGCATACCTAAATAGTTCTGTGAACTCCAGAACTTGGTTGTGTTTAAAAGTACACAAACCGATATACATACTGTGACTTAAGAAACTCACGAAAGGCTTTTGCATTTGTATTCTGTAGACCTACTTGCCATGTCGATTAAATTCTTATGCACATAAATTATTTCTCTGAGATAATATGTATTTGAATAATCTTTATAAACACCATAGACATATTTGACCACTTGATTGTGCTTCGAGTTTAGTATTAAGTGTTTATTAAAATGAGTATTAAGCTTATAAGTTCAAATCAGCTAGTTTAAGCTAACCACCTTGAACATAGTCTTTATACACAGCTCGGTTACGGTTCACCTAACCAGAGTGTATATCTTGATTATGTAAAAAAGATTTTAAAGATTCATCTAACAATGATCATTGATTGATTGGTTCCAAAGCTATCTTAGCTTAAACCTAAAGCAACCTATTCTTTGAAAGTATATAAAAGGGGAATCTCAAGCAACTAGGATTTTTGAATCCCGACACTACTTTTCTTGGTGCGTTCTAGTTGTAACTAGAGTCATATTGTTCCTAAAACCCTTTTAGGGTCTCAACGACTACAAAGACTTCAGCGGGATTCGTGAGCCATGTACAGCTATTGTTTATCTTGATAACTCAAGTATCCTGATCTTGTTCGATTGTTGAGATGCTCACTTGAACTAGATAAATAATAATTATCAAAGTTTTCTTCGACTCAGACTTTGTTGATTCCACAAGTTTTATATTTGTAAGGTAAATAATAATCTAGGCTGCACTTCAAGTTGCATAAGTCCGTATTTTGAGGTTAGCTAGACTTTGTCTATTGCTACCAATTTCAAATCACCTTGATCAAAATCTTTTTCCTCGAAAAGGAAATCACATATAGGCTTAATTTGTGGGAGGAAAATTGGTTAAAAGTCTTCAATTGAGTTGAAGCAACTCTAAGTTGGTGTGAGGTCAGCTAAGGGAATCAATTGCGCGGAGTCCTGCTGGGATTCAAGAGGCGTAAGGAACGCGACTGTAACTGAATTGTTGGGAGGGTTTAATTCAGTCTCAACCACATTCCAGTCCGAAGTTAATTGGTAGTAGGCTAGTGTATGTTGCAGATTAATATAGTTTGGTGTTCAATCTGGTTTAGGTCCCGAGGTTTTTCTGCATTTGCGGTTTTCTCGTTAATAAAATTTCTGGTGTATGTGTTATTTCTTTTCCGCATTATATTATTTATCCTTATAATTGAAATATCAATGTTGTACATTTATCAATCATAGTAGATACATCCGACCTTGTTTGTCGGATACAACTTGATTGATAACTTGGGAAATTGATCTTTGGAATCACCCAAGTACTCTCACTAGGAAATCAGGTCTACAGACTTGTGCCTGTAAACGTTCTGATTTGAGAGTTAGAGATATAACTCTAGATATTATTTCTTAATTGAGATTCATTAAGTTGAACTCTCGGAATTGAATATTGAGTTTGTCCATAAAGATTTCCTAAGAAAAAGTTGGTGGTGTATGTTAGAGCACTGCTCGGTCGAACTCGCAAGCGTTGCTATCTCAAGCTTGTTTGTCAAGTTCTGTTGATCAAAACTATATCTTGATTTCTAGTCTACTTATAGCTATGTCTCGGATTAGGAAAAAAGTGTGTAGTTGAACATTAGACTTCATGGAGTTCACCAATTTAAGAAGAAGATATACTGAATACTTTGGAGGAACTTCGACGATAAAAGGTATGAGGAGACTAAAACTTATCTATCACTTAGAAGTCTATTCAATTATATCTTCTAATGAGACTAAGTCGTATAACTATATATACACATTGTGTTATACACATCTGAAATTTCGAGTCGAGTTTATCTCTTAGAATTCTTCAATATCTACTTGACAACTTTGGTTATGAACAATTCATTCGTTGGAAATGAAATATTAAGTCAAGAGGATCATGTGAAAATTACCTTGAACATCTTACATGATTTTTGTGAGACAATCATTTGACGTTAACTTGGGATGTTTCGTATTGATCAAATAATCATTTGAAAATTACTTGAAGCTAGTGGTATGTGTAAGATTACCATTGTCGTCTTCTAAGGATGTTTCAAATCGATTATTGAGAGTTTTAGAACTACTACCAAAATATGGATATGGCACAGTATGCGTACTGTATATGCGAACTGTGAAGTACTAGTTCAAGTCCGGAGCTCTTGTTTGCGAACAGATTTACCTGTTGGGTCCGAAACTATTGTTTGCGAACTGTGTTTGTGAACAACTAAACTAGGCAAGGTACAGAACTGTCATTTGCAAACAGTATTTGTGAACTCAGTGGTTAGGTTCGGCAGTTAAGAAAAGTTGTTCACATACTTTGTATGCAAACCATTTTTCTATACACATGAACTCAGGTTCATTTTCGAACTCTGTTTGCGAACTAAAGTGCCTGAATTTCAATCTCTTTAAGGTATGCGAACTTTCTTTGCAAACCATGACATCGGGTTCATGAATTGGGTTCTTGTATAAGTACTTTGTACACATACAAACCAAGTCGATTTTGTTTCAAATGATTCATGGATATTTCTATGAGTTATTGAACATTTGAACAACGTTTAAAACACATTTAGATGCAAGCAAACTTAGCTTGTATCTTAAATCAGGTTTTCATCTAACGGTGAATATTAATTGCTTTGTTAAAAAGCTATCTTAGCTTTGATTGAAAGTAACCCTGATTTGAAAGACTACATAAGGAGGAACTCTAGCATCTGGGAAACCTAATCCCAACACTTTCATGTGTCCTAGTTGCAAACTAGAGCCGATTCTCCATTAATCTAGGTTTCCAATTCTTCTGAAAACCATTATTAGGTTTAACAACTTAAAGACTTCGCTTGGGATTCGTGAAGCCGTGTCCAACTATTTTCTCTGTAGTTGTGTATCCTTATCTTACTATTATGTCGTATTGAGTTTAATCTTCTCTAAGATATTATCGAGTTCTATCTCCGATAAGATATAAAAAGTAACCACAATAGTTTCTTCGTATCAGAATCTTGTGATTCCACAATAACCTCTTATGTTAATCAATTTGGTTATTATGAGGTGACTAAAATTTCTAGAATGCTCCTCGAGAGTATAAGACCATATTATTAGTTGAGTTTCCTGTTCACCTTGATCTTTATCTTAATACAAAAACAACAAATAGAATAGACTTATCCGTGGGAGATAGTTTTATTTATAAGTTTTCGACTTTGGGTCGTTGCAACTTTTAGGTTGTAAATGGCTTCATCTAGAGGAATCAAGTGCGCAGAGTCCTGGTGGGATTCAAGAGACATAAGGAACGCGACTGTACCTTAATCAGTTTGAGACTTGGTTAGGGCTCAACTATATTCCAGTCCAAAGTTAACTTGTAGTAGGCTAGAGCCTGTAGCGGCTTAATACAGTGTGGTGTTCAAGTCTGGATTAGGTCCCAGGTTTTTTTTTTATATTTGCGGTTTTCTCGTTAACAAAATTTATGGTGTTTGTGTTATTTCTTTTCCGCAATGTATTTTTGTTATATAATTGAACTATCACAGGTTGTATGTCGTCCAATCACAGTTGATAAATCTGACCTTGATTTGTTGGATAGAACTTGATTGACACTCGGACATTGGTATTTGGTACCATCTGAGTTATTCTCATAATAATCATGTAGACGGATTTCTATCTGTTTGATTTACTAATCGTGTTGAGAAAGAGATGAAGTTCTTTGATATCTTTCTTGTGTGGGTTTCATTAAGTTGTTACTCTCGGAATTATATTGGAGCTTAGCCCATACAGTTTCCGAACGAAATAGTTGGATGTGGTTGTTGTACCCTCGCGTTTTCAATTGGTATCAGACCAGGCAAACACGCTAAGACCTCATAAGTCTGTGTTTTGTAGCAATATGACTATATAGACAGATGTCCTGTCTATAACGACGCATCACCAATGTAATAATATTTTGGGTATTAATTTAATTCCCAGGAAAACAACTAGGCATGTTAGACTCTTATAATAGTTGATGTTGTTTGATGGTATTGTTGCAATCTCTTTGAAACCTTGTATGGCGCACCTACAATGCGCACTAAGGATTTCAGTCCTGATTATCATAGACAACCTATAGTTCAAGTGTAGGCTCGTATATATGGCGTTATCTTTAAATATTAGCGTAAAGAAACCCTATCCGAAATAGAAAATCTCTTAGATTGAAATGAAGATGACAATACTCTATATTTTAATCGAGCATATGGTCACTTTTGCAAGAGCTCCTGTGGAAATTGATTTTCTGGAGAAGTTGCGGTTGAGAGAGATTGTTTTTGTGTTCACGACCTACTTTACATACGAAAGGATACCTACCATTTGTAGTTATTGTAAATCGATTGGACATATGTTAGGAGAGTGCAAACATTATCCTAGAGTTTTGGGGACTGAGATTGTTGTGAAATAATAAGATGAGCATAATGAGAAGCCAGAGCAGAGAAAGCAAAACTATATGCTCTAGAATTCATAACATGCACCACCAGGGCCACCAATTGCTACTACATCAAGTGCATCCGGAAGATCTCCTATGTAGTCTATATCATACCATTTACAATTATTTTGACTTGTAATAATCAAATTTTCATTTTTTAATAGCTACAAAATCACCATGATAATTTATAAATCGTGAGTTTCTCAATTGACATTCATGTGTAAGATCCCCATCCAGGAAGTGCCCGCTCCCCATTGGTGGACCAATTCCCTCATCATTGATGCCCACACTTCCTCCGAATAATATTCTATCTGCGCCTTCTTGTAGACTAGTAAATATATGGTTTGGCCAATATCCGATTACCACATCACCTGCAATTACGAACCACCAATTACCCGTGCTTTTATCCTTTAAGAGAAAAATAAAAGTAAACTACGTTAATAACCAAAGAAAAAAGTACTTATCACAATGAAATAATACAGTATAGGCATGGGTTCCTACTTGCGTCAGGGTTGAGAATTTTTTTACTTTGCCTCGCTACCTAAATTTGTAAGTAAATAACTTGATTCGTTTTACAAATTTGATACTTAACTCAAAACCAGTCATCACGGGAATTCAAATTAAAATTATTATTAAAAAGAAAAATGGAAAAATTTAGTTGCATTTTTTCTTTTTTACTTACTTGATAAACGTGGATATGCATGTAACGTTGAACCTGTGGAGTAGAAACAACATCGATCGGAATACCTAAATAGTAACTCCGATGAATTTGAACAAAGCCACCACACAAAATATTGTAGCAACCCGTATTATTGGAGCCATCACTCTACATATAATTTTGGATAAATGAATCGATTAATAATATATTTGGAATTATAATTTCGTTTTACCCGATTAATAAATTTATTTTATTAGTAATAATCAGCTGAACTTACAGTCCAATACCCAAATAAACGAGTTTGGGAGTCGTTGTACAGATCTGATACCTAGCACTATTAAAACCAGTTTTATTAGATGTATTTGTATTACAATGCAAAAGAAAAAAAATTTACCTTGAGCCATCTAATCCAAAGCCGAACATAAAATAAATACTTACTATCCATCCGGCATGTAGACTATTAGTAGTCTTTTCCGGATACGGTGAACCATTTTCAATCCAAAATTGAGTTGAACTACATTGATTTTCTCCGACAAGCGGGTTATAGATAAACATATTAGCACTGGCCCCGTGAAATAATTTATTGGTCTGTCTACCGGGGTTCTTGTTCAGCTGCGCGTTTCTACGTGTGTCGCGGGGGTCTTCTTCAACCGCCAGCGGATTAATTTCAACCGCCCACGACTTTTCCATAACCGGCCAGTACACTTTTCGTTTCCCAATAAATATTTTACTATATTTTATTTATTTTATCCTATGCTCATCTAATCTAATACTCTCTCCGTTTCTTTTTAATAGGTTGGTTTTGTTTTTATAGAAATTTAAGGAAACTAATAGAACTAATTATTGAAAGTGGTCCTCATGACACTTGTCGATAAAAGAAGTGAAGTGAAATGGTCCCCATGACATTTGTCAGCAAAAGAAGTAAATGAAATGGTCCACATGACACTTGTCATCAAAAAAAATTAAGAAAAAAATGGTCCCAGAAAATTAAAGTAACACTTGACTTTCCCAATTAGTAAATTAGCCTATTTCTTTTGAAACATTTATTTATAGAAACCCGCTATTAAAAAAAAACGGAGGGAGTAATATTTTATATTTTAACTTTACTTCGAAAACAAATATTTTTTTATCATATTACAGTGAATAGAAACAAATAATGGGACCCAGATGGTCCATTTTGGAACAGGTTTTCCACCGTGGAAAATCGTATATAGCCATCCACGCGGTTTGGCAAATATTTTTTTTTACCCATTGCCGTAGGAACTGCGCTAACGACCAAGATCGATGGGTCCTAATTAGTAAATGCATCAAAGCATCTTTGGAATGGTCATACGAAAGAAAGCTACTTACAGTGAATAAGCCTGGTTTAGTAGAGTTGGGAGATTTGTTTTTCTTAGATAAAGATTTGGCTCTTATTAGCTCTTCTTTTGTTGTCCTTCTATTTGGCACTGTACTTTCCGGGCAGTTGATACCATCACTTTCCAAATTTAAAAGTTCAACTCGGTCATCAAATTTTGTAGTTCTCTCTTTTGGATAAAAAGATGGTCTCATCTGTAAAAAAACATAATACCAAAACAAGTTGTTTCGTCATTTCAAAAAATATGTTACGTTAAATGTGCATACTTATGCAGATGTGTAATGTGTTCATGAAAACGAAATACCCGTACATGGATTTTGTGATTCTTCAAAGAAGGATGATCAAATGCCGGTTGTTTGTGGATGTCGATACAATCGACGATATCGCCCCATGTAGTCTTCCAACATAAAAGACAACCATTCCGATGATGGATTTTGTCAGCCATTAAGCATAAAAAGAAAAATGCGTATTCACATAAATTTTCTACCATTATCTCATAAAAATCTTTTTGTTTTGGAATATGGCTTTGATCAAGGTTCTGAATGCCATATAACAAGAATTAGTAGTCTTTTATACAAGAAAACCAGACACCGTCGTCAAGGTGAATTTATTACAGGTCTATTGTAGAAAGCAGTTAATAATAATTATTCTTTTCTAGTTTTGGTACAAATGGTGTTAGTTTGTTTTTCCATTAAAAATGTTGATTATGGGATTCATTATGGATCAGAAGATTCACAATTCAATTGGATATGTTCTGCCAGTAAAAGAAAGAAATTCCTTCTGTAGTTGTGATTCAGGGATCTAAACATTCATTATCATTATCATTACTATAACATTAGTATGCAGAAAAAAATGAATTTGAGATGACTTCTATATGTAAGAAAGGAAATTCATTCAAAGAGAGCATTTTCTTCATTGGGTGGGTAAGAAATTCACAGTTCATAGTATACATACACTAACATATGGATGGAGAATGAATTCACTCATCCAGTTGGTTTTACACATTTCTCTATTTCACAAGGATTGTACTTGTTTCCCTGCCTGCTTAAAAAACCTAGTAAATCAAAAATGGTGGGGATACACCACCAAAATACTTTTGGCTTAGACATGTTCTTCATGTATTAGTCACAATTACATAGCAGTGAGCTTCAAAGATGTGAATGTAGGATTGACTAAACAAGAAATCTCACACAAACTAAGAAATCAGAAACTAAAAAGAAAGTCAAAGTACAGAGTAAACAAAAAGGGAAGAAATAGCTGGCTTTCTCCGCTGTCGGTGAGGGATGATGGCCTCACCGTTTCTTCCCCTCTCCATGCCTTGATCGTCTCGGTGCCTCGTCCTCACTTTCACTGTCATCATTTCTAAAGCTGCTTCCACCTCCAACACCACCACCATATGAGTCTTCACTTTGGGGTCTGCCTTGCTGATACTTGGCCTCTTCATCTGGTCCACTGCCAGCCATTTCCTGTCCCTTACTTTGATCTGAACCTGCACTATATCTATCACTTCCTGGTCGCCTTTGATCTCTCTTCACTACCCAATTGGGGTTCTGTGCAGATTGAGGAGGTGGTTGGCGGAACTGCTGCATACCCATCGGCCGATTACCTCGAACCTGTGCGCCTGGAGGCATACCCATTCCTCCCATGAAGGGACCCCTCCCAGGGCCCATCATCATCCCAGGAAATGCATTCCCAGGTTGTTGAGGCCTGCCATGAAAACCCATGCCTGCTGCGGGTCCGTTCCCATCCATAGGATTGAAGCCCATTCCTGGATTTGGACCCATGCCGGAAAAGTCACCGGGAAACCTAGGACCAAATGGAGGAAACATACGAGGAGCTACACCGAACATGTCTGGCACTGGGAAACCATCAGGTGTGACGCCCCCATAAGGAAAACCATCAGGACCCATCATGACAGGAGGGAAGCCGCGAACCCCTGGTAACGGTCTTGCTCCACGACCTAGCATTTGTGGGGGCCACATCATCCCTCTTCCCCTTCCTCTACCTATACCTGCTGCAAGAGCCTGGTTGTAGCCCTCATCTTCTTCCTCACTTTCTTCCTCTTCTTCTTCTTCATTATCCTCAAAAGGAACAATGTCAGGGTTCTCTGCCCCTTCATCTGGGTTGACTCCCTTTGCTTTCTCCTCCTCTCGTTTTATTTCTGCAGCAACAGCTATTGCCTGAAGCAAAAACAAAATATCCATTCAGATTTGATTTAGCACATCCAAAATATTTTTGAAGTGCAAAGCAAATATACTAATATAGACTGCACACTACTCCGTTTGTTTTTTTTCTTTCCGATAACTACTTTTTGACACTCTTACGCGATATATAAGGGGTCCACGTTCGAGTTGAGTTACAAAAGAGAGTAACAATTAAAATCGTAGGAGTGCCAACATAATCCAAAATCGTAGGAGTGCCAACATAATCCAAAAAAGGATTCATTAGCAAGATAACTAGCGTGAAGTATGGCCAATTGTCACAAGTTTATTATCACCATCCTATTGATTTCCATACTTTATATAGCAGAAACAAAGTCAAAATACATAAATTATCATCATGGGCATATATTTAGACAACATGGAGGTAAACTGGTTTCCCGTCATATACATAAGCTGAAAGTACATAACATACCATTAATTCACTATCTGGTTCAAGATAAAGCAAGGATGCTAGCTGCTCACCAACAGAAGGCTCAAGCTCTTGGCAGTCTCGACTAATCTGCAGTATCCCCAAACAAGAAACAATAAGAAAGATAGAAATTTGAGTCTGGAGATTTAGAGGTACAAGCAAGACATCTCAAAATAAGAACTGGCACGATATTAATGAAAACCAAGAGTTCGGGGCATTACTCAGTATACTAGTGTCCAAATGGCATAATACATGTGATAAAGATCACATTGTTGATCCGTGAACATAGATTTCAATAGTACTGGCATAACAAGTGTGCAAAGAAGAAAAAGCTTGCAAGAGAAACAAATCAAAAAGCAAGGGTTGAGATTGATCACTGTGTCTGTAAACATCATGAGAAAGCACGGATTTTCTATCAGTACCTAGACTTCAACCAGGAAGCCAGGCAAATACTAATGCCGCACCATTATGCCCAAGTATTCCGCCCCCAGAGATTATAACCACTAACACCAGAAAATGCTAGGCTTTTCTGAGAAGCACTCTGTACTATAGCCCCAATCAAGAGGGAACCATTTGGGTAAATCATAGAGACAGATTCCCTGATTTAAGGCCCAGTAGCATAGGGCTACATTCTTCGCCGAGAAAAAAGATAAAAAGAGATGATGGCAAAAGATCTGTTAATACATACCTTCACTGGCAAGTTCTCATTGTACGGATTCCTCAAATGACGAGTTTTATGGAAGGACAACTCACATAGCTGCAGTAACAAAACATACAAAGCTCACAGTCAGGTTCACGATACGAACATATGAGGTCAAATCTTCTTAACAGCAGATCATGTTAAGAAGACTAATGATAAAGAACAATTAATCAGTTGTCACAACTGTGCAAGGGGTATACATCCATAAAGACATTCACAAAATTGATGTTAAGGCCATGCTAGGTATCAGCTTTGGAAACATTAGATGATATTCACAAATTCGTGAAAGCACTTCTTCCGGATCTATAAGTTAAGAAGATAATAGTAATCTTAGCAAGCCTATTCTTTAGCATTGCGACAGTTTAAGGTTAAACTAATCAGCAGTTGACAAGGACCACAAGATGAATGGAAACTGCAACTACATGCATAAAGATTCTGCAAAGTCAATAGATCATCTCAATTTCAAACTTTCCATCAATTAAAATTCTGATACTTGATGTGCTTCTCAGTTCTAAGAATCTTAATTAAGGTGGTGTATTCCAATTACATTGTCAAGTTCTTAATTCTTACTTCAGATTCATAATGACACCGATTTACTCCCTGACCAACTTTCTCCTTCCAAATTTTGTATGGAAGAGAAAGGGAGTCTGGCATAATAACGTGTTGGGGGAAATGATACTCTTTTGGATTATTATGCTTTAGCACAGCAAAAAAAAAAAGGATGGGGGGGGGGGGGGGGGGGGGGGGGGGGGGGAAGAAAGAAAAAAAGAAAAAAAAAAAAAAAAAAAAAAGAAAAAAGAAAAAAAAGAAGAAGATTAGGAAAACATCCTATCTGATAACATTCGAAACACTAGGAAGAACTTTTTGAATATGAAAAACACAAAGATTTATATTGTCAAGTTCTTAATTCTTACTTCAGATTCATAATGACACCGATTTACTCCCTGACCAACTTTCTCCTTCCAAATTTGTACGGAAGAGAAAGGGAGTCTGGCATAATAACGTGTTGGGGGAAATGATACTCTTTTGGATTATTATGCTTTAGCACAGCAAAAAAAAAAAGGGGGGGGGGGGGGGGGGGGGGGGGGGGGGGGGGGGTGAAGAAAAGAAAAAAAAGAAAAGAAAAGAAGAAGAAGATTAGGAAAATATCCTATCTGATAACATTAGAAACACTAGGAAGAACTTTTTGAATATGAAAAACACAAAGATTTACCTCAAAGAATTATATTCTATATAGGTTGAGATTTTCATGCAGTACAATCAGATTACTAAAATAATTCCAGGTTTGCAGCTCATGGCAATAACAAGGATGTCAATATAGGGTCCAAGGATATGTACCTTTAACCATTTAACGGAGAAATTGCGTCCATAATGTGCAGTTCCATGCGCATATTTCCAGTTTCCTCCCCCAACATATCCACCAATTTTAGACATCATTTTTGCGCATCCCTAGCAATCAGACAGCAAGTAACCATAAGATGCGTTGCAGAACCGTAACAGCATTATGTACCCTTACGTTTTGAACAGAAAGCAGCTAAAAAATCTCCTTGATCCCCTTATTTGACATAAGTATTGAAGTTCTTAGACTTGAAGTTCTTAGAATATATGATCACCAAATCTACCTGGAAGTGTCGGGTTCGATTGACTGAAAAGATCAAAACCACGTTCTCAGCAGAGTCAAAAGCTTCATTAAGTTTGGCCTCGTTACTCCTTTGAGTTGCCCAGACTCCTTGTTGTACGGATAACTCCAAGTTTTCACGATTACAACTTTTTACAATAAAGTACCTGATACATATACCAACAAAACATAATTAGACACACACATGCAGAATCTAAACACGTTTGATAGGTAAGGTGTGCCAGGTTACATAACAATTAATAAGTCGATCAGGAGATAGAAAATGGAACATGTCAGGATTGATTCCAAAGATTCAACATGCTGATTTCACATGAAACAAGTGCTGCAATATTTTACTGTAACGCCTATAGATCCAATACCACGTAAAAAAGACTGGCACTCAAGAACAAGGGATGATGTAGGTGCACTATACATGCATAACAAGAATATAAATAAACAAATTTGGGATTCACAGATCACCAAGCAAAACAGTTCACAATGGTTCATATAAAGTACACATGATAGCATGGGAGTAGAATAAAGTTAGCAAATAGCGGACAAGGTAATTAAGAAAAAGTTTAGGCGGACGTAGTTAACAGATGAGAATGACCAGAATAAAAACGGGCAGCACTTAATACAACAATAGGATCACCGATAGATAAAAGCAGAAAGAAATTCATCTGTAAGATGAGACTATCAGTTGAACATGATGATTTAATATCCTGGTGTTGTCATATAGTATAAGACTAATAAAATGTTTCTACCAGGCAATTGGATTACAGTTCCTGCTACATCTTCAATCGTTTAATGATCAGCCCTGGGTCAACCAGTTACACAATTGATGTGAACTGAACAGTTGGATCAGAGTTTTCTTTTTCGGGCAATCTAAACAATGTAAAGATCACAGGTTCTACAGCTTATTCAAGACATTAGCAAGGACATACCTTGATCACTAATAGAAAACATTCAAAACTCAAAACACAAAATCCTCACTGACAATCTATTTGCAATATAAATCACCAAAGGTCTCAATATTAATATGTTGAAAATTAACAGAATCACTTGTGACTGCGCCCTCTGAGCGAAAATTATTTCACGAGGAAAACAAAAACCTGTAAAATTACTTGAAGAAAGTAAATCCACAATAAATACATTAGACGAGGAACGAAAATCACAGCGAAATACTTTTAGAAAATAATACAGCTTAAACGCGACTTATAAAAGCAATGTCAAAGAGTATATACTACAATATTATGCTTACATAGCCTAAATAAAAATCTAAAAGCTCTGCACACACCGAGTTAATCCTTGGGGGAGCGGTACCGATTTGCTGGCTTGATTTGACAAACCATCCTGTATGGTTTGTGGCTGAGCCTGGTTAACCTGTTGTTGCTGAGGTTGTGGAGCTTGCGAATGTTGTTGTATATTGGGGGAATCGGCAGTTGTAGGTTGCTTTGCTACTAGAGCTGGATTAGCAGGGTTTGAACCTGGTGGAAATGGTGGCCTCTCTGTTTGTTGGTTATAATTTGAATTCCTATTTTGAAAAAACCTGTTTGAAGAATTATAGTTAAAGTTACTCAAATGTTGAATCTTCTGAAATACTTCTTCAACAGGAGGTGGAGGTCCAGGCAGTTTTGCATGTCTATATCGACAGTCAGGTCCATTCGGACAAAAACCTAACTTGTACCTGCAAAATACCAGAATGAACCCATCAGAAACATACAATTCAAAAGTCGTTACAGTTTAGAATACTGAACTCCAAAAAAGCTCTAAATTGATACTATTTTTTGACGCAGTGTGACATTCAATAAAGATATGAGTTTATCGTGCAAGTCACATACAATAACTGACCCATTTTTAATCTTCTGCATTAGCATATAGGATAATTGATAACAGAATTCACTAGTTGAGGTCATGTGAATTCACTAGTAACCATTTGCCTGTCTATACAACTCTAATTTAACCATCAAATTCCATTCCTATCTAAAAACACTTAAAATTCAACTTAAAAAAAATAAAAGTTAGAAACCTTACATATTGCATTCTTTAATATCCTCATTAGTGTGTTTATAAACACAATCTTGTTCTCGACATTCACCATACAAACGAAAGAATCGACAAACGGGCATTCTAGATTTATCATACTGATGTAAAAACCCACAAGCATCACCTTTCATACACAAACTTCTAAGCCAATGTCTACAAACAGTCTGTCTAAAACTTCTTCTCCCATTATGAACACCACCACCAGCACCACCAAGAGGTTCAGCTGCAGTATTTGCAGATGGACCAGTTGTTTGATTAAGACCAGACACATTAATAGAATCATGTGTATTCAAATTTATGGAAGCTGATGGATTTGCAGTAGCGGTTGTCTCTAAACCTCCTTCAAAATCAAAACTTAAACCTCCTTCGGTATCATCCATTGTTGATTTATGCGTTACAAACCCTAATTAGGTTTCTCTGAAGATAAATAAGAAGTTGATTTTAATGGAACATAAGAAAATTCAGATGTTGCAAAACCCTATTTAGGGTTTTGGGTAAGAACAGATTTGGGTTTCGAAAGGAAAAGGTCGTGAGAGAGAGATCACTGTGGAGAAGTCTTTGAATGAGGTGGGAAAATACGGTGAGTGTGAAACAACAGAGAGCTTAATGCTCGACACCTTTTGGCACAAGAAGTCTTATGGGGTTGCTGTTTCTTATGGTTTTCCGATAGGGGAAATTAGGCTCAGGCCCAACCCATGGATAACCCATAATATGAGGCCCTTAATTAAAAAAAGTTTAAATCTAGGCCCCGAGTTTTTAAAAGACCTTGATACCCTTATGCATATTGTCAAGCCCATAATTAAATAAAATTTAAATCTAGGCCCAAAATTATTAAATCTAGGCCCGAAATTATTAAAATACAGTGCGAAGGTGTAAACAGAAGTTACACATGCATATGGCATGTGTAACCAGAAGTTACACATCCTTATGATATGTGTAATGCAAAGTTACACTTGTATATATATGCAAATAAATAGACATCAAAAAAAAACACAAAAAAAAAGTTATTACTTTAATATTCATTTACAATAATTTCTTAGCATGTGTAACTAGAAGTTACACACGCATCTGTTTAGTGTAATTGAGAGTTACATATGTGTCTATCTAGTGTAACTGAGAGTTACACATGCATCTGACTTGTGTATTCAGCGTCAACTCCAGTTCCAGCGAGACCATTACCACGTTTAAGCAATTAGCTTTTATGAA
The DNA here is from genome assembly GCF_003573695.1 of Papaver somniferum. Lineage (NCBI taxonomy): Eukaryota > Viridiplantae > Streptophyta > Magnoliopsida > Ranunculales > Papaveraceae > Papaver > Papaver somniferum. The sequence goes on along the minus strand of NC_039363.1, from coordinate 172,034,068 downwards.
GTTATCTAAAACCTGAAATATAACAACAAGCAATCAGTATTTATACGATTAAAATGAACAGTACATAAAACAATGTATATTTCAGTTTCACAAGCATCTGACTAGTGTAGCTAGCGGTTACACATGCATCTGAATTGTGTAACTGAGAGTTACACATGCATATAACATGTGTAACTAGGAGATACACATTCATATGGCTAGTGTAGCTAGCAGTTACACATGCATATGACTAGTGTAACTAGGAGTTACACATACATATTGATATGTGTACCCAAAATCAGTATGTGTAAGTAAAAGTTACACATCTAAGTAGAAACTACACATCTAATTTGCATGTGTAACTGGTATCTACACATCTAATTAGCATGTGTAACTAATAGTTACACATGCATCTCACTTGTGTAACTAAGAGTTACACATGTATCTAATCAGTCTAATAATCAGTATTATCCTACCATTCTGTAATCTGGAGATAATGCATCATTATTATACATTGTTTGAGGCATGTAATTGAGATCTAAAATGTGGTTTTCAAGAATTATCATCTCATATGAAGGACAAATGATTAAGTCAACAGGGTTGAGCTTTTACCTCTGAGGTGGCAACGACACACTATTCCCAGATATATGAATCCCATGCTTCTTATGAAACAATTCATCACCCTGAAAATTGCAGCACAGTAGTCAGTACCAGACAATACAAGATCCCTAAAATTTTCAAAGTGAAAACCAAAATCAATATCCGAATCTAAAAGCAATTCAGCACAAGAAACATATTCATCAATCTCGCAAATGGAAATCAAAACATGTATGCAACATATAATGCGCATCAGAAACTCTTGGCGGCATATTATCCATCAAAATTTAACAGCAAAAAGTATATAACAAAGGCATATCCTCACCTTAGCTCCAACTACAACACCACCACCACCACCGGCTCCAAAACCTGCACATATACCACCACCGCCACTTATAGCCAGAGGAGATCCTTCATACAAAGAATTTCACTAACACAATAATGCTACTCAAGATGAACACGCTAACTGAAACAGTTGGGTTTCATGGTGCTTAGCAGGTACACATGTAATGGCTTATGTAAACGGCAGTTACACTTGCATATGGCTTGTGTAATCTCCAGTTACACATCCATATGCTTGTGTACTCAGAGCATATAAATTATCTTCATCAGCGCTAGAAACAGGGATATCACATAGAGTTGCTCAATAAATAAGATAAATGACACTTACAACATATGATGTATCTCAGCTTTAGCTTTCTCCTTCTCATTAAGCATTGGAGTCTAATGATCTGGACTTGACTATGCTCCAGAGTCGCTTTTCTGCATTAGAAACTGCTGAAACATTAAACATAATAAAATCATTAAACTGAAATATCCTATGCAACCACATGATATCATTTTTGCTCGTCTAATGCATAATATGTAATAGTTATATTTCTCATTTCATGTCATACAAGTTTCGCAGAATACGACATAACAAACTTCCAAAAGAATGTACTTGCACGAAGCTATGGGACTGAACAAAGGATAAAACCATCTAGCAAGTGGAAGAAACATAAACTCCATCTTTCAAGTTTTCTTGAGTAATATATGTGGTTTTACAGCATGTGTAACTAGCAGTTACACATCCATATAGCTTGTGTAACTACTAGTTACACATCCATATAACTACTGAAATACAAGCTCAGCAAGACCAGTGACAAAGAAAAAAAACTAAGCATTACAACACTATGAAAATAACCCATGTAAACTAGAGACTCTAAAAGCTACTACTTATCCAACCAACATAAGCTCAAACATGAAATTTTATGCTATTTCAATCAACTAATAACGGATAGAAGTTTCATATTAGGTTACATATGCATATCCCATCAAATTAGCATAGTTACACATCTATTTTGCATGTGTAACTAATATATACACATCAATTTAGCTTGTGTAACTAGAAGTTACACATCTAATTAGCATGTGTAACTACTAGTTACACATCCATAGTCTACCAATACTATGCTGGTAAAAAAGCCTTACACTGTGAAGTGGGAAACCTGGTAAAAGTTCATACACAAGAAAACTGTACTACATGTAATCGGCAGTTACACATTCATATATCATGTGTAATTCGCAGTTACATATGTCATAAGCATATGTAATAGGAAGTTACACATGCATATGGCATGTGTAAGCCGCAGTTACACTTCAGTGTTTTTTAAAGCCATCTTACCATTGGGAGAATAGATACTGAGATGAATTGGATCGGTAGAGATAGATTTGGAGCGTCATGTCCCTTTATTTGTTTCATCTGCGATCTCCTATCTCAGAGCAGCTACATAAATATAACAGATAAGCATGTTAGATGAAATTTATCAAATTGGGTCAGTTGTACAAATTATACTTAAATTTCAGAGAATCAAATGCTTAACGAGGACACCTTTGTATATCAAACAACAAAATTAGTTACAATGATGACCAAAATTTGCAGAGTAACCAAAACAGACCTAGGACCACGTAAAAAACAGATTAAACATACTTCCAACATTTGCAGAGTAACCAAAACATTTGCAGCATGACATCGGAAAATGAAGTACCTAACAACCAAATAACTAAGACACAACCAGTGAGAAACAACCAAAAAATTTACCTCAAGAGCAAAACATTGGCAGCATGGCATCTGAAATGAAGTACCTATAATCATCTTTATCAGTTGACTTCTACTTCTCAGCACTGCTTTCTTTCATATATGTCAACACATATGAGCCTGGTGATAAGGATGAATCAGAGCTTTCTAATTTCTCAGAAAAGTACAACAATTGAGCAATCAAACTCTTTTGTGATTCAAGAGTGTTTTCTGTTGTTTCATCTATAGCCACTTGGATAAACAAACTAACCAATGAAGCAGTTCTCATTCAATTTATCAATTCTGATATCACCAGTGCCTCCTCATCCTCCTAAAGAACCCCTACCTGCACCACCAACATCACCAGACCAGTTCATATGAGTGGATGAAAAATCAAATCAAATCTATGGGTAACAGAGACAATGATTCTTTGATACTGAATCTCAAAACATTATTTTAGATCGTAGCTACAAATTAAGATTTACGACGAATAGATATAGATTTTTTGTTCAAGTTTTTTCAAAAAATCTAAATCAAAACAACCAGAGTGAGTAGAAAATTGTAGATCTATGCTTCGATTTCAATTAGGATAGGTTAATTAAAAAAAAAATGAAGATATAGGTTCTGAAAACCCTAAAATCCTTAAGAGAAGATGATACTTATACGCAAAATCATGCTCATCTTTCCCATGATTAAGGATCTAAACTCTAATTAAGGATCAGATAATGAAATCGAGATTAATTTTCATTTTTTTTTTCAAAATCAATAAAATCAAACCACGAGAAATTTGATTTCAACTCGAAATCGATTAATGAAAGCTTTAAAGGAAGATTAACTTACCTTTCAATTCGTTTTTCCTGATGTTTCTCTTCGATTTCTTTGGTTAATTATCAGACTAAACAAATCATCTGCATCTTCCGTAAGATCTATCTTTTGATCAGATTCAATCGATCTTTGACATAAATGAAAATACAGAGGCATAAAAGGAGAAGATGCAACCAATCGTTGTTGTTGCAGTCGAAGATTTGATGAAGACGAAGAAGATTTGATGCAGTCGAAAATGAATCTCAGGAACCCTAGAAACCATTGTTCTACAACAGAGAGAGATAAAGATGAAAGAGAAAGAGAATACAGAAATGAAAAGAAGCTTCTGGGATTCCCTTGTATAAATACTAAAGGGCAATGTTGCCATTATTAAAATTCGGAATAATTAATTATGGGCCTGATCTAAAGATAATTTGATTTTTCGGGCCTAATAATATCATTTTATGAAAGTGTGGAGTTGAGGGTGGAGGATCCATTTTGTGGGGCTTCTATATGTTTGAACCCATATAGTAGGGGGTTCTAGTATTTTTCACTTTCCGATATGGATGCGGAACAGGATTCCAGGCGAGTGTGGTGTGGGCAACTCTAGTGTGAATCATTAGATTTGGTTCTTTGAGAGCAAACTGTAAGAGTTAAAGGCCTAGACAAATAAAGCTCTTGTATTGAACGGTGAATAAATCTTCGCTTCATATTGGTGGAAATAGAATTTTTCTGAGTTTTGTAAAACGAGCGTTTTGGTGAGGACACTTGACAACGTATAATTCGTTGTCATTGGTTTCCTATTTTGACTGTTTTTGTTTATTCCGTGAATAGCAAGGACGTATCCTTTTTAGAAGATATACCAAAGTTAACTAGGTTTCCTAATACGAGCAAAACATGAATTTGTGCACGTCTATATAAAAAGCCTCAGCCACGTTTACAACACAAATTTTGCTTTGGGTTTCTACTACGAATTGGAATCGTGTGTAATTGTATAAAAAAAAATTTGTCTGTCATTAAGTTTGTTTGAATGTGTTTTTTCATAATCAATATGTGGTGCGTGATTGTTCCTACTTAAATTTATCCGGTCACTTTCAAATCTGCTTTCCTGTTTTAAACGTGTTTCTTAATTGCATACCAATCATAATAATATTCTTAACACTACTATGTTTCTTAATTAGGTCATTGAAGCGAATTGAATTGTCTCTTTCCTCGCCTTAGTGGAGACTACTGATTTAGATCCTCAATTGTTGTCTGGTGCATGCATATTCAAAGTGTTCCCAGCCTTCTTTGCCTCATAAGAGGTAGTCTTACATATGAACAATATTGGGTTTTCTTCTATTAAGGTAAAATAAAAAACGATTTAATTCCCAATCTGATTTAGATAAGGGCAATTAATCCTTATGAATCTAATTTTAATCTCTTTTGATTAATATCATGTTGTTGTTTACCACGTGGATTCAATGAAATTTTACACTTTTTCACTGAGCTTCTAAATACAGGACTTTTCAAATAATTTCACTAGGTTAGAGCTCAAAGATTAGGGAGGACGTGGTACGCATCTTAAATCAGGTAAGTTTTTTTTCTTCTTTTAACCTCTTGTAAGACCAGAAACAATTTAAACTTTAGCCATATTTTTAGTACTGCAACTAAAGTATGAAGAACAAAAATAGATCTCATGGGCATTGGGTGGTATAAGTTTAACTATATATTGTAGTAGAAACCTTCCTCATTCGTTAGATATTTTCGCCAAGCCCTTACATTCAGTTCATCATTAATGCTGTGTTTTTTGTCTAAACTACCCACTTTGTTGGCTCCAATGGTAACAAATATTTCCTAGCACACTTGCTATTGTTTGGAAATTTCACCTTCTTTGCTATTCTACTAATCCTTGAAGGTTATATGATCGAATATTTTTGTAGGATAACTGATCTGTCTAGCTTACCATGAACTTCTGCAACATCTTTATATTCTCTTATTTCACGTCTTCTTTGTTTATTATACTCTGAAACTAGGACTTTTTTTTTTCAAATATTTTAAATATATACAAAAAAGAAGAAAAAAACCACATATTTTACACATATTTTTCCGAAAATAAAAGGAAAAAAATTAAATATTTCCAAAATTAAAAGGAAAAAATTAATAAAATCCGCACATATTTCTTATCTTTTCTCCACCTATTTAATGTATCTCAATCGAAAATACATTTCCACGGGGCAGGGCGAAGCCCCGCGCACACCAAATCAGTAATGCGCCATCATGGGGTAGGGCAAAGCCACGCGCACACCAAGTTACTAAAAGAAAAAAATGCCCGGTGCGTAGCACGGGCATAAATCTAGTGGCTTCTGAAAACACTTGCAGTCAAACTTATTGCTTCATCATTCCATGTGGACAAGTATTTTGAAAAAAATCCAAGAGGCTCTTTTTACCGAATACGTTATTGAAAAATTATATGGTACCCCGTGCGCGGATTGAAGAGGAGGAACGACACTCGAACATTATTAGGAAATATGGCTAAACTTAAAGGCCTAGACAAATAAAGCTCTCATATTGGACGGTGAGTAAACCCTCGCTTCTTATTGGTCGAAATAGTTTTTTTTTTTTTGAGTTTTGTGAAACGAGCGTTTTGGTGAGGACACTTGGCAACGTATAATTGGTTGTCATTGGTTTCCTGTTTTGACTGTTTTTGTTTATTCCGTGAATAGCCAGGACGTACCCGGTTTAAAAGATATGCCAAATTTAACTAGATTTCCTAGTACGAGCAAAATATGAATTTGTGCACGTCTATATAAGAAGCCTCAGACATGTTTACAACACAAACATTGCTTTGGGTTTCTACTGCGAAGGAATCGTGTGTAATTGTATAAGAAACCTTTGTATGTAATTAAGTTTGTTTGAATGTGTTTTCCCATAATCAATATGTAGTGCGTAATTGTTCCTACTTAAGTTTATCTAGTCACTTTCAAAATCTGCTCTCCTGATTTAACCGTGTTTCTCAATTGCAGACTAATCATAATAATATTCTTAATACTACTATGTTTCTTAATTAGGTCACTGAAGCGAATCGAACTGTCCGGTGCATGCATATTCAAAGTGTTCTCAACCTTCTTTGCCTCACAAGAGGTAGTCTTACATATGAACAGTATTGGGTTTTCTTCCATTAAGGTACAATAAAAAACGATTTAATTCCCAATCTGATTTAGATAATGAATCTAATTTTAATCGCTTTTGATTAATATCATGTTGTTGTTTACCACGTAGATTCAATGAAATTTTACACCTTTTTACTGAGCTTCTAAATACATGACTTTTCAAATAATTTCACTTGGTTAGAGCTCAAAGATTAGGGAGGACGTGGTACGCATCTTAAATTAGGTAAGTTTTTTCTTTTAACCTCTTGTAAGACCAGAAACAATATAAACTTTAGCCATATTTTTAGTACTGCAGCTAAAGCATCAAGAACAAAAATAGATGTAGGAACAAAAATAGATCTCATGGGCATTGGGTGGTACAAGTTTAACTATATATTGTAGTGGAAACCTTCCTCATTCGTTAGATACTTTCGCCAAGCCCTTACGTTCAGTTCATCATTAATGCTGTGTTTTATGTCTAAACTAACCACTTTGCTGGCTCTAACGGTAACAAAATTTCCTAGCACACTTGCTATTGTTTGGACATTTCACCTTCTTTGCTATTCTACTAATCCTTCGAGGTTATATGATCGAATATTTTTGTAGGAAAACTGATTTGTCTAGCTTACCATGAACTGCTGCAACATCTTTATATTCTCTCCTTTCACGTCTTCTTTGTTTATTATACTCTGAAATTATGAATTTTTTTTCCAAATATTTTAAATATATATAAAAGAGAATAAGAAAACCACATATTTCACACATATTTTTTCTGAAAATAAAAGGAAAAAATTAAATATTTCCTAAAATAAAAGAAAAAATTTAATAAAATCAGCACATATTTCTTATCTTTTCTCCACCTATTTAATGTATCTCAATCGAAAATACATTTCCACGGGGTAGGGCGAAGCCCAGCGCACACCAAATCAGTAATGCACCATCATGGGGCAGCGCAAAGCCACGCGCACACAAAGTTACTAAAAGAAAAAAATGCCCGGTGCGTAGAACGGGCACAAATATAGTGGCTTCTGAAAACACTTGCTCTTATTGCTTCATCATTCCATGTGGACAAGTATTTTGAAAAAATCCAAGAGGCTCTTTTTACCGAATACGTTATTGAAAAATTATATGGTGCCTCGTACCCGGATTGAAGAGGAGGAACGACACTCGAACATTATTAGGAAATATGGCTAAACTTAAAGGCCTAGACAAATAAAGCTCTCATATTGGACGGTGAGTAAACCCTCGCTTCCTATTGGCCGAAATAGTTTTTTTTTGAGTTTTGTGAAACGAGCGTTTTGGTGAGGACACTTGGCAACGTTTTGTTTATTCCGTGAATTGCCAGGTGTTTATGGGTGAAAACTGTTTCTTTTGGTTTTGGTAATTTTGGGTGTGTGGATGAAAAACAAATCTAAACCCTAAACAATGCACTGCACGGGAGTACTTTTGATTCGAGAGATCAATCTGTACAATCCTGGCCTAAACCAAGAAATGGTGGTTCCAGGCTTGCTTCGGTCACAAAGTGAAGGAGAAGGGTTGGTCTTAGGGAGGGAAGCGAAGAGAGTGTTGAGACCAGAATGGTTAATTCTGAAGATGTGGCTTGTTTTATGACTTGTATCAGAAAGTGGAACTGGCTTGCAGAGTGAAAAAGCTATCATTTCTCGGTAATTTCTGGATACTATGTTGTTGTCGACCAAAAACCTGTTGTTTGGTGGAAATAGGTGAAGCCTATTTATACAAGTCATATTTAAACGTACTCTGGTCTCGTAGGAAGTGGTAACGATTGGGTGATGGAAGAGTGGAGTAAGGTATAACCGTCAGAAACCGATGCTTCCATGATGAAGGAAGTGGATCCGTTTACACCCGTTACTTCTTGCCGCCACTAATTGTCCCGCTTCATGACACTTTCTTATAACGGGCGTATTGCACGCCGCACGTTGTAAACCGCCAGACCAATATCCTGATGAGTATCCCCCAATTTGTGACATGTTTGATGTCTCGAGTGTTTTCGTGGAAAACGTGTAGCAGGTTGCTATGTGCGTCAAGTCAAACTCAAGAGTCTTGTCGCAGGAAAATAGCATGTGATGCTATTAGGCACGTCTTGGCTGGTCGCCTAAAACTTGCCACAAGTCCGTCACTTCGGTAGCTAACTTGGATGGCTGAGATTGCATCTCATGAGGAAGGGTACCGTTGATTATGACTACCTTCTGTTGGCGCCTGGTAATGGCGCAGTGGCGTTTTCGGTGTATGCCAGTGGCACTGCGGTACGACTGGTATAGCTCGTGCATGCTAGTGGCACAGTGGTATAAGTGGCGCCTGGCGTAGCCATGTCCACGAGATTTAAGCGGCTGGTCGCCTAAAACTTGCCACAAGTCCGTCAGTTCGGTGGCGAATTTGGATGGTTGAGATTGCATCTCATGAGAAAGGATGGCCATTGACTATGGTCATATCTTGTTGTATAGCAAAGTGGCGTCATTGGCATGGTGGCGTCTGGCGTAGCCATGGCATAACGGCATGCCAATGGTGTAGCCGTGGCAGCTGTTTTGGCATATTAGTGTTAGACCCAAATATGTCTCTGGAAATATTGGCCATGTTGCTAAGTTAAACTTAAGGCCTTAGGAGAATCACTTAACCTAGTTGGCATGACGACTTTAGCTAAACTAGGGTTTAACGTATCGAAACCTTAATTAGCACGTGCGATGCGGCACAGTGGCGTGGCTGACATAGCTGGCGCATGCCAGTGGCACGATGATGCAAGTAGCGCCTGGTGTAGCCATGACCGCTAGGTTTTGGCACATTGGTGTTAGACCCGAAATGCGGCGTGGCAACATTGGCCTTGTTGGCACATCAATCCCAATGCTCTGGGGAACGTTACTTGGCTTGGTTTGCGTAGCAACTTTGCCTAAATTAGGGTTTGGCATGATGAAACCCTAATTAGTGTGTGTGGCATGCGGACGCGGAATTGCGACACTTTTTGTGCAAACGGTGCCATAGTTGTGCCAAAAGAATTATAGCAAGGCCATGGTGTGGAAACGACCACAGAAGTAAGGATTGTCGTGGGTGGCTATGATATGGCGCCATTCCTAGGGCTTCCTGGGTCCCACACGGCTCGTGGCATGTTGTGGGGTCGAAGTGGCATAATTTGTACCACGATTGGAAATTAGGGCTTTGGTTAATGCAGAATCGTGCTTCTGACTAGAAAACCCTAATTTAAGCTTATCATGGTGTTGGCCACGAACATGAGGTAGGTTAGCACGCAAGGCGCTATTTATGGCATGTTTTGGCATGCTGCCACAAAGTGGCATGTTGGCATGCCGCTCATCTCATTGGTGCAACATGGCACGTTTGGCATGTTGGCGCGGTTTTTGGAAAGACAATTGGCTTCGTGACCATCTGGCGCAATTTTTCCTTTTTAACACTATGGCAAGTTTAGAGCAACCTGATTGGTCAAAAAAGAGGGTCGGCCAAGCATGGGCATGGCTACACTTCTAGTGTGAGTGTGGCAGCTTTAGAGCAACCTGATTGGTCGAAGGAAAATGGGGCTGGCAAGTATGGGCCCAACCACAACTCATGGGAGTGTGGCAGGTTTAAAGGGACCTGATTGGTCGACAAAGGAGTAAGGGCCGGTTGGGTAGTATGGGGCATGGCCAAGTGGCGCCGGCTAGCCTATGGCATGGCCACGCTTCCTATCATTGTTGCTCCTTCTCCGCGGCTCCTTTATTCTTTGCTTTCTGATTTTGGGTAGGACTTTGCACCTACTAATCCATGGCGGATTGTTGCTTACACGCATCAGTCTGGATAAATTTCATGTGAACATATTGAGTTTCTCAATAAATACGCCAGTGGAGAGGTTGAACACTCATCACTTTACATGGCTCCGTTTCTTTGCAGAGTGACGGCACATTAAATGTGAGGTTTTACAATTTTACCCCTGAACCAAAAACCACCATCAACATTAAGTCCCCTGCTTAGCACGTAACAGTGGCATTGTTGCGGGGTAAGCATGAGATGGTGACATATGAGGATAAAAATCGAAAGGGAAGACATTAAGAGATTGCCAGGAAAATTCGACTAACCTTTGGCAGGAGGCATGAGTAGTCTATGATCCTTGTGTTGGCATACTTCTGGCTTGGCCACAGGGTGATGATGCCATGGAGTGTTGGCGCGGTGATCCTTAACACAAAGATGAGTGTTGAGGTGGTGAAGCCGTCAGCACTATGACAAAAGCATTGAGTGTTGAGGAGTTTGAACATCTCAACACTAGGAGGAAAGATGTGTTGAGGCAGTACGCCTAACAACATAGTGGTGAGTGTTCAGGAATTTGCAATCTCAATACTAAGGAAAAGATATGTGTTGAGGCAGTTTTCCTGGCAACACAGTGGTGAGTGTTGAGAAAATTTCCAACGTTTCAACACTAGGAAAAATATGTGTTGAGGAAGTTTGCCTGGCAACACGGATGATGAGTGTTGAGGAAATTTCCACGTCTCAACACTAAGGAAAAATATGTGTTGAGGCAGTTTTCCTAGCAACACGGATGGTGAGTGTTGAGGAGTTTGAATGTCTCAACACTAAGAGGAAAAATGTGTTGAAGCAGTTTGCCTGGCAACACAGTGGTGAGTGTTGAGGAATTTACACGTCTCAACACTAAGAGGAAAAGGTGTGCTGTGGAAGCATGCCTGGCAAGACAGTAGTGAGTGTTGAGGAATTTACACGTCTCAACACTAAGAGGAAGGATGTGTTGAGGAAGCATGCCTAGCAACACAGTAGTGAGTGTTGAGGAATTTACACGTCTCAACACTAAGAGGAAAGGTGTGTTGTGGCAGCATCCCTGGCAACACAGTAGTGAGTGTTGAGGAATTTATACGTCTCAACACTAAGAGGAAAGGTGTGTATTAGCAGCATGCCTGGCAACACAGTAGTGAGTGTTGAGGAATTTACACGTCTCAACACTAAGAGGAAAGATGTGTTGAGGAAGCATGCCTAGCAACACAGTATTGAGTGTTTAGGAATTTACACGTCTCAACACTAAGAGGAAAGGATGTGTTGAGGAAGCATGCCTAGCAACACAGTAGTGAGTGTTGAGAAATTTACACGTCTCAACATTAAGAGGAAGGATGTGTTGAGGAAGCATTCCTAGCAACACAGTAGTGAGTGTTAAAGAATTTACACGTCTCAACACTAAGAGAAAGGATGTGTTAAGGAAGCATGCCTAGCAACACAGTAGTGAGTGTTGAGGAATTTACATATCTCAACACTAAGAGGAAGGATGTGTTGAGGAAGCATGCCTAGCAACACAGTAGTGAGTGTTGAGGAATTTACACGTCTCAACATTAAGAGGAAAAATGTGTTGAGGCAGTATACCTGACAACACAATAGTGGTGTTGAGGAATTTTCACGTCTCAACACCAAGAGGAGACTGTGTTGAGGCAGCATGCCTGACAACACAGTAGTGAGTGTTGAGGATTTTACACGTCTCAACACTAAGAGGAAGGATGTGTTGAGGAAGTATACCTAGCAACACAGTAGTGAGTGTTGAGGAATTTACACGTCTCAACAGTAAGAGGAAAGGTGTGTTGTGGCAGCATGCCTGGCAACACAGTAGTGAGTGTTGAGTAATTTACACGTCTCAACACTAAGAAGAAAGGTGTGTTGTGGCAGCATGCCTGGCAACACAGTAGTGAGTGTTGAGGAATTTAAACGTCTCAACACTAAGAGGAAAGATGTGTTGAGGAAGCATGCCTAGCAACACAGTAGGGAGTGTTGAGGAAGCATGCCTAGCAACACAGTAGTGAGTGTTAAAGAATTTACACGTCTCAACACTAAGAGAAAGGATGTGTTGAGGAAGCATGCCTAGCAACACAGCAGTGAGTATTGAGGAATTTAGATGTCTCAACACTAAGAGGAAGGATGTGTTGAGGAAGCATTCCTAGCAACACAGTAGTGAGTGTTGAGGAATTTACACGTCTCAACATTAAGAGGAAAAATGTGTTGAGGCAGTATGCCTGACAACACAATAGTGGCGTTGAGGAATTTGCACGTCTTAACACCAAGAGGAAAGTGTGTTGAGGCATCATGCCTGACAACACAGTAGTGAGTTTTGAGGAATTTACATGTCTCAACACGAAGAGGAAAGGTGTGTTGAGGAAGCATGCCTGGAAACACAGTAGTGAGTGTTGAGGAATTTACGCGTCTCAACACTAAGAGGAAGGATGTGTTGAGGAAGCATGCCTAACAACACAGTAGTGAGTGTTGAGGAATTTACACGTCTCAACACTAAGAGGAAAGGATGTGTTGAGGAAGCATGCATATCAACACAGTAGTGAGTGTTAAGGAATTTACACGTATCAACACTAAGAGGAAAGGATGTATTGAGGAAGCATGCCTAGCAACACAGTAGTGAGTGTTGAGGAATTTACACGTCTCAACACTAAGAGATTTAAAACTTATTTGATATGCCTAATAGATATAAAACATTAGTTTAAGGATAATTACTTAGCTCTATCTCCGCTAGGTATGTCCTTCGCGCATGACTGGGCTTTAGGTGTATCAGGCTCTCCCGTGAGTAAGCAGCGTGACAAAAGTCCCCATGTGTAATTATCCTGAGCTTATTTCCTCGTGGAAGATGTGCTTCCATTGCATTCGATGGTAAAGAGGTGACTGCGTTTAAACTTCTAAACCTATAGGAGGCTTCAGTCCCCAAGTGTAACTTACTTTTATTGTACCACCTTGAATCCATGCCTATGTGATTTGATACAAGTTTATCGTACTCTCCTGGATGGGATGCTTGGAACATCACATGGACAAAATATTCTTTGCAGTGGTTGTTGCTATGGTGAAGCTCAAACGAGCAGCAACGGTTCTTGGCAGCAGCTGTGATCAAAAGAGATTTGGCTGGCTGCGATCACAATCCTTGACAGGGAGGAGTGGCGGCTACGGGAACGAGCCTTGGTAGGAAGGAGTGGCGGCTTCTGGAGAGAACGTTGAAGCGGCTTCTGGAGCGAAACGTTTAAGAGGAGCGGCTTCTGTAGGTGAGACGTTGAAGTGGCTCCTGGAGAAAAACGTTGAAGCGGAAGGGATTCTGGGAAGAAGGTTGAAACGGCTCCTGGAGTGAAACGTGGAAGCGAAACGGCTTCTGGAGCGAAACGTTGAAGCGGAGTGGATTCTGGGGAGAACGTTGAAACGGCTCCTGGAGTGAAACGTGGAAGCGGAGCGGCTTCTGGAGCGAAACGTTGAAGAGGAGCGGCTTCTGGAGGTGAGACGTTGAAATGGCTCCTGGAGCGAAACGTTGAAGCGGAACAGCTTCTGGAAGCGAAACGTCGAAGCGGAGCGGCTTCCGGAAGCGAAACGTTGAAGCGGGGCGGCTTCTGGAGCGAAAAGTTGAAGCGGCTTCTGGAGAAAAGTTCGAAGCGCCAACAAAACACAGATGAGAGCTTGAAAATATATCTCAGCGCTGCACCTTGGAGAAATAAAAAAATCTCACACACATGCTCCATCATAGGTTACATGGTTTTGTGAACAGAGTCCCCCGAAAGCATTAATGCACAACTCCACCAACTGATGTTCGGTCACATTTGGTTTATGACAATCTAACGCCCGAATTCTGAATCCCTTGACTAATCATTCGGATGTTCATTGTTTCGCTCTTTTTGAGTTGTGGCCATGTCCGTCTGATCCTTAGCAAAAACTCTTGTATTTCCATCAAATCAGCAATGGTAATAGGGGATCGGCTTCCTCTGGCTCCCCCAGTTTCTCGACTTGATGGTGGAGTACCAGCAGCTCTGGTGACGGTTGTAGGTGTCACACTTGAAGAAACGTTGGGGGTGGCGGCAACGGCTCTGGCTCTGCTGACCGGAGGTGTAACACCTGAAGGAACATTTTTCGCGCCGATGGTGTTGACAGGTGGCGTGTTAATGCCACTGGAAGGAACATTAATACCGAGAGTAATTTCAGCGCTAGTGTTTTCAGGGTTTGTTGCTGATCCGGACCTGAAATCTACCATCTAGAGATCAGGATTGAAAAATGAAATTTGGAGATTGGAAATTGATATTGCAACCGATAGATTAATCTCCCACTGTGGTCGCCAATTGTTTATGGGTGAAAACTGTTTCTTCTGGTTTTGGTAATTTTGGGTGTGTGGATGAGAAACAAATCTAAACCCTAAACAATGCACTGCACGGGAGTACTTTTTATTCGAGAGATCAATCTGTACAATTCTGGCCTAAACCAAGAAATGGCCGTTCCAGGCTTGCTTCGGTCATAAAGTGAAGGAGAAGGGTTGGTCTTAGGGAGGGAAGCGAAGAAAGTGTTGAGACCAGAATAGTTAATTCTGAAGATGTGGCTTGTTTTATGACTTGTATCAGAAAGTGGAACTGGATTGCAGAGTGAAAAAGCTATCAATTCTCGGTGATTTCTGGATACTATGTTGTTGTCGACCAAAAACCTGTTGTTTGGTGGAAATAGGTGAAGCCTATTTATACAAGTCATATTTAAACGTACCCTGGTCTCGTAGGAAGTGGGAACAATTGGGTGATGGAAGAGTGGAGTAACGTATAACCGTCAGAAACCCATGCTTCCATGATGAAGGAAGTGGATCCGTTTACACCCGTTACTTCTTGCCGCCACTAATTGTCCCGCTTCATGACACTTTCTTATAACGGGCATATTGCACGTCGCACGCTGTAAACCTCCAGACCAATACCCTGATGAGTATTCCCCAATTTGTGACATGTTTGATGTCTTGAGTGTTTTCGTGGAAAACGTGTAGCAGGTTGCTATGTGCGGCAAGTCAAAGTCAAGAGTCTTGCCGCAGGAAAATAACATGTGATATTATTAGGCACGTCTTGGATGGTCGCCTAAAAATTTCCACAAGTCCGTCAATTCGGTGGCGAACTTGGATGGCTGAGATTGCATCTCATGAGGAAGGGCATCCGTTGATTATGGCTACCTTCTGTTGGCGCCTGGTAATGGCGCAGTGGCGTTTTTAGTGTATGCCAGTGGCACTGCGGCATGACTGGTATAGCTCATGCATGCCAGCGGCACGGTGGTATAAGTGGCGCCTAGTGTAGCCATGGCCACGAGATTTAAGCGTTTGGTCGCCTAAAACTTTCCACAAGTATGTCAGTTCGGTGGCGAATTTGGATGGCTGAGATTGCATATCATGAGAAAGGATGGCCATTGATTATGGCCATATCTTGTTGTACAACAAAGTGGCGCCATTGGCATGGTGGCGTCTGGCGTAGACATGGCATAGCGGCATGCTAGTGGTGTAGCCGTGGCAGCTGTTTTGGCATATTGGTGTTAGACCCAAATATGGCTCTGGCAATATTGGCCATGTTGCTAAGTTAAATTAAGGCCTTAGGAGAATCACTTAACCTAGTTGGAATGACGACTTTAGATAAACTAGGGTTTGGCGTATCGAAACCTTAATTAGCACGTGCGTTGCGGCACGGTGGCGTTGATGACATAGCTGGCGAATGCCAGTGGCACGATGATGCAAGTAGCGCCTGGCGTAGCGATGGCCGCTAGGTTTTGGCACATTGGTGTTAGACCCGAAATGTGGCATGGCAACATTGGCCTTGTTTCCATATCAATCCCAATGCTCTGGGGAACGTTACTTGACTTGGTTGGCGTAACAACTTTGCCTAAATTAGGGTTTGGCATGCCGAAACCCTAATTAGTGTGTGTGGCATGCGGACGCGGCATGGCGACACTTTTTTAGCAAACGGTGCCACAGCTGTGCCAAAGGAACTATAGCAAGGTCATGGTGTGGAAACGGCCACATGAGTAAGGAGTGTCGTGGGTGGCTATGATATGGCGCCATTCCTATGGCTTCATGGGTCTCACACGGCTCGTGGCATGTTATGGGGTCGAAGTGGCATAATTTGTACCACCACTGGAAATTAGGGATTTGGTTAATGCATAGTCGTGCTTCTAACTAGAAAACCCTAGTTTAAGCTTATCATGGCGTTGGCCACGAACATGAGGTAAGTTAGCACGCAAGGGGCTATTTATGGCATGTTTTGACATGCTGCCACAAAGTGGCATGTTGGCATGGCGCTCATCTCATTGGCGCAACATGGCACGTTTGGCATGTTGGCGCGGTTTTTGGAAAGCCAATTGGCTTCGTGACCATCTGGCGCAGTTTCCCCTTTTTAACACTATGGCAATTTTAGACCAACCTGATTGGTCAAAAAAGAGGGCCGGCCAAGCATGGGCGTGGCTACACTTCTGGTGTGAGTGTGACAGCTTTAGAGCGACCTGATTGGTCGATGGGAAATGAGGCTGGAAAGTATGGGTCCAACCACAACTCATGGGAGTGTGGCAGGTTTAAAGCGACCTGATTGGTCGACAAAGGAGTAAGGGTCGGTTGGGTAGCATGGGGCATGGCCAAGTGGCGCCGGCTGGCCTATGGCATTTCCACGCTTCCTCTCATTGTTGATCCTTCTCCACGGCTCCTTTATTCTTTGCTTTCTGATTTTGGGTAGGACTTTGCACCTACTAATCCATGGCGGATTGTTGCTTACACGCATCAGTCTGGATAAATTTCATGTGAACATATTGAGTTGCTCAATAAATACGCCAGTGGAGAGGTTGAACACTCATCACTTTACATGGCTCCGTTTCTTTGCAGAGTGATGACACATTAAATGTGAGGTTTTACAGTTTTACCCCTGAACTAAAAACCACCATCAACACCAGGACATACCCGGTTTAAAATATATGCCAAAGTTAACTAGAGTTCCTAAGACGAGAAAAATATGAATTTGTGCATGTCTATATAAGAAGCCTCAGACATGTTTACAAGAAAAACATTACTTTGGGTTTATACTACGCAGGAATCGTGTGTAATTGTATAAGGAACCTTTGTCTGTAATTAAGTTTGTTTGAATGTGTTTTTCCATAATCAATATGTAGTGTGTAATTGTTCCTACTTAAATTTATCTAGTCACTTTCAAAATCTGCTCTCCTGATTTAACCGTATTTGTCAATTGTAGACTAATCATAATAACATTCTTAATACTACTATGTTTCTTAATTAGGTCACTGAAGCGAATCGAGTTGTCTGGTGCATGCATATTCAAAGTGTTCTCAGCCTTCTTTTCCTCACAAGAGGTAGTCTTACATATGAACAATATTAGGTTTTCTTCCATTAAGGTAAAATAAAAAACGATTTAATTCCCAATTTGATTTAGATATAAGGGCAACTAATCCTTATGAATCTAATCTTAATCTTGGTTAATATCATGTTGTTGTTTACCACGTAGATTCAATGAAATTTTACACCTTTTTAATGAGCTTCTAAATACAAGACTTTTCAAATAACTTCACTTAGTTAGAGCTCAAAGATTAGGGAGCACGTGGTACGCATCTTAAATCATGTAAGTTTTTTTATTTTAACCTCTTGTAAGACCAGAAACAATTTAAACTTTAGCCATATTTTTAGTATTGCAACTAAAGCATGAAGAACAAAAATAGAATGTAGGAACAAAAATATATCTCATGGGCGATGGGTGGTACAAGTTTAACTATTGTAGTGGACACCTTCCTCATTCGTTAGATACTTTCACCAAGCCCTTACGTTCAGTTCACCATTAATGATGTGTTTTTTGTCTATATTTTGTTCACAAATTCAATTTATCACTTCCCTTAATCCATATGTAGAAATGAGGAAGGTGTCCACTACAATTGTTGTTAATTACCGTTGTTGATCGTGATTTATGAGTCTTTATTGATTAACCTAATGTTCAATTCACAAAACTACATAAACTTGTATTTCATAAAATAAGCTAGATCATCAAGATGTAGGTAACGGAAAAACAAATTATACTATGGTATGTAAACATTAGTATGCTTTGCACGAATAAAACTACGGAAGCAAATCAAAGGATTCTTGTTGGTTGCTTTATCGATGATGAGAAAAAAAACATTTTTGTTATGATTAAGGATCGTTGATTCTGTGCACATAATACGAAGAGCTCTCAGTATGACTAATTAGTTGGTGAAATAACTGGGGTTGTGTCGTTGTTAAGTGATGTCATATCTTCTTAAATCCTACGGCCATGAAATTGCTAATTCGAAAAGGCTTCCGCACTGCGGGAGCAAAAACTTTTCTGTAAGTTTTACTGTCTCAAGCTTATAATCATTGTTATATGCATAGAATTATATCTTGATTTCTAGTCTACTAAAGTCAACTCTCGGACTAGAGTATGGTAGTTGAGTATTAGACTGAACCATCAATAATCCTCGAAGATTGAAGACTAGAGATCAAATGAAGAATTTGGAGAACTTTATCAATAAAAAGGTATGTGAAGACTGAACCATCTTATTTACTCACGTCATTTACCAGTCTATCTTATGAGACCATGTCGTATGATTTTGGTGGATTTCATATTGTGAAGAAGAAATTTTGAGTCAAGCTTGTCTTGATAAATCTCTCGAAATATGATTCAATCAATGGATGTTCATAGACACTTAACAATCTTAGTTAAGAACAATTTATCGTTCAAGAGATATTTCATATCTATGGCAATTGAGAATGTTTCAAATTGTTTAAAATGAGTCTCAGAACTACTAAGATTCTAGGCACAGGATAGGTGCACATACCCAATGGTGTACCCTAGACATCTAGGTTCTAGAACAGGGGAGGTATGCATACTCAACACGTATGTCCTAAGGTTTTGAGTTCGTGAATGGGGGGAGGTACGCGTACCTTAAGGACCTGAGTTCGTGAATAACTAAGGATACACATACCCACTATGCATACCCTACCTCTATACATATATACCTACTCAGTTCGAACTAAGAAGATGCTAATAAACGATTTTCAAAATATATTTGGCATTGCTACAACTCTAATAAGCACTTCCAAGACAATTTTATCACTAAATCACTCTGTGTTTGTAAATTATGATTTATATGTTGAGTGTTAATGAACATGATTAAGCTTATAAGTTCATAAGGCCTAATTGCCGAGAACTATCATTGCACATGATTTCATAACCCTTGACCATAGTGTATATTCTTCTGTGTAGTTTCAAGGAGAAATTCTCACATGTTTACATGAATTCTTAACAAGAATTTCATCAAACCTGAGAAATTCTTTGCTCGGATGTCAAGTTATCTAAGCTTGAATACAAATCTACCTAGAACCTTGAAATTTTATAAATAAAGAGACTCAAACAACTGGGAATTCAATTCCTGACACTTCTGTATCCTAGTTGGTAGATAGAGTCGTCCTCTACTGATCTAGGTTTCCTATCTGAAATATAATTAAGTTCAGGGATTCGTGAAGCCATGTCCGACTATCTTTTACCTGATAGTTCGTATATCCTGATCTTGTTCTTATTAATCGTTGAGGTTGTTGTCAATCTTCGATCAGGAATAGATAGAAATCACAAAGTTCTCTTCATATTAAAGTTTGTGATTCCTCAAGATAGATATATAAAATTATTCTTTATTAATTGGTTTAGATTTTTGTAGGAGGTGGTTAGTAATCTAGTCTTCCCGGCGAACTAAGTGTAAGTGTTCCGGATTCGTGAAGTTTGCAAGCTTTGTCTGGTGCGAACATATTTCTAAGCCTTGATTTAAATGATCTAAAGGGAAATCAAATAGGATTATCGGTTACATGTAAATTGGTATCAAAAGTACTCACTTAGGTTAAAGCAGTTATTAGGTTGTAAAGGACGCCAGCTAAGGGAATAAATTGCATAAAGCCTTGTGAGGTTCAAGAGACATGAGGAGCACGACAGCATATGAATTTAAAAGCAACAAGTGTAACATATCTATGGGTACTAAAACAAAGAAAAATGATTAAGGTTATCCTAAAAAGAGGAATGGATGAGGCAAAACTAGGTCCCTTCAAAGATTATCTCCAGATTAACAACCACCGCAGTAGAGTACAAACCACATACCAATAATTAAGAAAATAAAACATATCAAATATCACTGGCATATTTTTGTGGTTCAACCAACAAAAAATCATTCCCACACTCCCATACAACAATGGAGGATGCATCGTGTTTGTAAACCCAATAATAAAAAAATGATATTTATCTACATTGGCAGGTAAAATAATGATGATGACTTTGCAAGTGCGCAAAAACAACAACAAGGCACGGAGATTATAATTCAGGCGTACATATCTTAAGATGTATATGATATAAGCAAAAAACATGTATTATCATCACTAGGGTTATTTAGTAAGAGTTTTCACTCACCTACTGCTTATCAGTTTTATTCATCGGAAAAGATCTAAGTGATCTATTAAAATCAGCTTTCCCTCTTCCAATATTGACTTCCCAAATATAGGATCAGAAATCCTCTCGTTGTTACTAGGTAAGACTGGGCATGCCAATTACGTATGAGATATAAAAACTCAATTTTACATTTGCTCGGCAACAGTCTCACCTTTTCAATAGATTTCCAGTTGTGGTTAAAAGTCCTTTAGAATCACTACTAGTACCGGGTTTAAGAATAATAGCTCGTTCACCAAAATTAATACCTTCATTCTTGCAAGATCTAGTACGGATGATGAGAAAAATTATGGTGATAACAAAGGACCCGAACCTCAACGAGATCACCTCTCTAAGAACTATTCATTATGCAGGAGCAATGGACATGTTCAAGAAAAGTGTGGGAGATTCAAAGGGAATAAAAAGGTTATTGTAAATCTCTCAAATGATATGCAGAGGATGAATCAAGCCTTGAAGAACTTTATAAATGGAGGTTATTCTAAGGCACATCATGAGAAAAGAAAAATAAAGAGAAGGAAAGGTAAGAAAGTACCTAATGACAATAAAAATACAAACGACCATGTTGTGTCCACTTGTGATACTAGTGGTGAGTCTCAAACTCACCCCATCTATTTAGACGAAATAGTGTGTGCAACCTAAATATATTAACTTGGGAATATGAGGTTTGCACAAAATTCATCATGAAAACGATGTTTTCTGATGTCAAAGCTGCTCAAATATGTGAGCAAACCCATATTGAGAACCCTATACATTTGAGTTCGAGAATAAGGTAGCTTTACAAACCCGTGTTGCAAACCTACCCCCTGACTTCGTGAACTAGCATAGGTTTGTTAAACCGATTTGCGAACTCTTGTTGTCTGACTTCACGAACTGCAGAGGTTTGAAAACTTATACAACTTCAGTTTAGCATAAGTTCATGAACTGTTTTATATAACTATATTCTCTTTTACTGCAACTCTCATAGACACTTCTAAGTAAACTTTATTCACAAAATCACTTTGGGGTTGTGGATCATTCTATAATCTTTAGTGTTAGAACACCGCTAAGTGCTTGTAAGTTCAAAGGCATACTTTCCCCTCTGGACTATCATTGTTCACAGTTCCGGAATCCTGGACAATAACGCATATTCTGTTGTGTAATTTCAAGGCGGATCTTTCACATGCTTACATGAATTCCTAATAAAAATTTCATCTAAACGGAGAAAATATTTGCTTCATTCTCAAGCAAACTTAGCTTGAATTCAGAGCCATCAATAGCCTTGGAAATCTATAAATAGAGAGATTATTGCAACAAGATTTATTAATACTTGGCACTATTGTGTCTTAGTTGCAAAGTTAGAGTCGTTCACTATAACCTAATTTATTCACATATTTGTTTCTAGGTTACAAATTTTATGATTTTACTTAGGGATTCGTGAAGCCTAGTAAGGTTATCTTTTTACCAGATGATTTTTGTATCCGAATCTTGTTCTACTGGTTAATGAAGTTCACTGACTTTAGATCGGGAGTAAGATAGATGAAAATCACAAAGTTCTCTTCGTCTCAGAATTTTTGATTCCTCAAGACATATATCTAAATTATTCCTTGATTTATTTGGGTTGTTCTTGAGAAGTGGTTAGTATCTAGGTTTCTCTGCTGACAGAGTGTAAGTGTTCCAGATATGTGATGTTTGCTGCACTTTGTCTACTGCAAGCAGATTTCCGAACCTAGATTGAAACGTATCAAATGTGAAATCAAATAGGCATGTCTGTTAGAGGAAAATAGGTATCAAAAGTATTCACTTAGGTTGAGGCAACTCTTAGGATGTAAAGGACTTCAGCTAAGAGAGTGACACACATACAATCTTGTGAGGTTCAAGAGATGTAAGGAACACGACGTCGTCTGAATTTCTTGGAGGATTAGTTCGATCTCAACTACATTCCGTTCCGAAATGTGATAGTAGGCTGGTGTCTGTAACGGTTTAATACAGTATGGTATTCAAAGATGAATGTCCTAGGGTTTTTCTTCCAGTGCAGTTTTTCTCGTCAACAAAATTCAAGTGTCTTGTGTTTTTTTTTTCCTTTTCCGCATTATATTATTTATCTTTCGAATAGGAATAACACAAGTAGCACATAAAAAATCTAGATAGTTTAAGTCATTATTATTTGAGATCAAAAACAAGATTTGTTCTTGTTGGATTCATATCTTGAAAGATATATTACAATTTTTGTACTTGTTAGAATTTGGATCCTTATAATTCAAGTATGACTAGGATATTGATTTTGGGGATCGTCCAAGAACTCGTTTACATAATCAGTACACATATCTTTGGTCTGCACATTGTGAAAGAGAAAGAGGTAAACTCTATGTACGATCTTAGTCAAAGGTCTTTTCTTTGACCTACTTGAGATTATATTAGGTTTTGTTCATACAGGTAGCCGAATGAAAAATTTGGTGGTGTACTTGGTCCGTTCTCCTTTTTATAATATATCCAATCCAATATCCGTCGGATTCATATTGACTACGTGTATCTTGACTAAGTATTTTCCAGGTTCAGTACAATTTTAAGGATAATTATATCATATATCTCAACTGGTAGTTAACCAAGTACATCCCACTTTTTAGGATAACTAGGCTTTGACTATTTATCTGGATTAATAACCAGTCAGATTCATTCTTATCTCTGGGAGAACTTTCATCTTGTCCTTTTTGGGTTATTGACAATTAAAACATATGTTATGTCTTTAGCATAGTCAAATAATATTTTTAGGGACTTCCATAAATTTTAAATTTCAGTGACTCTCGGAGATTTTCTGAAAATGTAGAGATTTTTACAGACTCTCGGAGAACATTTTAGAGAGTTATTGTGACTTATAGAGATAAAAAAAATGAGATTTGTAAAGAATCTCTGTGATTTATGGAGACAAAAACTGTAGAATATCTCCTGAAAACATTTGCATGAGAAAATTTATAATCACTGTGTATAGGTAAGATCTTAGCGTTATATGGACCAAAATATAACCTATGTGCAGTAACTAATCTTGTATATCATAATCAAAATCTTGCATATCAATTATCTCTTATTCTTTAAAATAAAAATAAAATTAAAAAAGATTTGCAGATATCTCTTCACCCAAGACCTATATGGATACCATGTACATATAATGTTAAAATGTTTACTTGTGCTCAAGTATTATTCCAGTGCCTCCTTATTGCAGCGGTACAGAACAAAATTTGGGAAATGAATGAAAACTCAACGTACAAGGGATATAGTGAAAGAAGTGCAAGGGATATAGTGACATCAATTTGACATGTATCTCCATCACATGCATTGAGTCCACTGACAACAAATTATGAATTATATTACTTTTGCTGCTGCGGTAATCAACAACCCTTCTATCCATTTCTTTCCTCATCTGTATCTTCCATTAATTAAAGCCCAAAAGCATTTTCTTTTGTTAAGAACAGTATCAAGTATCACCGGATTACACGAAATAAAAAAATAAATGCAACCATCCTTCGTTCCAATTTTGACAGGTTATCTCGACTTTGATGTTTACTAAAATTTCCTCCAATTTTTTTCTTTTGAATAGATCATTTTCCAAATTTTCAAGTCTCCCAAAATATCACCTCTTGGTGAGAGATTTCGATCATGCCTATTTTTCAAAAAAAAAATCTCTCAAAGTCTCTAAAAAAAACAAATCCATGATTTTTAATTCTTTTTCGAATAACAGGAGTGTTGGAGTGATTCTTATGAAATTCTAATCCAATAACATAGAGTTCTGGAGAATTGAAATGACTTAAAAAAAGTCTCTAAAGTCTCTAACCAATAACAAGAGACATTGGGAGACTCTTCGAAAACCTCAATGGAACAACATTAGATTTGGGAACTCCCTGAAAGTCACTTGAAATCTTGTTTGACTACCCCTGTTATAATAAACCAGATGTGTTGTTCCAATTTTAAGGATGGTAAAAATGCAAATCATAAAATGAGTTCAAAATAACTTTTGTTTACGTTCTTCTTTCATTTCGAAATAAAACTAAATTTGTATTTCACAGTGAATCATACAATGTAATACCCTGTAACTTTATGTGGATCTTGATAATTCACTTATAACAATCTTGGAAGAAGGTATGCAAGAAAAAGGATGACAAACTTATTTATTTGATTTTTCGATTTTCCGTATGAATGCTATAATAATGACTTAACTAATTCATTGAATTTTTAGTCACTTTCTCGTATTTTTTGAAGCAATTTCTCAACACTGATTAATTTAACTCAAGACATACCTATATCTGGTGACAGAAGTGGGGGTGGTTTAAGGGTGCTACAGCCACCCCCAAATATCTAAATATCATCTAAATTACATTTTTTTGAAACCTGTTTTGAGGCATACTGATTTTTTTTTGAGGCATCTTGCATAATGCCAAAATTGGGTCACTACAGACACACCATCACCCCTTATCTACACTTTTTGATAATGACATAATTACCCTTATTTAATTAGTGTTAATGATTATGATTAGTTTTAATAATAATGTTAATGATTGACTAAGTTAAGTTGTTAGTGTTATATTAGTTGGAAAAAATCTCATTTTTGAGTGAGAGTGGGGTTTTTGAGAGAAGAAAAAGTGGAGAAAAAAACTAGGGATTTTGAGATTTGGGATTTTTTTGTGATTAAAATGGATGATCCAGGAGAATCTTCATCTCGTAAAGACGATATAATACACATTAACTACAACAATGGTCCGGATTTGGCCAACTTTCTGGATATGAGAATGATTTTGCTCAAACTTTAACTCAACCTAAAACTCAAGATGATGGTTTTTATGAGCCAAATCTAGAGGACAAATACATTATTGAAGAACCTTCTGCTAATAATACACAGGTATACTCGTATATGACGTCTAATCTCTCTTTTTAGCTTAAATTCTCCAAAAAATTGAAATTTTCCAAACTTTTTTAGAGTTAAATACTTGGTTCGGATTAAATATAGGAGCCGAACTTTGCGTGGGAAGAACAGCTCGGCTTTTTCGATCTCTTTCAGTTGATAGCCGAACCTATTGTTTGTTTTTTTTCGAGTTACAGTGTAATGTTTGGCTCATATTATGTCAGCAGGACATTTTGGTGTAACTTCAACTTTTTCCCAAGTCAGAAGTTCGGCTCTAAGCGTACATCCAGATTACTAGCTGAACTTTTGAAAGCTTAAGGTTCGGCTTTTGTTTCAAATTTTCGAATTAGCCGAACCTTGCTTTACTCTGAGAATTTCCCAGGTTCGGCTCTGGTTCCAAATTTTCGAATTAGCCGAACCTTTAGTTAGTTTCTTTGTTTGAGTTATCTAACCACGCCGTATTCTTGTAGATCGTGATTGCTGAACCTCACCAATGCACGATCAACCTTCGGTTGTTAACACTATTTTTGATGATAATCGAGATCACTTCCAAAATGACTTGGTAGGTAACAAATTGAGTGATATCTTACTTTATTTGTTAAAAGTATGTATCCTAAATATTTACTAAGTATATGTGTGACCTTGTATTCCTGTAGATAAGGGGAAGTATAAAGTGGAAGCAAAGACTTGGGCTTATGAACATGGATTGCTAATAAATTGCGTGCTAGTGACCGCGCAACAAATCCGATTGAACCAGGTTGAAATGGTTTGTGAGAGAAGCGGCAAAGAAGTTGACAAGCATAAAAAGGGTTCCGTGTATGTTGGGAAGACGGGTAGAAAGACAAGACCAAGACGAAGAAAAGAGAACGCGCTTTCAAAATCGTTTTTAACTATATAGAAGAGAACGAAGATAAAAAAAAATATTGGACAATGAATTAAAAAGATGGATTGTCGTCATAACCACCCACGTGCACTTGATATTCATGTACATGCATGAGTCGCAAGGATCAAAGACCATGAATACTTGGAAATATGTAAGATGTATAAAGCACGTTCGCCAACGATTAAAATCCTAAGCAAGTTGAAGGCGGATGACCCTAAAAACAAATCCACATTACGAAATATCTAAGGTAGTTGTTAGAGCACTGGTCGGTCGAACTCGCATGTGTTGCAAGGTATGGTAGTTGTTAGAGCACTGCTCGGTCGAACTCGCATGCATTGCTATCTCAAGCATGTTTGTCAATGTTAGTGATCAAAACTATAAGTCATGATTTCTAGTTTACTTATAGCTAAGTCTCGGACTAGGATAGAAAGTGTAATTGAGATCAAGACTCCATGGCAATCATCATACAAAGACGAAGAACTACTCAAGGAACTGGTGGAACTTCATCGACTAAAAGGTATGTGGAGACTTGAACTTATCAATCACTCATAAGTCTATCTACTCTATCTCCTATCTTGAGACAAAATTCGTTTTGCTATATAGACTTTGATTATGCACATTTGCTATTTCGAGCCGAGTTTATCTCGCTTATCTATTTCTCGAAATATGTTTTGGTAAGCTTTCGCTTTGGCCAAGTTCATCTTTACTAGTGACGAAAGTCATGTTAAGTTTCAATTACTTGAAAATTGCTTTGACGAAAAATAGTGTGTGAACAACAACTATATAACGTCCTCTAAGAATGTTTCAATGATTGAAATGAGAGTTTAGATTATATAACCAAGGTTGGATACAAGCATTGTATGGTAACTCATACATGTATATGTCCTTATTTCTTGAACCAAAATATGCGTATTTTGCTGCTCAGGAAAACCGGAACTAGAGTCCGCGTACCAAGTCCGCGTACCCAGTCCACGTACTGTCGGAGGTTCTCATCCCGAGAATTTCAGCTGGAGTTTGGGAACTGAAAAACAAACTTATTCCGGGTACTTAAGTCCGCGTACCAGTCCGCGTACTTAAGTTGGTTATTTTCTAAAAATGATTATTCGTGAACTTAAACTTATATTAACTAAGGAATGTAAGTTTGCAAACCATGGCTATGAAGTTCATGAACCGATTCGAGTGAATCAAATCGTTTTTGCTTCAATTGTGTGTTGTATAATTCTATAAGATCTAAGTAATTGAACAATTCATTTGAGTCATTTGAACAAGTTATGGTAAAGAAGAATATGGTTGATACGAAAGTGCTCATATGGCTAACCATTTGGTTAACTATTGTTGAATCAACTAGATGTACATGTTTGGGTACAGTTACATAAACCTAAATAAACGTGCATTTCATTTGTGTGTAACAAGCTAAGTTTCGATATAACGATTGAAAGATATTAGCTTGAATCTAATCAAGTTTTCATCTAACGGTGAATATTGAATGCTTTGTTACTAAGCTAACATTGATTGCAAACCCTGATTTGAAAGACTATATAAGGGAGAACGCTAGTAACTGGGAAACCTAATCCCCACACCTCCTGTGTGATACTAGTTGTATTAGCTAGAGTCGATTCTCCTTTAACCTTAGGTTTCTAACGAGACCCTGTAGGTTAACGACTTGAAGACTTCATTGGGATTGTGAAGCCAGACCGATACTACTTTTCTTGTACTTGTGTTATCTGATCTTGATGTTTCTATCGTACTAAGTACAATCGTAAGATTGGCTTGGGATTGATTTCTCCGATAAGCAAGATATAAAAGTAGTCACAAACATCTTCGTCTCATCGTTTGTGATTCTACAATATCTTCTTTCGCTAGTCGATTAAGATTATTGTGAGGTGATTGATAATACTGAGCTGTTCTTCGGGAATATAAGTCTGGTTTATCAATTGGTTCCTGTTCACCTTGATTTATCGTAGGTATTTCTGTGGGAGACAGATTTATCTATTACCGTTGACTTTTCTGTGTGATACAAATTTTTTTATTAAAGTCTTCGACTTTGGGTCATCACAACTCTTAGTTGTGGGTGAGATCAGCTAAGGGAATCAAGTGCGTAGTATCCTGCTGAGATCAGAGACGTAAGGAGAGCAACTGTACCTTGAATCAGTGTGATATTGATCGGGGTTCAACTAAAGTCCAGACCGAAGTTAGTTTGTAGTAGGCTAGTGTCTGTAGCGGCTTAATACAGTGTGTGTTCAATCTGGACTAGGTCCCGGGTTTTTTTTGCATTTGCGGTTTCCTCGTTAACAAAACTTCTGGTGTTTATGTTATTTCTTTTCCGCATTATATTTTGTTATATAATTGAAATATCACAGGTTGTGCGTTAAATCGATCAATTGGAAAATCCAACCTTTGGTTGTTGATTGAAATTGATTGATACTTGAACATTGGTCTTTGGTACCGTTCAAGTGATTTCTCTTGTATTCAATTAGACTCGCAGATTTCTATTTTGTTGAGTAAGTATTGAATCAAGAAAGAGAGATATAACTCTTTGATATACTTTTATTAAGATTGATTCTCTTAAAAGTATATTGGAGTTAGTCCATACAGATTGCTAAGCGAAATATTGGGTGTAATTGTTAAACCCCCGCTTTTTCGATTGGTATCAGAGCAGGCAAACACTTTTAAAGACCTTATAAGTATGTGTTTGTAGCGATCTGACTCTATGGACGATAAGAATATCTCAGATAACGCAGCATCAGCCCAGAGTCATCCTTGTGAACTTCAAAGTCCTGAAGCTTCTAAGAAAAACTCTGTTTCCGGTCCTTTGACTGAATCTGCATTTAACTGGGAAAAATCTCTTCATGAACAGTTGGATGATCTTTCAAATGACGGTGATTCAGAAGGAGGATGAAGTATTGATGAGGAAGTCTCTCAATATATCAAGCTTTTTGACAATGATTTGAAAGAAAAGAAGTCAACTACTTGCTTGAGTAAATACATGGCACCTCTCTGTCAAGAAAACAGAAAACTGAGAAAACTCTTTAAAGGGTATGATTGTGGATATAAACTTTTGCAATCTATCGTTAAAGATCGAGAAGAAGAAGTACGCTAAAAAAGGTCTGAGTGTGACAAAATTTTTCAAAATCTCTTTATGTTGAAAGAAAGACTTGCAGAATCTGAAGCAAGATATGACTCTCAACAAAAATGTTTTAATGACAGAGAACTCGGTCTCCTCGCCAGAGAAAAATCGTAGGAGACTGATCTCGTTGCTGCTCTTAATAAGGTAAAATCACTGGAAGAAAATATGAAAAGATTTAATTCTAGCTCTACAAAATTATCTTCTATGCTTGGAGCATGTAAAGAACATCGAGATTAATTTTGTTCATGCTAATGAAAACTTTTCATGTGAAAAAACTTTTCAAGCAACCAACAGTTCTAGAAACAAGGATTTTGCTTCTTCAAAATCTACTCACACGAGAACAGTGAAGACCAAGTCCTTTAACTGCTATTATTGTGAAAATAAAGGACATCCTGAACGAAGATGTCGTTTTCGATTAAGGAATGAAAAACTTCACAACATTCTTGCATGAATGTCTAAATAAGTTATTAAACATGTTTCTCATCTTGTTAGAGTAAAAGGCATTGTCGGCAAACAAGAGAAGTACTGTGATAAGACATTTCTTGATTGTGATTTTGAGACTAAAAACACCTACACTAGCAGAAGGAAGAACGACAGAAGGACAACTGACTTCTTAAATAACTCTGAGAAGAGAAAAAGACACAGGAGAAAGAAAAGCCAAATTCCTTATCTCCTCCTAAAGAAGACAGTGAACCCGAGGTGTCTGCTCCAGATTTCATTCATATCAATAATCGAGTCTCGGAGCTCAAAATCAGCATAAATAGACTCAAGCGGAGCATCAAAAAGACAAGGAAAGCAGCATGTTCAGGTATTCCTTGTTCCTCTCTGGTTAAATCTTTTTCTACTAATCCTAATGATTTTTTTGAAAATCTTCAATAAGGAAGGAAATAAGAAGTCAATATTCTTGATGAGCAAAATTCTCATCAAAATACAACATGACTACTCAATATATAACATCCTTCTTGTAATATGGAAGGATGCTTATAATTCTCAAGAATCCTGTATGTATTGATAAAGTAGTTGTTGTTATATTTTCATTTACAAAACAATGATCATTAAACTGTTGAGCCTTGCTCCAGTACTTCACATGATGTAAGTTTATCATTCACTCTTGAGAATAAGTTCTTGTTGTTTGCCTTGTTTTTTCAAACGATTCTCTTATGTTCCCTTGAACTAAGAAAGTCATCCCTTGTTTAGAATGATTCTTGAGTGTCAAGATCCCTTCTAAATTTTGCTC
This sequence comes from Papaver somniferum, assembly GCF_003573695.1. NCBI lineage: Eukaryota > Viridiplantae > Streptophyta > Magnoliopsida > Ranunculales > Papaveraceae > Papaver > Papaver somniferum. The sequence continues at coordinate 172,003,132 of NC_039363.1, read as the reverse complement.
AATCATACCTTTGGTCTCATACCAAGGTTGTAACCATAAGTGCACGGTCACCGGACCCACACGGAACATATACGAGTATCCCTAGGGTTTCCTAAGAAACACTTATATATATATATATACATGTATCATGCTCAGCTTTGGTACATATACGTTCCGTAACGTCAAAAGGTTCATCTGATTTCTGTGTATGCAATGGATGGATGCAACAAGGAAGACAATGATGAGAAGGGCAAGCCTATCGAGTTTCATGAGAACCCTGTTTTAGTTACATGCTATCATGTTATTGATTATGAAAACAAACTACCAGTTCAGATGTCTTCACAGCTGGTCGAAAATCTTCTTCGAGATTTTGAGGTCGTACATGAACAACTCGGAATTTCAACAAAGAATCTTGATTTTCTGAAAAACGAACTGAAGAAAGCAACTGATGATCTAGTCCTTGTTCAATCTCTAGTTGTTGGCCGCGGTTAATGTTTTGTTAAATCATGTTCTCTAAGAGTTATTTTGTCTGGTAAATCTTCTTATGAGAATTTTATTCTTGTGTTTTTAGGAAGAATAACTAGAGTTTGGGATAACCATTATTGTGATTACACATAGCTATGTCCAACGTTTTCATCTTTATTGTTTTTAGATTTATTTGCTTAAATTCTAAAAAGTTGTTTGGAAGATGATTTTTGCAGTATTAATCTTTATGGTTTTATATATTGCAAACTTATTATGGGATATGTGTGTTTGTGTCCATGAACTATGATTGTCCCATACCTTGTCAAAAGTTAAGTCTTTCGTATGTCGATATGCATGTATTTACAAAAGAATGAATGAACTTTTGACATTACAAAAGTTTTAAGCCTATTATATGTCATTATGCAAATATTGACGGAAGATAGGCTGAACTTTTGTTTACGAGGATTATGTCTATAGTATGTCATTGTGCAAATAATGATGGAAAATAAAATGAATTCTTGTCTATCCCGCAGTATTGATCTTCCCTGATTCATATTTTATGTATATACTGTGCGGCTCCATAAGTTCTTTTATGTTGAGTATTTCCGATTAAATTAATCATGATTTTTCTTGTGGTTAATTTAATTGATTATTTTTGGATTCAAATTCATATTCGTATGTGATTTTTTATGTCCAAAGAAATCCTTCTTTTCTTGTGAAAGTAAGGTCGCTCTTGTTATTCTTTCGGGAATGATATTTTATGGGAGAGAGTTCTTAATTGAACTTGTGCTTAATTGTCAAATCTTTGTGGGGAGTGCGGTTGTGGAATATCATAGGGGTTATCTTGTATCTTTATAAACTCCTTGATGAATGCATTTATCTTCGACTATATGATGGCATCTAAAAAGTTGATATGTGCTTTCTTTTGGTCATGAAATGTCTCTATGGAAATTTCATTAGGATCCCACTAGTTTTCGTACCTTTGCCAATTTTATTGACAAAAAGGGGGAGAATTAATGTGTAGTTCACACTACAAATACATATGGTTTTCGGATCATTATGTAAGTGGTAGGCTTTGAGATATGTATAAAATAAGAGCAAAGACAACCTACATGTTATAACCGCAAGTGCACGGTGTCGGTTGTAGCTTGTGCAAATACGGGTCGAATCCACAGGGACTAGGGTGTGTAAGTTGAAGTTTCCTAAACTAGTTAATCTAAATGCAATGAGTGACAATGACACAATGAAGCAAAGAGAGCAAAACAGGGCCTATACAAGGTGAGTTAAAGGTGACAGTGGCATATACAATGGTATTTAGGCAGTGGCAAAGGCAAAGCAATAAGGCAGATGCAAATATGGGAAAACAGTTAACAAAGCAAAGCAAATGACATGACATTTAAGAACCAAAACAGCAAAGCAATATGGCAAAACAGTTAAGAACCAAGGCTGTAAGCCAAGGGCAGGGAGGAGTTTGTGCACTGATTTCAATGCACAACAGCTACAATTTGCAAGAAAAACTGAACAAGATGGCTAAGAAATTTAACTGAGCAGGGAATCAAAACAGGCTTGAAATTATAAGTGACTGTAAAAAGATTTGTGGCTAAGCCAAGGCTTAGAATCCACCTTGTGACCTAATCAAGCAATGCAATTCTAGGTTGAGTTGAAGACCTTGAGCATATATTAGAATGGGAGGAAAATCAGCTTGCTCACTGATATGCCCCTAGTATTGACTGTCTTTTGACAGCACAGTCAATCACAGGCATACCAGAGCACTGATTACTTCCCATTGCTCAAGCAAAACAGGCATCAAGATAACTATCCTAGCAATACATCATTCAACAGTGCACTAGGCTTCATCTGAGCCTTAGCTAGTGCAGTTTAGCTCATGCTAAGCATGTAAACAACATTAACATTCATCACATATGATAATCTAAACACAATATACAGCATTGAAGATAAATCAAAACAACATACACAATCAACTGTTAACTGCATAAAAAACTGGAATTTGGAATTGGAAAATAAAATTGTTTCAATTCTCTTCTGGCTAGTCCAGAGAGATATACCGTGATCCAGATACAACATAATTATACAAATATATACTCCAAAAATCCGAATTAGGTTCCAGCAACTTTCCCCCAAAAACAGAAATTAGGTAAAATTGATTTACCTAATTTAGATGAGATATTCACTCCAACTCGTCGACCCACTCTCCAATTTCTTCTCATGGTTCATCTCTTCCTTCAATTTCTGCTTTAACATCACTTATATCCCCAATTTCTCACCTAGGGTTTCAGTGAGAAGAAAGGTGAGAAATTGGAGAAATTAGTGGTTGATAAAGAAATAGGACGTGTTGGCAATGATGGGTTTAGGTTTAGGGATGGTTTGGTGGCGTAGGGAGTGGTGGTGGTCTGCAACAGGCATGGAGGGGGTGGTGGTGGTCTGCAACAGGCATGGAGGGGGAGAGGTTGATGGAAGAAGGAGAAGGGGGTGTTTGGTAGGGGTATATGGCTCGGATGTTAGGGTGTTGGGCAGTTTCAGCGAGTGAAGATGTTATGCGATACGGGCCGTAGGATGAGAAGATGGTAGGTAGATCTGACGGCGATTCGGAGGCAGGCGAGGAGCGACCGTCGGATGAAGGGATACAATGAAACGAACGGCATTTGATGGAGTTAGGTACTGTAGTGTGAAGCAGATATATCAAACTTTGATGAACAGCAAGGGAGCGACCGTAGGATGTTTCTGAGAATAAATCTGACGGCTGAAATCTGAGACGGGTATGGATTTGGGTTTTAGGATTTTGGGTTTAGAATATGGGTTTGAGAAATGAGTTTGGGCTTGGAAAATCTTGAGCCAACTTCTTCTTTAAGAAAAAATTTCTTCTTAAAGCCCATTTCTACCCTTTTTGGTCTTCCGCACATCATTCTTCACAGCTTCCTTGCGTAATTCCTCCCGACTTTTCACTATTTTTCTGCTCTTTTCGCTCCGCAACTCATCCAAACTTTATTTATTACCTAAAAATGCAAAAATTAAGTAAGAAAAATATTTATTCTTGAAAACAATGAAAATACAAAATATGGGATAAAATGTAGAATTAATGCATAAAAGATGAGTTAGATGCCAACAAAAAGATATAGAAATATGCACTTTTTAGGACTCATCAGTAAGGGGGAGTGGTTTCCATGTGAGATGAGTAGGGGGAGTGATACATATCACCATAGTATTGTTGTCGAAGTTGTGATACAATTGAACTTTGATACTGTGTAATAATACTATGACATTGTATAACAATGATTGATAATTCTTGTTTTTCTTATTGTTATAGCTACGGATTTTCAACAACGGTGATACTAAACTTACAACCTTTGGGATCATTGAAGTACTTGGATGTGACGAAGATTTCGAGTAATGTTGAAGAACCAAGAACATCAGGCATGTGGAAGAGAAGCTACAAAAGCTTATTTATCTATTTTTGTATTCCATATGTATTGATAGTTTTGTCATTAAAATTGACAAAGGGGGAGATTGTTAGAGCACTGCTCGGTCGAACTCGCATGCGTTGTTATCTCAATCATGTTTGTCAATGTTAGTGATCAAAACTATAAGTCTTGATTTCTAGTTTACTTATAGCTAAGTCTCGGACTAGGATAGAAAGTGTAGTTGAGCTCAAGACTCCATGGCGATCATCATACAAAGACGAAGAAATACTCAAGGAACTGGTGGAACTTCATCGACTAAAAGGTATGTGAAGACTTGAACTATCAATCACTCATAAGTCTATCTGCTTTATCTCCTATCTTGAGACAAAAGTCGTTTTGCTATATAGATTTTGATTATGCACATTTGCTATTTCGAGCCGAATTTATCTCGCTTATCTATTTCTCGAAATATGTGTTGGTAAGATTTCTCATTGGCCAATTTCATCTTTACTAGTAACGAAATTCATGTTAAGTTTCAATTACTTGAAAATTGCTTTGACGAAAAATAGTGTGTGAACAACAACTATATAACGTCCTCTAAGAATGTTTCAATGATTGAAATGAGAGTTTAGATTATATAACAATGGTGGGATATAAGAATTGTGTGGTAAATCATACATGTATAAGTCCTTATTCCTTGAACCAAAGTATGCGTACTTTGCTGCTCAGGAAAACCGGAACTAGAGTCCGCGTACCAAGTCCGCGTACTGTCGGAGGTTCTCATCCCGAGAATTTCTGCTGGAGTTTGTGAACTGAAAAACAAACTTATTCTGGGTACTTAAGTCCGCGTACATAAGTTTGTTATTTTCTAAAAACGACTATTCGTGAACTTAAACTTATATTAACTAAGGAATGCAAGTTTGCAAACCGTGGCTATAAAGTTCATGAATCGATTCGAGTGAATCAAATAGTTTTTGCTTCGATTGTGTCTTGTATACTTTTATAATATCTAAGCAATTAAAAAACTCTCTAACTAGTTCATTTGAGTCATTTGAACTAGTTATGGTAAAGAAGAATATGGTTGATATGAAAGTATAACCATTTGGTTAACTACTGTTGAACCAACTAGATGTACATGTTTGGGTACGGTTGCACAAACCTAAATAAACGTGCATTTCATTTGTGTGTAACAATCTAAGTTTTGATCTAACGGTTGAAAGATATTAGCTTGAATCTAATCAAGTTTTCATCTAACGGTGAATATTGAATGCTTTGTTACTAAGCTAACATTAATTGCAAACCCTGACTTGAAAGACTATATAAGGGAGAACTCTAGAAATTGGGAAACCGAATCCCCACACCTCCTATGTGATACTAGTTGTATTAGATAGAGTCGATTCTCCTTTAACCTTAGGTTTCTACCGAGATCCTGTGGGTTAACGACTTGAAGACTTCATTGGGATTGTGAAGCCAGACCGATACCACTTTTCTTGTTGTTGTGTGATCTGATCTTGCTGTTTCTATTGTACTAAGTACAATCGTAAGATTGGCTTGAGATTGATTTCTACGATAGGCAAGATATAAAAGTAGTCACAAACATCTTCGTCTCATCGTTTGTGATTCCACAATATCTTCTTTCGCTAGTCGATTAAGATTATTGTGAGGTGATTGATAATACTGAGCTGTTCTTCGAGAATATGAGTCTGGTTTATCAATTGGTTCCTCTTCACCTTGATTTATCAAAAGACGGAACAAAAACTCGTAGGTATTTTTGTGGGAGACAGATTTATCTATTACCATAGACTTTTCTGTGTGATACAGATTTGTTTATTAACATCTTTGACTTTGGGTCGTAGCAACTCTTAGTTGTGGGTGAGATCAGCTAAGGGAATCAAGTGTGTAGTATTCTGCTGGGATCAGAGACGTAAGGAGCGCAACTGTACCTTGGATCAGTGTGATATTGATTGGGGTTCAACTACAGTCCAGACCGAAGTTAGTTTGTAGTATGCTAGTGTCTGTAGCGGCTTAATACAGTGTGTGTTCAATATGGAATAGGTCCCGGGTTTTTCTACATTTGCGGTTTCCTCGTTAACAAAACTTCTGGTGCCTGTGTTATTTCTTTTCCGCATTATATTTTGTTATTTAATTGAAATATCACAGGTTGTGCGTTAAATCTATCAATTGGAAAATCCAACCTTTGGTTGTTGATTGAAATTGATTGATACTTGAACATTGGTCTTTGGTACCGTTCAAGTGATTTCTCTTGTATTCAATTAGACTCGTAGATTTCTATTTGCTTGAGTAAGTATTGAATCAAGAAAGAGAGATATAACTCTTTGATATACTTTTATTAAGATTGAGTTTGACTGTCTAGTTGATTCTCTTAAAAGTATATTGGAGTTAGTCCATACAGATTGCTAAGCGAAATATTGGGTGTGGTTGTTAGACCCCCACTTTTTCAGTAGTGATGCAACAAATGATATGGTTGGCAGGGAATAACAACTACATGGTCCAAAAAGAATTAGATGACTTCGGCCAAGTCACACATTTATTTCTTGCTCAACCGTATTGCCCTAAATTAGATCTATGTTTTCCGCAAATGCTTATAATAGATTGCACCTAGGAGACAAATAAATATAAGATACCATTGTTGAACATAGTTGGGCATACCTCAACCAAGGAAACATTCATCATGGCCTTTTGTTTTTTAAGATGAAATACCTAGAGGATATTAAGTCACTACCGGATGGAGTACGAGAAAATAAAAAGGAGAAATTTATGAAGGAGTATGATGACAATGAAAAGTTGTGGTCTTGTTTCGCACGTGAATGGGAGGCTTTGACGTGGTCAATCACGGAAGATGATTATCGGGTAAAACTTGAGGAGCTTATTGCGCATTGGGGCACGAAGTATCCAAGTGTCATTGCCTATTTTCTTACCGAATATTTGGATCCTCGCAAAGAAAGATTTGTAGCTTGTTATAACCAATACAAACATTTTGACAGCCAAGCTACAAGTACGGTAGAGTCGGCTCATCATCGATTGAAGAAGAAACTTTTTGGGCGAGTTGACTTGGTTGTGACGGTGTTTGAGGCAATGAAAGAGTATTTCAAAATGGATATCGTAAGAATTAAATCGGAATTTGAATATTGTTCATTGTTCAAGCATAAAAACTATGGTGATGATCCTTGGCTAAGGGGATTAACTTACCGAATACCCCATTTTTGTATTGAAAAAATTATGCTTGAAGTAAAAGTGATGAAAGCTTGGAACGCGAATGAACCTCATGAAGTATGATTTTGTAAAATGAAAGAATCCATGGGACTTCCGTGTCGCCACCAAATAGCTCGGTATGTGGATGGTATTATACCTTTTGAGCATATTGATAGTTTTTGGAAGAAATTGAGTTTTGAACCTCTCCCAACTGATGATCCAATGAAGAGATTTGGGATACTCCTTACGAGAAAAAATCATCTGAGAAGTACCGAAATGCATACCGGGGTCAAAAGAAAATCATTTACCACAACTTGAGAACAATCCTCTATCCTTTCACCGAGGATGATCTTTTGGAACCCGAAAATGGTGAGGGGAAAGGTATAAAAAGTACCAAATTGACACAAAAATATGAGAGAGAAATAAACAAGTTGTTGGCTACCAAAAGAGACCCACCGGGAGCTGAGTATCAAGATGCAGAGTACAAAGCGGAAAAGATGGAAATTGAGAAATTGATAAAGTTGGAAGAAGCTAACGTTTCAAGGAAATGTGGTCGTCCGAGTAAAGATAAGGGTGAAAGAAGCAAGTAACCACAATGATACCCCAGGATACCATAAGGATGCTAAGTACTTGCGCCCTAATAATATATGAAAATTACATGGAGGAACTACCCAAAATTATTGGTGAATACATTATAACCATGGACGACGTCGAAGGGATGGAAATTTCGATTATCATGTCAAGGCGGAACAACTTGGACCTTTTCAAGAGGCAAAGAATTCAGAGTGGCAAGGAGACGAAATCAAGTATATAAGGAATCAGTTGTTACAAACATTGCGCCAAAACAAGAACTTCTACAAGACAATGATGAGAGGGGGTCTAAGAGCAGACGAAGGGGTGGTATCGGAGTATGTTGCATTCGAACGACGTTTACATGGGGATTCTGTAATCACAAGAAACCATTGGATGCACATGTCGATTTGTGGGTTTTTGGTAGCAGAGACTATTAATTGCTTGGTTCATTGTATCGAGACCTTTGGTAATAGTTTTACTTATATGCCGCCAACAAAACCTTATCGTGGGAGTCTAAAAGATAGAAGACTCGTTTTTGCATTTGTTCAAGGATGTCATTATATCAACCTCAAACTTAAGCCAGGTTGCCCATTACCTCCTTTGAATTGTGAAGTCTTTTGGTCGGGATTCCAACATAATTACTCGATGGATTGGTGTTCAAACTACGCGACGAAAATGGACCTTTGGAAAGCTTCATACATCTCACTTATGAAATATCACGTAATTGTAATGACGGATGAAGATGAAGAGGACGAGGACGAAGTAAATGAATCCGCGGTAGGATTAGGAAGTCCATATAACATAATATGAAGTCTTTTTGTAATTATCATAAAGGACCGTTTTTGTTGTTGTTGTGAGGATGAGGTAGGATTATAAATGACATACAATGTATCCTCAAATATTTTGGAAGTCCATATGAATGAAATATTTTGGCTTGATTTTAAAAGCCGAACCTCAATGCAAAACTGATACCAAAGTTACAGAGAGATGTTCAGCTTAAATTCAATACATCACTTTAAGCCGAACCTAACTAATTGTAAGAAAACTTGTGGGAATTGTCTGGTTCGGCTGAAATTCGAATAATTCATTTTCAGCCGAACATACATAACCCACAAGTTTTCTTGCAAGTTGTCAGGTTCGGTTGTTCCTATAATTTTAGATTACCATCCGAACCTACATATATTTTTGGTAATTCCATTAGTTTTCATTCGTAATCGTTTTCATTACAAAATAAAATGCACACTACACAATATTAAATAGTTTAATAAAACCCAAATACGGGTTATTAGAATCACATATGTTTTTTCAGGAAGTCCTCAAGGATGTGGTATTGAGTGTCGTTTCGAAATCCTTTCCCTTCCATCGTCGCCATTCCGCTCGTTCCCGCTCTTCAGTTTCAGCAATGGTTTCACCTTTAAGTCGGCATCGCCTTACAATCCGAACTAAAGTAATAAAATCTTCAACTTGTTTTCTTATATCAAACTACCGACAAAATAATTAACGTTGCACGATATCGGTGGTGAGGGTTCCCGGTGTCGGTGTAGAAGCTTTCATGAATTTCCCCCAATAACTTTGAACCATTATACCATTCTTGCGACGTTCTTCACCCCTTTTTGGATAATAGGCTACATAGTGTGTGCATAGTGATACATCTTCATCTAAAGTAAAATTGGAGCATGAACTGCCATTTTTCAGAGATATGAATAAAAAAAATGAGCTTCTAGAGTGGGTACATATAGAAGCTATGTGAGTAACGGATAGTTTTTTTCAAAAAAAATAGTCGTTGCTTGAAATCTATGAATTTGAAAAGTAAGGTTCAGCTTATAAAGTAACTAGATACTAATTTTGGGCCGAACTTAGTTGAACTACAAAATTTCATTGAATCCAAGTAAAAGGTTTGGCTTAAATTAACAGAAGTCGAATGAGACGAACTTCACTATACAAAGAGTTCGGCTCAAAAATGGAATACTAATTTTGGGTCGAACATAGGTTAACTACAAAGCTTCATTAATAGGTCTGAAAAAGAGGAGGTACAACAACCACACCAAATATTTCATTCGGCAATCTGTATGGACTAACTCCAATATAACTCCGAGAGCACCAGCTTATAAAGCGAGCTCAACTAAGAAATATATCAAAGAGTTATATCTCAATTTCTTAATACAATCTGCAATCAAACAGATTGAAATTTGTGACCCCGATTGATATGAGAAATAACTTAGACGGTACCAAAGACCAATGCCCAAGTGTCAATCAATTTATATCAACAACCAAAGGTCGAATTTACCAATTGATCGAACTACGAACAACCTGTGATATTTCAATTATATAAACAAATATAATGCGGAAAACAAATAACGCAGACACCATAAGTTTTGTTAACAATGAAAACGTAAATGCAGAAAACCCCGGGACCTAGTCCATATTTGAAAACCACACTTTATTAAGCCGCTATAGACACTAGAATACTACAAGTTAACTTCGAACTAGAATGTAGTTGAGCCCTAACCAAGTCTCACACCGATTAAGGTACAGTCGCGTTCCTTACGCCTCTGAATCTCAGCAGGACTCTACCCACTTGATTCTCTTAGCTGATCTCACCCACAACTAAGACTTGCTACGACCCAAAGTCGAAGACTTATAAACAAATCTGTCTCCCACATATAGGTCTATTCTAATGGATAAATCTGCCTCCCACATAAGTACCTATGAAGTTTTTGTTCCGTCTTTTGATAAATCAAGCTAAACAGGAACCAATTGATAATTCGGTTTTATATTCCTGAAGAACAACCTAGAAATATCAATCACCTCACAATAACTTAATAGGATGGTAGTAGAAGAAGTCATTGTGGAATCAAAAAGAATGAGACGAAGAGATTTGTGATTACTTTTTATATCTTATCTGTTAGAGCATAGCACGGTCGACCTCGCATGCGTTGCTAACTCAAGCATGTTTGTCAATTTTAGTGATCAAAACTATAAGTCTTGATTTCTAGCCTACATAACTAAGTCTCGGACTAGGATAGAAAAGTGTTGTTAAGCTCAAGGACTTCATGGCGATTCATCATACAACGACGAAGATCTACTCAAGGAACCGTGGAACTTCATCAACAAAAAGGTATGTGGAGACTTGAACTTATCTATCACTCAAAGGTCTATCTTTTCTATCTCTTACTTCTTATGAGAAAAAAGTCGTATGCTATATAGACTAGATCATACACATTTGATATTTCGAGTCGAGTATATCTTGCCTATCTATATCCCGAAATCATGTGTTCGTAAAGCATTTCGCTTTGATCAAGTTTATCTTCACCTAGTGACGAAAGTCATGAAAAGTTTCAATTACTTTGAGAATTGCTCTGACGCGAAACGGTCTGTGAATAACGGCTATATAACGTCCTCTGAGAATGTCTCAATGATTCGAATGATAGTTTAGATTACATAACTATGTATTCCTTAATCTGAAGTTTTTGAACTTTGTTGATTGGCGGAGGAATTGGCTTTGCCAAGTCCGCGAACCCAGTCCGCGAACTGACGGAAGTTCTTGTACCGAGAATTTCTGCTGAGATTTTCCAAAAACTCGTTTGCGTGTAAGTCTGCGAACCTAGTCCGCGAACTGGCGAAAGTCTCTTTGCCGAGATTTTATGCTGAGTTTGGAAAACTCCACCGGTTGTCTTAAATCCGCGAACTTGTTTGTGAGCTTAAGAGGTTATGATCTAAAGATGTGCTATGAACATGAAACTTAAATTACTAAGGAATGCTTTATGCAAACCGTGGATATAAATTTCATGAGCCGATTCAATCGAATCGAATCATTTTTGTTTCAATTTGTCTTTTGTAGTTACATAAGATCTCATAGCAATTGAACAACTCTTTAACTAGTTCATTTGAGTCAATTGAACTAGTTATGGTGAAGAAGAACAAGGTTAATATGAAATGCTCATATGGTTAACCTTTTGGGTTACTATGTTGAACCAACATAGATGTACACGTTTGGGCATGGTTTTCACAAACCCAGTAAACGTCTACCCAAGTGTGTGTGACAAGCTAAGTTTTCGATCTAACGGTTGAGAAATATTAGCTTGAATCTAAATCAGGTTTTCATCTAACGGTGAATATGGATTGCTTTGTAACTAAGGCAAAACCCTGATTTGAATACTATATAAAGGAGACATCTAGTATTGTGCAAAACTAATCCCCACACGTCTGTGTGATACTAGTGCGCTCGCTAGAGTCGATTCTCCTTTAATCTTTGGTTTTCTTCTCTAAAACCAGGTTAACGACTTAAAGAATTCATTGGGATTGTGAAGCCAGACCGATACTACTTTTATCGTAGTTGTGTGATCTGATCTTGCATCTTCTATCGTACAAGTACAATCTTTGATTGGCTTGAGATCATGAGAGTTCTATGATAGGCAATATAAAGAAGTCACAAACATCTTCGTCTCACTGTTTGTGATTCCTCGACAAACCGCATGTGTAGTCAGGAAGGATTGTAGAGAGGTGATTGATTAATCTAGGCTGTTCTTCGGGAATATAAGACCGGATTATCAATTGGTTCCTGTTCACCTTGATTTCATATCTTAAGACGGAACAAAACCTAGGGTTTATCTGTGGGAGACAGATTTATCCTTTGATAGACTTTTCTGTGTGAGACATATTTGTTTATTATCAAGTCTGCGATTTTGGGTTGCATCAACTCTTGGTTGTGGGTGAGATCAGCTAAGGGAATTAAGTGCGCAATATCCTGCTGGGATCAGAGGCGTAGGAGTACAACTGTACCTTGGATCAGTGGGAGACTGATTGGGGTTCAAATATAGTCCAGTCCGAAGTTAGCTTGGAGTAGGCTAGTGTCTGTAGCGGCTTAATACAGTGTGTATTCAATATGGACTAGGTCCCGGAGTTTTTCTACATTAGTGGTTTCCTCGTTAACAAAATTTCTGGTGTCGGTGTTATTTCTTTTCCGCATTATATTTTTATATAATTGAAATAATACAGGTTGTGCGTTAAAGATCATCAATTGGAATCCAACCTTTGGTTGTTGATTGATATTGATTGATCCTTGGACATTGGTCTTTGGTACCGTCCAAGTTATCTCTCTTTGATAAAGACTCGCAGATTTCCATTTGCTTGAGTAAAGATCAAACCGAGAGATTGAGATATAAACTCTTTGATACATGTTTTTATTGATTGAGTCTAACTGTCTAGTTGATTCTCATAAAAACTATATTGGAGTTTGTCCATACAGATTGCTAATCGAAATATTGGGTGGTGTTGTTAGACCCCCGCTTTTTCAATTGGTATCAAAGCAGGAAAACACGTTAAAGACCTTATAAGTATGTGTTTGTAGCGATCTGATTATGGACGAGTCTATCTCTAATAACGTACCAGTTCAGAAATTACTAGATGATTCTAAAAGCTTGGATTCACATGAGAGAACTGTCACATCTAAGTCAATATCTAAACATTCTCTTGATGTAAAAACTGTTGATTGGGAAACTCTCCTAGAAGAACAGTTGGATGAACTTTCTGATGAAGGTGATTCAGATATTGATAGAGATGTTGATGAGGAAGTCTCAGAGTATGTTAAGTTTTTGAGTTCGTGGAATATGAAGAAGATTACAACTTCTCATGTCACACCTCTTCTGACTCCTTTCTGTCGAGAAAACAAGAAATTGAGAAGATGTTACGCAGGTGTTTATTTTTCGAATCGTTCTACAGAATCGATCCTCAAGGATTCTGAGGAAAACCTACATATGAAGTCACTTGAATGTGATAATCTTTATCAAAAGTACTTTTTGTTGGAAGAGAAATTTGCAGAATCTGAAGCAAGGTTTAACTTCCAGCAAACAAGTTTTGACGACAGAGAAAGCGCTTATCTAACTCGAGAAAAACGCATTGAGGCTGATTTAGCTGCTGCTCTTGATAAAATCAAGATGTTGGAAGATGACTTGAAAAGGTTCAATACTAGTTCAAGAAAATTAACCACTATGCTAGGAGCAAGTAAAAATCATCGTGATACACGAGGATTGGGATATAAGGGAATAGATGCTCCAAGTACTAGCAAAGACGTAAAATTTGTCAAGGCTAGTGATTCTTATCAACAAAAAGTTTCCACTAATGGCAAAAGTGAAATACCTTCTCCGGAAGTTAAGGTTCAAAAGAGAAAAGTTTATCAACCTCCAAAGTTAGCACACACGGATCGAGGTAAGAACATTCCTTATGTTTGCCACTATTGCGGAAATAAAGGTCACCTGGAAAGGAGATGTCGTTTCCGTATAAGGAATGAGAAACTTCATGATGTTCTTGTTTGGGCATCACAAGAAGTTGTGAAACCAAGATCATACATTAAGACTGATCCTCTTAACGTTACAGGTTGTAATTGTCCAACCTTTAGGCAAAGTAATCAGTGGTATGATGGAGCTAGATTTGCCTATAAACGTCGTACGAATCCTTTTCATAATCGTAATGGTTATCAAAAGGATAACTTCGTAAAGACGAAGACAAGATATGATGCTCCCAACTGGAGAAAGACTAACTTGCAAAAGAATAGTCAATCCAATTCTCTTCCAAGAATTCTAGAAGAGAGTGATGGGAAGAAGGTTCCGACTGTTCCTAAACGCACTCAGAAGTGGATACCGAAGAAAGACAATGATGTTTTGAGTGTGAAAAGGAATGATCTTCCAGAAAACTCCATGACTATGGAAAAGGCAGTATCCATGATGTTGGAACTTAACAAGTTTTTTGGAAAAATGAAATTGGATGTGAAAGGTTCTAAAAGGGATCTCTTTCATGATAATCCAAAGGTCACTTGTGGTGAGCAAGACTTTGTTCACCCCAATGCAACTTGATTGTGTTGGAAGTGCATCCTCACCAAGGAATGCCTTGCTTTGTATACGGTAAGGGAAGCACAAGAATTGGGGCACACAGATTATGTTCGGTAAGGAGGTAGAATTCGATTGGATTCATCTAAAAAGGCATGTCTATAAACTTGAGAAAGATTTGTACTTTTATTTGCTTAGAATACTTATAATAATCTAGCTTATCGTTCATTTCTACCTAACTTGATCTGTGTTTAAAGTTCTTAAATGTTTAGGTTTGAAAACAATAGTTCGGGATGTTTGGACTACATGGTACACATACCAAGTATGCATAACAACATTCAAAATCAAAATCCAGGGGTTTAAGTTCGCAAACCCGTATGCATACTTGACGTCGATATTCGGTAAACTTATTTTGACCGTAACTTCTTCGTCCGAACTCGGAGTTACCTCATTCTTTTTGCATTCTCTTCCTTATTGAATTCCCTTCAAAATGGAGATGAGAATTGTTAAATTTGGATGAGTTAATATTGGTATTTGTCCTGTCTCTTGTTTTTTAGTGTTTGTTCCGTTTCGTTGCACTTGTTCTATTCTTTTGGACTTGGGCACTGGGATTCTTGGAGAAATCCTATTCTAAGATATTTTTAGTTACAAGAGTGATGTTGGTGAATCACAAAGAAGGAAGTTCTATAATGGGTAGTATTTCACATTGCTATATATTCTTGAGTGTTCACAATCATCTCATGTGAACTATGGTGCATAGTCGTCAATGACTTTGTATATTCTTCTTTGTTAAAGAAATATTTTTATACGCTTTTGGTAACCACTCTTGGTATAAATCCGTGCGAAAAAGATTGATTCTACCTTCTAAGGGCAAAGATTATTATTGCAGTATTAATCTTTATGAGTTTGTGATATTGCAATTGTTTATGGGATATGTATTGTTTGCGTCCGTGAACTTGAAGGTTCCATATTGTGTTAAAAGTAAAGTCGTTTATAAATTGATATTCGTATTGATGAAAGGACGAATGGACTTTTGACAATTACAAAAGTTATGCCTATGCAGTCATTTATTTGATGGAAAATATGATGAAATCTTTTGTTTGACAAGAATAAAGTCTATTATGTCGTTATGCAAATAGTGATGGAAAATAGAATAGATCCTTGTATGTTATCCGCGGTATTGATCTTTATTGATCCATTTTGTTATGTTTTACCTTGAAGGCTCCATTGTGTGTCTTATGTTGAACACGATACAACTAAGTCGATTTTTCTTATTGGCTTTGTTGGTTGTTCCATAAGATGCTATATGCTGAGCATTATGAACTAAATTAATCATCTTGGTTGGTTATTTAGTTATTTGCTCCGAAAGTCTTCTTTTGTCGAGCAAATCCTTTGACAATTAAATTGATTACTTTTGTGATTAGTTTGGTTGTTTGTATTCCAATTAGATTAATTATAAGTTCTCTTGTAATTAGTCTAGTTGAGTTTTCATATATTCCACAAGTTCTTGTGTTGAGTATATGAACGGATATACTAATCATATTCTATTGGTTGATGTAGTCGTATATTCCGTAAGGTTTTTCCTTATGTTGAGTATGTGAACGATTAAGTTAGTCGTCTTCGTGTGGTTATCTTAGTCGTAGCTCCGTGAGTTTTCTTATGTTGAGAACAATCAATTAAATTGATCACTTTTGTGGTTTGATTTAGTTGCGTATTCCGATTAAATTAATCATGGGTTTACTTGTGATTAATTTGGTTGAGTTTTGGATATAGAAAATCATTTCCATGGTTTTTGGTGTCCAATTAAAAATCCTTCATTTCTTTCGAAATTAAGGTCGCTCTTGTTGTTCTTTCGGGAATGACATCAAATGGGGGAGAGTTCTTTTGAAATTGTGCTTAATGGTAATATCTTGCGGGGTGTGCGGCTGTGGAATTTTATAGGGGTTATCTTGTATCTTAAAACTCCTTGATGAATGCATTTATCTTGGGATTTATGATTGCATCTAAATTAAGTTGGTATGTATTTTTCTTTTAGTCTATGAAATGTCTCTTGTGGAAATTTCATTATGATCCCGTTCTTGTACCTTTGCCAATTTTATTGACAAAAAGGGGGAGAAATATGTAGTTCACACTACAAATACATGGTTTTGGATCATTGTGTAAGGGGGAGTGGTTTCCATGATCGAGATGGAGTATTGACTAAGGGGGAGTGATACATATCACCATAGTATTATTGTTAAAGTCGTGATGCAATTGGACTTTGATGTTACATAATAACTATGACACTGTATAATAATGATCGAGAATCTCGATTTCTCTCATTGTTATAGCTACGGATCTTCAACAACGGTGATGCTAAACTTACAACCTTTGGGATCATTGGAGTACTTGGAAGGACGAAGATTTCAGGAACGTTGAAGATTAGACTATGGAATAGGAGCCACTAAAGTTTATCTTTTTTGTATTCCATATGTATTAATAGTTTTGTCACTAAAATTGACAAAGGGGGAGATTGTTAGAGCATAGCTCGGTCGACCTCGCATGCGTTGCTATCTCAAGCATGTTTGTCAATGTTAGTGATCAAAACTATGAGTCTTGATTTCTAGCTACATAGCTAAGTCTCGGACTAGGATAGAAAAGTGTAGTTGAGCTCAAGGACTTCATGGCGATTCATCATACAACGACGAAGATCTACTCAAGGAACCGTGGAACTTCATCAACAAAAAGGTATGTGGAGACTTGAACTTATCTATCACTCAAAAGTCTATCTCTTCTATCTCCTACTTCTTATGAGACAAAAGTCGTATGCTATATAGACTGGATCATACACATTTGACATTTCGAGCTGAGTATTCTCTATCTTCTCGAAATCGTGTGTTGGTAAAGCGTTTCGCTTTGATCAAGTTTATCTTCACCTAGTGACGAAAGTCATGAAAAGTTTCAATTACTTTGAGAATTGCTCTGACGTGAAACGGTCTGTGAATAACGGCTATATAACGTCCTCTGAGAATGTCTCAATGATTGGAATGAGAGTTTAGATTACATAACCATGTATTCCTTAATCCGAAGTTTTCGAACTTTGATTGAGAGGAGGAATTGGCTTTGCCAAGTCCGCGAACCCAGTCCGCGAACTGACGGAAGTTCTTGTACCGAGAATTTCTGCTGGGATTTTCCAAAAACTCGTTTGCGTGAAGTCCGCGAACTCAGTCCGCGAACTGGCGAAGTCTCTTTGCCGAGATTTTCTGCTGAGTTTGGAAAACTCCGGTTGTCTTAAGTCCGCGAACTTGTTTGTGAGCTTAAGAGGTTATGATCTAAAGATGTGCTCTGAACATGAAACTTAAATTACTAAGGAATGCTTTATGCAAACCGTGGCTATAAAGTTCATGAGCCGATTCAATCGAATCGAATCATCTTTGTTTCAATTGTGTCTTGTGTTACATAAGATCTCATAGCAATTGAACAACTCTTAACTAGTTCATTTGAGTCAATTGAACTAGTTATGGTGAAGAAAAAAAGGTTAATATGAAATGCTCATATGGTTAACCTTTTGGGTTACTATGTTGAACCAACATACACGTACACGTTTGGGCATGGTTTTCACAAACCCAGTAAACGTCTACCCAAGTGTGTGTGACAAGCTAAGTTTTCGATCTAACGGTTGAGAAATATTAGCTTGAATCTAAATCAGGTTTTCATCTAACGGTGAATATGGATTGCTTTGTAACTAAGGCAAAACCCTGATTTGAAGGCTATATAAAGGAGACATCTAGCATTGTGCAAAACTAATCCCCACACGTCTGTGTGATACTAGTGCGCTCGCTAGAGTCGATTCTCCTTTAACCTTTGGTTTTCTTCTCTAAAACCAGGTTAACGACTTAAAGACTTCATTGGGATTGTGAAGCCAGACCGATACTACTTTTATCGTAGTTGTGTGATCTGATCTTGCATCTTCTATCGTACGAGTACAATCTTTGATTGGCTTGAGATCGTGAGAGTTCTCCGATAGGCAAGATAAATAAGTCACAAACATCTTCGTCTCACTGTTTGTGATTCCTCGACAAACCGCATGTGTAGTCAGGAAGGATTTTAAAGAGGTGATTGATTAATCTAAGTAGTTCTTCGGGAATATAAGACCGGATTATCAATTGGTTCATGTTCACCTTGATTTCATATCTTAAGACGGAACAAAACTTAGGGTTTATCTGTGGGAGACAGATTTATCCTTTGATAGACTTTTCTGTGTGAGACAGATTTGTTTATTATCAAGTCTGCGATTTTGGGTTGCAACAACTCTTGGTTGTGGGTGAGATCATCTAAGGGAATCAAGTGCGCAGTACCCTGCTGGGATCAGAGGCGAAGGAGTACAACCGTACCTTGGATTGGTGGGAGACTGATTGGGGTTCAACTATAGTCCAGTCCGAGTTAGATTCCAGTAGGCTAGTGTCTGTAGCGGCTTAATACAGTGTGTATTCAATCTGGACTAAGTCCCGGGGTTTTTCTGCATTTGCGGTTTCCTCGTTAACAAAATTTCTGGTGTCTGTGTTATTTCTTTTCCGCATTATATTTTTATATAATTGAAATAATACAGGTTGTGCGTTAAAGATCATCAATTGGAAATCCAACCTTTGGTTGTTGATTGATATTGATTGATCCTTGGACATTGGTCTTTGGTACCGTCTAAGTTATCTCTCTTTGATAAAGACTCGCAGATTTCCATTTGCTTGAGTAAAGATCAAATCGAGAGATTGAGATATAAACTCTTTGATATATCTTTTTATTGATTGAGTCTAACTGTCTAGTTGATTCTCGTAAAAAGTATATTGGAGTTTGTCCATACAGAGTTCTAATCGAAATATTGGGTGGTGTTGTTAGACCCCTGCTTTTTCATTATCTATCGGAGATAAATTTCGAGTTAATCTGAGAGAAGATAATACTCAATACGATAGAACAAGTAAGATCAGATCACGCAACAACAGTGAAAATAGTTGGGTCTGGCTTCACGAATCCCAAATGAAGTCTTCAAGTCGTTAACCTATAATGGTTTTGGAAAAACCTAGGTTAAAGGAGAATCGACTCTAGTGGAAACTAGGACACAGGAAAGTGTGGGGATTAGGTTTTCTAGTTGCTAGAGTTCTCCCTTATATAGTCTTTCAAATCAGGGTTTGCTTTCAATCAACGCTAAGGTAGATCAGTAACAAAGCATCCAATATTCACCGTTAGATGAAAAACTTGATTTAAGATTAAAGCTAAGTCTGCTTAAACCCAAAGAAATATCTCTCCAACGTTAGATGGTCTTAGCTTGTTACACACAAATGAAATATACTTCATTTAGATATGGGTAACCATACATAAACGTGTATATTGAGTTGGCTCAATAATAGTTAACCGAAGTTAGCCAGATGAACACTTTTGTCTTAGCCTTATTCATCCAACACTTCTAGATCAACTATGAAGATCAATCAATCATGATAGATAATCAAATAAATCTAATTGTGTTTCAAATAAATTTTTTGAATTGTTCATCGCTGAATATAAATGTATATGAACCAATTGTTAGAGCACTGCTCGGTCGAACTCGCAAACGTTGCTATTTCAAGCTTGTTTGTCAAGTTTACTAATCAAAACTACAAGTCTTGATTTATAATCTACTTATACTAATGTCTCGAAATAGGATAGATTGTGTAGTTGAGCTTTAGACTTCACGGCACTCATCGATTGAAGACGAAGAACTAATAAGGAGAGCTTGTGGAACTTCATCAACAAAAGGTATGTGGAGACTAAAACTCATCTATCACTCAGAAAGTCTATTTCTACTCTATCTCCCTTCTTAAGACAAAAGTCGTAGTACTGTATAGTATTCGATTATACACATTTGATATTTCGAGTTGAGTTTAACTCGCTTACATGTTTCTCGAAATATGTGTTGGTAAGCTTTCGCTATAACCAAGTTCATCTTATATTCTTCACGAAAATCAAAAGATGATCATATGAAAATCATCTGGTAACATCTTACATGATTTGTATGATACAGTCATTTGATGTAGACTGGGAATGTTTCGTATATATTGATTATTTCAATAACTTGAAAATCGGTTTGATGCTAATAGTTAGTGAAAACAACTATCGTCATCCTCTAAGAAAGTTTCAATGATTGAAATAGAGTTTAGAACACTTAACCTTAATTGGAGTATAAACATAGTATGCGTACTTGCATATATGTTTATCCAAGACCGGTATAGTATGCATACCTCCAGCGTACTGGGAAGGTCAGACAAAGTCCTGGAGCCTTGGTATGCGTACCCGTACGCATACTGGCGAACTCAGTTGAAGTCCGGGAATTTTCGTATGTGTACCCGTACGCGTACTAATTCAACTGTTGTTTTGGATGTGTGATAGTATACGTACCCGTTCTCATACTTTCGGACACAGTCCAAGTCTGTCTACTTAAGTATGCGTACTCGTTTGCATAGATGAGTGGGTTAAGTTCTAGAATTGGTTTGTTCATGAACTAATACATTTATATGATAAGGAATGCAATCTTTTGCAAACCGTGGGTATAATGTTCATAACTTGATTCGAGTGAATCAGAATCGATTTTGCTTCAATTGTGTCTTGTATACTTCTATGAGAATATAAAAAATTGAACAACTCTATAACTAGTTTCATTTGAACTAGTTGTGGTTAAGATGAATAAGGTTGATATGAAAGTGTTAATATGGCTAACTTCGGTTAACTATGGTTGAGCCAACAAGGTGCACACGTTTTGGTACGACTACTAATATCTAAATGAAGTCACTTTTCATTTGCATGCAAGTTTGATCTAACGGTTGAAATATATTAGCTTGAGTCTAATCAGGTTTTCATCTGACGGTTGATGAGTGCTAAAAAGTGCATATTTGTATATATTTTTCTTGGCATTTAACTCATCTTTTGTGCATTAATTCTACATTTTATCCCATATTCTGTATTTTCATTGTTTTCAAGAATAAATATTTTTCTTACTTAATTTTGCATTTTTAGGTAATAAATAAAGATTGGATGAGTTGCGGAGCAAAAAGAGCAGAAAAGTAGTGAAAATCCAGGAGAAATCACGCAAGGAAGCCGCGAAGAATGGTGCGCACAACCTCATTTTCTACAAACAAAAACGCCTCCGTTCTCAGCCGTCAGATCATCTCTCAGAAGCATCCGATGGTCGCTCCTTCATAGAGCATCAAAATCTGAAGTCTCTGCCAAGCACCACAGCGCTGAAATTCCAAGCCTTCAGATTAGATGGTAGTTGAATCCAACGGTTGCTCCCTTGCTGTTCATCGAAGTTTGATATCTCCGTCCTACACTACAGTACCTAACTCCATCAAGTACCGTTCGTTTCGTTGTATCTCCTCATCCAACGGTCGCTCATCGCTTGCCTCCGCATCACCGTCCGATCTACCTACCAGCTCCACATCCCACGGCTCATCCTCGCTGTTCATCCAATTTGATGAAGCCGCCTAACACCCTAGCAACCGAACCCTACCACCTAACCAAACACCCCCCTTCTCTCCCAAACCATCGAGCCCCTCTCCTCCATCCCCTCCCTCTGCAGAGACACCATGTCCGCCACCATCTCCTCCACCTGCTATCCCATCTGCTCCACCATCACCACCATAAGTACCACAGCGTCAAACAATGATAACCCATCATTGTTACCATCTCCCTAGTCCATCTACTTTACTTATTCCACACATTTTCAACCGAAACCCTAAAGTGTGAAATAGGTAAATTAGGTCGAGCTAGAGTGAAATTGAAGGCATGGAGAGGTAGAGAAGGACAAATAGAGTAATGGGTCGAGTTCAATTTGATGTTGCTACATCAAATTAGGTAAAGAAATCAAACCCTAGTCTACTGTTTTTAATTTGGGAATTGTTTTTGGTAGAACCCTAATTGTGTTGAGGACTATAAATAGCCTTGTGGGTGTGATGTAAAAACTATGCCTGGATTAGCCAGTGTGTCCAGAACCAAGTTCTGTTAATGATCATTTTTGTGCTGTTCATGTTGTGTTCATGTTTAGTGTAATATCCTGTTGTGTTCTGTGTGTGATGTTTGTTCCTGTGATGTTTTGTATCTATCTGTCATGTTATGTTTGTGTTAATTAGCATGTTTGTATTGTTTCTACACATGATCCTGTATTTTCCCTGTTTAAACCTCAGAGAAGACAACTGAACCATGATGGTTAGCCATTAGGATAGTTTTTGTTGAACTCAAAATAGCTTAGGCTAGTTAGATTCCTAAAAGCCCAACTGACTTGTGATTAGTGGTGCTGTAAGAAGACCACTAATGCTAGGGGTCAGTGGTGGTTCTAAGGGGTTAATTAGCTACATTAGTTAGTAATCCACTGCCTAGTTAGTCTGTGATTGGTTGTGCCTTAAACAGACAGCCAATACTAGGGGTTAGCTAAGGCTGTAAGGTTAGTTAACTAGCCATATGACAAAAACCTGACCTAGGCAAACTAGCTAGGTGAAGGGAATTCTCATCCATCTCCATACACTTCATTCCCATCCACAATTTCTTTCCCATGTTCTGTTTTGGTTGAATTTTTCTTTGTTTCTTTGATTCTTTAGTTCACTGCCTTAGGCTCATCTGTTTTGTTTGCTTTCACCACTGCTCACCCACTGCCTATGACCTTTGGTCACTGTCACTGTTTTTGTTACATTGCCTTGATTCTTCCTGCTTTGCTCACTCATCATCTTCACTGCCCTGTTCACTGCCTCTTGGCTTTGCTTTTCTCTTTACTGCCTTCTCATTGTTCTCACTGCACTGTCTTTTTCATAGCTTAGAATAATTTAGCACTTCTTTAATTTGCACACTCCAAGTCTCTGTGGTTCGACCCTGCTTGCCCTGTTCTATACACTAGACCCTGTGCACTTGCAGGTATAGTTTGTGACTCTTTTAGAGAGCCACCAAGTTTTTGGCGCCGCTGCCGGGGACTCGGTTAGCGGCGCTGTTGTTTTTTTTTTTTTTTTTTGAATTTTGATTTTGTTGTGTTCTACCTTTGTTTGCTGTTCTCTGCATTTGTTTGCTGGTGCAGGTCTTGTTGCTGGCTATCCTTTGCTAGCTAGCTAACTAACTGTTGCATGTTGCTAGACCTTTCTTAACCTTGCTGCTGAGCTTGCCAAGCTGCTGGGTTGTAAGAACTTGACCCTTGTTGCTGCTGCCCTGCCTGCAAGCCCTGAACTGAACCACCTGCTGCTGCTGATGCTCTTGTGCTGCTGTGGTGCTCCTGCTGGTGCCAGGCCAAGAATCCTGTGAGCTGTTGCACCTGTTGCTGAACCAAAGCTGCTGCACCTGGTGCCAGGCCAACTGACCCTGTGCACTTGCAGCTTTGCTGAACCAAAGCCCAACTGGGCTGTAAGCTGCAGAAGGTGAAGAAAGTGAACCAAAGCCCAACTGGGCTGTAAGCTGCAGAAGGTGAACCAAAGCCCAACTGGGCCTCAGAAAAGCCAAAGCTTAGGATGATCCAAAGCCCAACTGGGCTTTTGCAACCTAACTGAGCAGCTGGGCTGTGCTTAAGCAAGTAAGCCTAAACCCATTAAGAGAACCCAACCTGTGGGCTTCCATTTTTAATTTGTGGGCTTGTAATAATTTTTGTTTTTCTTTATTTTTATTTGGGCTTGTAATAATTTTTCTTTTTTTCTTTTTTTTCTTTTATGGGTTTGTAATTATTATTGTTGTTCTTATTTTCTTTTATGGGTTGTGATAATTTATGCTAGGCTAAGTTTTTTAAAAAAAAAAAAAAAAAAAAAAAAAAAAAAAAAAAATTTACTTGCTCCCAAATTCAAAAACCAAATTTTATTCTGCTCCCACATTAAAAACCAAAATTTTTCTTTTTCCCATTAAAACCAAATGTCTCCCGCCAAAACCAAATTTTTCCCAACAAAACCAAATTTTTCCAAAAAGTCCAATCCCTTAAAAACCAAATTTTGAGCTTTGTAAACTCTTTACTTAGCCTTTGAGCCCAATCATGTCTAGATCTTTTTCTACAATTGGGGAATACAACGAATCCCTTAGAGAACTTGCGTATGGACAAACTTCACGTTATGAACCTCCCATAGACCATGATGTCAATAGTCATAGGAATTATTATGGACATTTTCAAAGTCCCGAGCCTCAATACATGAACCCTAATGACTATTCACACATGCATCAATCGCCACAACGTGAAAATGAACATTTTGCTAGTGCCTCACTCACACAATCATCTCTTGTGGATCAATTAGAAGCTCGAATCGCAGCTTTAGAAATGCAATCACATGAGGAATCTGTCACATCTAATTTTCTTAGGCAACCTGAAATCTATGCATGTCCTGCATGTGGTAGTTTAGACCACCCTGTTGAGAATTGTCATATTTTGCATAATTTTAGGCAATCTAGAGAAAATCCAAGGTATGAAATGCCCATAAATTGTGAGAATGGTAGTCATTGGGACCATAATCAATCCTTTGAGGGTTGCGATCAATCTTTTATAAACCCTAATGACCATGCACACATGTACCAATCACCACAATTTGAACATGAAGAATTTTGTACTCCCATGAATTTAGACTCCACCACAGAAGCTTTCAGACTCAGTGAGCAAAACTTCGATAGATCTACATCACGAATTCAGGCATATTTAGATCAGATTTGCTTCACCTACAAAAGGAGGAAATTCATGAGGAAATGTATGTTGTCCCTAATGAAGTGTCTAGTCCCATTCATGTAAATGATGTTGAATATGAACCTAATTTAGAGGAACATGAATCGACTAATGACACCACCACTGTTAATGAGGACCATATGCATGCTACCATGATGATGATTATGATGATTATGATGATATGTTAGAAGAACATGAAAATATTGTGGAACCTGTTGGTTCAATAACATATGGCTTCTCGCCCTCGACCTTCATGCATGTTGTTCTTTCTAATACTCATTGTAATTCATATGATTTTGATATTGACATGGGATTCGTACAATTATTCTGTGAAGATGAGCATGACATAGGAATAGTTGAATCTTCTGTAGACACTAATATGCATGAAAATATATTTGATGTGTCTGATTCTCTACCTAGGTCACATTGTGATATTTCTCCTGATTTGCCGATGCATGAGAATGAATCTGTTGATGATGTTGATAATTCTGAGTGTGAACTTGCTAATTTGATTGATGATTGTGAGCATGATGTGACATGTGTAGATGATTTCGGAGATTTTGATTTGATTAATAATGATGTGTCTATCGTCCTACATAAGTCACAATCTGATGGCCTTCCACCCAACCTAGATTTGGTTTGTACCCATATTGTCAAACCGACTTTTCTGAGAGTCCCTAATCTAGGTTTGGAACTGTGTGCTTCCCAAGTCCTCTTGGACTATTTTTCTTCTAAGTATAATACATTTGAGGAACCACAGTTGGAATTAGCATGTTTGCCCGTCCCTAGCACAGTTCACTTTGAGCTAGACCTTGTACATGATGAACCCCCGAAACTGCGCGATTTTGTTTTCAAAATTATATCTTCTGTAAAATCCAGGTTTGGGGGTAGCTCATTTTGTTTCACAGTTTCACTTGCGTTTCTTTCCTGTTATATATGTGTGAAGCTGTTGAAATGTCTACACTTTGTCTTTTGGGTTGATCCTCAACTCTTTAGATTGTTAGTGTATGGTGAATTTTTTGTATATAATCCAGTAGTTAAAATTTCTTAAAAACCCTTTTGTTCCTTTTGTATATATTTTGCTAATCCAATATGATCTCGGCTGAAATATGTTGGATTTTTTGCCTTGAATAACGGAGTTTTAATTCTGCTTTCGCCGAAATCGGGTATTCTCTCTCCTTTTACTCTACTCAGCATGTCCCTTTCCATATGTTGCATTTTAATTCTTTCCGTATTTTGAAACATTGAGGACAATGTTTAGTTTAGGTTTGGGGGTATAGAGTAGATACCACGATAATTTGCCATAATTGAAAACGAACTCCTTCGTCTTTTTGAAAAAATTGAAAAATTCCAAAAAAAATTGAAAAATCAAAATTTAAAAAAAAATAAATGAAAAATCATAAAAAATGGAGCTCATTTACCTTGAAATGTTGACTCTTGTGCAAATATGTATTTTTATTAGGAGTCTTAGTCTAGATATTTAGGCACCCTGATTCTAGCACAATTCACATAGTGATAAGAAATTTGCACGCGCACGATCTACCAATACATGTATGGCCTCGATCTTCAAGGTGTTTGATAGGAAGTTACGATTGCCAATCACTTTAGAATACTGAACGAAACTTGACTAGCTTGTTCTTTGGTTGGTTGGGATAGAAGGTGGAGGTTACATTAAGAAAGACAACCATCGAATTTAACTGGGTGCATCAAAAAGGGCTACCTCTTGCAAAGTGTCATGTAATCTTTTGTTTCCTTTTGTATTTGTATCAAAAGTGTTTCCTTTTCAGTTAAAAAAAAAAAAAAAAGAGAAAAAAATATCAGAAAAATACAAAAAAATCAAGTATTTATCAATTCCATCATCTCTTGTTCCAAAAATAAAAAGAGAATAGTCAATGTAAATAAGAGTCATGTAAAGAGTTATTTTGTTGTTTTGTGTAATAAGCAAGGAGGGTGTATGCCATTGATGTACAACGCGAGTAATTGTGAAATACCTCCAACTCATTCACAATTCTCGTAAAGTCCGGACAGCTAGCTAGATTTCGACCTCAGTTCTTAGCCTGAGAAACTATCTCTTGGTGATTAGTAGTCATAACTTCAGATCTTTCTTTACACATGTGTAGATACACTTTACACTCTTATCACATGTCTTTTTTTTGTTATCAGTGCTAGGATTGTGCCTTCGATAGCTAGATTGACATCTCCATTTTGCTGTGAGCTTAAACTGTTCTGCACATGTCACGTTTGATGGAATCTGAGCTTATATTTTGACCTAGAACTTTGTAGGTACGTTCTAAGCAAACCTTCACGAGACTTCAACTCGTCCACTAGGGACACTTAGTGGTTTAAAAGGCTTAGTGCATACGCTAAATGCATTCGAGAGACCAGCGACAGTGGTATAGTTAGGATTTCCTTAGTTTTGTTTTACTTGAGGACAAGTAAAATTCAGGTTTGGGGGTATTTGATGAGTGCTAAAAAGTGCATATTTCTATATATTTTTCTTGGCATTTAACTCATCTTTTGTGCATTAATTCTACATTTTATCCCATATTCTGTATTTTCATTGTTTTCAAGAATAAATATTTTTCTTACTTAATTTTGCATTTTTAGGTAATAAATAAAGATTGGATGAGTTGCGGAGCAAAAAGAGCAGAAAAGTAGTGAAAAGCCAGGAGAAATCACGCAAGGAAGCCGCGAAGAATGGTGCGCACAACCTCATTTTCTACACACAAAAACGCCTCCGTTCTCAGCCGTCAGATCAGCTCTCAGAAGCATCCGATGGTCGCTCCTTCATAGAGCATCAAAATCTGAAGTCTCTGCCAAGCACCACAGCGCTGAAATTCCAAGCCTTCAGATTAGATGGTAGTTGAATCCAACGGTTGCTCCCTTGCTGTTCATCGAAGTTTGATATCTCCGTCCTACACTACAGTACCTAACTCCATCAAGTACCGTTCGTTTCGTTGTATCTCCTCATCCAACGGTCGCTCATCGCTTGCCTCCGTATCACCGTCCGATCTACCTACCAGCTCCACATCCCACGGCTCATCCTCGCTGTTCATCCAATTTGATGAAGCCTCCTAACACCCTAGCAACCGAACCCTACCACCTAACCAAACACCCCCCTTCTCTCCCAAACCATCGAGCCCCTCTCCTCCATCCCCTCCCTCTGCAGAGACACCATGTCCGCCACCATCTCCTCCACCTGCTATCCCATCTTCTCCACCATCACCACCATAAGTACCACAGCGTCAAACAATGATAACCCATCATTGTTCCCATCTCCCTAGTCCATCTACTTTACTTATTCCACACATTTTCAACCGAAACCCTAAAGTGTGAAATAGGTAAATTAGGTCGAGCTAGAGTGAAATTGAAGGCATGGAGAGGTAGAGAAGGACAAATAGAGTAATGGGTCGAGTTCAATTTGATGTTGCTACATCAAATTAGGTAAAGAAATCAAACCCTAGTCTACTGTTTTTAATTTGGGAATTGTTTTTGGTAGAACCCTAATTGTGTTGAGGACTATAAATAGCCTTGTGGGTGTGATGTAAAAACTATGCTGGACTAGCCAGTGTCCAGAACTTTCAAGTTCTGTTTAATTTTAATTTCAGTTTCAATTTCTATTTCAATTTCAAATTACTCTTTCTGTTTACCATGTTTTAATTCATCACTACCATGTTTTAGTTCATCACTAGGAAGTAGATGAAGCCTCTATGCCACAGTGAAGTAAATGATTAGTTTTGTTCTTGATGAGCTTGAATTAGAACCATGGAGAATTGATTACTCAGTGATGATAGTAACCTGTGATTGGTGGTGCTGTAAGAAGACCACCAATGCTAGGGGTGAACAGGATTAACTAGGTGAGCAATTTTCTTTAGATATAGGATAGTTAGTCAATTAGTGATCAAGTCCATCTGTGATTGATGGTGCTGTAAGAAGACCATCAATGCTAGGGGTGCATGAGTGAACTAGGTGAATAGCTTATCCTAGATGAAAGCCCAGAACACAAGGCAGGCCTGAACCTTCACCTTGTTTACTAAGGCCAAGAGCAAGACTTGCACTGGACATGATATAGCTGAGGATTTAGGTGGATTCAATATCCTAGTTTTCCCCAATTCCCTGTTTAGGTAGACTTTAGCTTAGAAAACTTCAATAGCTCCCTCCAAGTCCCTGTGGACAAACCTTTTCTTCCCATCACTAACTACAATTGATCCTGTGCACTTGCAGGTCAGTTTGTAGGTTCTTTCAAAACCCCACCAACGGTGAATATTGAATGCTTTGTTACCAAGGTAGCATTGATTGCAAATCCTGATTTTGAAGACTATATAAAGGAGAACTCTAGTAACTGGGAAACCTAATCCCCACACCTAAAGAAAAGAATATGGTCTAAAACAGTCTGTGAAACAGGGTTCTAAGAATTCCATTCAAGAAGGTTATGGTGGACATATTATTGTTCACCCCAGCACAACTTAATTGTGTTGTTGGTGTATCTTGTCTCAGGTGCCTGGTTCAAAAGAGACAAGAGTTTGCACACTTCGGGCTTTAGGAAAAGAAGAAAAAAAAGTTGTTTGTTTTGTTTTTCTCTTTGGTTTCGTTTTTCTCCTGTTTGGAATTTTTTCATCTTTTCATATCTAATTGATATTGAAAGGACTTTCCCTGTTTGATCAATAAAAAAAGGTTAAAATCGACAATTATGCCTTTTTAGGGTTGTGAATTGTGCGTACGTGAGTCTTCTTTTATATAAAGGTTCTGTAACCCTATATTACTTTTTCCTTCTCTGAATACTCTTTTTATCACAAGATTGCTTGTTGAGCCTGATTTCTGAATTCCTCCCACAATGACATACTTATATGGAGACTCCAAGCATTATATCTTCTGATGGAAAAGATGTTAATATGATTGTTAAGCCATCAATCATGAGGAAAAAGATAAATCTCCTATACCTTCAACTTTGAAAAGAAAACGGAGGAATGTGAGAAAACCAAGGGATGTTCCTTCAAATCTTCAAAAGTTTTCTGGTGTTCTTGAAGAGTTGAAGGAAACAAGAAAGGAGATACAACAAATAAAGGCTATTGTTTTTAGGACTCTTGAAATTCAGAAGGCCTGGTTCGGCACCAGTCAAGAAGGTTTGTTGGAATTGACTCTTTTCTTCATGAACCTTATGTTCCAATGGCTGTTGACGACAAGGAGTTCGGGAACGATAAAGAATTTTTCAAAGGTCTTAATGTCTAGGAAACTTCTTATGAGAATTTATTCTTGTGTTTTAAGAAGGATAACTAGGATTTGGAATATCAATTATTGTGAGTACACATAGCTATTGCCAACGATTTTCATCTTGCAATGTTTTTAGATTTATTTATTTAAATTATAAAGTTTACTTGGAAGATGATTTTGCAGTATTAATTTTTATTGGTTTCATATATTGCAAAAATTGTTATGGGATATGTGTGTTTGCGTCCGTAAACTATGATTGTCCCATATATGTCAAAAGTTAAGCCTATTATGTCATTATGCAAATATGATGTAAGATAGGATGAAATTTTGATTAAAAAGATTAAGTCCATGATATCACTATGCAAATATTGATCAAAATAGAATGAATCTTTGAATATTCCGCAGTATTGATCTTTCCCTGATCCACTTCAATGTGAAAGTACTGTGCGGCTCCGTAAGTTCTCTTATGTTGAGCATTTCCGATTAAATTAATCATGGGTTCTCTTGTGGTTAATTTAATTAAGTTTTTTTGATACAAATTCATGTATCATGTAAATTTCTAATGTCCAAATAAATCCTTCTTTTCTTCCAAAAGTAAGGTCGCTCTTGTTGTTCTTTAGGGAATGACACTATATGGGGGAGAGTTCTTATTTGAACTTGTGCTTAATTGCCAAATCTTTGTGGGGAGTGCGCGGCTGTGGAATATTGTAGGAGTTTTATTGTATCTTTATAAACTCCTCGATGAATACACTAAGTTTCGACTATGTGAAATCATTGACACAAAGTTGATATGTTTTCTTTTAGTCATGAAGAATCTCTATGAGAATTAGTGTGTAGTTCATACTACAAATACATATGGTTTACGGATCATTATGTAAGGGGGAGTGGTTTTCATATGAGATGAAGTATTTACTAAGGGGGAGTGATACATATCACCATAGTATTGTTGTCAAAGTTGTGATACAATTGGACTTTAATGTTGTGTAATAATACTATGACATTGTATAACAATACGAAAATATCTTGTTTTTATAAATTGTTATAGATACGGATCTTCAACAACTATGATGTTGAGTTGAACACGTTCAGAATCATTGGAGTACTTGGAAGTGATGAAGATTTCGATTGAAGAACCAAGGAAATCAAGCATTTGTATGGGAAGCTACAAATTTTATCTATTTTGTAATCCATATGTATTTATAATTTTGTCACTAAAATTTACAAAGGGGGAGATTGTTAGAGCACTGCTCGGTCGAACTCGCAAGCGTTGCTATCTCAAGCTTGTTTTCAGATTTAGTTGCCAAAACTATAAGTCTTGGTTTCTAGTCTATTTATAGCTAAGTCTCGGATTAGGATAGTAAGTGTAGTTGAGTATTAGACTTCACAGCGTTCATCGATTGAAGATGAAGAACTACTAAGGGGAGATTGTGTAACTTCATCAACAAAAAGGTATGTGAAGACTTGAACTCATATATCACTCAAACGTCTATCTACTCTATCTTCTATTTGAGACAAAATTCGTATAGCTATATAGACTTCAATTATACACATTTGATATTTCGAGATGAGTTTAACTCGCTTACATATTTCTCATAATATGTGTTGGTAATCTTTCGCTTAAACCAAGTTCATCCTATATTCTTGACGAAAGTTGAAAGATGATCATGTGAGACAGTCATTTGATGTAGACTCTGAATGTTTCGTATTGATCATTCGATCACCTGAAAATTGCTTTGAAGCTAATAGTTTGCATGAGACAACTTTGTCGTCTTATAAGAATGTTTCAATGATTGAATTGGGAGTTTAGAACAATTAACGATGATCGGATATAGCACAGTATGCGTACTTGTATGCTAACTGTTGCAAGTTATTCCAAGTTCGGGAACCATGGTATGCATACCCGTATGCGTACTGGTTGGTTTAAAGAAAGTCCGGGAACTTAGTATGCATACCCGTATGCGTACTGGCGTAAAATTCATGTCCAAGTATTCAACTGAGTTTGGAGGTATGCATACCAGTACTCGAATACTGGCGAAGCCAAACTAAAGTCCGGCCACTTAGGTATGTGTACCCGTTTGCATACTTGAGTAGGTTATGTTCTAAAATCGGTTTGTTCATGAACTAATACATTTATATATTAAGGAATGCCATCTTTTGCAAACCGTGGCTATAATGTTTATGAATTGATTCGAGTGAATCGAAATCGATTTTGCTTCATTTGTGTCTTGTATAGTTTCATTTGAGTCATTTGAACTAGTTATGGTTAAGATGAATAAGATTGATATGAAAGTGTTCATATGGCTAAATTCGGTTAACTATTGTTGAGCCAACAAGGTGTACACTTTTAGGTACAGTTACTCATATCTAAATGAAGTCACTTTTCATTTGTGTGTAATAAGCTAAGTTCGATCCAACGGTTGAAAGATATTAGCTTGAGTCTAATCAGGTTTTCATCTAACGGTGAATATTGAATGCTTTGTTACCAAGGTAACATTGATTGCAAACCCTGATTTGAAGACTATATAAGGGAGAACTCTAGAAACCGGGAAACCTAATCCCCACACCTCGTGATACTAGTTGCGACTAGAGTCGATTCTCCTTTAACCTTAGGTTTTTTCAAAACCCTGTAGGTTAACGACTTGAAGACTTCATTGGGATTGTGAAGCCAGACCCAACTATTTTTTCTGTAGTTGCGTGTTCTGATCTTGCTTTATTCTATCGTATTGAGTATTATCTTCTCTAAGATTTGCTCGAGATTTAATCTTCGATGGGCAAGATAAAAAGTAGTCACAAACATTTTCGTCTCATCGTTTTTGATTCCACAATATCTTGTTTCGCTACCATACGATTAAGAATATTGTGAGGTGATTTATATTACTAGGTTGTTCTTCGGGAATATAAGACCGGAGTATCAATTGTTTCCTGTTCACCTTGATTTATCAAAAGACGGAACAAAACTCATAGGTATTTCTGTGGGATACCGATTTATCTATTCAATAGACTTTTCTGTGTGAGACAGATTGGTTTATCAAGTCTTCGACTTTGGGTCGTAGCAACTCTTAGTTGTGGGTGAGATCATCTAAGGGAATCAAGTGCGCAGAGTCCTGTTAGGATTCAGAGGCATAAGGAATGCGACTGTACCTTGATCACTGTGAGATTGGTTAGGGATTAACTACATTCATGTCCAAAGTTAACTTGGAGTAGGCTAGTGTCTGTGGCGGCATAATACAGTGTGGTGTTCAAATCTGGACTAGGTCCCGGGGATTTTCTGCATTTGCGGTTTCTGTTAGAGCATTGCTCGGTCGAACTCGCAAGTGTTACTATCTCAAGCTTATTTGTCAAGTTTAGTTGCCAAAACTATAAGTCTTAATTTCTAGTCTATTTATAGCTAAGTCTCAGACTAGGATAGTAAGTGTAGTTGAGCTATAGACTCCACGGCGTTCATCATGCCAAGACGAAGAACTACTCAAGGTACTTGTGGAACTTCATCGAAAAAAAGGTATGTGGAGACTTGAACTTATCTATCACTCAAAAGTCTATCTATTCTATCTTCTATCTTGAGAAAAAAGTCGTATTGTTATATAGACTTCGATTATCACATTTGTTATTTCCAGCCGAGTTTATCTCGCTTATCTATTTCTCGAAATATGTGTTGGTAAGCTTTCGCTTTGACCAAGTTTATTTTTACTCGTGACGAAAGTCATGTTGATTATTTCAATAACTTGAAAATCGCTTTGATGAAAAATAGTTTGTGAATAACAACTATATAACATCCTCTAAGAAAGTTTCAACGATTGAAATGAGAGTTTAGAAACATGTAACCATCTTTGGATATAAACATAGTGTGTTATCATATTTGTGTAAAAGTCCAAAACCGGGAACCCAAAGTATGCGTACCCGTACGCATACTGGCGGTTGTTGGAAATCCGGGTAATTATGCGTACCCGTACGCATACTGGTGGAATGTTCACGTCCGTGAATTTCTGATGGAGTTTGAAAGTAACAACAAACTCAATCCGGTTACTTAAGTACGCGTACCCGTTTGCATACTTAGGTAGGTTACTTTCTAAAATCGGTTTGTTCATGAACTAAAACATTTATATAATAAGGAATGCAATCTTTGCAAACCGTGGCTATAATGTTCATGAATCGATTCGACTGAATCAAAACTGATTTTGCTTTGATTGTGTTTTGTATACTACTATGAGATCTAAGCAATTGAACAACTCTCTAACTAGTTCATTTGAGTCATTTGAACTAGTTATGATGAAGATGAATAAGGTTGATATGAAAGTGCTCATATGGCTAACTATTGGTTAACTATTGTTGAACCGACTAAGTGTACACGTTTAGGTACGGTTACTCAAACCTAAATGAAGTAACATTTCATTTGTGCATAACAAGCTAAGTTCGATCTAACGGTTGAAAGATATTAGCTTGAATCTAATCAGGTTTTAATCTGACGGTGAATATTGAATGCTTTGTTACCAAGGTAATTTAAATTCCAAACCCTTATTTTGAGACTATATAAAGGAGAACTCTAGCAACTGGGAAACCTAATCCCCACACCTCCTGTGTGATACCAGTTGCATAAACTAGAGTCGATTCTCCTTTAACCTTAGGTTTTTCACAAAACCCTGTAGGTTAACGACTTGAAGACTTTATTGGGATTGTGAAGCCAGACCCAACTATTTTCTCTGTAGTTGTGTGATCTGATCTTACGATCTCTATCGTGATTGAGTGCAATCGTAGGATTGGCTTGAGATTTATACCTCCGATAAGCAAGATAGAAAAGTAGTCACAAACACCTTCGCCTCATCGTTTATTATCCCACAATATCTTTTCGCTAGTCGATTAAGATTATTATGAGGTGACTGATATTTCTAGGTTGTTCTTCGGAAATATAAGTCCAGTATATCAATTGGTTCCTGTTCACCTTGATTTATCAAAAGAAGGAACAAAACTCGTAGGTATTTATGTGGGAGACAGATTTATCTATTCCTATAGACTTTTCTGTGTGAGACAGATTTGTTTATCAAGTCTTCGACTTTAGGTCGTAGCAACTCTTAGTTGTGGGTGAGATCAGCTAAGGGAATCAAGTGCGTGGTATCCTGCTGGGATCAGAGATATAAAGAACACAATTGTACCTTGAATCAGTGTGAGATTGATTGGGGTTCAACTACAGTCCAGGCCGAAGTTAGTTTGTAGTAGGCTAGTGTCTGTAGCGGCTTAATACAGTGTGGTGTTCAATCTGGACTAGGTCCCAGGGTTTTTCTGCATTTGCGGTTTCCTCGTTAACAAAACTTTTGGTGTCTGTGTTATTTATTTTCCGCATTATATTTGTTTATATAATTGAAATATCAGAGGTTGTGTGAAGTTCAATCAATTAGATAATTCAACCTTTGGTTGTTGATATAAATTGATTGACACTTGTATATTGGTCTTTGGTACCATCCAAGTTATTTCTCATATTAATCTGGCTCACATATTTCTATTTGTTCGATAGCAGATTGACTTGAGAAACTGAGATACAACTCTTGGATATATCTCCATTGATTGAGTCTGACTGTCTAGTTAATTATCTTGGAATTTTATTGGAGTTTGTCCATACAGATTGCCTAAACGAAATATTGGGTGAGGTTGTTAGATCCACGCTTTTTCAAAGATTATATACCCGAAAACCACGGCAGTCAGATGCATAGCCAAGAAAAATACCTTCATCGCTTTTGGAACCAAATTTCCCTTTATGTTCTCGATCTTTTGGAATATATCACTTACTTCCAAACACTCTGAGATAATATAAGTTGGGATTCTTACAATACCACAACTAATAAGGAGATAGACACGGTTGATCAAATAGCATGCTGTAAAAATAACTTCTCCCCAAAGCTTTAACAATAAGTTTTTGTTATGGAGCATTATACTTGCCATTTCTTGAATGTTCCTATTATTTCTTTCCGCAACTCCATTGGATTTGTGGAGTAATGGTGGTGAGTATTGTTGAATAATCCCAGTTTATCATAAAAATTGAAACACCTTAGTATCTTTGAATTCAGTCCCACGGTCGCTTCTAATTTTATTTAGCTTGCGACCCTGTTCGTTCTGGATTCGATTAACAATAATCTTGAATTCACCAAAGGTTTCATTCTTATGAGCTAAGAAAGCTACCCAAGTGAACCTGGTGTAATCATCTACCATAACTAAAGCATACTTCTTCCCAGCAACAATAGGTTGTTAAACGGCACCGAAGAGATCCATATGAATTAAATCAAGTGGAGATTTATTGAGAATATCTCGAGATGATTTAAGTTGAAATTCTGTTTATTTACCCTTTTGACAGGCACCACGGACACCTTCAATCTTAACATTGATTTTGGGAACACCTCTAACAAGTTCTTTGTCAATGATCTTAGTTAGAAGACGATAATTGATGTGACCAAAAATTTCATGCCAAAGATGTGTAGATTCCACCTTAGTCAAATTGCAACAATTATTAAACTGAGTATCTAAGAGATAACAGTTATTTTTACCACGAGTTCCTTGAAAAATTACTTTTCCAGTCTTGTCTACAAAGTCACATCCATTCGCATTGAAGACAACTTTATGGACTTTGTCACAAATTTGACTAACAAAAAGAATATTAACATTCATACCTTTAACGTATACGACATCATGGATTTCAGGAACATCTAGTAGTTTGATCGTCCCCTTCTTGCTTATGTAGCAAAAACTCTCATCTCCGAATGTTACCGTCCCTCCTTCAAAATCGTTCGAATTCACAAACCAAGAAATATATCCAGACATATGACGGCTACATCCACTATCAAGGAACCATTGAAAAGGTGATGTTGATTTTAGAGAAAAATCTCCCATGCTAACACTAGTATCCCATTTGGATTTTCTTGTTAGATTTGTACACCTTTTTAGAGTAGTAAACAGTTATTTAGCTTTCTTGTGAAGATTACTAGAAACCTTTAAACTTCTCTTAAAAGGCATACATGTATGTTGAAAATGATCACGAGAACCACAAAACATACATGTACCAACATCTTTAAAATCATCTGACAAATTCTGAGTCGTATCAGGTTTCACAAATCCTAAACCTCGCTTATCTCCCGACTTCCGACAACCTTTCAGGGAAGGACTAAAGGAGCTTCTCAAATCCATTGAAGAAACTTTGACAGACTTCACATCCTTACATTTTGCAATTTCTGCAACAAGATCAATATTTATCCGAATTTGTTCATCCAACTTCTTCTGGAGATTAACTACCTCTTTAGAACATTCTCGAAGATCATAGTTTTTAATATAAATTTCGCAATGAAGACCATCAATTTTCCTTATCAATCGTTATTTTTCTCGACAAAGATTTTTGATGATTTCTCTAGATCAAGACACTCAACCTCATCAATGGTTTCTAGAACACACTTGGAGTTGAGTAGATCTAAACCTGGCGAAGCATTTATGGAGGCTTTACTGTCCATAGAGTCGGATTGCTACAAACACAGACTTATGAGGTCTTTAACGTGTTTGCCTGCTCTGATACCAATTTAAAAAGCAAGGGTACAACAACGACACCCAATATTTCGTTCGGAAATCTGTATGGACTCCAATATAATTCCGAGAGCACCAGCTTATAGAGCGAGCTCAACCAAGAAGTATATCAAAGAGTTATATCTCAATTTCTCAATACAATCTGCAATCGAATAGATAGAAATCTGTGATCTCGATTGATATGAAAAATAATATGGACGGTACCAAATACCAACGCCCAAGTGTCAATCAATTTGTATCAAAAACCAAAGTTCGGATTTACCAATTGATAGAACTACGCTTAACCTGTGATATTTCAATTATATAAACAAATATAATGTGGAAAAGAAATAACACAGACACTAGAAGTTTTTTTAACGAGGAAACCGCAAATACAGAAAACCCCGGGACCTAGTCCATATTTAAACACCGCACCGTATTAAGCCGCTACAGACACTAGCCTACTATAAGTTAACTTCGAAATATAATATAGTTGAGCCCTAACCAAGTCTCACACCGATTAAGGTGCAGTCGCGTTCCTTACTCCTATGAATCCCAGCAGGAATCTACGCACTTGATTCCCTTAGGTGATATCACCCACAACTAGAGTTGCTACGACCCAAATTCGAAGACTTATAAACAAATCTGTCTCCCACAGATAGGTCTATTATGATAGATAAATCTGTCTTCACAGAAGTACCTATGAATTTTTTTGTTCCGTCTTTTGATAAATCAAGGTGAACATGAACCAATTGATAATACGGTCTTATATTCCCGAAGAACAACCTAGAAATATCAATCACCTCACAATAACTTAACTATATGGTAGTAGGAGAAGTTATTGTGGAATCACAAAGAATGAGACGAAGATCTTTGTAATTACTTTTTATATCTTACCTATCGGAGATAAATCTCGAGTTAATCTTAGAGAAGATAGTACTCAATACGATAGAACAAGTAAGATCAGATCACGTAACTACAGAAAAAATAGTTGGGCCTGGATTCACGAATCCCAAATGAATTCTTCAAGTCGTTAACCTATAATGGTTTAGAAAAATCTAGGTTAAAGGAGAACCGACTCTAGTCGCAACTAGGGCACATGAAAGTGTCGGGATTATGTTTTCCAGTTGCTAGAGTTCTCCCTTATATATTCTTTCAAATCAGGGTTTCCCTTTCAATCAAAGCTAAGATAGCATAGTAACAAAGTATTCGATATTCACCGTTAGATGAAAACCTGATTTAAGATTCAAGCTAAGTCTGCTTAAAGCCAAAGCAATATCTTTTTGCCGTTAGATGACCTTAGCTTGTTACACACAAATGAAATATACTTCCATTTAGATATGGGCAACCGCACCTAAATGTGTATATTGATTTGGCTCAATAATAGTTAACCGAAGTTAGCCATATGAACAGTTTTGTCTTAGCCTTATTCATCCAACACTTCTAGATCAACTATGAAGATCAATCAATCATGATAGATAATCAACTAAATAAAATTATGTTTCTAATAGAGTTGTTCAAATTGTTCATCATTGAATATAAATGTATATGAACCAATTGAAACAAAAACGGTTTGATTCGTAAGTATAGAAAGTACTTATACAAGAATCAATTCATGAACATTTTAGCCACGGTTTGCAAATATTGAATTCCTTAATTCATAAATGTATTTATTCATGAGTATGAAAACATACTTAACTAATTTTATAACTTTAACCACTAAGTTTGCAAACAGGTAAGCAAACTATAGCTTCCGACTTTGGTCTTGTCCAGCAGTTTGCAAACCGGTATGCATATTGTCGTCCCGGACCTTAACTCAAATAGAACCGTCCGCATACTGGTATGCATACTTGGTTCACGAGCTTTAACAGTTAAAATCGGGTATGCAAACAAGGTTTCCGGACCTGAATCATACCACAACAGTTTGCATACTGGTATGCACACTGTGTTGTACCCAGATAAAGGTTAATTTGTTCAAAACTCTGATTTCAATCATTCAAACATCCTTAGAAGACGACAATAGCTGTCTCACACAAACTATTAGCTTATAAGTAATTTTCAAGTGATTGAATGATTAATACGAAACTTTCCGAGTCGACATTAAATGATTGTCTTAACAAATCATGTAATATGTTTCAAAGCGATTTTCACAGGATCATCTTTTGACTTATTATTTAGTTTCCAACAAATAATTTTTTTCCAACTAAACTTGTCAAAAATATGATGAACGTATCAAAAGCAAAAAGCTTCCAACACATATTTCGAGAAATAGATAACCGAGTTAAACTCAGCTCGATATATCAAATGTGTATAATATAAAAGTCTATATAGCCATACAACTTAGTCTCATTAGGAGATAGAATAGAATAGACTTCTGAGTGATAGATAAGTTTTAGTCTCCACATACCTTTTGTTGATGAAGTTCCTCCAAGCTCTCCCCATTAGATCTTCGTCTTCAATCAATGAACGCCTTGAAGTCTAAAGATCAACTACACATTCTATCCTAATCTGAGACATAGCTATAAGTAGACTAGAAATCAAGACTTATAGTTTTGATCAACTAAATTTGACAAACAAGCTTGGGATAGTAACGCTTGCGAGTTCGCCGAGCAGTGCTCTAACAAGGTCTGACCGAAAATATAGAGAAGTCGAATGAGACGAACTTCACTATACAAAGAGTTTGGCTCAAAAAAGAAACCTACTTTTGGTCCGAACTTCATTAAACTACAAAACTTCATTGAACTAGAAGTAATAAGTTTGGCCAAAACTGAAGAGAAGTCGAACGAGACGAACTTTACTATAACTTAATTTCGGCTCAAAATGGATTTCTAATTTCAGCCGAACCTAACACTGTTAATATAAAAAACACAAAAGTGGATGATAATCTAAATTATAGTCTCTAGATATCATAATAATTTAACCTCCCAAACATCAGAGTGATAGCTAACATTTAAACCGGAAATCTAAGTTATAATCTTAAAAGTTAAACTAAAATCCAAAACATCAAAGTGCAATAACAAAACATATTCATGCACCACCACCTCCACGATCACTTTCACGACCTATTTTGCTTGCTCCATGTCCTTCATTTCTTCCACTTATGCCTTCATGTTCATCATTGGTATCGGATGCATTACCACCTCCACTTGGGCATCCGGGTTCTTAACGAGTTCTCTTCATCGATTTTTTCTTTACATTGATGGATTGACCTACGCGAATGACCTCTTCCAATTCGTTGTAGAAAACTTGTTGCTCAGCCACTGATGTCGTCTGTTTGCAACTAACGTTCTTCTTCATTTTCTTCAACAACTTAGTTGTCGATGACAACTAATTATATTTCAAAACAACAATTAGTTAAGAATATACTTTCATATTTTATAATACTTTTAAAAGAGTAAATAAAGACATCACTTATCATTATCGTCATTGCCTCGGATACACTACGGATTTTGTTGGCAGATGCTTTCTTTGCCTCAACTTCCTTTGCTTGTGCCTCTGCAATTTCAGCTTCGACGAGATCTTGACTTTCTCTATTATTAATAATGAAGGGATGGGAAACTTAATTATACCAATCCGTGTACTATTCTACAACTTCACAAGGATTTTGACGCAAACTGTCTAACCGCTCCCAACTCAGCATGTTGTTATCAATTTCTTTCCAATGACGAAGCGAT
This sequence comes from Papaver somniferum, assembly GCF_003573695.1. NCBI lineage: Eukaryota > Viridiplantae > Streptophyta > Magnoliopsida > Ranunculales > Papaveraceae > Papaver > Papaver somniferum. Next base: position 171,961,569 of record NC_039363.1, on the reverse strand, counting down.
GGATCGGGATCATATTTTGGTTTCCATGAAACGGTGGTGCTCTTTGTGCCTTTACTTTCCTTCGACAACAACTTGAACTTTTGGTTATCATCATATGGTACTGTTTGGATAAATCCAAATTGGCAGAGTACTCGAAGAGGATCAAAAATTACACCCGCCTGGATACCACAACGGTCCGTAGTACACCCCCAATGGCATATCTTCGTCATGAACAAATTCATCATCTTCTTCTTCGGTGTTATATGGTTCAGATTCAACATCGTATCCATCCAAAGCGTCTAACTTTTCTCTTAAAGAGGTTATCTTTTCGGGCTTATCCCTCTTCTTATAGTCATTAAACTCATATTTGGCCGAAGTTGGAAATGAATCATCCACCACATCAATTGGTGTGCTTAATTTTAACTTCGGGAAGTGATCATATACCCACACCTACATTAAGAACATAGGAAAAAATTCAGTTGACAACATAAACCTTAGCAATATAGACAAAGGTTCGGCTCAAAAATGAATTACCAATTTCGGCCGAACCTGATATTTTCATACTAATTACTTCCAAGTTTTCAGGTTCGGCTCAAGAATAAATTGGTATTTTAGTCCGAACCTAACACTGAACGGCTAAAACTAGAGAGCAAAGTACGTGATCAAGCAACTTAAAAATGGAATCAAAGTTATTGAGAAGCACCTGAAAGAGACTGAAGTTTCCTCTAATGTTTCTAGAGTTTAGCCTAGAGGCTGTAGCAATTGAATCGAGAAGGAATGCAACACAAGCGGATCCCCAAGCGTACTCATGAAAATTTGGAAGATCTTTTAAGAATTGGAGATATTGAGCACTAACTTTGTTGCCAATATGCTCAGGAAATATAACTCGGCTGAGAGTGTGCAACAAATAAACAGCAACTGTCTGGTTTATTTTGGTCGCGTCCATCACCAACCCATCCTTAACTTTCTGCATAGTGTTCTCGAACTTTTTTTTTCAGATTCTTCAACTTGAACGACATCAACATCTTTAGTTTGTTATCCGTCCACGACGCACTTCTTCCACCTCTTTAGCGGCGCGACAAAACTCCAACTCGGTAGTATCGCGATCCCAACCAAGAACTTCTTCTGCCAATTTATAAATTTGTTCCTAATCCAATTCAGAATATTCAGCATCTACACTTTTCTTACATGCTCTAAGACCTGTAATCCTTTCAGCGTCATCAGGTGTGATTGTCATCTCGCCGAATGGAAAATGTAATGTGTAAGTTTCAGGAGCAAATCTCTCAGTAAAGGCAGACGCGGTCACTGAATCACAACACTTTTTTTCATGTTGAATTGCTTTCCATAAACCATAATTATGAACAATAACTTGAACCTCATCGACCTCATTCTTCAAATTCCAAGCTGCAGCCCTTTGGTGTTTCAAATTTCTGATTGCACGCTTATGATACGGAGTCTCATCGATTCTCTTTATCCACGACTCCTTGTAACCCATCAAAAGATTTCCTCCATCTTGAGGAAGACTAAACATTGGGGCGTTTCTCTTGGTAGGTATTACGTAATCATCATCAGGAATATGAAGCTTTGTCTTTCGTGGTTCAACAAGTTTCCTCTCTTTTACTTGTTGTTTTGGTTGTGGTTGTGGTGGTTCTTCTTTTTCATCATCTTCATTTTCTTCATCTTCTTCATCTTCAACGACTTGTTTTCCAGCCCTTCGTGGTCTTCGTTGCTCATCTTCATCTCTATTTGTGTTACCTTGTAATCATCCTCCGCTTTACCTTGTTATCTTTACTTCCCTGAACTTCTCCTTTTGGTTGTATCTCTGTCTCTCCATCCTCTGTATCGGAAGCTGTAGTGACCCTTTTATGTGCACCCATTTTTGTTGCTTGCTTGAGGTTGGGGAATTTTAGCATTAGAATGAGTAACTTCCATAGACCTTTTTTTCTTCTTATTCTTATCAGTTACAACTCTACCACCACCACTTCTGGTTTGTCCCCTAACGCAGAGAAGAAAAAAAGTACAACATACAAGGTTCAACTAATAAAATAAGGTTCACCTAAATATTATACAAAGTTCGGCTTTAAAATACATGGTTCGTCTGATAATTTAAACATACAAAGCAATGTTCGGCTCAAAACTATCAATATTAAAATTGGTCGAACATCATGAAGTTTCTAAACCTATTTAACTTATGTGTTCGGCCGAAAACCCACCAGAGTAGAATCAGACGAACCTAAGACAGAGTAATGTTCGACTCAAAATTTTCACTTTCAAAATCAGCAGAACATCAATGAAATTCGAAACCCATACAAGTCTCAGAGTTCGGCTCAAAATCTAGCAGTATTAAAATTGGTCGAACATCATGAAGTTTCTGAAGCTATTCAACTCATGTGTTCGGCCGAAACCCACCAGAGTCGAACTAGGCGAACCTAAGACAGTGCAATGTTCGGCTCAAAATATCATTTCCAAGATCAGCCGAACTGATCTTCTGTAAAATTACAGACGAAGAAAAAGCCTAGGTTCGTCCGATAATTTTGGGCCGAACCTACATCTGTAACCTTAATTCATCTTCTGAATCCTATTCAATCAATCAAACATACTCCAATCAATCAAAAATAAGATGGATTTGTTATAAATACCTTCTAATATACATCTGAGAGTAATCAGGGTTCGGATTTCTCACTTCACCGGCGCTCACATCGATTAGGGCTTCCTTTACTCACTTACTTGCTTGGTTGAATTGGACTCCAACATGCGCGTCTGGAAGTAGATCTCTAGCGCAACATTTCGTTCTATTCATGATTTATAGTTTTGATTTTAATCGACGATCAAAGATTTTTCATCGAACGATTAATCGGTGAATGAAATTCGTTTTTCACGGTTAATGGAGGGGAGGGAGGTTCGACCGCTCAAGATAGAAGAAGAAAGAATGAAAATGTATTGACTGATTTTTTTCTTTTTTCGATTAGTTTTAATTTAGGTTTTTAATTTAGTTAAAGGGTATATGGGTAATCTATTTAGTTTTAGTCTAAGTTTTTAATTAAATTGAAGGGTATTTAAGTAAATTAATCTAATTAAAGGGCAACCTAGTAATTTTGGTATTGCATAGACACCCCTTATAAAGATATCCTAGATGATATTATCATTTAGTATGCCTCAGAAAAAATCAGTATGCCTCAAAATAGATTTCTTTTTTTTACGTGGCCCCTTGGAGATTTAATGTTTAGCCCATAATGTTATTCTAGCCCAACTAAACTTTCAATCCTGCTTCCGTTGCTTCTATGTCCATGGGACAGGAAGTTTCAAGATTATACGAGGGACAACCCATACATGATCCAAAGCCTGGTTTGTCTCAACCAATGTATTCATGTGGAATATGTTCCCCACCAACCAAAGGTTCATATTTAAAGGACTCACATTTCATAAGGAGCTATTATTGTAAAAGCATTGGAAAGAAACTAAAGCTAAAAGGTTCATATTTATTGTCAATTATACAAAAATTGTACAAATCCTAGATTAAACTTGGAGGGGTGGGATGCATCAAAACCTATATTTGTCTCAAAGAGATTGTCATCCCACCCTCTAAAACACTTCTCTCCTTTATTAACTTTGTAATATAATATATTGATCATAACTTTGTAAGACCAAATGCTCAATAGAATTGAACATGAGATGTGACCAAAATGTGCTCTCCAAAGGTTTCACCATTTTGTACCCAACTCCCTTGAAAGAAAAAGCTTGTCAACGTACTGAATGACAATAGCTGATGCATCAACATAACTTTGCAAATCAATTCTTGTCGAGGCCTCTGCAAGAATAACAAAACAAAAAGATATGTTAGCATCATTAACATATCCCCTTTAAACTTACGTATAATAACTAAGAAAACTACCATGTTGATTATCTGGAGTTGAACTTACCATCTTGATTCACCTTCTTTAAGAACTGTGCTATATCCAATCATCGTTAATTCTTCTAAACTCCCATTTCAATCATTGAAACATTCTTAGAAGACGACAATAGCTGTCTCATACAAACTATTAGCTTCAAAGAAATTTTCAAGTGATCGAATGATCAATACGAAACATTTAGAGTCTACATTTTCAAAGCAATATTTGATGAGTTTAATCACAAAGTGCCTGAAATTGTTAATGCTTCTTTTGCGTTGGGTAAGACTATTCCTGAAAAGAACATTGTGATGAAAATTCTCAGATCGTTGCCATCCAAATACGATTCTAAGAAACATGTCATCGTTGAAGGAAATAACACTAACACTTTATCCAGAAATACGCTGGTTGGGAAGTTAAAGATCTTTGATCATGGGAATACATCCAAATCTGGGAAGGATATTGCTTTCAAAGCACAAAAGAATACTAAATTACTTGATAAAAGTAAAAGTGTTAGCAACTCTGAAGTTGATCCTATTGAGACTGATTCATCAGATGAAGATCTTGACAACTCAGTTTCACTGATCACTAGACAGTTTAGAGATCTTTTGTTGAAGAGAAGTAAATGGTTCATCAGAGATAGACCCAGGTCATCAGTCAAACCTCACGGCCGCGCCCCTCCTAAAAACAGAGACATTGTCAACACTGATGATGAGGATATGCCACAGTGCTTCAAGTGTAAAGGTTTTGGTCATTTTGCTAATGAGTATCAAAATCGTAGAAAATACACTGGGAACAAAGGTCTTGTTGCAACTCTTGATGAGATGTCTGATCACTATGATTCACATGAAGATGAAAAGCCAAGTGTTGCACTCCTTAGCAAAAATATTGATTTTGATAATTGTAGAAATACGTATATCAACCTTGATATTCTTCCTGGAGAAACTTCGTCAACCACTATGGAGGATAAAATAGATTTTTCCCTGACTACTGAAAATTCTATTTAATATGTTTCAGGTACCTATTTTTGTTTAGCAGCATGCTCAACTATGGTGTCTGAACCTTCCTTTACATTGACATGTTCTTATTGTACTTTTACAAGTCATGAACTCTCTATGTGTTACAAGTACAAACATAAAGTAAGATATGTCAACAAATTTCAAAGGAGAGCAAATCGATTAGCTAACAAGCTCAAACTTGTTCAGAAGTCGTCTGAGGTATGTAAACTCATCTTTTCTCCGAAGAAGTTAATTTCCAAAGAAAAGATTAGACCACTAGAGAAAAAAATACGGTATAGACAGTCTGTGAAATAGGGTTCTAAGAATTCCATTCAAGAAGGTTATGGTTGACATATTATTGTTCACCCCAGCACAACTTAATTGTGTTGTTGGTATATCTTGTCTCAGGTGCTTGGTTCAAAAGAGACAAGAGTTTGCGCACTTTAGGCTTTAGGAAAGAAAAAAAAATTGTTTGTTTTGTTTTTCTTTTTGGTTTCTTTTTTCTCCTATTTGGAATTTTTTCATCTTTTCATATCTAATTGATATTGAAAGGACTTTCCCTGTTTGATCAATAAAAAAAAAGGTTAAAATCGACAATTCGGCCTTCTTTAGGGTTGAGAATTGTGCGCACGTGAATCTTCTTTTGTATAAAGGTTCCGTAACCCTAAATTCCTTTTTCCTTCTCTGAAAACTCTTTTTATCACAAGATTGCTTGTTGAGCCTGATTTGTGAATTCCTCCCATAATCACATACTTATATGGAGACTCCAAGCATTATGTCTTCTGATGGAAAAGATGTTAATATGATTGTTAAGCCATCAATCATGAGGAAAAAGATAAATCTCCTATACCTTCAACTTTGAAAAGAAAACGAAGGAATGTGAGAATATCAAGGGTTGTTCCTTCAAATCTTCAGAAGTTTTCTGGTGTTCTTGAAGAGTTGAAGAAACAAGAAAGGAGATACAACAAATAAAGGATATTGTTTTTAGGACTCTTGAAATTCAGAAGGCCCTGGTTCAACATCAGTCAAGAAGGTTTGTTATAATTGACTCCTTTCTTCATGAACCTTATGTTCCAATGGATGTTGACGACAATGAGTTCTGGGACGATAAATAATTTTTCAAAGGTCTTAATGTCTGGGAAACTTCTTATGAAAATTTATTCTTGTGTTTTAAGAAGGATAACTAGGGTTTGGAATATCAATTATTGTGAGTACACATAGCTATTGCCAACGATTTTCATCTTGCAATGTTTTTAGATTTATTTATTTAAATTATAAAGTTTATTTGGAAGATGATTTTGCAGTATTCATATATTTCAAAAATTGTTATCGGATATGTGTGTTTGCGTCCGTGAACTATGATTTTCCCATATATGTCAAAAGTTAAGCCTATTGTGTCATTATGCAAATATTGATGGAAGATAAGATGAACTTTTGATTACAAAGATTAAGTCTATGATATCATTATGCAAATATTGATCAAAATAGAATGAATCTTTGAATATTCCACAGTATTGATCTTTCCCTGATCCACTTCTATGTGAAAATATTGTGCGGCTTCGTAAGGTCTCTTATGTTGAGCATTTCCGATTAAATTAATCATGGGTTCTCTTGTGGTTAATTTAATTAAGTTTTCTGGATACAAATTCATGTATCATGTAAATTATTAATGTCCAAATAAATCCTTCTTTTCTTGCAAAAGTAAGGTCGCTCTTGTTGTTCTTTCGGGAATAACATTATATGGGGGAGAGTTCTTATTTGAACTTGTTAACGAGAAAACCGCAAATGTAGAAAAACCTCGGGACCTAGTCCAGATTTGAACACCACACTGTATTAAGCGGCTACAGACACTAGCGTACTCCAAGTTAACTTCGGACAGAAATGTAGTTGAGCCCTAACCAATCTCACACTGATAAAGGTGCAGTCGCGTTCCTTACGCCTCCGAAGCCTAGCAGGACTCTACGCACTTGATTCCCTTAGCTGATCTCACCCACAACTAAGAGTTGCTACGACCCAAAGTCGAAGACTTGATAAACCAATCTGTCTCACACAGAAAACTCTACTGAATAGATAAATCTGTATCCCGCAGAAATACCTATGTGTTTTATTCCGTCTTTTGATAAATCAAGGTGAAAAGGAAACAATTGATACGTCGGTCTTATATTCCCGAAGAACAACTTAGTAGTATCAATCACCTCACAATAATCTTAATCGTATGGTAGCGAAACAAAATATTGTGGAATCACAAACGATGAGACGAAGATGTTTGTGACTACTTTTTATCTTGCCTATCGGAGATTAAATCTCGAGTAAATCTTAGAGAAGATAGTACTCAATACGATAGAATAAAGCAAGATCAGAACATTGCAACTACAGAGAAGATAGTTGGGTCTGGCTTCACAATCCTAATGAAGTCTTCAAGTCGTTAACATACAGGGTTTTGGAAAAAACCTAAGGTTAAAGGAGAATCGACTCTAGTCGCAAATAGTATCACACAGGAGGTGTAGGGATTAGGTTTCCCAGTTGCTAGAGTTCTCCCTTATATAGTCTTCAAATCAGGGTTTGCAATCAATGTTACCTTGGTAACAAAACATTCAATATTCACCGTTAGATGAAAACATGATTAGACTCAAGCTAATATCTTTCAACTGTTAGATCGAACTTAGCTTGTTACACACAAATGAAAAGTGACTTCATTTAGATATGAGTAACCGTACCTAACAGTGTACACCTTGTTGGCTCAACAATAGTTAACCGAAGTTAGCCATATGAACACTTTCATATCAACCTTATTCATCTTAACCATAACTAGTTCAAATGACTCAAATGAAACTAGTTCTAGAGTTGTTAAATTGTTTGTATTCTCATAGAAGTATACAAGACACAATTGAAGCAAAATCGATTTTGATTCACTTGAATCAATTCATGAACATTATAGCCACGGTTTGCAAAAGATTGCATTCCTTAATATATAAATGTATTAGTTCATGAACAAACCGATTTTAGAACATAACCTACTCAAGTATGCAAATGGGTACGCATACCTAAGTGGCCGGACTTAGTTTGGGTTCGCCAGTATGTGAACGGGTACGCATACCTCCAAGCTCAGTTGAATTTCCGGACATGAACTTTACGCCAGTACGCATACGGGTATGCATCTAAGTTCCCGGACTTTCATTAAACCAACCAGTACGCATACGGGTATGTATACTATGGTTCCCGAAATTGGAATAACTTGCAACAGTTAGCATACAAGTACGCATACTTTGCTATATCCAATCATCGTTAATTGTTCCAAACTCCCATTTCAATCATTGAAACATTCTTAGAAGACGACAATAGCTGTCTCATACAAACTATTAGCTTCAAAGCAATTTTCAAGTGATCGAATGATCAATACGAAACATTCCTAGTCTACATTAAATAACTGTCTCACACAAATCATATAAGATATTACTAGGTGATTTTCACATGATCATCTTTTGACTTTCGTCAAGAATATAATTTGAACTTGGTTAAAGCGAAAGCTTACCAACATATATTATGAGATATATGTAAGCGAGTTAAACTCAGCTCCAAATATCAAATGTGTATAATTGAAGTCTATATAGCTATATGACTTTTGTCTCAAATAGGAGATAGAGTAGATAGACTTTTGAGAGATATATGAGTTCAAGTCTTCACATACCTTTTCCGCATAATTGAAGTCTATATAGCTATGAGAATTTCTAGTGTATGTGTTATTTCTTTTCCTCATTATATTTGTTTATATAATTGAAATATCACAAGTTGTGCGAAGTTCAATCAATTAGATAATCCAACTTTTGGTCGTTGATATAAATTGACTGACACTTGGATATTGGTCTTTGGTACCATCCAAGTTATTTCTCATATTAATCTGGCTCACAGATTTCTATGTGTTCGATAGCAGATTGACTTGTGAAATTGAGATACAACTCTTGGATATATTTTTATTGATTGAATCTGACTGTCTAGTTGATTCTCTTGGAATTATATTGGAGTTTTTCCATATAGATTTCCTAAATGAAATATTGGGTGAGATTGTTAGACCCCGCTTTTTCAGATATTGTATACCCGAAACCACGATTGTCAAATGCATAGCCAAGAAAAATACGTTCATCGCTTTTGGAATCAAGTTTCCCTTTCTGTTCTCGATCTTTTAGAATATATATAGCACTTACTTCCAAACACTCCGAGATAATGTAAGTTGGGCTTCTTACCATAGCACGACTCATAAGGAGTATTAGGTCTTTCGACCGTAGATATATACGGTTGATCAAATAGCATGCTGTAAAAATAGCTTCTTCCCAAAACTTTAACGGTAAGTTTTTGTTATGGAGCATTACACTTGCCATTTCCTGAATGTTCCTATTCTTTCTTTCTGCAACTCCATTGGCTTTGTGGAGTAATGGGTGGTGAGTATTGTTGAATAATCCCCAGTTTATCATAAAATTCAAACACCTTAGTATCTTTGAATTCAGTTCCACGGTCGCTTCTAATTTTCTTTAGCTTGCGACCCTGTTCTTCCTGGATTCTATTAACAATAATCTTGAATTCACCAAGGGTTTCATTCTTATGAGCTAAGAAAGCTACCCAAGTGAACCTGGTGTAATCATCTACCATAACTGAAGCATACTTCTTCCAGCAACAGTAGGTTGTTAAACGGGACCGAAGAGATCCATATGAATTAAATCAAGTGGAGCTTTAGTGAGAATATCTCGAGATGATTTATGTTGAAATTCTGTTTGTTTACCCTTTTGACAGGCACCACGGACACCTTCAATCTTAACATTGATTTTGGGAACACCTCTAACAAGTTCTTTGTCAATGATCTTAGTTAGAAGACGATAATTGATGTGACCAAAAATCTCATGCCAAAGATGTGTAGATTCCACCTTAATCAAATTGCAACAATTATTAAACTGATTATCTAAGAGATAACAGTTATTTTTACCACGAGTAAAAGCATTGGAAAACAACTAAAGCTAAAAGGTTCATACGGACTCACATTTCATGTTAAGGGGATATAATTCCAAGCATCCCAAGTTAAGGAGATATTATTTTAAAAGCATTGGAAAGCAACTAAAGCTAAAAGGTTCATTTTTATTGGCAATTACACAAAAATTGTACAAATTCTAGATTAAATTTGGAGGGGTGGGACGCATCAAAACCTATATTTGTCTCAAACTGATTGTCATCCCACCATCCAAAACACTTCTCTCCTTTATTAGAACTTTGTATGATATTTATCATAACTTTGTAGGACCAAATTCTCAACAGAATTGAACATGAGATGTGACCAAAATGTGCTCTCCAAAGATTTCACCATTCCGTACCCAACTCTCTTGAAAGAAAAAGCTTGTCAACGTACTGAATGACAATAGCTGATGCATCAACATAACTTTGCAAATCAAATCTTGTCGAGGCCTCTACAAGAATAACAAAACAAAAAGATATGTTTGCATCATTAACATATCATCCCCTTTAAACTTACATGTTGATCATTTGGAGTTGAACTTACCATCTTGATTCACCTTCTTTAAGAATTGTGCCTTTGTAGGAAGGGTAAACATCCCGGTGTGCACGGCTTTCCGTAAAGCCCATCCGTGATAAGGAGCAAGAGTCTCATCATAAGCCTTAATTCCTAGATCTTTCAAGGACATGTCCCTGCAATAACAACAGAGAGTCGACGAGCATATTCTTAGTAAAAATTTATATTTGGAGTCTGATATTGTGTCGCTATTTCTTTAAATGAGTGCGTATAGCTCGTAGGACATACCCATATTCCGTAGTTAAAATCATCTTGAAGAAAGATCGGATTGTATCGATTGCACGTTTGATTCTCAGAAGGTTTCTTGAATGACTACCAGCTAATCTGACAGTGTTTTGCTCAACGTCTCGATCCAGCATTGCTTCTAATGTCATAAAAGACTTTGAAGCTTCAGCTAGATCAGCAACCTGCATGTAATCCAAACAGAAAACATGGCGTTAAGATATGAACCAAAAAAAAAGTAGTGCAAAAAATTTGGATAGCAGGGAACAAGAATATTAGATGGAGACCTTAGGAACATAATCCATTTCCGCAAACTTGAATGTGAAACCCAAGTAACCTAAGAAATGAGCAACAAGAGCGCTGGCACGAGCAAAATCTTCGGTTTCAACATCTTGGTTCTGGCTTATAGTATCTGCCAGAGCGTTCAGCAAGGTGATCTATGGGGCCTTTGCTTTTCGCGCTGACCTTACACCCAGTTTTGCTGAAGATCTCCTGTATTTGTGATTTGGATTTGCAAGCCTGGTATCTGGACGATGAGACCTTGATTGGAGATACTCTTATGGTTTTCAAAGCCTTACATATTATTAGAGAGGGAGGATGATTGGTTGTCCTTGATCTTAATATTCGTAAAACCGAGGTGTTCTAGCCTACTATTGATATAAGGAGCACTATGGCGTCGGTTTTTCCTTCTGATATCGATAGACCTCCCTTGGGATTTAAGCTCTTAGGTGGCCCTGTAAGTCTCGATCCCCTTTTCTACAACCAGTTAGTTAATGCTCGTGTTAACAAAACTTTACAGCTGATGGATGCTATTCAAAGTTTGAAAGATCCTCAGATTGAGATGCAGCTGCTTCGGAGTTGTTTAGGTGTCTATAAACTTTATTTCACATTGAAAACAACTGACCCGGCTTTTGTTAATGAGGCTCAAACAATTTTTGATCATCACTTGTTTAACTTTATTCAACAATTGGTTAATTGTGATGGTCTTGGTTTTGGGAATTTACAGATGCGTGTGGCTTCAGTACCTATTAAGAGTGGTGGTTTGGATTTATACACGATGGAAGATACTATGCAGCATTGTTACCTCGCTTCTTGCTTGCAAACTCAATAACTACAAAGTGATATTTTGTGCACATGGGCATCACATGTATGAGCTCACTTTGTATGATTGCTTTAGACGCGTTCACCCATGCTTGCGGTTTGGTTCTTTTTCCCTCTGTGTCAAAACAGCTAACCCTCGCATCTAATGAGTAAATTGACAGCTATGTATTTTGACCATGTGATGAAGGAAATGCCTACCAACTATTGTATGACACAACGAGATCTTGCCCTGTGGCAGAACAATAAGATAAAGCATACTCAAGACTGCCTGATGGCCACATATAGAGGGTATGGGACAAAAAATTGGGCCTCTTCAATTTAGTGCAGTTCTCGGTTATAGGCTGGTTCTTCCTTTATTTGCCAAAGATAATCTTTGTTCTTGTTGTGGGAATAATATGGATGTTTTTGGTGATCATGCTATACACCGTGCACATGAAGTTGGATTGAAATTTCGTCATGATCTTGTGTGTGATACATTGTCAGATATTTTCTTTTGAATTGGAGTACAAGCTAAAAAAGAGGCTTCTCTTGGGTTCCTTGCTAATAATGGTGGTGAAGCTAGACCAACAGATATTTTGGTTCTTAACTGGGACAATGGCCGAGACACTTGTTTTGTTGTTACCGATGTTTCTCCTTTCACTGGTAATGGTGTGCAGACCTTTTGCCTGGTGTGGCTATCTCTCGTGTTGTTCACCGTAAACGCAACAAATATCTCGACATCTGCTCTAGATATGGTTATTGCTTTGGTACCTCGGCTTTCACGACCTTGGGTGAGCTTGGTGAAGAGTTTGTGGTTTTCTTAGAGAGACTGAAAAATTTCCTTATTAGACATGATTCGACTTCCAAGGTAAACAATTTTTTGTTTCATAGGGTAGGCATAATTATTCAGAAGGGAGTTGGAGCCCAGTTTTTTGCTCGGCTTCTGATTATTGCCTTGTCTTCTGATATTAGTTAATAATTTTAAATTGAAATTATGCCATTCATATTTCAATTCCTACACACAAAGAAATGCCATTAATAATAATTTTACTAATTCATTGGATTTCTTAACAGTTTGTTGTATTTTTGGAAGCAATTACTAATCACTGATTGTGACATGATTAATTTAAATCAACACACGCCTACATCCCACACATGAACTAAAGCTTGGTTTGTCTCAACCCATATATTCCCCACCAACCAGTGGTGATTCACATTTCATAAGGGGCTATTATTATAAAAGCATTTGAAAGCAACTAAAGGTTCATATTTATTGTCAAATATACAAGAATCGTATAAATCCTAGACTAAACTTGGAGGAGGGGAATGCATCAAAACCTAAACGTGTATTTGTCTTAAAGAGATTGCCATCCCACCCTCTACATCACTTCTCTCCTTTGTTATAACTTTGTATATTTATCATAACTTTGTAAGACGTATATGCTCAATATAATTGACCATGCTCCAAAGGTTTCACCATTCTGTACCCAACTCCCTTGAAAGGAAAAGCTTGTCAACGTACTGAATGACAGTAGCTGATGCATCAACATAACTTTGCAAATCAGTTCTTGCCGAGGCCTCTGCAAGAATAACAAAACAAAAAGATGTAATCGCATCATGGACTGTTTTCTTTAGACACACACACAGTATGATCTGGCTTACGTATGAATTATATAAGAAAACAACCATCTTGATTATCTGGAGTCGAACTTACCGTCTTGATTCACCTTCTTTAAGAACTGTGCCTTTGTAGGAAGGGTAAACATCCCGGTATGTACGGCTTTCCGCAAGGCCCATCCGTGATAAGGAGCAAGAGTTTCATCATAAGCCTTAATTCCTAGATCTTTCAAGGACATGTCCCTGCAATAACAACAGAGAGTCGACGAGAATATTCTTAGTAAAAATTTATGTCTGATATTGTGTCTGTCATTTCTTTTAAGGGAGTGCGTATAGCTCATTAGACATACCCATATTCCGTAGTTAAAATCAGCTTGAAGAAAGATCGGATTGTATCGATTGCACGTTTGATTCGTAGAAGGTTTCTTGAATGACTACCAGCTAATCTAACAGTGTTTTGTTCAACGTCTCGATCCAGCATTGCTTCTAACGTCATAAAAGACTTTGAAGCTTCAGCTAGATCACCAACCTGGACGCGTAATCCAAATAGAAAAAACATATTAAGTTATGAACCAAAAAAAAGTAGTACAAAAGTTTATGACAGCAGAGAACGAGAATATGAAATGGAGACCTTAGGAACATAATCCATTTCCGCAAACTTGAAAGCGAAACCCAAGTAACCCAAGAAAGGAGCAACAAGAGCACTGGCACGGGCGAAATCTTCGGTTTCAACATCTTGGTTCTTGCTTATAGTATCTGCTAGTTCTATGAATGCCGCGGAAACATTGCGCAAACGTCTTGCTACTTTAGCCATGGCACTGCAAAGAATAGAGATAATATTGAGTGCAAGCAGCAAGTATTGAGCTAGATTGAGACTTGAGAGAGTAGTAGTGTTTCTTCATTTGAGACCTCTATGTGCCTTGTTTTTATAGTCGAATTCGACGCGTAGAATTGTCGGGTGTGACATAGGAGTAAGTGACTGGGAGTGGAAGTGAGTAATAAGATAGAATTATTTTGTCAAGAAAAACTTGAAAATGAAATTCAACGCGGACCAACTTATTCTTGACCAGAAACGACTAGTAAACAACTTGTACAAAACAGTGTCAAGAGATTCTCATTTTGCTTTCAGATGGTACTAACTTATTATTCATTGTACCAAACAACTATTGTGAAACCAACAACCGTGACATAAAGCAATGACTGGTTTAGTCCTGAATCCTATCCAATAACGGTACTAGTACTAGGTCATGGACTCATGTGGCCAATTTTTCAACACTGCTAACAGATACTCCCTCGGTCTCTGATTAGATGACTTTCTTATTGTAAAATTTTGTCCCTCTAAATGCTGACCTATATCATTGGACAAGGATATGTTTTTAAAACTACCCCTTCGACCGATATATATTTGTTATGCAGTTGTTTTAAAATGCTTTTCAACGGTGTAATCCCGCGGTCTCTCATTAAAACAGCCCACAGTTTTTCCCCGATGGGGCCATCAAGTTTTTCTTTCATGCAGGATAATCCCGCAGTTACGTGTAGCTTAGTTTATTAGGGAGGGTACTGAATTTCATACGCTATGAGATGAGGTATTTTTCCAGTTTGGTTTAATACGAATTCTTGTACCTTCCCGGTAAAGGGATACCCCCTAGTTTGTCTTATATTCTTACGGATTTTAAGTTGAATTAGGTGCACATTTTGCAAGCACACAAGTGAAACTCCTTGGCAAAGTTTTGCTTTAATATTTCTTTCTTTAAGAAAGATTCAATTCATGGTATTCTTAGACACTTAACCAAGAGCCTGGAGGGTAGATATCCTTTTCCAGCTTTGCGACTAAATGAGTTCTAGTGCTTGCTGCTTTGCGACTAATATGAGTTGTATTAGTGCTTCCTACATGGAAAAGTAATTTCTTACTAGGGGAAACAAGAAGATTTAAAGAGATTTGGGTCAACATCGTACCACAAGGTTTCTTTCAAGAGATTTGGGTCAAGTACTGCTTCTAACTGTGCTGTCCACTTCCATTTCAACCACCACCCTTGAAAATTTTGGATACCCCATAATTCTAAAGCTAAAAATAACCCAAGAGTTAGTCATTGATGGAACTTCACATGAGTCTAAACAAATAAAGGAGACAAACGCCAAAATAGACAGTGCATTACAGACGAAACAGTAAGAAGTAGACACTTACAATACCACATCCAGTAACTTATACTATTAACTTAATGTTTGGGTTAGGATAACTGGGGATTTAAGGTACAATCAGAAATACCTGTAATCCCCCTTTGACACTATTTGTGGAAAAGTTACAAATGCGATAATAGTTTCTAGACAGTGGTAATTTCTTGTAAAAAGTAAATAAATAATGTACACGGCTGAATACATGATGAACACGAGGAGTAGTCGGATGTCCTCTTCTGAGTTTTCACCAGTCTATGCCCAGTTCTCTTGAAAGGAATAGCTTGTCAACATACTGAATGACAGGAGCCGATGCTGCAACGTAATTTTGCATTTCAATCCTTGCCGAGACTTCTGCAATAAGCATTTCAGAAAATTAACAATGCATCAGCTTATCTTTGGAGTTAAAATTGAAAGCCCGTGTAGTTATGAAAGTCAAGCTACTTTGAAAAAACTACAGCAATATTTATCCGAAGAATATCTTTAATAAAAAGTGATTAACCCACCCAAAGAAATTTCGAGGTTTCTCCTGAAGGTATATGATCTGTCCGTTGGCTGTGAAAGCCGGCTCCCATTAGAACATGGCTTTGACATCCAACTTAAAGCCACTTCCCAAAAGGCCAAGGGAGAAATCTCGGGACTTTTCTCATGGGGTGTAGAAGGATTCTATTAGAATCGTATCTAGTGTATAAGTGATGGGGCATGATATAATTGTCACATGAACAACAGTAACACCTGCCCACACACCCTGAGGCCTCTTTATCAGGGTCCCCACTTTAGCACTCACAGGACAGCATAGTTGACAGTCCAATAAGCGTGGGTTGATTTTTGATATTATTAGATGGTCTTAAGATCACACAAGGGAGATAAAAAAATATAAATTAGGAAAGGAAAAAAATTTCTGGAGAAAATCCTAAAAACTGCTCAAATCAGGACAAACAAGAAAAAACAAGACTCTAGGGCCACTAAGATGCTATCCCATTTATACTAGTAACATGAACTAGGGAAAAGACAGTTCCGTACTCAAGTTGCACTTCAGGAAAATATTAAATATATTAAAACACGGTAATATCGTTCTCAGTATGATTTTTGATTTTTCAGAGAAAATCCTGAAAACTGACCAAATCCAGATGAAGAGGAAGAAGAAAAAGAAGGTTACAGCGCTTCCAGTAAAATGCCATTTTAAAGTTTTTTTACTAAAAAGCTCTCAAATTCAAACCCGGTTTTCGAACTGAATCCTAACATAACAATACATGGAAAATGGATGTTTGATCTCAAAAACTAATAACGACCTTATTTTCATGTTTTGCAGGAACTTATCCCCTGCAGTTAGCCTCGAAAGATTCTTCACCCAGGTAGTTGTCAACTCTTTAACATATATAGTAAGTAAGCAGGGAATAGAAACCGTGGTTGCAGGTTGCAGTGTAACACATCAATCTATATAATGGCTAACAATGGTTGAAATTGACCTATTTGTTCCTCTCAGGGGGTAAATCAAAGAGGAAATTACCGGTATCGTGGTTGCAGTGCAATGGAGTGCAGTTTGTTAACTACTTGTGCCCTCAGCCCTCAAACTAACATATATAGTCACAAGTAGTTGATCACATGATATCTTTCCTATGAAATTGAATTCCCAAAAATAAAACAAACAAACTTACCATCTTCATTTAGCTTTTTCAGTAGCTGTGCTTTTGAAGGAAGGGCATACATCCCCGCAGCAACTGCTTTTCTGATAGCCCATCCATGGTGAGGAGCAAATACCTGGGCATATGCCTTAGATGCTGGATCCTTCAAGGAATTACCCCTGCAACGTAGAGTCATAATAATTAGTGCAAGTTTTAGGCAATTTCCATCAAAAAACATCACTTTACCTATGAACATCAATCTTCTGGCGTCTAACGAATATTAACATGACACTATATCTATAGCAGTTATACCCAGCATTCAGAAACTACAATCTGTAGAAGTCAGTTAGATGGACCAATGCGAATATTGGAAGCCTTTTCTTGTTTGGCAGGGACAGATAACAGAATTACAGAATAGACTAACTAGACTAACTAGAATCAAGGCTTAAGAAGTGTTGAGGAAATTGAATAACATAAAGCGTAATGGCTATTCAGTAGATTCAAGAGTTTTTGGTGAGAGGACCACAGTTTCATTTGTACAGCCACTGAACCTCAACAGCGACTGAGATTCTTCAAGATACTATGTCCTTCTATCCAATTGATAGTCCAAAATGATTCTGATATACATACAGTACCATCAAATAATTCACTTTTAAACACAAGCATATGAGGAAGTAATAGACCCTTCCAGCAAATTCTTTAAAATGTTTAAATTAGAGAGACCTCAAAAACATAAAGTTGAAACAACATCTAAGCTCCATTTTCATTAATCGAATAGAAAGTGATAAGCTTGAGAAATTTCCCTTTCGAACCCAATTAATTTTTTACTTGACACGTAACCATAAGATATTCAACTTGCATATGATGTCCCTAGACCTTATGTTTAAACTTCAAACCTGAATTGAAGGTCTTGATCCACTTAAAGTTAACTGCATATATTAGTAAGCACCAATACATAAACCAGGATTATAGAGCAACCAATAAGAATGCACACTCGACACACTAAGCACAATGACTAGAATCAATTCATGAGCGATGTTATCTGATATTTGCAGTTTTGGGATAAAGGCGGACTGGAAAGGCAAGATGATATTATCCAGAAGAGGTTTCATTCTGTTTGCTAAGAGTTAGAAATAACCTTGCAAGCGGTGTTAAAACGTCCAAAATCACTCGGGAGTTTCAGGATGTTTGGGTTGTATGGATTAGGGAGATAAAGGCTGTATTCATTTCTTTCAAAAGCAATCCAGTACCAGAGATTTTTCGAAGCATATCAATGATATTCTTAGAACAATGTTCTAGTTTACTTCAAAAAAGTGGCCTGAAACCCGTCAGGTCCTGGGCCTTGTTGGCATGCCAAAAAAGAGTAGCCTTCATTTCACACTCAACCAGAGTTCATTTTCAGACTCAGTCACCGCATTGGACTGTTTTTAACAAAATCGGGTTGGAAGACAGGTCTGAGGTGGTTGACATTTTTGTTCACATAGGTATTAACAGGTTCTAATTTTAACGCAATGTTCCATTGTCTAAGCAATGTCAGTAAACTAATTTAATGAACTCACAGTATTTTAAAATTCAGATAGATAAAAGAGAAGAACTTACTCAGTAACTAAAATCTGCTCAAATAAAACCCTAACCATATCGATCCCACGCTTGACTCTTAACAGATTTCTGGAATGACTACCAGCTACCTTTAGAGTTTTATGTTCAATGTCTAATTCCAACATTGACTCCAATGTTTGTATTGATTTTGATGCTTCCGATAAATCAACAACCTGCAGCAATTTTCATAGAAAAATAGATTAATTTTCCTGAGCAGCCAATATAATAACTGGACTAACCAAAATTGACACTACTAGTAATAAATGGAGACATACTTTGGCAACATAATCCATTTCAGCAAACTTGAAAGCGATTCCTAAGCAACCAAAGAGAGGGGAAACAAGTGAACAAGCATGAGAAAATGGTGCAACTTCAACATCTAGGGTTTTTGAATCAACAGTATCTGCTAGATCTTTAAAAGCTACTGATATTTTTCTCAAGGTTTTTGCATCTTCTGCCATTAGAGCGAGACCCAAATTTCTTGCTTCTGTTTGCCCCTCTCTCTAAAAATCTTTCGTTTCCTCTGTAAAATATCCCTGGCTTGGCAATAACGCGGAGAAGAAGAATAAATGACAGGGCTGTTGGCAATAAAAGGTATAAACTTTATTCGGGTTTGACGAACCAGTAAGATACAGGAACCAATAATGAAGGTTTAAACTTTATCCGGTTCTGTGGCTATACCTTCTTTTTTCTGGGGAATGAATGTCAAGGGCAAAAAACCATCTCCAACTGCTTCAATTTCTGCGAAGAAAGCCTTCAATTACAATACCCATTCGCTCAAAGATATTGGTGAGATCGCTGAGCGAGATTGTTCCGGCTTCATACTTTCATGAAAGAGCAGCATTTGATGAGTATTCTCTTTGCAATGCTCTTAAAAATGCAACCTTTGAATCTTGCAACACTGGGAAACAGATTCATGCTGTTATTATTAAGAATGGGTTTCATAAATTCACCATCTTGATGACAGCATTGATGAATTTTAATCTGAAATGTGGGAACTTAAGAGATGCTAGAGATGTGTTTGATGAAATGTCTGAAAGAGATGTTGTTACTTGGACTTCAATGATTGTGGGTTATGTGCAAAACAAACGTTTTAATGAATCATTGAAATTGTTTCAGAAAATGATTGAGTTTGATGTAATTCCTAATGGGTATTCGTTTTCTGGTGCTCTAAGTGCTTGTTCTGGTCTGGCAGATGTTAAGTTGGGTAAGCAAGTTCATGCCCATGTTTTAGTATCAGGTGTTTTGGATGGTAATGTTGTTTTGCAAAATAGTTTGCTTAATATGTATTCAAGATGCAAATGTCTTGCAAGTAGTCGCAACTTGTTTGATTCGATGATGGTGAAAGAGATGATTGCTTGGAATGAAATGATGTCTAGTTATTTGCAGTGTGAACTAGGAGAAGAAGCTTTGAAATTGTTTGCTTCTATGGTTTCTCAGGGTCTAAAACCTGATAAATTCTCATATTCGATATCTGTTGATGCTTGTGCTTCTCTAGTTTCAATTCCACAAGGAAATCAAGTGCATGGTTGCATTCTTAAAACTGGGTTTCAACCAGATTTGATCATTAGGAGTTCTCTCGTGAACATGTATGCAAAATGTGGTTGTGTTGATTCAGCAAAACTTGTATTTGATGCAATGCCAACAAAAGATACACTTCTCTGGACTACCATGATTTCTGCATATGGAAGAAATGGGCAAGTCGAAGAAGTTTTAACGATGTTTGAAAAGATGCTTGAATTGAAAATAAATCCGGATGGAATCACTTACTTAGCAGTTTTATCATCTTGTAGCCATGGAGGTATGGTTGAAAAAGGTTGGAAATTTTTTAGGTTAATGACAGAAGATAACTTGGTATCAGCTGGACCAGAGCATTATTCTTGCATGGTTGATCTTTTATGCCGGAGTGGGCACTTACTGGAAGCCTTGGAATTCATAAAGGAGATGCCTTTGAGACCAAGTATTAGTGTTTGGTGCACCTTTCTTAATTCTTGTAAATTGTACGGAGATATTGAGCTTGCACAGTTTGCATCAGATAAGATTCTTGAATTGAATCCGCAGAATTCAAGCAGTTTCGTGGTACTGTCGAATATGCATGCTGCAGAATTTGGTTGGGATGAAACCGAGAAGATTAGAAAGACAATGAAGAATGACCATGTGAAAAAAGAGCCTGGTTGCAGCTGGGTAGAGCTGAAAAATGGTGTTCATGTCTTTCTGACTTCAGATAAATCCCATCCAGAGGTGTGTGAGATCTTATTAGGTGTAAAATCATTGATGAGTAAATGCTGGATAGACGAAGAATATGACTTAGAGAATTGTTAAAAGATCTTCAACAAGCAGTTGAATGAACTCCAACACTTCAACAAATTTTGATTTCTCATTTTCCATTGTCTTCATTTATGTTATCTGCTTGAATATGAAGAAATCACTTGTTGCACAGCGTTTAACGATTCGGTGTTTTTCCCGTAAACTTCCATATTGTTTTACAAATTAGCTTCAAATGATCAATTACATGATAATTCATACGGAATCCTACAGTTCTGGATCTCCGATTCTGCAATGTCAGTTTTCTTGCAAAAAACTAGCCTTTGCTGCTCAACTAAGCGGCTTTTTGTCATTAATCTTGATTCCTTTTTCTTTGCTTTTTTTCCCTTCAGCCAACTGAACTTCATCGAAAACTATGACTCGCTGAACAATACTCTGGACAGCCACACTGGTGGTTTGGTCTAGAACATAAAAAAACGATCGTTGATTGCCTAAACTGTAAGGGAGTGAGCTCCCATATTACAAACTATGGGGATGAAATAGCCCTTGTAGTTTTAGTAACTAGAAAAGATATCCTTCCATTTTGCACCTGCAGTACAGGAATCATCAAAATCCTTCCTTCAGATCTTCAAAACTAAGATTTGAGCTACCTAGATTCCATGTGTAAGCTTTATCTCAACAGCTTTACTGAGAGCTACCCGGATTCCATGCGAACAGAATACTGAACACCCTGTTTGTACTATATAGTTTGTATATGGGCCCAAGTGCCCCAGCCCAATAATTCTGACCAGTATTGGGCCCTTGGGTAAAAAAAAGGAAAACTTAGGCGCAGGTCCAAAAAAAATAATTTTTTCATTGTCAGGCCCATAATTAATTTTAGGTATCGTGATACCCATAATTATTTCCATGACACCCATAATTATATGAAATTATTAAAAATGTCTGCATGACGGATTATGCATCTGCATGACGCGTTATGCATCAGGGGTATAATTAGCAATGCAACTTGGATATAACATATCTAAAAATCCGCGCCTTGGAATTTTACAAATTTTATATCATTGGAAATCTTTTAAAGAGAGCTACGCAACGAGTACAAACAACAATATCAAATTTTCGTTTTTCACGAAAAAATCGGAGGTGATCATCATTTTAGGCAAAATTTTGGAAAACTTGATAGATAACCATGATGCAGCCACCAAAAAAGATGAATAACACATCTTGCATACGCATAACGAATTATGCAATCATTTTCTCAACTGCATAACACATTATGCATCTATAACAAGTTATGTAGTCATTGTTTTGGTTGATTTTAGTGCGTATACAAAAAAACTAATGCACAATGAACTATGCATCTATATTTACAGATGCATATAAGGTTATGCATCTATTTTCTCGATGCATAAAAGATTGTGCAACAATTTTCTCGAAGCATAATGCATTATGCAGCAATATTTTGGATGCAAATCAGGTTATGCATCCATTTTCTCGACTGCATAACAAGTTATGCATCTATGACAAGTTATGTAACCACTGTTTTGGTTGATTTTAGCGGATATATAAAAAATTGATGCATAATGCATTATGCAACCATATTTTTCGATGCATAATGAATTATGCAACCATATTTTTCGATGCATAATGAATTATGCAGCCATATTTTTGGATGCACATCAGGTTATGCGGATATTATTGTAGGTGCATGACAAGTTATGCAGTTTTTGTTTTTGTTGGTTTCAACAGTAACAAAAAAGTTGATTCATAACGTGTTATGCAACCATTTTCTGGACTGCATAACAAGTTATGCAACAACTTTTCTAGATGCATAACAGGTTATACATCCATTTTATAGCTGCATGACAGGTTATGCATCCAGTACTCCACCTGTAAACGCCCATTATGCACATACCAATTGCAAACCACCATGAACTACAAACACAAATACCGATATCAACATCAACTAGCTAAAGTACCCTAATTAGATTCATAAGCTCATTGCCCCGTCAACTGCAATCAATATTAACAGAATACCATTACAAGAAAAGTAAGAGGAGAAATCGTCAAATGACATTTATATGAACCACATCGCACCCTCGTTCCATGTTATCTCCGGCTTCCCAACATACACCAGAACCATGGCAATTAATCATTGCAGGCACCACTCTTGTACATCCCTTTTAGCTTCATATTTCGACCCATAATATCCATAAAAGTGGACACACGAACCCTATCCTTAACAACCCCTAAAAATCACCTCAAACCCATCAATACAGTGCAATTCAGTCCCTCTCGTCAACAGCAGCATCATTATCTTCTTTGGTCCAATTAGTCTTCTAACTCCACCAATTCTGCTATCACTGAATCCATATTAAACCATGTAGAACAATCCACCACATAAACAGCAGCAGTACCATTTGTAGACTGTTGTTTGAGCTCTAGAATTCTACCAAAACTCCCACAACATCATGCCCAACACTATTCCTTAATAAGATTACCACTATTCCAATCATTAGTGGAACATAAACCCATCTATTCGTGTTAGCAAGGGGATTATTTGTCTTATTATTCTACTTGGGAGGTGTCACATCGATAACTTGCAAATCTCGAACCTTGTAGTTAGTTGTAGTCTCTCTGAAAACAACATGACCCATGTTCAATCAATGGTATTAAAAATTAAGAAAATCAAACATTAACATTCAAATCCAGAAGATTGAGAACTCTCACACCTCCTTTGTGAATGCAAACTTTAATCTCGAAAAACAAAATCGAAGAGAACTTTTGTTAACAGATTGTCACATATGATTCAGAAAACCTTAGTCGTCTCTCTTTTCCTATCTTTAGTGTAATTTCATACTGGCTCGATGAATTAAGTTGCGATTTTGTTCAGCTTAAGCATGTAATCTCATGTCAATGATACTAATTAACATACTTCATTGCTATTGCTAAAAAATGGATACAAAAACTTAAGTTGTTGGACAAGTATGTCTGCAACAACAACTAACAGATGTCCAAATACTGTATACTATGGCGATGAAATTGAGGTACATAAACTACGAAACCTAAATATACATATGATGAGTGCCAAATATTGTATATATTTATCCCTTTTTGTTGGCATTTAACTCATCTTTTGTGCAGTAATTCTACATTTTATCCCATATTCTGTATTTTCATTGTTTTCAAGAATAAATATTTTTCTTACTTAATTTTGCATTTTTAGGTAATAAATAAAGTCTGGATAACTTGCGGAGCGGAAAAAGAGTTGAAGAGTAGTGAAAAGCCGGAAGAAATTACGCAAGGAAGCCGCAAAGAATGGAGCGCACGTCCAAAAAGCTAGGAATGGGCTCAAGAAGGAAGAATTGTTCTTAAAGAAGATATGGGCTTGGCATACCCAAGACCCAAAACCCTTACCCAAACCCATTTTCTATATCCATACCCGCCTCCATTCTCAGCCGTTAGATCGGATCCATCTCATCATCCGATGGTCGCTCCTTCATAGCGCATCAAAATCTGAAGCTCCTGTAAAACACCATAGTGCCTAAATTCCAAGCCTTCAGATTAGATCACATTTAGATCCTACGGTCGCTTCTTTGCCTGCGCATCAAACCTCGATACTTCCGCTTAACACTACAACACCTAACTCCATCTGGTGTCGTCAATTTTGTTGTATCTCACAATCCAACGGTCTCCACGTACCTCTCCATCGTAGCCGTTCGATTCAATCTATATGGGATCATCCAACGCCTTCCACTCGTTGTTCATCAAACTCCGCTGAACCTGCTTCACACCCTAGCATCAGAAACCTATACCCTCAACCAAACGAACCCTAATCCCATTTCCATCGACTTCTCCCCCATCTCCTCATTTCTCTGCAACTGCTCCACCCCCATACCCTGCCATCGCCACCACCTCTCCCTGCCACCATCTCTACCACCTCACCTCTGCAGCGCCATCACTTCTTCACCATCATCACCCGACACCACACCATCCCCCTAGCCGAGTTGCTTTAACTCCTCTCACCAACTGACCTAGGTGAGGGTTGATAAAACACCTCGAATTAGGGAGCAATTGACGCAATTGGAGGCAGAGAAGGACCGAGAGAGAAGAAAAGAGACATGGGTCGACGTCAATTCAAAGTTTAGGTGAAAAATTTTGGGAATTGAAAAACCCTAATTTCTAATTTTAGGGTTTGAAAAAATTGGGTATTTGTATGCTATAAATAGAGAGTGTATAGAGCAAGTTCAGGGTGTGCTTGGGTTAGCCGAGATACCCCTAATATGGGATACCTTAGTTTTAATTTCAGTTCTTAAATTTCAATTAAATTTCAATTTAGGGTTTCAATTTTAATTTCAAGTTCTGTTAAATTCTGTCACTTTTTATTGCAATTTGTGTTTTAATTTTAGTGTTAAATTTTAATTCCCTGTTAATGTTAAATTTTAATTCCCTGTTGTGTTTTAAATTTTAATTTTTTTACCTCAATTTTTGTTTCCTGTTTAGCAATGATTCTTGTTTTGTTAATGTTTGTTCCTTGTTAATTTTTGTTCCCTGTTTTGATAAATTTTTGTTTCCTGTTTGATACATTATACATATTTAGTTTAATTTTTAGTATCATGTTTAAGTGTCACTGTTAGTATTGTGTTAGTGTGACTGTTAATTCTCTAGGTTCATTGTTAATGTTAGTATTTTATCCCTCTTTAGTTCACTGTTAGTTGTTGTTCACTGTTGAGTAATGGAATGATAAGTTAAAACCTTTGAAGCATTGTGTTGATTGAGTAGTGGGGAGAAACTAGTGCTCACTAGTGACTGTGAGCAAACTAGTTCTCTTCCCACTCTAGTGTATGCCTAGGTTCTCATCATTGTTTTATCTTATAACTGTATTGTCTTCACACTCTTGCATTTGGCTCACAACCATTGTTTAGCTCTAGTATCACTGTTTTTCTTCACATTTTCACACACTGTTTTCCACCATTTTTCTCACTGTCTTTCTTTTGCTGTTTAGTTTTTAGTCTGTTTAATCTTTGCTGTTTTTGCCATTCTTTTGTTCTCTGGTTTGCTTCCAATTTGGCCTAGAGCCACTGTTTACACTCCTCTTTTGCTACTAAGCCAGAAGCCCATAAGTCCAAAGCCTGGGTTTTTAACCATTGGCCCTTTACAAACCAAAGCCCAGGTCTAATCAAAAGCCCACAGTCCACTGTTAGCTCAATCCCATTGAGCCCAAAAGCCCAGAGCACAACTTGAGCTCACCAGAAGACCAAAACAAACCCCCTAAGCCCAAAACCCAAAAAGGCTTCATAAGTTAACCAACAAAAGTATTTAGAGCCCAAATAGCTAAACACTACAAAACACACCCAGTCTCTGTGGATCGACCCGTACTTGCACGAGCTACAACCGACGACCGTGCACTTGCGGTATTACTGTAGGCCCGCGTTTCATTACGCTTTAATTTTATACACATCTCCGGGCCCACCAAGTTTTTGGCGCCGCTGCCGGGGATTGGTGTTGTGTTTTTCTTGTTGTTTTATTAGCTATTTTTGCATTTCACTGCATAGCATTTGCATCTGCATCTGCTTCACTTCATTTGTTGTTGGACCTGCTGTTCTGAACCTGTTTTTCCTCTGCTGGGACGCCACCAAGGAAAAGAACCAAAACCCAACTGGGTTTTTGCAACAATATCAGAGCAGCTGGGCTGTGCTTAAAAGGTAACCCATTTAAGAGAACCCGAATTGTGGGCTTCCAATTTTTTTTTAATTGTGGGCTTGTAATATTAAAGCCAATTTTTGGGCTTCTCTTATTTTCTGTTGGGTTTGTAATAATTTATTTGTGGGCTTGTTTGTTTAATTTGTGGGCTTGTTTAAATTCTTTCATTGGACTTGTATTTTGGACTCTGGGTTTAAACCCAGCTGAGCTTGTAACCGATTGTGGGCTTGCTTCCACTCAAGAGTAGACCTCGAAACCAAAGTTTTAAAACAAACGTCGGGCCTTAACCAACTGGGCCAAATTAAACTTTCAAAGTTAAAACTTAGTGTTTCGTGGGCCGCAGCCTTCCTCCCATTCCATTAGAGGACCAACAGTGGGCGTGCTCCCATTTCAAAAAACCAAATTTTATTTTCTTCATTTTATTGTTCTTAAAAAAAAATATATATTACTTTTCTCCCATTCAAAAAAAAAAAAACAAAAACAAAAACAAAAAAAAAAAAACCAAAAAAAAATTCTTTTGCTCCCAATTTTAAAACCAAATTTCTACTTTGCTCCCATTTTTAAACCAAATTTTCTTTTTCAAATATATCCCATCAAAAAACCAAAATTTTCCCAAAAATCCAAACCCATTAAAAACCAAACTTTTGAAAACCCATTAAAACCAAATAGTGGGCTTTGTGTCTTTTCAAAATGGGCCAACCTCGTGCTCTCCATGAATACATGTATCCGTCAATAAAAATTCCATTATCATGTATTGTATTACCTCAAACCAATAACCCTTTTAAAATAAATGCAAGCATGATACAAATACTTCCTATATTTCGAGGGTTCGATTCTGAGAACCCCTATACTCATGTAAGAGAGTTTGAACAAATTTGTCGGACTATGCAACCTGATCATATGTCCGAAGACTCTCTGAAATTGCGTTTGTTTACATTTTCTTTAAAGGAAAGGGCCAAAACATGGTTTTACGGTTTGAGACCACAATCAATCAACACTTGGGACCAACTCACAGATCTATTTTTCAAAAAATTCTTTCCACATCATAGGACCATCGCTATTCGTCAAAGTATCAATTGTTTTGTCCAATTGGATGAGGAAGCTGTTTTTCACTATTTTGAACGTTTTAATGATTTGTTGAGTGAATGTCCGCACCATGGAATTGAGAAGTGGAGACTTGTCGTCATCCTCTATGAGGGACTAGACTTTAAATCTCGAACCATGGTTGAGTCTATGTGTAATGGTGAGTTTATTGATAAATCTGTGGATGATGCATGGAATTTTCTAGCCGAGATTGCAGAGAAAACCCATCAATGGGAATCCGTTAGGGAAACAGAAACAACACCACATGATATGAGTCACCCCCATGAATTAGAGTTTTATTCTTGTAATAGCTCCGACCTTAGGATTGAAAATTATCCTAGATTGCAAAATCCCTATCATGATGATGATGATGATTATGATGTTATGTTAGAAGAACATGTCTATACTGAAAATGTTATGGAACCTTTGGGTTCAAATACATTAGGCTTCTCTGCCCCGACCTTAATGCATGATATTTCTTCTAGTATTCCATGTGATGTTTCCCCTGATGTGCCGATACACGAGAATCAATCTGTTGATGATGTTGATAATTCTGATTGTGATCTTGCCAATGTGATTGATGATTGTGAGCATGATGTGACATGTGTAGATGAGTTAGGAGATTTTGATTTGATTGATAATGATATGCCTATTCTTCTACCTAAGTCACAATCTGATGGCCTTCCACCCAACCTAGATTTGGTTTGTAACAAAAATTTTAAACCAACTTTTCTGAAAATTCCTAATCTAGGATTGGAACTGTGTGCCTCCCAAGTCCTCTTGGACTATTTTGTTTCAAAATATAACACTTTTAAGGAACCACAATTGGAAATTGCATGTTTGCCCGTCCCTAAAACAGTCCATTATGAGTTAGACCTTTTGAATCCTGAACCCCTAAAATTAAAAGATTTTGTGCTTAAAAGTAAACCTGTTGAACAATTTAGGTTTAGGGATGATTCATTCGGTTTTTCACTCTCACTCCCATTTAAGTCCAATTTTAGTGTTTTGAAACTTTCTATGTCTCTACACTTTTTCTTTTGGGTTGATCCTCAACTCTTTAGATTGTTGGTGTATGGTGAATTTTTGTATATAATCCAGTAGATAAAATTTCTTAAAAAACACTTTTGTTCCTTTTGTATATATTTTGCTAATCCAATATGACCTCGGCTGAAATATGTTGGATTTTTGCCTTGAATAACGGAGTTTTAATTCTGCTTTCGCCGAAATCGGGTATTCTCTCTCCTTTTACTCTACTCAGCATGTCCCTTTCCATATGTTGCATCTTAATTCTTTCCATATTTTGAAACATTGAGGACAATGTTTAGTTTAGGTTTGGGGG
Source organism: Papaver somniferum (assembly GCF_003573695.1). Taxonomy (NCBI): domain Eukaryota; kingdom Viridiplantae; phylum Streptophyta; class Magnoliopsida; order Ranunculales; family Papaveraceae; genus Papaver; species Papaver somniferum. The sequence continues at coordinate 171,932,431 of NC_039363.1, read as the reverse complement.
TATAGAATAGATACTTTGATAATTTGCCATAATTGAAAACGAACTCCTTCTTCTTTTTGAAAAAATTGAAAAATTCCAAAAAAAAATTGAAAAATCAAAATTCAAAAAAATTAAAAAAATTGAAAAAAAACATAAAAATGGAGCTCATTTACCTTGAAATGTTGACTCTTGTGCAAATATGTATTTTTATTAGGAGTCTTAGTCTAGATATTTAGGCACCCTGATTCTAGCACAATTCACATAGTGATAAGAAATTTGCACGCGCACGATCTACCAATACATGTATGGCCTCGATCTTCAAGGTGTTGATAGGAAGTTACGATTGCCAATCACTTTAGAATACTGAACGAAACTTGACTAGCTTGTTCTTTGGTTGGTTGGGATAGAAGGTGGAGGTTACATTAAGAAAGACAACCATCGAATTTAACTGGGTGCATCAAAAAGGGCTACCTCTTGCAAAGTGTCATGTAATCTTTTGTTTCCTTTTGTATTGTATCAAAAGTGTTTCCTTGTTCAAAAAAAAAAAAAAAAAAAAACGATGTAATATTCAGAAAAAAAAAAAAAATATCAGAAAAATACAAAAAAATCAAGTATTTATCAATTCCATCATCTCTTGTTCCAAAAATAAAAGAGAGTAGTCAATGTAAATAAGAGTCATGTAAATAGTCATTTTGTTGTTTCATTGTAATAAGCAAGGAGGGTGTATGCCATTGATGTACAACGCGAGTAATTGTGAAATACCTCCAACTCATTCACAATTCTCGTAAAGTCCGGACAGCTAGCTAGATTTCGACCTTGGTTCTTAGCCTGAGAAACTATCTCTTGGTGATTAGTAGTCATAACTTCAGATCTTTCTTTACACATGTGTAGATACACTTTACACTCTTATCACATGTCTTTTTTTGTTATCAGTGCTAGGATTGTGCCTTCGATAGCTAGATTGACATCTCCATTTTGCTGTGAGCTTAAACTGTTTTGCACATGTCACATTTGATGGAATCTGAGCTTATATTTTGACCTAGAACTTTGTAGGTACGTTCTAAGCAAACCTTCACGAGACTTCAACTCGTCCACTAGGGACACTTAGTGGTTTAAAAGGCTTAGTGCATACGCTAAATGCATTCGAGAGACCAGCGACAGTGGTATAGGTAGGATTTCCTTAGTTTTGTTTTACTTGAGGACAAGTAAAATTCAGGTTTGGGGGTATTTGATGAGTGCCAAATATTGTATATATTTATCCCTTTTTGTTGGCATTTAACTCATCTTTTGTGCATAATTCTACATTTTATCCCATATTCTGTATTTTCATTGTTTTCAAGAATAAATATTTTTCTTACTTAATTTTGCATTTTTAGGTAATAAATAAAGTCTGGATAACTTGCGGAGCGGAAAAAGAGAAGAGTAGTGAAAAGCCGGAAGAAATTACGCAAGGAAGCCGCAAAGAATGGAGCGCACGTCCAAAAAGCTAGGAATGGGCTCAAGAAGGAAGAATTGTTCTTAAAGAAGATATGGGCTTGGCATACCCAAGGCCCAAAACCCTTACCCAAACCCATTTTCTATATCCAACCCGCCTCCATTCTCAGCCGTTAGATCGGATCCATCTCATCATCCGATGGTCGCTCCTTCATAGCGCATCAAAATCTGAAGCTCCTGTAAAACACCATAGTGCCTAAATTCCAAGCCTTCAGATTAGATCACATTTAGATCCTACGGTCGCTTCTTTGCCTGCGCATCAAACCTCGATACTTCCGCTTAACACTACAACACCTAACTCCATCTGGTGTCGTCAATTTTGTTGTATCTCACAATCCAACGGTCTCCACGTACCTCTCCATCGTAGCCGTTCGATTCAATCTATATGGGATCATCCAACGCCTTCCACTCGTTGTTCATCAAACTCCGCTGAACCTGCTTCACACCCTAGCATCAGAAACCTATACCCTCAACCAAACGAACCCTAATCCCATTTCCATCGACTTCTCCCCATCTCCTCATTTCTCTGCAACTGCTCCACCCCCATACCCTGCCATCGCCACCACCTCTCCCTGCCACCATCTCTACCACCTCACCTCTGCAGCGCCATCACTTCTTCACCATCATCACCCGACACCACACCATCCCCCTAGCCGAGTTGCTTTAACTCCTCTCACCAACTGACCTAGGTGAGGGTTGATAAAAACCTCGAATTAGGGAGCAATTGACGCAATTGGAGGCAGAGAAGGACCGAGAGAGAAGAAAAGAGACATGGGTCGACGTCAATTCAAAGTTTAGGTGAAAAATTTTGGGAATTGAAAAACCCTAATTTCTAATTTTAGGGTTTGAAAAAATTGGGTATTTGTATGCTATAAATAGAGAGTGTGTAGAGCAAGTTCAGGGTGTGCTTGGGTTAGCCGAGATACCCCCTAATATGGGATACCTTAGTTTAATTTCAGTTCTTAAATTTCAATTAAATTTCAATTTAGGGTTTCAATTTTAATTTCAAGTTCTGTTAAATTCTGTCACTTTTTATTGCAATTTGTGTTTTAATTTTAGTGTTAAATTTTAGTTCCCTGTTAATGTTAAATTTTAATTCCCTGTTGTGTTTTAAATTTTAATTTTTTTACCTCAATTTTTGTTTCCTGTTTAGCAATGATTCTTGTTTTGTTAATGTTTGTTCCTTGTTAATTTTTGTTCCCTGTTTGATACATTATACATATTTAGTTTAATTTTTAGTATCATGTTTAAGTGTCATTGTTAGTATTGTGTTAGTGTGACTGTTAATTCTCTAGGTTCATTGTTAATGTTAGTATTTTATCCCTCTTTAGTTCACTGTTAGTTGTTGTTCACTGTTGAGTAATGGAATGATAAGTTAAAACCTTTGAAGCATTGTGTTGATTGAGTAGTGGGGAGAAACTAGTGCTCACTAGTGACTGTGAGCAAACTGGTTCTCTTCCCACTCTAGTGTATGCCTAGGTTCTCATCATTGTTTTATCTTATAACTGTATTGTCTTCACACTCTTGCCTTTGGCTCACAGCCATTGTTTAGCTCTAGTATCACTGTTTTTCTTCACATTTTCACACACTGTTTTCCACCATTTTTCTCACTGTCTTTCTTTTGCTGTTTAGTTTTTAGTCTGTTTAATCTTTGCTGTTTTTGCCATTCTTTTGTTCTCTGGTTTGCTTCCAATTTGGCCTAGAGCCACTGTTTACACTCCTCTTTTGCTACTAAGCCAGAAGCCCATAAGTCCAAAGCCTGGGTTTTTAACCATTGGTCCTTTACAAACCAAAGCCCATGTCTAATCAAAAGCCCACAGTCCACTGTTAGCTCAATCCCATTGAGCCCAAAAGCCCAGAGCACAACTTGAGCTCACCAGAAGACCAAAACAAACCCCCTAAGCCCAAAACCCAAAAAGGCTTCATAAGTTAACCAACAAAAGTATTTAGAGCCCAAATAGCTAAACACTACAAAACACACCCAGTCTCTGTGGATCGACCCGTACTTGCACGAGCTACAACCGACGACCGTGCACTTGCGGTATTACTGTAGGCCCGCGTTTCATTACGCTTTAATTTTATACACATCTCCGGGCCCACCAACATACCCCATCACTAATTTCGCCTTCTCTTTCATCAATTTTGCCCTGTTCTTCTTGTTTATCTTATAATTCCCGATATTTGTCATAAACTACGAAATCTAAATATACATACCCCATCACTAATTTCGCCTTATCTTTCATCAATTTTTCCCTGTTCTTCTTGTTTATCTTATAATTCTCGCTATTTGCCATAAACTACGAAATCTAAACAACGGGACTAAACACACATAATTCGCAAAAGATCGTTTCTTTTCACTGTAATCTTCACATGAAGAATGAGAATTTAAATATTCATGATTCATGGCATTCAAACCTAGATCTAACAAGTGTTTTTTCATGAATATCGGCATCGTTTCACTGTAATCTTCAAGGAATGGCTGAGAACTAGAAAACCCATGTTCAGGAATACAAAAACAAATCAAAAGCTAGATCTATTGATGATTTATTCAAAAATTAAATTAGTAAAAAATATTGGGGTTCTCGGAGATTCTTACATACCCTTTGAACGTATCTCTCCAAGTTTTGATTATGCCTGCAACTTCAAATCCAACTGTAATCTCAAAAAATGAAAAAGTGTATCTAAAAAGAAACTGATATCGATCGATTTTGATCTCCTCTTCGGCTCTCTAAATATCTCGCCTCTCTTTCTCTTCCCGAAGGAAGATTGGAAATGGTATATTTCGCCTTTAAAAGAAAAATGGGTGTGTGAGAAATTTTCCCTTAAAAAATGGGTGCGCGCCTGAAGTTTCACGCTCGTGGGTTTGAGAATGTTAGAAATCTGAGAAATGGGTGTGGTAGTAGTTTTCACTAAAAAAAATGGAAGAATGATTATAACGTAGTCAGCAATTATCCTTCCACAACAAAACCCGGAGATTAAAGATCCCTAAAAAGATGGAGAATAAGTTATGGGTAAGACCAGGTACATATTCAAACCTGGAAGCTGCAGATCCTCAGAAAAAGAAAAATCAGTTAGTAAGAAGACCTGGTATAACTTGGGAGTTATAGATGCTCAAAAAAAAGGAGGAATCAGTTACTAAGAAGACCCGATATAACCTGGGAGTTACAGATCCTCAAAAAAGAGAAGAATCAGTTACTAAGTGTTAGAGCACTGCTCAGTCGAACTCGCAAGCGTTGCTATCTCAAGCTTGTTCAAGTTTAGGTGATCAAAACTATAAGTCTTGATTTCTAGTCTACTTATAGCTATGTCTGGGATTAGGATAGAATGTGCAGTTGAGATTTAGACTTCACGGCGTTCATCGATTGAAGACGAAGATCTACTAAGGAGAGCTTGGAAGAACTTCATCAACAAAAGGTATGTAGAGACTAAAACTTATCTATCAATAAGAAGTTTATTCTATTATATCTCCTATTGTATATAGATTTTTATATTATACACATTTGATATTTCGAGCTGAGTTTAACTCGGTTATCTATTTCTCGAAATATGTGTTGGAAGCTTTTTGCTTTAGCTACGTTCATCATTATTCTTGACGAGTTTAGTTTGAAACAATTCATTTCTTGGAAACTAAATAATAAGTCAAAATATGATCATATGAAAATTGCCTTGAAACATCTTACATGATTTGTGTGAGACAACCATTTGATGCCGACTCAGAATGTTTCGTATTGATCATTTGATCACTTGAAAAATTACTTATAAGCTAATAGTTTGTGTGAGACAGCTATTGTCGTCTTCTAAGGATGTTTCAACGATTGAAATGGGAGTTTAGAACAATTAACCTTTGTCTGGATATAGCACAGTATGCATACCAGTATGCGAACGGTTCTACCTGAGTTACAGTCCGGGACGGTAGTATGCATACGGGTTTGCAAACTTCTAGACAAGACCAAAGTCCGGAACTTAAGTTTGCGTACCCGTTTGCAAACTAAGTGGTTAAAGTTCTAAAATCGGTTAAATATGATTTCATACTCATGAACAAATACATTTATAAATTAAGGAATGCAATCTTTGCAAACCGCAGCTTAATGTTCTTGAATTGATTCTTGTATAAGTACTTTGTACAATCATGAATCAAATCCGATTTTGCTTCAATTGTTTCTCGTATACTTCTATGATATATAAACAATTGAACAACTATATGAGTAACACAATTAGATTCATTTGATTATCTTTCATGTTTGATTGATCATCATATTTGATCTAGAAGTGTTAGATGAATATGGTTAATACAAAAGTGTTCATATGGCTAACTTCGGTTAACTATTGTTGAGTGAACTCAATATACACGTTTAGGTACGGTTACCCATATCCAAATGAAGGTATATTCATTTGTGTGTAACAAGCTAAGACCATCTAACGGTGGAGAGATATTGCTTCGATTTTAAGCAAACTTAACTTGAATCTTAAATCAGGTTTTCATCTAACGATGAATATTGATTGCTCTGTTTCTAAGCTATCAAACCCCGACTTGAAGACTATATATGTGAGAACTTGTGACGCCCCAAATACTAAACCTGCTTAGCTAATAGGATTACAACCTAATAGAAGAATCAGATCTAGATTACCCATTTTTAGAATCATAATTACATAAACCAATCCCGATACAAACCCAAACACTCTGATATTATATAAATGAAAATCTCTTGAGTGATATAAATATAATAATGTGTTGATTAAAATAAATTAACAAAGACACATAATACGAGATACACGATATCACTAACATTTAATAAACTCTAGGCTTTGAGTACTGATATCTTCACGCGCACCTTTTCTTCTGAATACTGAAACTGAAGTGGGAATGAGTGATCATATCATCCCAAAAAGGGGGCTCAACGAAAACATGTAACTCTCAAGTAATCACTAACATGCTTCACTGTTATAAAAGAATATAAGTTAAAAGAAACAAGAAGAAACAAATCATTCAACTAATTACGCATCATGAAGCAGGTGTCACTCTAACCTCGCCAAACTCATTGGAGAAGACGACACAAGAGCAACTCTAATCATTAATAATAACATCGTCCACACAGAGTGCCCAGACAAACCATGATTCTGATTATTACCATCAAGATCAGAAAGTTATTCAAACAAGTATAATATGCACACGAGTGATTTCCCAAAAATAAAATAGTATATATAATAACAAAACGGGGAAGAAGCCACCATACTAGTGATGCGTCGGAAACCCGACTTTGTTTTACCGCAAGTGCACGGTGTCAAAAATAGCACACAAGAGCAAGCACGGTTCGTTCCCTCAAGGAGTGTGAAAACTGCTATTAATCAATATCAACTAACCAACCAATTCAATATTCAGAGATTGTTGTACCAAGAAAATAAGCTAACAAGTCGAACATAGCAAACTTATAAAGATTGTAAATCAGGGATGTGGAAATGTTAGGCTTCGGAATCCGTTGCAAGCTAGTTTTACTTATATTCTATCACAAGGTCTCGAGTTTACTCGTGCATAGTGGCAAACCTAGCTACTAACACACGGAAGATATTTCGTTAAGGACTTGTAGACAAGAGTTATCATAAAAGATTGTTTGTTCTCAATCTAAAGTAGAAATCCCTAGTACTAAGTATGCATGGCATACATAGTCTTCGGATATTCATAAAACAATGGATAACATGGTTCAGTGAGTATTTCTATCAACCTAACAATAGAATATACATGGCATAGAATATTTGAAATTGAATAGAAGATAAATCATTGTAGAGAAACTCAAACAAATAACATTAAGCTCAAAGTTGGTCGAAACCCTTGTTTTAGAACATGAGTATATAAAACCTACAAGTTCATCCTTCACCCTAACAATAGATTTAGCTAGACATGGTTTTGCTCAAATCCATAACAAATGATATAGAGAATAAACTCAACATATAGAAAATCAATCAAATGAAATGGAGCTAAACCTAATTGCTTCCCTGATTACGGCCTATCTCTCTTTGCATTTTAGTCTGATATTTATATATGTGCTGCGAAGAAATCTAATCTGGACCATAGAAACAGGTACCAAGACCCAATGTGACACCAACTTCAGTCTCCAAATCCAGGCCAGTATTGAGTCCGGTAACAGCTACAACTCCACCTCCTTCCTTGCACTTCTCTGAATCTTTAGCCACCAGCACCAGTTCCATTCTAACCCCATAGACCCCCCAGCCTTCATTATCTCGGCCATAGCTGGTTGCACCTCCAACATTACGGCTCAATTCTCTTGTATAGATCATTAAGTTAACACCAACAACAACCAACTTCTCCCTTTTACCTTTCAATTATCCATCTCGTTGCACCCATATTCTCACTGAAATCCAAGGCATCAACACCTTTCTTCTTCACTGCTGTCTAATCTCTCAGTCAATCAGCTTCAAACCGAGCTCCATTCAGCCAATAGCCAACGAAATGCCAAGCTCCAAATATGTTGACACTGTTGATATCTCTGTTCCGCTGCTACCTCGTAAAATCTCCCATCTACCAGCACCTTCTTTAACTGAATCACTTCCCAACTCCGGCCACAAAAACAACCCACTTCCATCTGTTGTTGTCGTTGTACAACACAATTTAAGAATGCTTTGAGTGTCATCTTCAAATTCAGTTCATACGAAATCACGAACCCCCCCAAATCTGTACCTTGTATTCACTATTCTTCGACTCCAACAAATTCAACTACGACCAATGACTGAACCCAGATCAAAACCAAGAACAACGCCCATTTAATTTAACTTCAAAATTCCCAAATCTGTTCATGTATCAAACCTTAATATGAAATCAACTTCAGCTAACAGAAGGACTATCTCGAGCTCATCCCGTCATCCATTCACCACTAGCAAATCGAGAACCCCATACATCAGAGACACCTTGAGCATCACCAGTTCACAATCGAACTCATTCTGCAGGCGCTAAATCAAGTCAATTGAATCACCACCCATGCCTTTGTACTACGAAAATCCCCAAATTTCTGTAGCTACAACTACCACCGCCTATAACACAGATCCCATTCCTGTATTCCTTCCTCAAATCCCCTTCTTTGAAACTCCACAGGCTGATGCTTCTGATTTCGGAAACATAAATTTGATTTCCATCTTTCTAATCAGCAGTGCCATGTCTCCTTCAACCACCTTAAATCTTCAAGAGCTGTATCAATTTCCGTCACCAACAAACCCTAATTTCCTGTTGTCGTCGTTGGTCTTCAATTTCAAACATTTCTCTGTGAGAACTGACCTTGCATCTTGAAATGGGGGAAGAAACTATCTGCTTGAACATTCCACAAAAATGAACGAGAAAATGGATCTGGTTTTGATAGAGAAGGGAAATACAGTCCCTTTACATTCTACTCACAAAGTGTGGCTGTAATGAAGCCACGTTTGACCATCTCTACTCCCTTGTGTAACCCACATGCTGGGCTTTACAAAGATAAATCTTTGTGAAATTATATGACTACTCCCAGGCCTTGAGATGGTAAGATGGTGCGGCCCATGAGTTGCTGGCTTGCCTAAGCTATGACTCCTTTGGCATGGAAAGTTGCAAACGTCAATTTGGTCTCTAAGCCATTTATCTTCTGGGTGAAAAGAATGTCTTATAATTCCTGCAAAAGGCTTAAAACAATATTATTAGCAAGCTAACGAGACCTAGCTAGTGTAAATGCAGGTATAAAAGTGTCACACTTTCGTGCTTATCAAATTCCCCCAAACTTACATTTTGCTAGTCCCGAGCAAAACAAGAAAATATTATATCCGCTACACATCTGGATATGGAGAGACGTCTGCTAAACAGCGAGACGAACCACTAAACAGTGGTTTAGAGAAGTCCGCTAAACAGCTAGATCAACCACTAAACAGTGGGTAGACATGTCTGCTAAATAGAGAGATAGGTGATCAGAATGACCCGCTCAACAGCTGGTCATGTCGTGCAAAAGAAAAATTTAAAGACCCGCTCAACAGCTGGTCATGTCATGCATTTTTTTCTAAAGAAAGTAAATACCTACAAAAATTATGCAAAACCACCCCCACACTCGAACTTTACATTGTCCTCAATGTAAATTGAGTCATTCAAAGTAAAATCCAAGGTGGAAAATTCCTGACATGCAATAGGAAAATAAAAATAAAAGATAGAGTAAAGGGAACAAATCTGATGGGTTGACTCCCATGAAGCAAAAGATATCTGTTTCCCTGCTTGCGCGCAGCAAGTAATCTCAAACAAACCGAAGATGTTACACAACAGCAACCTGCAAGCATATATATAAAGTCTGAAAAGTTGGGGATCAACCCAACAAATCAAAAAAGCTGAAAATATGAACCTGCGGCAAAAATGATTAGTACCCAGAAAGCTAAGCAAACTGAATTCAATCCTACTCGGAACATAATCCGGACCTGCCCAGTCATGTGTGGTAATACGAAGTAAATCAGACTCACGGATAATAAGTACACATTGTTCAGACAATTCAACATATGTCGTATACCCTAAATCCAGTTCTAAATCTACCGAACTGATATTGCTAGACACATTATGTTCACTAGGAAAAAGAGGCATCAGCATGAGGACATTAGAGTTGATGGAAGGAGCTAAACAAACATATTTCAATTCCAACTTGTTTATGTGAATGACCTGAACAGAATCCGTATCCTCAACACTCATATAAGTACTCTGAAAACTAGGAGATAGATCATGGAAAGAGATATTCAACGCAACAATTTCATGAAAAAGATGATTGTCAGAATCGGCAGAATAAGATAAGCAAATATCTGATAATTCAGATTTAGTGCACTCCTTACAATCTGCAAACTTTTCAGATTTATTTTCGAGATTCTCATTGTAACAGTAAGTAGAATCCTTCACACTATCAATCATGCATACATGTTCACAAGTTTCAGAAACTGAAGATGAATTCGAAAGGTGAAACACATTTATCTCCATTTTCATATTCCCAAAATTAAGCTCCATGATTCCATTCCGACAATTGATAACCGCATTTGAGGTAGCCAAGAAAGGTCTACCTAAGATGACAGGAATCTGCCCACTAGGATTAGAGATAGGCTGAGTATCCAAAACAATAAAGTCAACGGGATAAATAAAACTTTCAACCTGTATAAGAACATCCTCTACCACTCCTCTAGGAATTTTTCTGGACCTATCAACCAATTGCAGGGTAACATTAGTGGGTTTCAAATTACCAAGTTCTAATTGCACATACACAGAATATGGCAAGAGATTCACAATGGCCCTAAATATAACAATGCATGTTCAATTCTACGTTTTCCTACAGTGCAAGCAATCGTAGGACAACCTGGATCTTTGAATTTGGGTGGAGTTTTTTGTGTAATAATCGAGCTTACCTGTTCAGTAAGGAAAGCTTTCTTATGTACATTCAATTTTCGTTTCACGGTGCACATATCTCTTAGAAACTTGGCATAAGAAGGAATTTGTTTAATGGCATCTAAGAGAGGAATGTTAACTTTAACCTGTTTAAACACTTCTAAGATGTCATTAGATCTAACTCCTTTCTTACGTGATAATAATGCTTGAGGAAAAGGAGCGCGGGGAACATAAGGATTCTCAGATTTACCTTTCTCGGTTTCATTCGTTTCCTTTGGTATTGAAGGAGTTACCTGTGTAATGGTAGGCGGGTTCCTAACTTGCTTGTTATCCTCAGGATCACTAACATGGTTATCAATGATCAGTCCACTTCTTAGAGTAGAGTAGGCCTGGACATGATGAGCCGGCTTAGCACCAGATGTGCTTACCTCAAAAGGACCCTTGGAGTTAGGCTGGATTTGACTTGAGATCTGATCCTTCTCTCGCTCATTCAGTTGGCTAGCAAGCTGGTCTAGTTGATGCTCTAAGTTCGCCATAGATCTTTGAGTAACCTGCATAAACAAGCTCATGATTTCTTCCAAACTAGGAATACTTTGGTTAGAAAAATCACTAGGAATAGAAGATGGATGTGTAATAAACTGAACAGGCTTAATTTTAGCCTTTCTTTCTAACGACTCAAGTCTCCGTGTCAAGCTAGCGAACTTGGCCTCGAAGTCATTGTCAACTCTGTGAACCCCATTGCTACTAGTTACTGATCTTATGGTTTCTCTAGCCTCCCACTCTTGGTTTTTTCAGCTACTTCATGCAAAAATTTATAACCTTCTTCAGCACTTTTATCGGGAAAATTACCACCACAAAGTGATTCTACCATAGTCAATGTTTTGTAATCTAATCCCTCGTAGAGGATCAACGTGAGCTTAGGAGTATCAAACCCATGGTGTGGACATTGTAACAAGATATCATGAAACCTCTCTAAATAATCATAAAGAGATTCTCCTTCTTGTTGCGAAAAACTATACAGTTTTTGACGAATGGCAGTAGTTTTATGCCTAGGAAAGAATTTATGCAAGAATATATTAATCATGCCATTCCATGTACTAATTGATGAACGAGCTAACACATTTAGCCAAGATTTTGCTTTATCCTTTAAGGAAAAAGGGAACAACCTAAGTTTAAGATACTCATCAGCTAAGTCTTTGAATTTCATTGTTCCACAAAATTCTTCAAAATCTCTAATGTGGTAGTAAGGATTTTCATTCTCCTCACTATAGAATTTAGGAAGTGCTCGAATGGTGCTTGCTCTAATCTCATAGGTTGTTGTGGTGGTAGGTAAAACAATACAAGAAAGTTGAGAGACTCTAGTTGGGTACATATAGTCTCTCAAACTTTTAATTGGAGGGTTCATACCCTCACCATATGTTCCCGTCATGTATAAAGAGTTAACTCTAACAAGACGATTTAAACAATTCTCTACCCAACCACTAAGTAGATCTTGCAAAATCTAACAAAATGCAGAATTTAGTTCGAGCTCACCTTGCAAAAGCTCGGCGAAATACTTACTTTTCTGCCAATTTTGGAGAGATTCCAGTTGCGCTCTTCAAGCTAAGGTACCTAAAAAATATCAAACAAGCTACGTAAAAAGGAAATAAAAGAAATCTAAAAGAAAAAATAATAAAAATAAACTAAGTACAGAAATTAAAAACTAACTACGACTAGAAAATCAATGATATCAATCAAAGAGTACTTTACAACCACTCCCCAGAAGCGGTGCCAAAAACTTGATGCGTCGGAAACCCGACTTTGTTTTACCGCAAGTGCACGGTATCAAAAATAGCACACAATAGCAAGCACGGTTCGTTCCCTCAAGGAGTGTGAAAACTACTATTAATCAATATCAAAAACTAACCAACCAACTCAATATTCAGAGATTGTTGTACCAAGAAAATAATCTAACAAGTCGAACATAACAAATTTATAAAGATTGTAAATCAGGGATGTGGAAATGTTAGGCTTCGGAATCCGTTGCAAGCTAGTTTTACTTATATTCTATCACAAGGTCTCGAGTTTACTCGTGCATAGTGGCAAACCTAGCTACTAGCACACGGAAGATATTTCGTTAAGGACTTGTAGACAAGAGTTATCATAAAAGATTGTTTGTTCTCAACTTAAAGTAGAAATCCCTAGTACTAACTATACATGGCATACATAGTCTTCGGATATTCATAAAACAATGGATAACATGGTTCAGTGAGTATTTCTATCAACCTAACAATAGACTATACATAGTATAGAATATGATAAATTGAATAGAAGATAAATCATTGTAGAAAAACTCAAACAAATAACATTAAGCTCAAAGTTGGTCGAAACCTTTGTTTTAGAACATGAGTAAATAAAACCTACAAGTTCATCCTTCACCCTAATAATAGATTTAGCTAGACATGGTTTTGCTCAAATCCATAGAGAATAAACTCAACATATAGAAAATCAATCAAATGAAATGGAGCTAAACCTAATTGCTTCCCTGATTACGGCCTATCTCTCTTTGCATTTTAGTCTGATATTTATATATGTGCTGCGAAGAAATCTAATCTGGACCATAGAAACAGGTACCAAGACCCAATGTGACACCAACTTCAGTCTCCAAATCCAGGCCAGTATTGAGTCCGGTAACAGCTACAACTCCACCTCCTTCCTTGCACTTCTATGAATCTCTAGCCACCAGCACCAGTTCCATTCTAACCCCATAGACCCCCCAGCCTTCATTATCTCGGCCATAGCTGGTTGCACCTCCAACATTACGGCTCAATTCTCTTGTATAGATCATTAAGTTAACACCAACAACAACCAACTTCTCCCTTTTACCTTTCAATTATCCATCTCGTTGCACCCATATTCTCACTGAAATCCAAGGCATCAACACCTTTCTTCTTCACTGCTGTCTAATCTCTCAGTCAATCAGCTTCAAACCGAGCTCCATTCAGCCAATAGCCAACGAAATGCCAAGCTCCAAATCTGTTGACACTGTTGATATCTCTGTTCCGCTGCTACCTCGTAAAATCTCCCATCTACCAGCACCTTCTTTAACTGAATCACTTCCCAACTCCGGCCACAACAACAACCCACTTCCATCTGTTGTTGTCGTTGTAGAACACAATTTAAGAATGCTTTGAGTGTCATCTTCAAATTCAGTTCATACGAAATCACGAACCCCCCCAAATCTGTACCTTGTATTCACTATTCTTCGACTCCAACAAATTCAACTACGACCAATGACTGAACCCAGATCAAAACCAAGAACAACGCCCATTTAATTTAACTTCAAAATTCCCAAATCTGTTCATGTATCAAACCTTAATATGAAATCAACTTCAGCTAACAGAAGGACTATCTCGAGCTCATCCCGTCATCCATTCACCACTAGCAAATCGAGAACCCCATACATCAGAGACACCTTGAGCATCACCAGTTCACAATCGAACTCATTCTGCAGGCGCTAAATCAAGTCAATTGAATCACCACCCATGCCTTTGTACTCCGAAAATCCCCAAATTTCTGTAGCTACAACTACCACCGCCTGCAACACAGATCCCATTCCTGTATTCTTGCCTCAAATCCCCTTCTTTGAAACTCCACAGGCTGATGCTTCTGATTTCGGAAACATAAATTTGATTTCCATCTTTCTAATCAGCAGTTCCATGTCTCCTTCAACCACCTAAAATCTTCAAGAGTTTTATCAATTTCCGTCACCAACAAACCCTAATTTCCTGTTGTCGTCGTTGGTCTTCAATTTCAAACATTTCTCTATAAGAACTGACCTTGCATCTTGAAATGGGGGAAGAAACTATCTGCTTGAACATTCCTTAAAAATGAACGAAAAAATGGATCTGGTTTTGATAGAGAAGGGAAATACAGTCCCTTTACATTCTACTCACAAAGTGTGGCTGTAATGAAGCCATGTTTGACCATCTCTACTCCCTTGTGTAACCCACATGCTCGGCTTTACAAAGATAAATCTTTGTGAAATTATATGACTACTCTCAGGCCTTGAGATGGTAAGATGGTGCGGCCCATGAGTTGATGGCTTGCCTAAGCTCCGACTCCTTTGGCATGGCAAGTTGCAAACGTCAATTTGGTTTCTAAGCCATTTATCTTCCGGGTGAAAAGAATGTCTTGTAATTCCTGCAAAAGGCTTAAAACAATATTATTAGCAAGCTAACAAGACCTAGCTAGTGTAAATGCGGGTATAAAAGTGTCGCACTTTCGTGCTTATCAACTAGGTACTATTATAACGGGGAAGAAGCCACCCTACTATATATTGTTTATATACTATCGAAACGGGGAAGAAGCCGCCCTACTAATATATTGAAACGGGGAAGAAGCCTCCCTACTAAATAATATTAAAACGGGGAAGAAGTCGCCATACTTAACTTAGCAAAGAGCCGTGGGGAATCACAGACACTCCTTGCGTGGAAATCATACAACGCATATTACACGCACATCAAGGCACATACAAGCATTTACATAGATAGTAAATCACACAAACATGCCAAAAGTGATAAAGACTCATCATGCTCGCAATTGAAAGAATGCTCAATAATTACAAGAAGGTTACAGAGTTCCCACCTGATTTGAGGACAAGCCATGCCTAACTCGAGAACTTAAATCCACTGGTTTATCCTTTGAATCGATCGTTGTTAATAGAGATTAACTGTTAATCACACAAGCACTCTTAGGAATTTTCCAAAAAGGCTCATAACATAATCTCATATATTTATCTAGTTATAAACTAAGTGAACTATCTAATGGCTCTAAGCCCAAGACTACTAAACTCGGCCCGTTATTTCTCTAGTTATAAACTAAGTGAACTATCTAATGACTCTAAGCCCAAGACTACTAAACTCGGCCCATTATACAAGGTCCAGTCCACTAGGGTCAACTAACAGTCTCTAACTGTCAAGGTTAAGTCAACGGTCCACTGGTCAAGTCATGGTCAACGATTTAAGTCGCTGAGTCAAATCGGGTCAAGTCTGGTTACAGGGTCAACTCAGTCAGAAGACTGATTCATGTAAATAAACTGACCCAGGCGAGTCAGACTAGACAATCAACTGGCCAGGCTAAAACACAATGCCTGAGCCATTAGCTCATGCCACAAACTAATGCATTAAAATACAAAAATCAAAATACAAATGTAACAATACTAATCCATTACTCTAATTTCCAACCTACATCTCAGTTCACCTTCAACACTAACTTTATTTACACTACAACTCAAGATCTATGTGTACAGCATCACTACATTATTAGCTTCAATCTCTGTAATTCATCACTACAATCAAGCAGCAACACAATTTAATTACTCCCATCTCTTAATGTTGATTTTCAATCATTACTTCATATTCAATCTCAATACAAAATCAACTGCAACTATATTATTTCTCAATTACAAGTATCTTCATTACCAGTTCCCTGTCAATCAACACAAACAGCACCATCAGTTCAGTTCTTCATTGCATCACAGATCTTCATTTCAGCATCAACAACAACAACAGTTAAACCTCTAATGCTTCTCAACCTACAATTCTAATACTAGCTCCACTCATGTACCAAATATTGCATTCGCATCCAAATCAGTTCCATGACCATTTCATCTTCACCACCAATTCAACTCAATTCAATCATCTAACATGACATACACCACCATTTGTATCTCGAATTCCAGCTACAACCCATCCATTTACTAACTTCATCATTTCTCAGAAGCCACCACCAATTCAATACTCCCACCAACACCATTATTTGAGTCACAACTCATAATTGTAACAACACCACAAATTCCTTCTCCCTGAATCACAACACAAACCTAGCTAAACTATAATTCACATATTTATTCCATATACCCAATTACACCTCAAAACCATTCACTATCATAAGTTCAACCTAACTACTTTAGAACCTCCAAAAGTTACTCATACCCCTGCAATCCAATAAAAAACTAAGCTATAATCACATCCATAGCTTCTTTTCACCAACAACACTCACTTTCATCTCCATCTTCTGATTACAGAACCCTAGTTCTAGAACACCAACAACACCACCAAATTCTAAGTTCACTAACACGAAATAATACCCCTAGGTCACTGGTTTAACCGAACACTTCCAATTTTTACTTCAAGTTCAACAATTAAACACACAAAAACTATATAAACAAATATACATCTCAAAGAACATAATTCAATTCAATTGACTAAAAAGGTATTACCTTAAGTTGAAATCCCTACTTCTCCAATTCTGAATTACATCTCCTGTTTGAAACTAAATCTTCAAATTAAAACCATAACCTCTTTCTTCACCTCTTGTTCTTCATAACCCATCTCTAATCGATCCCCTATAACATCAACTTCGTCCTCTAATTCCTCTTTGAACTTCTTATAAAACCCTCTTTCTTATTTTAGGGAAGAACTGAAACCCTAACTCATTGATTCATCGCCGAATCATCTCCAAAACCCTAATTAATCGTCTACCCATTGTTCTTCATCTAACTGTAGACCCATAATCATCTTCGAGATCTCCAGAACATCAATCAACTCTGTAAACCCTAATTCCAGTTTACAACAACATCACTTTCTTCTCCTGACTTCAAACAATCACGGCTCCATCACATACTCCTTCTAATCAACACCCTACAGCCTAACTAAGAATCATTAACACCAAAACTAATATCAATTCAGCAGAACTGAATTCGGCAGAGAGAAGGAGATAGAACAGAGAAGAAGAAGAAAGAAGAAAGATCAGAAGAAAATTATCGAACGAGAGAAGATAAGGCCAACCAAAAATGCTAAAGGTACCCGAGGAACGGATACGGGCAGCCAGGCGGTTGCCAGCAAAATAACTATTTGCTCTTCGACTATTCTGATATAATCTTGTTCGTCTGGTATCGGTCGAGTAGTCCATTTCGCATAAATTTTCGAGACCTATTCAATGGCACTAGTTTCGTATCTAAATTGTGTTAAGATTAATTTCTATTAATTAACGTATGTGTTAAACTAATCGAGTCATTATTGACTAACTCGCCTCTTGATCATTGCTAGACCAGCCATATAGCGTTGACGAGCTTGAGGGTCCTTACATTCTCCCCACCTTATTCATTTTCGTCCTCAAAAATCG
Organism: Papaver somniferum; assembly: GCF_003573695.1. Taxonomy (NCBI): domain Eukaryota; kingdom Viridiplantae; phylum Streptophyta; class Magnoliopsida; order Ranunculales; family Papaveraceae; genus Papaver; species Papaver somniferum. Next base: position 171,914,415 of record NC_039363.1, on the reverse strand, counting down.
AACTGTCCTTCTAGTCTTCAAAAACTCCCCACCTTATAGAGAATTACCAACTTTCGACTCAGTGCAAGTTCTGCTTATACTTACAACCGCGCGAAAAAAAAAACTAACTCATCAAATGAGTGCAAAACAATTTGAAACAACACACAAATCCATAAGTCTACCTACAACTAATATTTTAAATTAGTAGTAAGGTTCGATAGACCAATTTCTGTTTTAATAGACTATATACTCTATCATAAAGGTTCTATATAAATCTGTAATCTAATCATAATTATCAACCTCAGATATAGTGATTTAAACACTAATAAACAAATAAGTCTAAGTTCTTCACACTAATTTTCTATCTCAATAAATTGATAACTCTATGTATAAGTTAAGGTACTCAATAAGTTTTTATATGACTTCCGGAATCTGTCAATATATTAATTTCACTAATTTTTCTAGTATCGGTTTGACTACGTGTTCATATTTCTAATCTTATTATTATCTAATTGTCAATGAGCTTATAAAACACAATGCAATTGGTTTAACCTATAATTTTTACTTCATTATATGCACGTACACCAAGAAAATGAATCAATCAAGCAAAAAGATCATTTAGTTTTTGATAGCTTTTAGTGATTAAGATTTATCTCACGCCATACTAGTTCTAAACTATTCTAATTCACTAAGTAGCACTGGGTATTATCTATTGTTGCCCATGTAAGATCTAATAGTGGGCTCTGATACCAAGTTGTGACGCCCCAATTACTAAAACTGCTTAGCTAATAGAATTACAATCTAATAGAAGAATCAGATTTAGATTACCCATTTTAAGAATCATAATTACATAAACCAATCCCGATACAAACCCAAACACTCTGATATTATATAAATGAAAATCTCTCGAGTGATATAAATATAATAATGTATTGATTAAAATAAATTAACAAATACACATAATACGAGATACACGATATCACTAACATTTAATAAACTCTAGGCTTTGAGTACGGATATCTTCACGCGCACCTTTTCTTCTGAATACTAAAACTGAAGTGGGAATGAGTGAACACATCATCCCAAAAAGGGGGCTAAAAAAAAACATGTAACTCTGAAGTAATCACTAACATGCTTCACTGTTCTAAAAGAATATAAATTAAAAGAAACAAAAAGAAACAAATCATTCAACTAATTATGCGCCATGAAGCAGGTGTCACTCTAACCTCGCCAAACTCATTGGAGAAGACGACACAAGAGCAACTCTAATCAATAATAATAACATCGTCCACACAGAGTTCCCATATAAACCATGATTCGGATTATTGCCATCAAGATCAGAAAGTTAGTCAAACAAGTATAATATGCACACGAGTAATTTCCCCAAAATAAAATAGTATATATAATAACGAAACGGGAAGAAGCCGCCCTACTAGGTACTATTATAACGGGGAAGAAGCCGCCCTACTATATATTATTTATATACTATCGAACGGGGAAAAACCGCCCTACTAATATATTGAAACGGGGAAGAAACCGCCCTACTAAATAATATTAAAACGGGGAAGAAGAAGCCATACTTAACTTAGCAAAGAGCCGTGGGGAATCACAAACACTCCTTGCGGGGAAATCATACAACGCATATTACACGCACATCAAGGCACATACTAGCATTTACATAGATAATAAATCACACAAACATGCCAAAAGTGATAAAGACTCATCATGCTCGCAATTGAAAGAATGTTCAATGATTACAAGAAGGTTACAGATTTCCCACCTGATTTGATGGAAAGCCATGCCTACCTCGAGAACTTCAATCCACTGGTTTATCCTTTGAATCGATCGTTGTTAATAAAGATTAACTGTTAATCACACAAGCACTCATAGGAATTATCCAAAAAGGCTCATAACGGAATCTCATATATTTCTCTAGTTATAAATTAAGTGCACTATCTAATGGCTCTAATCCCAAGACTACTAAACTCGTCCCATTATACAAGGTCCAGTCCACTGGGGTCAACTAATAGTCTCTAACAGTCAAAGGGTCAACTAACAGTCAATGTCCAGTCAAGGTTGAGTCAACGGTCCACTGGTCAAGTCCTGGTCAACGATTTAAGTCGCTGAGTCAAATCGGGTCAAGTCTGGTTACAGGGTCAACTCAGTCAGAAGACTGATTCATGTAAATAAACTAACTCAGGCAAGTCAGACTAGACAATCAACTGGTCAGGTTAAAACACAAGGCATGAGCCATTAGCTCATGCCACAAACTAACGCATTAAAATACAAAACACAAATCAAAATACAAATGTAACAATACTAATCCATTACTATAATTTCCAACCTACATCTCAGTTCACCTTCAACACTAACTTTATTTACACTACAACTCAAGATCTATGTGTACATCATCACCACATTATTAGCTTCAGTCTCTGTAATTCATCACTACACTCAAGCAGCAACACAATTTAATTACTCCCATGTCTTAATCTTGATTTTCAATAAATACTTCTGATAGACGCATTTATGTGTCTAATTTGTCCCAATTGTTTATATTGTTAGTACTCTATTTTGTACTTAATTGGTTATTTTATGTCTTTGTAGGTGTTTTTGGAGAAATAAGCTTTTGCGGCGAAATTGGCTAAAAAGTGGTTTTTGCGCTCGTGGGAGAAAATTACTATACGGACTCTCACTTTGGATAAGGGGTAACCTAATTACTAAGGGGCACCCCATTTCAGGGCATGTACTAAAGGGACACCGGAACTGGATAGGGGGAGGTCATCTTCAAAGTTTCAAAACTGGATTTTGGCGGAAAAAAAGGCAGCAGCGTCAACAGTTTTGGATCAATGATTTGAGCGACCTAGGAGGCGATTAAATGGGAAAATTTGGTACCCACGGACTCTACAAGACATAAGGGACCTGTTAGAAGCGATTAGACCCATCTAATTGGGCTGGATAAGTCAGAAAATCCACACAAAGTCAAGACAGTGCACACGGTTTCTGTTTAGGGTTTGAGATTAGTTTGAGAGATTTATGGGATATCTTGCGTGGGATATACATCAAAACAGTTGGGTAAAAGTCCTAGAAGATATTTGAGACGAGAGAATAGCTAGAAACAGCCTGTAACGCAACAAGAAGAAGATTATTCTTCAAACAACCCGTAAAGAATAATGGAGATTTCCAAGGGGTTTGATCGAGTTTCAAGGGGATTTAAAGCCTATAAATAGTTGGTTTTATGTCAGAGAAGGGGGATGAAGAGTTTGGGGTCGATACAGAGCCAGGAGGAGCGAAGAAGAAGGAGTAGCAGCAATTTTCACCTGCTGCTGCTGCTGCCATTAAAAAGCTTCAAGAACACGAAGAACAGACTCTCCAGGACAGTCTTATTTTCAGCAGCTTCAGAACAGTCTTATTTTCAGCAGCTCAACAACAGAAGAGAGGTGTCGCAGTTCGCTGCAGTTTTCTGTTGTCGTTCTTTTCTGGACGTGTTTTGTGAGTCTCAGAACTACTATTTTATAACTTTTGACTCTTTTAATTACACTTTGAGCTTTGAATTAATATGTTGAGTGCGTGATTGATATGAATAGCTAAACCCCAATACTGGGATGATGGAGGAAACCACTCTTTATGCATGAGTAATTTTATTTAATTCTTTTATGACTATTTGCACTATTATGAATGGAATTATGATTTTTATTGATTATTTGTGATTTTTTCTGATGATGTATGCTTAATCCATGAGATTATTGATGCATCATGCTTATGATTTACATATAATACTTACAAAATCTATGTTTGGCAAAGTAAGAGTCGATATTTGTTATCAATATAAGCTTTAATTGTCTAGAATTAATAATTGAATCGCATGAGTATAAGAATTGGTGAAATCCTGAGTCCCAGTATCTCTTGATCCTGTGACAATTTTGTATATATTTTTGTTTTTAATCTATTCAAGTCCGAGCATCGAATCCGTATTTACCGCAAATCGAATTACTACAACAAAATGGCGCCGCCGACGCGGACTTGTATATAGATTTGTTTTTAGGTTTATTATTTTATTTTATTTTTTTTTCTATTATTTGTTCCTTTTTACGTTTCTTTTTGTGTCTTTGATTTACAGGTTCGAAGTGGAATACTAAGGACTTGGGAACAAAAAGCTTAAAGCTAAAAGTTAAAAGCTAAAAGAGAAGAAGAAAAAGACATAATTTTTTTTTAGGATTTAATTTTTATTATTTTTTTTTTTTTGTATATAGCTTTTATTTATTTTTTTTTAGAATTTGTAAATAGGCTTTATTTTTCATAATTTTTGTAATTTTGGACTTTTTATTTGGACTTTATTCTGGACTTTGGACATTATTTTTAAAACCCTACGGAAGGGTTATAAATTAAAAAAAAAATTTGCAGGGAAGGACGACGATTACTATATCGTCTCGGCCCCTCGGGTTCGCACACGTCATAGGAGTCGTGGCCCGAGTCGAAGACAACGGTTCATCGCCCGTCTGGTACGGGAGGTAAGTCCAATCGAAACACCCGCGAATCTCCTGCAAGCGGGTTACTGTCTGCCTTAAGGTGATAATTGTTTGAGGACGAACCGGACTGTCTTTATTTTCCTAGTAAAGGGCAAGGCCTGGCCTAAACAAGATAAGGACTCGGATTTCATCACCGTTTTCTTCTTGCCCGCCTTAGGAAAACGAAACCAAACGCGAACCTAAGCCTAAAATTTTGAATAGAACGAGACCAATAGGGTAACGAGCTTAATAGGAAACTCGTTCGAAAAATATTGGTTGCTCTTTAAGCACATTTCAAAGTTCATGATGGTTTCTGTGAGTTGAATGCGTGGCTGCGCCGCCTTGTGATAGCGGTGAGGCCTTGGGTATCAAATCTCCACTGAGCATCCCTCGCCTCGATTCAACTTACATTAGCTCGGATTGATTCCAGAGGGGTGTGCTCAAATTGTAACGAATTCCTTTTCGAAGGAATAGAAGCTGGTCTAGAAAACAATCTAAGTGGAGCCATCATGCTTTTTGTTTGCTAGATTCTATAGGTTTGATTTGGTCGAGTCGGACTTGTTTGTGATTGCGTAGAATTCCCCTGCAATTAAGAATGTCGAACTGGTATGATAGAAGCCAATACAATGAATATCGACCTGAATTTGAATATGGACATCATCAGTATTATGACCATAGTGAGAATAGTGACTGGGGACGCCAACCTTTTCAAGGTTATGGTTCATACCATGGTGAGCCCAATTACTATCCGCACGCGCATCAGTCATACGAGCAAGAAGATTATAATACTAGTTCTTCGTCTTTAGAGGATACAATCAAACTTTTGAAAAGTAGTCCTTATTATGATCCTTCAGTTCCTATTCCTTCTCTAGAAGAGACTCTCAGGAATTTAGCTAAGTCATCACGTCAGTTAGCTGAATCGACGTATAAATTAGATGAGGTGAATAATGTAGTTATGGACGAAAGAACTGCAACAACAACTGAATCTGTAGAAGATATCCTCAATAGATTAACTCAAAACTTAGATCCTACACTAAGGGAACTTTCTTTGGAAGAGACCCTTGAGAGGATAGCTGAGTCGACACGTAGACTTGAGTTAGAGACGAATGAAAGTATTGCTCGAAATAACTTGAATTGCCAATATAGTGTATCCAATAATACCCTTGAGAATGAAGATACTTTTTCACATAATCAAGATAACGAGGTTATAATTGGTAACACTACTTATTTAGATAAGGTTCAATCATCTTCGTACTATTATGATGATGAGGATAGTAGTGATGAAGAATCTGAAACATGTAGGCATAGTAATCAGGAATCTAGTAATCCAATTGAGCTTTATAGTGATTATATTATTTCTACTTCAAATCCAAATAATTTTTATGATTATTCACCTATTCAAAAGGACGAGGATTTGATTAGGGATACCACCGTTTTAGACGATGTAGTTTTTCCTTTTGATTACGAAGCCGATAGTGGTTTAGAGGAACGGGTTCATTTCGAAAATACTGTTTTAGAGTCTAGCGACTTAGAAACAATAGTCTTGGAAGAAGAAGATAGACCCGTAGAGATGAGTAAAGATGCACTACCTGATAATAACTTAGAAGAATCTCTTGAATATTTTAAGGACTCTGAAGATACGGAAATTCAAGAAAAATTAGAGGTCTATCTAGAGAAACTGAAAACTCTAAGTTTGGGGGTGATTATCACTTCCCTAGTGCCTTACCTTTAACTCTCAGAAAGTCCCCACACTTAGGACTTGACATCAATGCCTCAACCATTTTACAAGATTACTTTCATACTCGTTTTCCTGAACCTAGTGATGTCCATAAGGAAGTTCAGTTGTTAGAAACCCATCCTCTGGTTGATGAGGTTAGACCAGGCTATGATACTAAGATCGACTTTGTTTTCCCACCAAATATTTTTCAAACAATTGTGGGAACGTATAAATTTCAAATGTGTCAATTATTAAGTTCTGAGACTAAACCTAATTACTTTAGGATATTAGAATCGACACATTTTCTTAAGAATGACCACTACTCTCACTGTGGTCAATTATGTAAGTCAAACCTGATTGACTTAGAGGATCCTCAATTATTTAGGTTATTATTTTGTGCTTCTAAGTTCTTATTTAAGTACTTACAGACTCTAGGACCTAATAATTCGGATCTCAATTTTGAGGAGTTGCAGCCTAAAGAAATATATTTAGACCCTTTTATAGAACCTGAACCTGAACCACAATTAGATATAGATATCTTAATCAGGAAACTAGGTAAGGGCATGCTAGTCTTGTACATTTTCTTGGTTCACTGCAGTTTCCTTTTGTCAGCTCTTTTTGGTGTTAAAGACCCACAGTTATTCCGGCTACTGTTATACGGTTCGAGTTGACTAATACTTTTCTTAGTCTGGCTGAAGACTTTAAACTTAGCACTTCTTGGGAGGTAACCCAATCTCATGCAACCAGGTAATATCCTTCCGTAACTCTTTCATTTCAAATGGTAACAGTTTCTCCTTGTTCATGCTTTTAATTTCATCTTTAGAACATTGAGGACAATGTTAGGTTTAAGTTTGGGGGTATGGGAGAAACTTTTTAGTATGAATAAATAAACTCCAGAGCTTAGAAATTTATGCCTATTGAGGATTGCACTAACTAATCTAAGTGGATGGAAGCATTTTGATTGTAGGAGTTTGAGGAACCAATCTGATTAGATGGAAACATCTAAAGAGTCTATTCATAAAAGCACAGAGCTCAGGTGTTAGAAATAACATGATAGTTTCACCATATCTCGTTGAGTCCTTTTCACTTCTATTTTTATTTTTGTTTTTAAACTATGTTTCTCTAAGTGATAGGTGGGGCCCACGATTCAAGTTGTTACCAATGCTAGGGTGAATTAGAGTGATTGAGATACCATGAAAAAAAAAAAAAAAAGTTGAAAAAGAAAAAGAGATGAAAAAAAAAAATGAAAAAAAAAAGATGAAAAAAAATGGTAGTTACCAAAAAGTAAAAAAAAAAAAAAATTGAGACCAGACCATTTGACCAAAAGGAATAAATTCAATAAAGTCGACCACTGGTACCCTTGTATATGCCAGTTGTGTTGACCTAGAGTTAGGTTATCGACCACTGGTACCCTTGTATATGCCAGTGTGTTGATATTAGTCAGACTGGTATCTCAATCCATTAGGATAGGTTCATTTTGGCGGAGGCCTTCAGACAGATATGGGAAACGTCGTTCACTTAGTAAACATCAAAACCATCTATGTTTTCTATATCCATCTTCTTGATCTATCCATGTGATTAGTTTTGACTCCGAATATGATGTCCATAGTGCAACTATCTGAGTAGAGCTCTGTCACTTTATATGAATTTTAGTATGCTTGAGTGCAAACTCGTGTACATCAATTGGAATTTCGCATCAGGGTACTTCTTCCTGTAGTCAATAAGTATGCCAACCAAGGAGATTCTTTAGTGCCTTCCAAGGTTCTGCGTAGATAGCTAAGCTCTGGAGTATTAAGGTTTTGTGGGTACACCTCTGGTAAACCTCCCGGAGACAACACTCCGCCACTAGGGCCACCTAGTGGTTTAACGGCTTACTGCACGTGCTAAGTGTAGTCATTTTATTTTAGATTAGATTTGCTCGAGGACTAGCAAATAATAAGTTTGGGGGTATTTGATAGACGCATTTATGTGTCTAATTTGTCCCAATTGTTTATATTGTTAGTGCTCGATTTTGTACTTATTTGGTTATTTTATGTCTTTGTAGGTGTTTTTGGAGAAATAAGCTTTTGCGACGAAATTGGCTAAAAAGTGGTTTTTGCGCTCGTGGGAGAAAATTACTATACGGACTCTCACTTTGGATAAGGGGTAACCTAATTACTAAGGGGCACCCCATTTCAGGGCATGTACTAAAGGGACACCGGAACTGGATAGGGGGAGGTCATCTTCAAAGTTTCAAAACTGGATTTTGGCGGAAAAAAAGGCAGCAGCGTCAACAGTTTTGGATCAATGATTTGAGCGACCTAGGAGGCGATTAAATGGGAAAATTTGGTACCCACGGACTCTACAAGACATAAGGGACCTGTTAGAAGCGATTAGACCCATCTAATTGGGCTGGATAAGTCAGAAAATCCACACAAAGTCAAGACAGTGCACACGGTTTCTGTTTAGGGTTTGAGATTAGTTTGAGAGATTTATGGGATATCTTGCGTGGGATATACATCAAAACAGTTGGGTAAAAGTCCTAGAAGATATTTGAGACGAGAGAATAGCTAGAAACAGCCTGTAACGCAACAAGAAGAAGATTATTCTTCAAACAACCCGTAAAGAATAATGGAGATTTCCAAGGGGTTTGATCGAGTTTCAAGGGGATTTAAAGCCTATAAATAGTTGGTTTTATGTCAGAGAAGGGGGATGAAGAGTTTGGGGTCGATACAGAGCCAGGAGGAGCGAAGAAGAAGGAGTAGCAGCAATGTTCACCTGCTGCTGCTGCCATTAAAAAGCTTCAAGAACACGAAGAACAGACTCTCCAGGACAGTCTTATTTTCAGCAGCTTCAGAACAGTCTTATTTTTAGCAGCTCAACAACAGAAGAGAGGTGTCGCAGTTCGCTGCAGTTTTCTGTTGTCGTTCTTTTCTGGACGTGTTTTGTGAGTCTCAGAACTACTATTTTATAACTTTTGACTCTTTTAATTACACTTTGAGCTTTGAATTAATATGTTGAGTGCGTGATTGATATGAATAGCTAAACCCCAATACTGGGATGATGGAGGAAACCACTCTTTATGCATGAGTAATTTTATTTAATTCTTTTATGACTATTTGCACTATTATGAATGGAATTATGATTTTTATTGATTATTTGTGATTTTGTCTGATGATGTATGCTTAATCCATGAGATTATTGATGCATCATGCTTATGATTTACATATAATACTTACAAAATCTATGTTTGGCAAAGTAAGAGTCGATATTTGTTATCAATATAAGCTTTAATTTTCTAGAATTAATAATTGAATCGCATGAGTATAAGAATTGGTGAAATCCTGAGTCCCAGTATCTCTTGATCCTGTGACAATTTTGTATATATTTTTGTTTTTAATCTATTCAAGTCCGAGCATCGAATCCTTATTTACCGCAATCTTAATATTACAACAACTTCATATTCAATCTCAATACAAAATCAACTGCAACTCTATTACTTCTCAATTACAACTATCTTCATTACCAGTTCCCTGTCAATCAACACAAACAACACCATCAGTTCAGTTCTTCATTGTATCGCAGGTCTTCATTTCAGCATCAACAACAACAACAGTTAAACCTCTAATGCTTCTCAACCTACAATTCTAATACTATCTCCACTCATGTACCACATATTGCATTCGCATCCAAATCAGTTCCATGAACATTTCATCTTCACCACCAATTCAACTCAATTCAATCATCTAATAGACATACACCACCACTTGTATCTCGAATTCCAACTGCAACCCATCCATTTACTAACTTCATCATTTCTCAGAAGCCACCACCAATTCAATACTCCCACCAACACCATTATCTGAGTCACAACTCAGAATTGTAACAACACCACAAATTCCTTCTCCCTGAATCACAACACAAACCTAGCTAAACTATAATTAACATATTTATTCCATATACCCAATTCCACCTCAAAACCATTCACTATCATAAGTTCAACCTAACTACTTCAGAACCTCCACAAGTTACTCATACCCCTGCAATACAATACAAATCTAATCTATAATCCCATTCATAGCTTCTTTTCACCAACAACACTCACTTTCATCTCCATATTCTGATTACAGAACCCTAGTTCTAGAACACCAACAACAACACCAAATTCTAAGTTCACTAACACGAAATAAGACCCCTAGGTCATGGTTTAACCGAACACTTCCAATTTTTACTTCAAGTTCAACAATTAAACACACAAAAAGTATATAAACAGATATACATCTCAAAGAACATAATTCTATTCAATTGACTAAAAAGGTATTACCTTAAGTTGAAATCCCTACTTCTCCAATTCTGAATTACAGCTCATGTTTGAAACTAAATCTTCAAATTAAAACCATAACCTCTTTCTTCACCTCTTGTTATTCATAACCCATCTCTAATCGGTCCCCTAGAACATCAACTTCGCCCTCTAATTCCTCTTTGAACTTCTTATAAAACCCTCTTTCTTATTATAGGGAAGAACTGAAACCCTAACTCATTGATTCATCACCGAATCATCTCCAAAACCCTAATTAATCGTCTACCCATTGTTCTTCATCTAATTGTAGCCTCATAATCATCTTCGAGATCTCTAGAACATCAATCAACTCTGTAAACCCTAATCATTAACACCAAAACTAATATCAATTCAGCATAACTAAATTCGGCAGAGAGAATGAGATAGAACAGAGAAGAAGAAGAAAGAAGAAAGATAAGAAGAGAACGAGAGAAGATAAGGCCAACCAAAAATGCTAAAGGCACCCGAGTAACGGATACGGGCAGCCAGGCGGTTGACAGCAAAATAACTATTTGCTCTTCGACTATTCTGATATAATCTTCTTTGTATGATATCGTTTGAGTAGTCCATCTCGCATAAATTTTCGAGACCTATTCAATGGCACTAGTTTCGTATCTAAATTGTTGTTAGATTAATTTCAATTAATTAACGTATGTGTTAAACTAATCGAGTCATTATTGACTAACTCGTATCTTGATCATTGCTAGACCAGTCATATAGCGTTGACGAGCTTGAGGGTCCTTACATTCTCCCCACCTTATTCATTTTCGTCCTCAAAAATCGAACTGTCCTTCTAGTCTTCAAAAACTCCCCACCTTATAGAGAATTACCAACTTTCGACTCAATGCAAGTTCTGCTTATATTTACAACCGCGCGAAAAAAAAAACTAACTCATCAAATGAGTGCAAAACAATTTGAAACAACACACAAATCCATAAGTCTTCCTACAACTAATATTTTAAATTAGTAGTAAGGTTCGATAGACCAATTTCTGTTTTAATAGACTATATACTCTATCATAAAGGTTCTATATAAATCTGTAATCTAATCATAATTATCAACCTCAGGTATACTGATTTAAACACTAATAAATAAATAAGTCTAAGTTCTTCACACTAATTTTCTATATCAATAAATTGATAGCTCTACGTATAAGTTAAGGTACTCAATAAGTTTCTATATGACTTCCGGAATCTGTCAATAATTAATCTCACTAATTTTTCTAGTATCGGTTTGACTACGTGTTCATATTTCTAACCTTATTATTCTCTAATTGTCAATGAGATTATAAAACACAATGCAATTGGTTTAACCTATAATTTTTACTTCATTTTATGCACGCACAACAAGAAAATGAATCAATCAAGCAAAAAGATCATTTAGTTTTTGATAGCTTTTAGTGATTAAGATTTATCTCACACCATACTAGTTCTAAACTATTCTAATTCACTAAGCAGCACCGGGTATTATCTATTCTTGCCCATGTAAGATCTAATAGTGGGCTCTGATACCAAGTTGTGACGCCCCAATTACTAAATCTTCTTAGCTAATAGAATTACAACCTAATAGAAGAATCAGATCTAGATTACCCATTTTAAGAATCATAATTACATAAACCAATCCCGATACAAACCCAAACACTCTGATATTATATAAATGAAAATCTCTCCAGTGATATAAATATGATAATGTATTAATTAAAATAAATTAACAAAGACACATAATACGAGATACACGATATCACTAACATTTAATAAACTCTAGGCTTTGAGTACGGATATCTTCACGCGCACCTTTTCTTATGAATACTGAAACTGAAGTGGGAATGAGTGAACACATCATCCCAAAAAGGGGGCTCAACAAAAACATGTAACTCTCAAGTAATCACTAACATGCTTCACTGTTCTAAAAGAATATAAATTAAAAGAAACAAGAAGAAACAAATCATTCAACTAATTATACATCATGAAGCAGGTGTCACTCTAACCTCGCCAAACTCATTGGAGAAGACGACACAAGATCAACTCTAATCAATAATAATAACATCGTCCACACAGAGTGCCCAGACAAACCATGATTCGGATTATTACCATCAAGATCAGAAAGTTAGTCAAACAAGTATAATATGCACACGAGTGATTTCCCCAAAATAAAATAGTATATATAATAACGAAACAGGGAAGAAGCCACCCTACTAGGTACTATTATAACGGGAAAGAAGCCGCCCTACTATATATTATTTATATACTATCGAAACGGGGAAGAAGCCGCCCTACTAATATATTGAAACGGGGAAGAAGCCGCCCTACTAAATAATATTAAAACGGGGAAGAAGAAGTCATACTTAACTTAGCAAATAGCCGTGGGCAATCACAGACACTCCTTGCGGGGAAATCATACAACGCACATCAAGGCACATAAAACCATTTACATAGATAGTAAATCACACAAAACATGCCAAAAGTGATAAAGACTCATCATGCTCGCAATAGAAAGAATGCTCAATGATTACAAGAAGGTTACAGAGTTCCTACCAGATTTGATGACAAGCCATGTCTACCTCGAGATTTTCAATCCACTGGTTTATCCTTTGAATCGATCGTTGTTAATAAAGATTAATTGTTAATCACACAAGCACTCTTAGGAATTATCCAAAAAGGCTCATAACATAATCTCATATATTTATCTAGTTATAAACTAAGTGAACTATCTAATGGATCTAAGCCCAAGACTACTAAACTCGGCCCATTATACAAGGTCCAGTCCACTAGGCTCAACTAGCAGTCTCTAACAGTCAAAGGGTCAACTAACTGTCAATTTCCAGTCAAGGTTAAGTCAACGGTCCACTGGTCAAGTCCTGGTCAACGATTTAAGTCGCTGAGTCAAATCGGGTCAAGTCTGGTTACAGGGTCAACTCAGTCAGAAGACTGATTCATGTAAATAAACTGACTCAGGCGAGTCAGACTAGACAATCAACTGTCCAGGCTAAAACACAAAGCCCGAGCCATTAGCTCATGCCACAAACTAATGCATTAAAATACAAATACACAAATCAAAATACAAATGTAACAGTACTAATCCATTACTCTAATTTCCAACCTACATCTCAGTTCACCTTCAACACTAACTTTATTTACACTACAACTCAAGATCTACGTGTACAACATCACTACATTATTAGCTTCAATCTCTGTAATTTATCACTACACTCAAGCAGCAACAAAGTTTAATTACTCCCATCTCTTAATTTTGATTTTCAATCAATACTCCATATTCAATCTCAATACAAAATCAACTGCAACTCTATTACTTCTCAATTACAACTATCTTCATTACCAGTTCCCTGCGAATCAACACAAACAGCACCATCAGTTCAGTTCTTCATGGCATCACATGTCTTAATTTCAACATCAATAACAACAACAGTTAAACCTCTAATGCTTCTCAACCTACAATTCTAATACTAGCTCCACTCATGTACCACATATTGCATTCGCATCCAAATCAGTTCCATGACCATTTCATCTTCACCACCAATTCAACTCAGTTCAATCATCTAACATGACATACACCACCACTTGTATCTCAAATTCCAGTTGCAACCCATCCATTTACTAACTTCATCATTTCTCAGAAGCCACCACCAATTCAGTACTCTCACCAACACCATTATCTGAGTCACAACTCAGAATTGTAACAACACCACAAATTCCTTCTCCCTGAATCACAACACAAACCTAGCTAAACTAAAATTCACATATTCATTCCATATACCATTCACTATCATAAGTTCAACCTAACTACTTCAGAACCTCCACAAGTTACTCATACGCCTGCAATCCAATACAAATCTAAGCTATAATCCCAACCATAGCTTATTTTCACCAACAACACTCACTTTCATCTCCATCTTCTGATTACAGAACCCTAGCTCTAGAACACCAACAACAACACCAAAATCTAAGTTCACTAACACGAAATAAGTCCCCTGGATCACTGGTTTAACCGAACACTTCCAATTTTTACTTCAAGTTCAACAATTAAACACACAAAAACTATATAAACAAATATACATCTCAAAGAACATAATTCAATTCAATTGACTAAAAAGGTATTACCTTAAGGTTAAATCCCTACTTCTCCAATTCTGAATTACATCTCCTGTTTGAAACTAAATCTTCAAATTAAAACCATAACCTCTTTCTTCACCTCTTGTTCTTCATAACCCATTTCTAATCGATCCCCTAGAACATCAACTTCGTCCTCTAATTCCTCTTTGAACTTCTTATAAAACCCTCTTTCTTATTTTAGGGAAGAACTGAAACCCTAACTCATTGATTCATCACTGAATCATCTCCAAAACCCTAATTAATCGTCTACCCATTGTTCTTCATCTAACTGTAGCCTCATAATCATCTTCGATCTCTCCAGAATATCAATCAACTCTGTAAACCCTAATTCCAATTTACAACAACATCACTTTCTTCTCCTGACTTCAAACAATCACGGCTCCATCACATACTCCTTCTAATCAACACCCTACAGCCTAACTAAGAATCATTCACACCAAAACTAATAACAATTCATCAGAAATGAATTCTGCAGAGAGAAGGAGAGATAACAGAGAAGAAGAAGAAGAAACAAGAAAGATAAGAAGATAATGAATTCTTCTTATCGAACGAGGGAAGATAAGGCCAACCAAAAATGCTAAAGGCACCCGAGGGACGGATACGGGCAGCCAGGCGGTTGACAGCAAAGTAACTATTTACTCTTCGATTATTCTGAGATAATCTTCTTCGTCTGATATCGTTCGAGTAGTCCATCTCGCATAAATTTTCGATACCTATTCAATGGCACTAGTTTCGTATCTAAATTGTTGTTAGATTAATTTCTATTAATTAACGTATGTGTTAAACTAATCGAGTCATTATTGACTAACTCGTCTCTTGATCATTGCTGGACCAGTCATATAGCGTTGACGAGCCCCACACTTCTGTGTGATACTAGTTGCGACTAGAGTCGATTCTCCTTTAACCTAGGTTTTTCCTAAAATCATTATAGGTTAACGACTTCATTGGGATTCTGAAGCCAAACCCAACCATTTTCTTTGTAGTTGCGTGTTCTGATCTTACTTGTTCTATCGTATTGAGTACTATCTTCTCTAAGATTTTCTCGAGATTTATATCCGCTGGGTAAGACATAAAAAGTAATCACAAAGCTCTTCGTCTCATTCTTTGTGATTCCACAATAATTTCTTCTACTATCATATAGTTAAGTTATTGTGAGGTGATTGATATTTCTAGGCTGTTCTTCGGGAATATAAGACCGGATTACCAATTGGTTCCTGTTCACCTTGATCTATCAAAGAACAAAACTTCATAGGTACTTTTGTGGGAGACAGATTCATTCATCAGTTATAAATGATGAATTATTTGACGATCTACAATTCATTCAGGTATAAATCTTAATTCACCAAACAGTTAAGATTATATCTTCCAATACAAATCTTGAGGAGTGTTGTGGGAACATATTTTCTACAACACACCCACAATGTAGTTCTCACCTTGGACAGTACAAGACGGATCATGTAGCCAATATTTGTTTTTAAAACAAATACTGGTACATAATTCATGTATTCAATTATTTCAGCTATAAAAAATTTAATTTACCGATCAAAAAAAAATAAAAAATTTACTGGTACATACTTTAGACAAGGTTAGCATCTGAAACTATAATTTACTTATGATATACTTTGCAGACCCCAGATTAAGCATGGAAACAACCAGAGGTGGAAAAATTGAAGGGCTAATCTATATAGTCTAAGCCTGCATTCGTTTTTATTCTGAAGCATTAAAAGTACAAGGTAATTTTGTGACTGCATTTTCTTAGGCTTAGTTTGGTACAGCTGTAAGTTTTGTAAGTTCATTTTTCTGTTATTCGGTGTTGTGGTGTGCAGTGTAAAAAAATAATTGAAAATAAATGATTAAATTGTGTTTGGTAATAGAAGTTTCCACTATTGTTGTTGTAATTTGAAAATAAAAAATCATAATGTTTAAAGAATAAAATATATGAAATAAATCATTGATCAACCAAAAAATGAACAAAAAAAATTGATGATAAAAAAATTAAAGATAATTATTGTCATTATAAAATATAATAAAAACGAAGAAAATCACGGAACAAAAAGTTTTAACTTCTAAGAAAATATATGAATTTCATAAAATGGACAACCAAAAACTACCATTCTGCCTATATAACATGGATGAAAGGAGTAAGAATCTAAGATATGGACAAAAATTCCACTTGGAATATCGTTTTTAATCATGCATACCGCCTATAACAACATTACTAATGTCTAACTTTAATTTCAAGTTTTAAATGCATATGAAATCCTGAAAAATGCGGGGGTCTAACAACCACGCCCAACAATTCGTTTGGCAATCTGAGAGGACTTACTCCAATACACTTTCTAGAAAATCAACTAGACAGTCAGACTCAATCTAGAGTAAAGTATATCAAAGAGTTTAGTATCTCTGTTTCACAATGTAATCAGCAAATCAAACAAAAAGAAATCCGTCAGCCTGATTATTATGTGAAACAACTTGAACGGTACCAAAGACCAATGTTCAAGTGTCAGTAAATTTAAATCAATAACCAAAGGTTGGATATTCTAATTGATTGATCTAAACGCACAACCTGTGATATTTCAATTATATAACAAAATATAATGCGAAAAAGAAATAACACGGACACCAAAAGTTTTGTTAACAAGGAAACCGCAAATGCATAAAAACTGCGGGACCTAGTCCAGATTGAAAACCACAATGTATTAAACCGCTAAAAACTCTAGCCTACTACCAATTAACCTCGGACTGGACTGTAGTTGAACCCTAATCAATCTCACACTGATTCAAGGTACAGTTGTGTTCCTTACGTCTCTGATCCCAGCAGGATACTACGCACTTGATTCCCTTAGCTGATCTCACCCACAACCAAGATTTGCTACGACCCAAAGTCGAAGACTTGATAAACAAATCTGTCTCACACAGAAAAGTCTATAGGATTGAATAAATCTGTCACCCACAGAAATACCCAAGAGTTTTTGTTCCGTCTTTTGATAAATCAAGGTGAACAGGAACCAATTGATAAACCAGACTTATATTCCCGAAGAACAACCTAGTATTATCAATCACCTCACAATAATCTTAATCGACTAACGAAACAAGTTATTGTGGAATCACATACGATGAGACGAAGATGTTTGTGATTAGTTTTATCTTGCCTATCGGAGAAATTAATCTCGAGTCAATTATTTCAATTGTACTCAATACGATCATGCAAGATCATAACACGCAACTAAAAATAAAATAATTGGGTCTGGATTTACAATCCCAATGAAGTCTTTGAAGTCATTAACCTACAGGGTTTCGATAGAAACCTAAGGTTAAAGGAGAATCGACTCTAGTTATGCAACTAGTAACACACAAGAGGTGTGGGGATTAGTTTTCCCAGTTGCTAGAGTTCTCCTTTATATAGTTTTCAAATCAGGGTTTGCATTCCAAGTTACCTTGGTAACAAAGCATTCAATATTCAACTTTAGATGAAAAACCTGATTTAACCAAGCTAATATCTTTCAACCATTAGATCGAACTTAGCTTGTTACACACAAATGCAATGTACCCTCATTTAGGTTTATGTAACAGTACCTAAACGTGTACACCATGTTGGTTCACAAATAGTTAACCGAGGTTATCCATATGATTACTCTCATATCAACCTTGTTCATCTCAACAATAACTAGTTCAAATGACTCAAATGAAACTAGTTAAAAGTTGTTCAATTGCTATATTCTCATAGAATTATACAAGAACACAATTGAAGCAAAATCGGTTTGATTCACTCGAATCAATCATACATTATAGCCACGGTTTGCAAAGATTGCATTCCTTATTATATAAATGTTTTTTCATGTACATAACCGATTATAGAACTTTAACCTTCAAGTATGCAAACGGGTATGCATACTTGAAATACCCTGACCAAGATTGAGTTACGCTAGTACGCAAACGGGTACGCGAACTTCAAATGCCAGCAGAAATTCTCGGACATGAACCTGTGCGCAGTACGCAAACGGGTACACATACTTAGGTTCTCGGATTTCTCAAACCAACCAGTACGCAAACGGGTATGCATACTATGGTTCCCGTACATGGATTACACATGTGCAAGAGTGCACAACATGACATATCCAATAATGGTTAAGTGTTCTAAACTCTTATTTCAATCATTGAAACTTTCTTAGAGGATGACAATAGCCGTTTTCACACGCTATTAGCATCAAAGCAATTTTCAAGTTATTGAAATAATCATAACGAAAGATTCCAAGATAACACCAAATGATTGTATCACACAAACCATGTAAGATGTTACTCGCCAATTTTCACATTATATAAGATGAACTTGGTCGAAGCGAAAGCTTGCCAATACATATTTCGAGAAATATGTAGATGAGATAAACTCAACTCAAAATCTCAAATGTGTATATAGAAAACTATATCGCAATACGACTTATGTCTCAATATAGGAGATAAAGTAGAATTAGACTTTCCAAGTGATAGATGAGTTTAAGTCTCCACATACCTTTTGTCGATGAAGTTCCACAAGCTCCCCTTAGTAGTTCTTCGTCTTCAAATGATGAACGCCGTGAATTCTAAGCTCAACTACATAATCTATGTCCTAGTCCGAGACATCTATAAATAGGCTAGAAATCAAGACTTATAGTTTTGATCACTAACATTGAAAAACATGCTTGAGATAACAACGCATGCGAGTTTGACCGAGCAGTGCTCTAATAATCTCCCCCTTTATCAATTTTAGTGACAAAACTATCAATACATATGGATTACAAAATAAATAAAAATTGTAGCTTCTCATCCAAATGCTTGATCTCCTTGGCATCTTCAACACGACTCGAAAACTTCGTCACTTCCAACTACTCCATGATTCTAAACGTGTTCAACTCAGCATCGTAGTTGTTGAAGATCCGTAGCGATAACAATGAGAAAATAAATGCTCTCAATCATTGTGATACAATGTCATAGTATTATTACATAACATCAAAGTTCAATTGTATCACAACTTTGTCAACAATATTATGGTGATATGTATCACTCCCCCTTAGTCAATACTTCATCTCGACATGAAAACCACTCCCCCTTACATAATGATCCGTAAACCATATGTATTTGTAGTATGAAACTACACATTAATTCTCCCCCTTTTTGTCAATATAAATTGGCAAAGGTACGAAAACTAGTGGGATGCTCATGAAATTTTCATAGAGATACTTCAAGACCAAAAGAGAATAACATACCAACTTATTTAGATGTAATCATAAAGCCGAAGCTAATTAAATGCATTCATCAAGGAGTTTATAAAGATACAAGATAACCCATATAATATTCCACAACCGCACTCCCCACAAATATTTGGCAATAAAGCACAAGTTCAAAAAGAACTTTTCCCCATAAAATGTCATTCCCGAAAGAACAACAAAGGCGACCTTGCTTTTACAAGAAAAGAAGGGTTTCTTTGGACAAAACCGAATCACAAGAAAACATGAATTTGTATCCAAAATATTCAATTGAAATAACCACAAGAGAACCCATGGTTAGTTCAGTTTGAATATACAACTAAACTAACCACAAGAAGTGGTCAATTCAATTGGCCATGATCAACATAAGAGAACTTACGGAGCAACACAGTATATGCACAAAAATGTGGATCGTAGATCGACCAATACTGCGGAATACAGAAGGATTCATTCTATTTTTCATCACTATTTGCACAATGACATATAATAGACTTAATCCTTGTAAACAAAAGTTTTATCCTTTCCTCTATCAAAATAATGACATAAAAGGATGTAACTCTTGTACTGTCAAAAGTTCATTCTATCTTTTATCAATACTTTCATACCGACATAACAGAGATAACTTTTGAACAAGTATGGGACAGTCACAGGTTCACGGACGTAAACAACATATCCCATAACAATTTGTAATATATAAAATCATAAAGATTAAAATTGTAAAAATCATATTCCAAAAAGCTTAGAATTTAAATAAATAAATCTAAAAACATTGAAGATGAAAACGTTGGACATGGATATGTGTACTCACAATAATGGCTATTCCAAACCCTAGTTATTCTTCTAAAAACACAAGAAATAAATTCTCATAAGAATATTTACTAGACTAAATAAAAAATAACAATTCTAAAACAAAAGAGCTATCACAAGCGATAATCAGAGTTCTGGTATGGAAGTTTCACTGGTTCCAAGACCTTCAAGCTTGTGACAGACAGAATTGACAGTATCTTCAGACACGGCATTGAGACGAACCTTAAGTCGTGTCTTCATTAGAGCAAGTTCGGTATTGACCTTTATCAATTCAGTTCTTAACCCATCCAGCTCTTTTAGAATGTTAACAAGCAACAGTTTTGCATCCTTAAACTTTCCGATAAAGTTTTGAACAACTTCATTAAAAATCTCTTCATCATCCTCAATATCAGACAAGATACGAGGAGATTGAGAAGACGTATCATCAATTTCCACGAGAGTTCCTTTTTCCTTCTCCTCGAGTGTGAGACCAAAACCCTTATCAAGAAAACCTCTTGGAAAATAACAAGTTTCTGAAGGTGATGCCATTCTTGACAAAAAAAAGTAGCCTGGAGTATGCGTACTTTTCAACAGGTGGTTTGGTATTTAAATGGTTTCACAAAAACCCTGAGATTAGGGTTTCCAAAGTCGGTTTGTGACATGTAAAGAATACCCGTACGAACACGAGCTTGGCCTATTATTCAAAACAACTCAAAAAGAGAAGTACACGATAAATATGACTATACAACGATGATGTCTGCCTATGTGAGAAAACTCACCGATCTTTGCTCAATAAAAATTGTATTCATACAGGAGAACAATATTTAGAGTAAGGGCAGCAATTTTGACACAGCAAAAAGATTTACGATTAAGAAAACACATTTTTGTCGAAAACCAAGTACAAATTCTTAAGCAGAAATGTTTGAAAATGATCATCCAGCTAAGAACGATAAGAGGATAGCATAGAAAATCAGAGAGAAAAAAAACATTTTGCCATTAAGTATACCTGAAAAAAAT
Organism: Papaver somniferum; assembly: GCF_003573695.1. Taxonomy (NCBI): domain Eukaryota; kingdom Viridiplantae; phylum Streptophyta; class Magnoliopsida; order Ranunculales; family Papaveraceae; genus Papaver; species Papaver somniferum. Next base: position 171,892,717 of record NC_039363.1, on the reverse strand, counting down.
CTAACTCTGTCAAGATTTTTATTGAGAGTGAGGTCTCAACCTTGTGATTAATTTGCACAAGTATGAGCCTCGAGCTCATTAAATGAACGTTGTTTCCGGTTAAACCTCTTTTTCCTGATCTTTGGAGGAAAACCATTATGATGTGAAAAGTTACATAAAATTTACTATCCTCAAAATATGACACATAGTGTTGATTCTTGACAGCCCGTTGATAATTTCTTTATATCCTTCTTCTGGTACCTTTTTCACATCATACATGGCATTATCTCCTTTTTTGAAAGAAGAAAAAACACGAGTTCTTCTTGACCGAACAACATTGGGGAGTCTATTAAGTTCTTGAACATTTGAAGAATACCTTGAACTGACTTTCCTGGTAGAATACACAGGGTGAGTACTAAAACCAATTGGTTTAGACATACGAATGTCAGCTACACCTTTGAGAATTAAATCTAAGGTGTGTTGAAGACGAATGAAGGAATTGTCATTCAACCTAGATTTCTTCTTTTGTTCAACATGACCTTTTGAATTACAAAAGAGACATACTTTCTGATCACCTGAGTGATTCCAGGAGCAGACTCAACACCATTGTTGGGAGAATTCTTCCTTCCATGTGATGTGGGCATTCCTTGATTAGAGGAAGACACAGGCACATCTTCTTCAACAGGAAGGGATTTCGGTTTTGTTTCTGGAACTGATTCTCTTATAGTTAAATCAGAAGCAATTGGTATGGTGGACTCTTTTGAACACTCTTGAAATGAGAGTTTACTTAAGAGGTGTTCAATTTTCAAGGCATCCTCTTGGATAGTCTTCATGTGAGAGTCACGTTCACTTACCATACCAACAAGGACATTGACTTTGTGTTTCAATCGGTTGACATTATCATCCTGGATTCTAACAAGTTTTAGAATCATTACACTCTCTTTGGATGCATTCCTTTCAACTTCAGAAGCAGACTCGTCGGTGAGGTAGTCATGAAAACACTTGTCAATGTACGTCTGTTTCCTTGGAACACAAGGTTCTTCTATATACGAGATTAACTTCAACGGACATAACTTTTATTTCTGGCGATGCGTTTATCAGAGACAATATCGTCCATCCTCAGATCGCTACAAACACAAACTTATGAGGTATTTAATGTGTTTGCCTGCTCTGATACCAATTGAAAATGCGGGGGTCTAACAACCACACCCAACAATTCGTTTGGAAATTTGAGAGGACTTACTCCAATACACTTTCTAGAGAATCAACTAGACAGTCAGACTCAATCTAGAATAAAGTATATCAAAGAGTTTAATATCTCTGTTTCACAATGTAATCAGCAAATCAAACAGATAGAAATCCGTGAGCCTGATTATTATGTGAAACAACTTGAACGGTACCAAAGACCAATGTTCAAGTGTCAATCAATTTAAATCAACAACCAAAGGTTGGATATTCTAATTGATTGATCTAAACGCACAACCTGTGATATTTCAATTATATAACAAAATATAATGCGAAAAAGAAATAACACAGATACCAGAAGTTTGTAAATGAGGAAACCGCAAATGCAGAAAAACCCCGGGACCTAGTCCAGATTGAACACCATACTGTATTAAGCCGCTACAGACTCTATCCTACTACCAATTAACTTCGGACTGGACTGTAGTTGAACCCTAATCAATCTCACACTGATTCAAGGTACAATTGTGTTCCTTGCGTCTCTGATCCCAGCAGGATACTACGCGCTTGATTCCCTTAGCTGATCTCACCCACAACCAAGAGTTGCTACGACCCAAAGTCGAAGATTTATATTGAATAAATCTGTCTCCCAAAGAAATACCCAAGAGTTTTTGTTCCGTCTTTTGATAAATCAAGGTGAACAGGATCCAATTGATAAACCGGACTTATATTCCCGAAGAGCAGCATAATATTATCAATCACCTCACAATAATCTTAATCGACTAGCGAAACAAGATATTGTGGAATCACAAACGATGAGACGAAGATGTTTGTGATTACTTTTATCTTGCCTATCGGAGAAATTAATCTCGAGTCCATTATTTCAATTGTACTCAGTACGATAGAATCGGGCAAGATCAGAACACGCAACTACAAAGAAAATAGTTGGGTCTGGCTTCACAATCCCAATGAAGTCTTTGAAGTCGTTAACCTACAGGGTCTCGATAGAATCCTAAGGTTACAGGAGAATCGACTCTAGTTATGCAACTAGTAACACACAGGAGGTGTGGGGATTAGTTTTCCCAGTTGCTAGAGTTCTCCTTTATATAGTTTTCAAATCAGGGTTTGCAATCCAAGTTACCTTGGTAACAAAGCATTCAATATTCACCGGTAGATGGAAAACCTGATTCAACCAAGCTAATATCTTTCAACCGTTAGATCGAACTTAGCTTGTTACACACAAATGAAATGTACCCTCATTTAGGTTTATGTAACCGTACCTAAACGTGTACACCATGTTGGTTCACAAATAGTTAACCGAGGTTAGCCATATGATTGCTCTCATATCAACCTTATTCATCTCAACCATAACTAGTTTAAATGACTCAAATGAAACTAGTTAAAGAGTTGTTTAATTGTTATATTCTCATAAAATTATACAAGAACACAATTGAAGCAAAATCGGTTTGATTCACTCGAATGAATCATGAACATTATAGCCACGGTTTGCAAAGATTGCATTCCTTATTATATAAATGTTTATGTTCATGTACATAACTGATTTTAGAACTTTAACCTTCAAGTATGCAAACGGGTACGCATACCTGAAATACCCAAACCAAGATTGAGTTACGCTAGTACGCAAACGGGCACGCACACTTCAAATCCCAGCAGAAATCCTCGGGCATGAACATGTACGCCGTTACGCAAACGGGTACGCATACTTAGGTTCCCGGATTTCTCAAACCAACCAGTACGCAAACGGGTATGCATACTATGGTTCCCGGACATGGATTACATATGTGCAAAAGTGCACAACATGACATATCCAATAATGGTTAAGTGTTCTAAACTCTTATTTCAATCATTGAAATTTTCTTAGAGGATGACAATAGCCGTTTTCACACATTATTAGCATCAAAGCAATTTTCAAGTTATTGAAATAATCATAACGAAACATTCCAAGATAACACCAAATGATTGTATCACACAAACCATGTAAGATGTTACTCGGAAATTTTCATATATATAAGATGAAATTGGTCGAAGCGAAAGCTTGCCAACACATATTTTCGAGAAATATGTAAGTGAGATAAACTCAGCTCGAAATCTCAAATGTGTACATAGAAAACTATATCGTAATACGACTTATGTCTCAACATAGGAGATAAAGTAGAAATAGACTTTCCAAGTGATAGATGAGTTTAAGTCTCCACATACCTTTTGTCGATGAAGTTCCACAAGCTCCCCTTAGTAGTTCTTCGTCTTCAAATGATGAACGCCGTGAAGTCTAAGCTCAACTACACAATCTATGTCCTAGTCCGAGACATCTGTAAGTAGGCTAGAAATCAAGACTTATAGTTTTGATCACTAACATTGACAAACATGCTTGAGATAGCAACGCATGCGAGTTCAACCTAGAAGTGCTATAACAAATACTACACCAAGGAAAAATATTTTCTTGAGATTCTAATTGAGAAAGTGGGTACAAGGGGATCTGTGAACTAAAAGATTAAAGAGAATGCTTAGAAAGAAAGAAGATCAGAATGACAGATTTGGAATGTCACGAGGTTCTTTTGCGCCCTTATATCTTCTCTTTTTTGGAAGCACGAAATCAAACAAGAGGATGTATTCCGACGAAATGCAATTGATTCTAGGAGCACTATAATGAGGAGCTCTGTGAATCGGGCAAAAACTGAGTTAACTCAATTTTGCAATCTTTTTCTTTTCCTCAAATTTCAAATTCTTCTAATGTCTTCTGCTTTCTTAGATTAATATGCATCATGTTTTTGATTATTCCAAGCTTGTTTCATTCTTTTCAAGTTGTTAATTGTGTTAAAAAGTCTATCATTAATGTGATTATATTGCCTAATCATTTTTCTCCGTTTCTCTGACTAACTTTGTCTTTAAATAGTTGATCCATTTGTACTAATTTTTTTTTTGTTTCTCAAATCTCTCATCTTGTTTGCTTAATTCTTTTCTGCAGGGCCTCTTGTTCTCAATGATGGTAGGCATTCAATACTAGAATCAGGTATTCTCCTAATAGCAGTATTGTCACAATCATGGACAGTGTTGTCAATCTCTCCAGCAACAGTATTGTAATCCATCAATTTCTTGATGGAACCTGCATGTATGATTCAGTATTGTCCTTTCTATCATGTATGATCCAATTGATGATTCGATTTGTAATTAACCCTAGGAAGTTCGAAATTCAAATTTTCAAATCTTCCCCTTCTCTCACTCCGAGATTTTAAGAATTACTGTTTTCAGCCGAAATCAAATCAGCTGACTCATTCAGAATCTATTATCGTATTCTCTTTTGGGATTTTTTTTTAAAGATTTTCCTAACAAACACAAAAGGCAACAATATTGTCCTTCTAACAAATTGTGATTACTACAGGCTCAATCCCTATCTTTATATTCAAGCAATTTTAGAGTATTTATATGCAACCTCTATTACCTCTAATAAAGTCAAGAGAAACCCTAATCCAATGGCATCTTCATCAAGTAATCAAGTTTCCGCTATCACCAACCAGATTAAGAATGCAAACATTCCTGACATATATGCTAGACAAATGAGAAGAGTTGTGGGTTCAGCTAAAGCTATCTCAGACTCTGCTGAAGAATGAAATACGCTTGATGGGTAAGATTTTCACAGTAGATCCAATTGCAACTGAAGACATTAAAAAATAAATCAACCTCTGGAAGAAATACAAGAACAAAGAGATCCGGGCAGCGGACAAAAATATCTTCATTTTCAAGCTAAACTTTAAAGAAGATGCAGAATAGGTGCTCAAAAAATCACCATGGGACGTTAACAGATGTCATCTCAATTTGCGAAAGTATAAGGCTTTCATACCCATCAAGGATTGGAAGTTTACTAGATAGAAGTGGTCTATACAATTCAAAAATATTTTGTTAGAGCATCACTCAGAGGTTATTGTAAATGAAGCTCTCGAAGAACTTAGAAAAAAGATCTCTACTGACCTTAAAAACTGTAGACCAAGATCTGGAAGCATGTTTACTGCTAGAGTATAGATAGATTTAAAAAGGCCGTACATAGAGGAGGTTAACACTGCAGCAGGGGAGAGTAGAGTGAGTTCGCGATCATTGGGAGAAACAACCGCACGATGTACGGATTGTTGTATTATAGACCATGATGATTAAAATTTTGCAATTGTTGCTAATGATTTAAAGATAAGGCGTATGAAGAATGATGAATATATTGATTTTCATGATCTAGCTAGACAATATGGTGTTGAAATATCTGAAGACCTGGATGACATGTTGTAGAAAATTTATGAAGCAAGCATACAACAAGCAAATGATAACATGTAAGAAATGGAGGATATTAGAGGAAGCAAGAGATCAAAAAATAAAGAGCCTAAACCATATACCAAATGCAATAGTTCTCTCACATCTATCTTAGTTCCACATGATATCCACACAAAAATCATGGAAAAATAATACTGAAACAAACTTGCGTCCTATTGATAGCAAAACTTGTGGGGTTAAGGAGCCTATTTATTGCAGCACATCGATTTCATGTAAGTAGTGACGGTTGAAATAAGTGGAAGAATGGGGAAGTGGGAGAACGTGCAAAAACCACTTCCACTTTGTGTGGAAGACTTGGTTGATTGACCATCTACTATTCCATTTACTTCTTAACTGTCAGCACGTCTTACTCATATTTCTCGTCGTGTATGTGTTGGACATTGCACGTGTTGTAGGCTGCCAGATCAAAAACCTAATATTACCCCCTCCCCCCCCCCATCCCCATATGACATGAATTGATGTCTCATGTGAAAGTCTGCTTTGTAGACGTATTTTTATGTGTGGTCAATCTTTGACCTAGTCAGACTATGAGTTTTAATTGATGAACCGAACAGTCAAAGTTTATAATTATGATGGATGGAGCATGAAGTGCTTGCTGGAACCACAACATGTTTTATGGACCATAGACGTTGAATTAGGTTATTGATGGCCATAGCATATTATTATGCTAGCTGAAGCAATATTGATAGTTTAACACGATGGTATAAGTGATCTGGTTTTAGATTGTCAATAAAAAGTTCATTATAAACCCTGGTTTTTAAACCTTTTACTTATACAAAAGAGGAAAATTGTTGGTGACAGAGATACAAAGGAAACAAAAGAAATAAATCACAAGAACTAACAAACATGATGGTGTTCATTATATTCCGGTTTCTTTAAACCTTCATAAGGCTAACAAAGAGATTCAAAAGCAAAGAAGACGATGAAAAATATTTTATTTTGATTATTTTGATTTGGGAGATCTTTGATGGCCATTTGATCCTCAAATTCTGAAGGCGGGATTTTGTTATAATGGGTCACCTGACTTTTTTATGAAGTCGCGTGGTAACGGAAGTTGAACGTTGTTAAATAAATAATTTACATTAATAATTTTAATTAAATAAATAACAATCAGTTTGGTCAACTGCTGGTTTCTTTAACAGTCAGTGTCGGATCCATGTACCATTCCTTAATAATTAAAATGTTGTGTACCAAAGTGATGTGTTGGTCATTTGTTGGGTACCAATCATTAAATAGAGCATTAGGTAATGAAACCTAATTATAGAAGAAAGTGAGACCGACCAAGGGGTGTACAAACTGGCCTTTGGTGGTAGTGGGATCATCTGATAGTGAATGGATCATATTCCAAGTTGTCGGAGAAAGCTTGAACCAGATATTAACAGCAGATGATTAATTAGGTCATTAATCATCGAAGGAGGTGGGACCGTCTTTTACAAGCCAATCCTGAGAATTTCAGTATTTTTTGATGATCCATCGAGCATATTTTAGTCCTTTTATGAAGAATCTGAGTTTAACTGAAACTCTTAATTTTGGTTGAAAGATCAACCATTAAAAATATTAAAGTAATATTATTCTAATATTTCTCATGGTAGAAAGACATGATGGTTGCGAGACCACTTGCTTTGCTAACTATATGGTCCATGGAGCAATATTTGAAAAGATATAGAAATAAAGAATTTTGATAGAAAGAAGAAGTCCTTGAGAGAGGAAATCTTAAAAATAATAAAATAATAAAATAATAATAATAAAATAAAGGTAAAGAGGGGGACCGATCAAAACCGGCAGCATGGTCGGCTGGTTGGCCGAGGTGGGCCCACCCTCACGGTTTCCTTTGTTTTGATTATTATTTTATCTCTCATCCCATTCCTTCTTTGATCAAACTTCCATATCCTTGTTCTTCCATGTTTTTGGATGTTCCTGCGAGCATTATTACTAAATACACCCGTGCCTTTTGCTCGGGGCTTACTCGGGGGTGCCCCTTATGCCCGAAAGGTGAATATCCATTACCATTCCATGGAATTCAACTGAGAAAATCCATGGATCTGAGTAAGTGAATATTAGAATTTAGTGTATTTTTCTAGGGATTCAACCGGTGAATGTTGCGCTAGATTTAATTGGTCGCTTTATACTTGCATGCAATATGTCTATGAGCATTTAATTGACTCAGATATGATGTGATCAATACTATATTTATTCTGAATATTATTCTGGCATGGTTGTGGCACCAGACATCTTTCAAATGCAATTCACATACTGAAAGGGATACTAAATTGCTCAGTATGAGATACATGGAATATTGAGAGCTCTTAAGCAAGAGGCTCCGATACTGCCATCATGTATCGAGGTCATAGAAATGCAATTCGTTTCTCTTGCGGAAAGCGAAGACATGACCTCTTATGTATTATGATACGGTCAGAGATACATGATTCTAGATGTGATGTTACGAATATGACCTTCGTCAAAAATCCACCATCAACAGGGTTCAGAAGGAGGAATATGACCCTTCTTTATTTTCTTTCCAATGCTCCTTTTTTATTTTTAGGACCTCAGTATCCATTTTAGCCTTGATTTGGGCTAGAGTGGAAAGGTTCTTGAAAAGGAAATGCTTTGGGGTGTTGGTAACAGGGAATACCATAATAGGAATTATGGCATTGGGGTTATTGCATCCTGGTTCTGGGATCTTGCTGCAACTTTTGCATTGGGTTGCTTTTTCTCGTAATTTCCCTGAGATCTTTTGGCTAAGATGATTTTCTTTTTTCTGTTTTGGTAAGCCACCACACCAGGATTTTCACCATCATTGGAGGTGTTGGAGGCCCCAAATATAATGGGGTTTGAGGAAGATCTAAGGTCAGGAATATCTTGTTCCAGCTCAAATTTCTTAGCATATTTCATTTTGCCTTTAAATTCCATAACATCATCTTCATAAGAGTAAGGTCTGTACATAATGGCTTTTCCAGAGAGGATGCTTTTCTGCTTAGTAGAGGAGATTGGTGAAGAGGTTTGATTGAGAGTATGATGTTGATGAGGTAGGGTATTTGGCATACCACAAAGTTGGTGAGGGTGGTCAACAAACCTACAGAATTTACAAAACTTGATGTCATTAAGAGCATAGGCAAATTTCAGCCAGTGAGATTGGTTTTAAAGGCTTCAATTTCAAATTTGAGAGGTCTTGTAACATCCAGAGTAAACTTGACTTCCATATTCTTCTCAAATCTGTCCCTTCCATATAGTTATCTATATTCTTGAAAATCTCTAGCTGGTTTGAGGATGTTTCTGAAATATGTGATAATATGTTTAGGGATTCTTTTGATAAGAAGCCAAACCTTAAGTTTTGTGAAGAGCTCTTCATCAATCAACTCAGGCCCTATAGCAGGCACCTCAACTAAAACCATGAGCTTGTCAAAAACACTTCTTGTACCTCCTCCAATAAGTATGTTGTAGTCCTCTTCATTTGTGAGTTTTATATAAAAATAAATTCTTCTCATGTTTTAATTTTCCACTTCAATTCCGCTGACCATCTCCCAGTTGGCATTGGTGAAGTTGTTAACTCTAGTTGTTTGAAAACAAATATTGCTACAGAGTTTGCCAATGAAGCACCATCTCTAATCCAATTCTTGTTGGGTTTGTGTATTGTCAAGGTTAAGATTTTTTTTGGAAACAGGTCAGCGAGCATGTTCATAGTTGATTTCATCTGATCTGCGAGGGTTTCTATTGGGTTTTCATTGGATTTAGAGGTGAAAAACATACCTATATGGAAGCTGAGGGAATAAGAGTTGGTGTAATTGGCATGGGGGTGAACAAAAATGAATAAAATTGAGCTGTGAGAGGGAAATTTAGTTTAATTTGAATTTTCGACATGGGATGGTTTGGGGTCAGGTGGTATGGTTGAGAAGTGATGTAGGCTTTTTGTGCTTTGTAGCTGACAATGGGGGAATTCCAGGTTGAGTTTTGTTGTTGAATAGTCTGCTTAAAAACAGAGAGCATGTGCCGATATTTGGATGTATCGTTGTATCCTTGACCCGGTTTGGCTAATAGTTACCCGTTACTGCACATTTAATGGTTAGGGCAGAGACTAGTGTAATGTAAACTTTTAGTCTCAAAATGCATGGTTTATCTTACCTGAAATGCATTTCATGTCGCCTGTGGGAGCCAACTTGTATATCATCATTTGGTTAGCTGGTCTGGGGTTGGACTTGATTTTAGCACGATCTAGCCGCATGAATGTATTAATTGTAGCAATTTGATCCTTTGTGATGACACATAGATTGTTTATTATGACGTCATTAGAGAGATTGGGGGTCCTTTGCCACCTCAGTACTGCCAGCAATACCAATAAGAGTCTTACGTGGATTTGTCTCTAAAATCAGTTGGCCAAGTGACGAGATGCGGTCAACAGAGAAACGAAGATTTTGAATAGATTTTCTGCTCATAGGGTCTAAACTGAGATAAGATTGAGAGAAATAAACTGAATAGACTGGGTTGTAGCGGTTAGGGGTAGTGATTATTGTTGAAAAGATGGGTTTTTGGTAACCGCCGCCATTAAGAGGAGAAAAAGACCATCTAATCGAGTTTGATTGCAGTATAAAAAATCAATTCATCTTCCTCCTAGACCATTTTCTTATTCGTTTCTGACCAGAGATACTATTTTCCTGTTCACATAGAATCAAAGAGATAGTTAGGGAGAAAAGCAAAAACCCTTTCCAATTTGCTTGTATCCAATCTAATTGAAGACCATAAGAAACATGGCTGATGAGAACAAGAAGGTGAAGGTTGAGAAAGAAATAGATCCTGATTTTGTTGTAGAGCTCCAGATATACTGGTTTCCATATGAGCATTTGATTCAGATATTGCCATAAGGAGTTGCCTTTCCGCAAAGGGTGTGAGTCTCCATATTATTAGTACAATTTTGATTGGCATTTGCAGAATTTACAGCATAATTATAAAATTGAAGGTTGAGGCAATCAAGAGGCAAGAGGGGATACCAAGTATTTTCCATCCCCTTGAAATAATTAATCCTGCTGAAGCACTTGCACATGAAATCAATAGTCATGTACCAGTGAAGTATGATACTAGTTGTTAGAGCATTACTCGGTTGAACCCACCAACCATTGGTATGTCAAGTTTGGTTGTCATATTTTAGTGAACCAAAACTCATTTAAAGAGTCGCTTGATTATTTACTAGAGTCAACTTGGTATAGGTTATCTAGAAAGTTATTAGGATATGAGACTTACAAGTATTACTCGAAGACTTGAAGAATGTGAAGAAGTAAAGAGCTACATCGACGACATCATCCTTCCTCTTGAGGTTAGTAATATTTTGACTTAAACAGTTTCATTCCTAACGTATCTTTCAAGTCGTGCTATATTGAAAACATAACTGCAAAGCTGTAAATGATTATACTCTAGTTAGACGTAGTATTAAGGAATTATAACACGAAGTATAATGCCTATCCTTTTGAAATTCGTATATAAGACATCGACATAATCGTATGAATGCTATTGTGATTATGTATGTGTATGGGTGAGGATTTCGTCCTACGAAACAATGTTTTACATTCGTTTAAATGAACTACAATTCATAAACTTGTTTTGTGAATCGAAAGGGAAATCGCTAGGCTTATTGGTATTATTATTCATTGCAAATGTTTGGATTACCAATATGTGTGTTTAGTATAACTTCTCATAACTTGTTTATGTATCCTGGTAAAACTATTCACAATGCCTGACTTATGTATCGGTATGACTTTTATTAGTGAAACCAATCTTAAGTAATCACCTGGGATGGTATGATCGATATTTGTAATTAGTGTGACCATTCCTAGTCATTGGGTAACCGATCCTAGAACTTGGTGGGACTAATCACAAGATGTGTAATCGAACCTTGTAGTAGGTTAACAAGTTTTAGTAATTGGTGTAACCGATCCTATAATTTGTGCAACCGATCACAAGTAAGTACCATAAATAAGTGGTAACCGATCCTGGTACTTTGTTAGCCATTTTATAGAAACTAGTGTAACCGATCCTAGTATCCACTCGGAGGTAGAACCGAACTTTTGTGTTTGGTAGAACCGTTAAACCCATGAATGGTGATTGAATGTTTTTGATCAATCACATAGTTCTTGGAAATCAGATGAACCAATTCTAAACTCGTTTGGAAGTGTGGCAAATCGGTTCCAAGATTGTAAATATGAAAAAGGATTTACAAAGTAAAGATATCGACATACTTTAAACATGTGCAGTAATTCTTATCTATTACTGTTCAAAGATATTCCTTAATAACTAAAGGAAAATCCCGGATCAAAATAAATTGAGAATCTTTTAATTAAGGTTTTTAATTTTATTTGCTTTTAATTTCCAGCAATTAAATGCATATCTTTAGAAAATAAAAATTGGTAATGTGCATTTACTAATTGGAGATTTTCTACTGACATTCGGTCAATATTTGGACAGAGCATTTCCAGGAATTGTGAAAATCGATTTTGGCTTTATTGCATATCTTTGAGAATATTCGGTTTTGGAAATTCCTTGGTGTTCAAACTTCCTTGGTCTATAAATATTGAAGTTTGCATTTTGAGCAAACTAATCCTCAGAGCCAGCAAAACTGCCTAGTTGTGTTGTTACTGGTGGATCCGTCTATTCGGAGAGGAAAGTTCCCTAATTACGCGAAATCTCTTACGACCGCTCGTTTTAAAGACTTCTTTGGGATTGAGAAGCTCTACGAGTACCGTTGGTGGGAAACTAGATAATTGCAGTTTATTATTAGTTTTCGACTGATTTGATTGACTAACGGTTGTTGAACTTTGATTGCACCTAGTTTGTTTATGCTTGAGAATCTTTTCTTCTGATATAAGATTCACTCAAACTAGATCGACGTATCGACGGGGATCTTCAGACTGTTTGTAGATCTAAAGACGTCTTGTGATAATCCATCATTAACAGACTCCGTTCTGTGTGTGATTGATCACAAGAGATTCAAGTTGTTTGTGTGCAGGTGTTTATTAAAGATCTAAGAAGATTTCTTATTTGAGTTCATAATCTTTGGTGTGCACAAAACTTGACTGTATGGGGATCCAACTATAATCGGTTTATCTTTTATAGATTGGATTGATTAGTTGTGTAGATCGGCATCAATACATTTATTTGTGATTCATAGTATTGATCGCATAGTCTAAACAATTACTTTGGTAGTTGTTAAATAGATTGATCTAGAACCCGACAAAGGAGTTTATTGGTTAAACGGAAGAGCCTTTTGTCAAACTCATATCACGTTGTTTGAAAAAGTTATTACCGAACAGATTTGTTGTTCATTTACTGTTTGGAATACGAACCAAAAGAATTGTTCCAAGTGCGTGACTTATTGCAAGTTGGAGGCACAAGGATACTGAGGGAACTAGGTGAACTATAGGTTTAGTTGCTTGGTCTCAAATATACGAAGTTGGTTTAGATTTTGTATAGCGGCTTGATTCTGAGAGTATTCAATTCTGGACAAGGTCCCGAGGTTTTTCTGCATTTGCGGTTTCCTCGTTAACAAAATCTTGCTGTGTCTTTTACTTTTCTATTTCCGCAATTATAATTGATTTATTATAGTTAGAAGTAAAATACACAGACGTTAATTCCTAATTACTTGAAAGAAATCCTATAGTGTTTGGTTAAGTCCGAACCTATTATCAAGTAATCATACTTCGTTGTTGTATTGTCTCGATCTTGTATCCATAGTCAATCACGCAAGTTATCTTGTTGTCGTATTGTCTCGATCTCTTATCCATAGACGATCACACGAAGTGTGAACCGATTAGTTGTATTGTCTCGACTCAGTCCATTGACAATCACTTTCGTAGAAAGGACTTATAGGTGGAAAAGTTTTAGATTGAGGTATATTTGGGTACCCTCGTCTTTTCACAAGTAATCCTTTTGAAATACGAAGTCATACTACGAGGTTGGAAGTAGTAGTGGAGGTGGTGGTAGTAATGGGGATGAAGGTGGTGATGTAGGTTCATGGGATTTGATTAAAACAATGGTAAAGAATCAATGGAGAATGACAGGGATGATAATGATAAGGAAAAGGCACTGATAGTAGATGACGCCGAGGAGAAGACCCAAAAATCCTCTACCACACCTATACCTGGATCTGATGATGACAAATGGAAGTTGTATGCCTATCGTCCTCGGTTTGGACCATTGAACTGCATGAAGGTGTTGTTGATCGGTTTTTTGTTGCTGGTGGTGGGAAAAATGGGTTCATGTCCATAACTTTGCCTGCACAAGTAAGACATGCCATTCGAGTTTTGGATATGCAAACCTAGGCTTATGTTGCACCTATGCATTTTACTGTACTTAATGCTCTTTGTCCCACAGTTTCTCAACTTGGTCATGAGATGTTTGCCGGTGGGAATCCTCCAGTCGATGAATGAACCAGCTCGAACAACCCACCGATCCTGCCAATAATGAATATGCCAGCTGTGCTTGCCGGCTGAGCCGGAGAACCATGTGCAGTCGAATCCAGTGCAGAGGCGCGATAATGATGTCTATAGCCAACGCCAGAGTACGCCATCTCGGATGACTAGGAGTCGGACTTGGAGTGTGAGTCATGAGACTCGTAGCCATACTCAGCATTGATTTCAGAAGCTGGATAGGTAAGCTACTGGTGCAAATCTCTGTGTGGAGCTTTGTGTCTTTTTTTTTTGGATAAGACAATGTGGTGGTATTTTTTGTGGGTTTTGGTTTGAAAATACAATGGCGGCAAGTTTTTTGAATGTATCTTGATAAAACTGGTTGGTTTGGATGTTTTGGATATTTTGAAATCATTTGTGTGGTTTAATTTGGGTAATTGAATTTTGTGATAGCTAATTCTGAGAATAAATGTGTTAGAGCATAGCTCGGTTGATCCCACCAAGCGTTGGTATGTCAACTTTGGTTGTCATATTTTAGTGAATCAAAACTCATTTTACGAGTTGCTTGATTATGTACTAGAGTCAACTTCGTGTAGGTAAGCTTGAAAGTATTAGGATATGAGACATTACAAGTATTGCGAAGGCTTGAAGAACTGATGAAGTAAGAAGCTACAACGACAACATCATTCTTCTACTCGAGGTTAGTGATATTTGACTTGAACTGTTTCATTCCCTAACGTATCTTTCAAGTCGTGCATATTGAAGACGAAACTGCGAAGCATGAACACTCTAGATAGACATAGTATTAAGGAATACAATATGAAGTTTATTCCTTAACCATTAAACTTTGTAGATAAGACATCGACATAATCGTTTAAACGTTATTGTGATTATGTATGGGTATGAGGTGAGGATTTCATCCTAGGAAACAATGTTTTACATGAGTTTTAAGGAAGTAAGTTCATAAACTTGTTTATGAATCGAAAAGGAAATCGCCAGGCGTTATTGGGATTGTTATTCATTGCATATCTTGTGAACATCCAATATGTGTGATTTAGTATAACCGCTCATGACTTGTTTGTGTTCTTGGTAAAACTATTCACAAAGGCATGACTTATGTATTGGTATAACTTTTATTAGTGAAACCGATCTTAAGCAATCACCTGAGATGGTATAATCGAGTTTGTGTTTTGTTGAACCGAATCTGGGTAAAGGGGAACCGATCCTATGAAGAGGTGCAACACATCACAAAGGGGAATCGATCCTTGTATGAGGTGCAGCAAGTTTGTAACAGAAAGGGGAACCGATCCTATCGACATGTGCAACACGTTTTTAGGCAAAGGGAACCGATCCTATGGACATGTGCAACACATATGAGTTACATACCATATATATGTGGGGAACCGATCCTAGTACCTAGTCAACCGAATTTTGGAAAGCTAGTGTGACTATGCACAATACTCACATGGAGGTAGAACTGAAACTTGTTTTCGTAGAACCGTTAAACCCATGATTTGTGATTGAGTGTTTCTTTATCAACCACATAGTTCTTAAAAGTCAGATGAACCAATTCTAAACTTGTTTGTAAGTGTGTCAAAACAGTTTCAAGGTTGTAAGTATGAAAGAGGACTTACAAAGTAAGGATGTCGACATACTTTGAACACGTACAATAATGCTTATCTTTTATTGTTCAAAGTTATTCCTTAATAGCTACAGAAAGAAAATCCCAGGATCGAAATATAAATAAGTTAAGAATCTTTTAATTAAGGTTGTTAATTTTATTTTAGGAAAACGAGAATTAGTAATGTGCATTTACTAGTTGAGATTTTCCAAAGAGATTTTCGGTCATTATTTTGGACAGAGCATTTCCAGGAATTATGAAAATCGAATTTGGAATATATTGAATATCTTTGAGAATATTTTCGGTTTTGGAAATTCCTTGGTGTCCAAACTTCCTTGTATAAATACTTGAAGTTTGCATTTCTAGCAAACTAATCCTTCGTGACATCAAACTTCCTCAGTTGTGTTGTTACCGGTGAAGCCGCCTATTCGGAGAGGAGAGTAACCTAATTAGGCGAAATATCTTTTGGCCGCTCAGTTTAAAGTCTTCTTTGGGATTGAGAAGCTCTACGAGTACCGTTGGTGGGAAACTAGATAATTGCGGTTTATCTTGTGTTTTCGATTGATTTGATTGACTAACGGTGGTTGAACTTTGATTGCACCTAGTTTGTTTATGCCTGAGAATCTTCTCTTCTAATATAAGATTCACTCAAACTAGATCGAAGTTTCGACATGGATCTTTAGACTGTTGTTAGTGCTAAAGATGATCTTGTGATAATCCATTGTTAACAGACTCCGTTATGTGCGTGATTGATCACAAGAGATTCAATTTGTTGTGTGCATGTGTTTATTGAACATCTAAGAATATTTGAAGACAAAGAAGATATTGAAGATTTCTGATTTGGGGTTCATAATCTTTGGTGTGCACAATACTTGTTTCGGTATAAGAGGATCTAACTATAATCGGTTTATCCTTGTGGTAGATTGGATTAATTAGTTGTGTAGATCGGCATCAATACAATTCTTTGTGATTAAAAGTATTGATTGCAAAATCTTAACAATTACTTCGGTAGTTGAGAATAAGATAGATCTAAGAACCTGACGAAGGAGTTTATGTTAAGTTAAACAGAAGAACCTTTGTCCGACTCACATCACTTGGTTGAATAGAGTTGATAACAAACAGATTTGTTGTTCCTTTACTGTTTGGAATACGAACCAAAGGAATTGTTCCAAGTACGTGACTTATTCATAAGTTGGAGGCGTGGGAATACAGACGGAACTAGGTGAACTATAGGTTTAGTTACTTGGTTTCAACTATACGAAGTTAGGTCTAATTTTGTGTAGCGGCTTAATCCTGAGTGTATTCAATTCTGGACAAGGTCCCGGGTTTTTTTTCTGCATTTGTGGTTTCCTCGTTAACAAAATATTGCAGTGTAATTTACTTTATATTTCCGCATTATAATTGTTTTATTATAATTAAAGTAAATTACACAAATGTTAATTCCTATTTACTTGATCAACAATCGTATTATGTTTGGTTAAGTCCGAACCTTTTTCTCAAGTAAACATACTTCGTTGTTGTATTGTCCTCGTATCCATAGACGATCACACGAAGTGTGAAACGATTAGTTGCATTGTCTCGACTCAGTCCATAGACAATCACTTTCAGAGAAAGGACTTATAGGCAGGAAAGTTTTAGCTTGAGGTATATTTGGACCCTCGCCTTTTCAATTGGTATCAGAGCAGGCAAACACGAAAAGATATAACAATCTGTTTTTGATGCGATCCAACCTATAAGACATGAGTCAAAGTAAAGTTAAGCGAGAGAGAAAACTAAAGAAAGACTCAGTTAACGTATCGCAAGACGTTGAAAGTTTTGATTTTAAGAAATGCTTAAAAGGATCTTCTTCATCAAGTTCTACTTGCTCTTCTGAGAATAAGTCTGAATGTTCTCTAGAACAGACTAAGTTAATCCCTGTATTCGAAATCAATGATTAAGACTCTGAAAAATGTCTTTTTGATAACGAGAATTTTTTGAGTTCTATGCGTGAGATTTCTGATGAAAGATCAAGTGTAAAAACATCCGAACTAAAGGAATTGGGCAAACAATTTCTTATTTGTTCTCATGAACTTCTTTCAGCACTTGAAAGAGAACGAGATTTAACCTTAAAGTTTCAAAATCTCGATCAAGAGCATAACTTGCTGAAAGAAAAAAGCTCACAACAAATACAGAGTCTTGAAGAAAAATCCAGTGCTAGTCTCTCTCAAACAAAATTGTTAGAGAAAGAGTGTGATGTTGCTCTTAAATAAATTCATTTGTTGGAAGAGAAACTTGTTGAATCTGATGCAAGGATTAACTCTCAACAAAAGAGTTTTGAAGAGAAAGAAGGTGTATATCTCTCACGAGAAAAACACCTTGAGGATGATCTAGCTGGTGCTCTTGATAAAATCAAGACGTTGGAAGAAGAAAATTTGAACTTGAAAAAGTTCAATGATAGCACAAACAATTTAACCTCAATGTTAGAAGCAAGTAGAAATCATCGTGATACACGAGGATTGGGCTATAAGGGAATAAATGCTTCAAATATTAGCAAAGAGGTAAAAATTGTTAAAGCTACAAATTCTTCTAAACCAGAGGCTTCTACTGATGACAAAGATGCTCATATTTATTGTAAAGAAGAAAAGTCTGTCAAGCCTAAGAATAGTGTTCAACCAGCAGTAATCAAATAAGGAATTTCTGCTAATGTCAAGAAAGCAACAACGTTGAAGAAAGACAAGCAGAAGAAGAAGAAGAAAACTCGTCGAGCTCCAATGCAAGTGGATCCACAAAAAGGTAACATCAAAACTCATACTTCGTATATTTATACTAAGCATTGTCATTATTATAGTAATAAAGGACACTTGCAATGGGGATGCAAAGTTCGTAAGATGCAAGATGCAATTTATTTTGTATCAAACAAATTGGCTAAGTTTTCTCCTCATAAGAACTCAGATCGTTATTGTCCTAAATTTAGGCAAAAGAATTATAATAATGATAGTTCAAATTTTGCATATCGCTCGACCATGTCATCTCATAAAAGACCCGAATATAGAAAGAGAGATAACTTTGTAAATGCAAAGACAAGATTTGATGTTTCAAATTGGAGAAAGGGTGTTTCGCAAAATATTCAAAAGGACAATGATCCGAATGGTATGAAGGAGAAAGCTTCTCTTGCGAAAGCCAACTCTAAATGGGTCCCGAAGTCCTCCATAGCCAAGAAGGGACCAAAAGTTAGTCACAAGAATGACTCTCAGCTGTTAATTGTCGGTGACAATAATTACAAGAGTTTTCTTGAAAGACTAAAGAAAGACATCATGTCTGAATTCTCTTATAGTAGTGGACATTGTGATAATGACGCTCTTCATCACAAGTCAAAGAAGAAAAACAAGAGATGGAACAAGAGAAAACAAACCAAGCAAGAGGTCAAGAATGATGATTCGGTCTTAGTTACTCGTGATGAACAAGACAAGGTTCAACTCAACACAATCTAGAATGTGCATGCTCACCTTGGTGATCAATATTTTGAAAGGTGAGGAAGCACATGAAACTGAGCACATGATCTCTCGGTTATTATATGACTAATTAACATCTTTAGGAGATTTTTGTCCTTCTATACTCATAATTTCTCTATCTATATTTGAGGTTTCGATAGAAACGGTAATTGTGAGTTTATGATGTTGATATCAGCTGATCATATATATGTGTAGCTCTTGTTTTTACGGTTAAAATGAGCTAAAAATTACTGAATTCGGACATCGTATGTAAAAGTTATGTCAAAAACAGTTTAGTGTTGTGATCCGTCACAAGTAACACTAGGGTACCGATCCTAGTGATAGGTGCAATATGGGGAACCGATCCTAGTGAGAGGTTCCCATACGAAGAACTGTAAAACTGTTTTGCCCATAACTTCTTCGTCCGAACTCGGAATGACCTCATTCTTTTTGCGTTGTTTTCACAATTCAATTACCTACAAGATATAGGTAACTGCAATACTTGATTTTATGTTAAATATTTATGATGTATTGCAAATTGATTTATGAGATGTATGTTTCGGTTTTATTACCTTGATATTCGATCTCATAATGTTGTGAACCCTTATGGTTTGGGTGACTTTTTGATTTAGTAGGATTAAGTTCTAGCCCATGTTGGTAGGCTTTATCAAAGGATCATGAGGGGTTCTGTTAGAAACAATATGTGAAAAAGTCACAATATGTTGAATCGGTTTTGGTTTAACATAAAAGCATATTTATTTCGACGGTTTTCAACTTTTGCTTGCAATTGTTAAAACCGATTTTCAACCTTTCTCTGGTAAAGGTTGGTTGTTGTTATTCTTTTGTTTTGCATAAGGATGACAACATAATGATATTTCGATATCAATTCTCTCTGGAAGAAGATGCAGACATATTGGAGAAGTGGATGCGAAATTTGAGGTAACAATCTTGTTAGTTAATTGTTTTCCTGTTTAAGAAAAGCCTGATTTTATTTCATATATATTTTTCTTTTGCTTAACAAAATTTCGGTACAATTGATGTTTTATTCCATTATGTGTGTATGGATGTGTGTATGATTCAATTGATTCCTGTTAAGAAAAACTATTGTTATCTTTCTTTATTGTGTGGTATCAATTGTTTAGGCTTACAAATTTTCGGTGCAATTGCGGTGTTTTAATGCTTATGTTGATTCAATTGCTTCCGGTTGAGGTGAATAATTTTGCAAGTTGATTTATTTGGTCTGTATGAATTATTTATGGCTTAACGAAAGTAAAGGTTTATGGGATGGATTGTTTAGTCCAATTCGATTCCGGATAAGAGAAGCTAAGTTTATCTTAGTTAAACTTATCAAATTGGAGGTTTCGGTTATTCAAGTCTAATCGAATGCCTTAACAAGAAATGCTAGTTAACTAACCTAGTACTTGTCTTGTTTAAAATTGAAAGGTCTAAGTTATATGGATAATTAGAACCTGATGAGAAAAAAAGAGTTATCTTTATTTTGGTCTTATCGAATGAAGCGGTTGTATTTGTACAATCAGTTTAGCAAAGGGACTAAGTTGCTTAGTTGATTTTTGGTTTTCTAAACTAAATTGGGAAAATTGCTTCAGGCAATTGTTTCCTTGATAACATATCAAACAAATTACTTTGTAGTTTTGGTTTTGATATTGGTTATCAAAATTGGTGTGTGGAACCCTCGTGCTTAACTATATAGGTTTGCAAGTCTATTTTGAGATTTGTAAGATTCTTTTCATGTTGTCCTTTATTTTTTCGTTTCTTTGTCATTTTGTGACGAAAAGGGGGAGAAATATATGGAGTAAACAAGTGATACTGGTATTGATTTTATATTGATTGGTATCACTAAGGAAAAGAACATTTGTGCTTAAACGTTTATCTAACGAAAGAGTGAAAGCATAGACTAAGGGGGAGTAGCATATCATATTAATTGGTATAACAAAGACGTGCAGATTGATGTAATCTATAGATCTCGCCTTTAGGGGGAGTATTAGCTTTGTTATTATAATGTCAACAACGACATTTAAAGGATTGAATGAATGCAGGTTATTGTGCTATAGAATTCGGGAATCAAGCGTATGTGTAATGAATTCTTGTAATTTGTTTATCCATATGATTGTAAGATTTTTGTCACTAAAATTGACAAAGGGGGAGATTGTTAGAGCATAACTCAGTTGAACCCACCAAGCGTTGGTATGTCAAGTTTGGTTTTCATATTTTGGTGAATCAAAACTCATTTTAAGAGTCGCTTGATTATGTACTAGAGTCAACTTCGTATAGGTTAGCTTGAAAGTATTAGGATATGAGACATTACAAGTATTGTGAAGACTTGAAGAAGTGAAAAAGTAAGAAGCTACAACGACAACATCATCCTTCCACTTGAGGTTAGTGATATTTGACTTGAACTGTTTCATTCCCTAACGTATCTTTCAAGTCGTGCATATTGAAAACGAAACTGCGAAGCATGAACACTCTAGATAGACATAGTATTAAGGAATACAATATGAAGTTTATTGCTTAACCATTAAACTTTGTAGATAAGACATCGACATAATCGTTTAAATTCGAGGTGAGGATTTCATCCTAGGATACAATGTTTTACATGTGTTTTAAGGAAGTAAGTTCATAAACTTGTTCATGAATCGAAAAGGAAATCGCCAAGCGTTATTGGGATTGTTATTCATTGCGTATCTTGTGAACATCCAATATGTGTGATTTAGTATAACCGCTCACGACTTGTTTGTGTTCTTGGTAAAACTATTCACAAAGTCCTGGCTTATGTATTGGTATGACTTTTATTAGTGAAACCGATCTTAAGTAATCACCTGAGATGGTATGATCGAGTTTGTGTTTCGTTGAACCAAATCTGGGTAAAGGGGAACCGATCCTATGAAGAGGTGCAACACATCACAAAGGTAAATCGATCCTTGTATGAGGTGCAACAAGTTTGTAGTAGAAAGGGGAACCGATCCTATGGACATGTGCAACACGTTTTTAGGCAAAGGGGAACCAATCCTATGGATATGTGCAAGACATATGAGTTAGATACCATATATATGTCGGGAACCGATCCTAGTACCTAGTCAATCGAATTTTGAAAAGCTAGTATCACTATGCACAATACTCACATGGAGGTAGAACCGAAACTTGTTTTGGTATAACCATTAAACCCATGATTTGTGATTGAGTGTTTCTTAATCAATCATATAGTTCTTGAAAGTCAGATGAACCAATTTTAAACTTGTTTGGAAGTGTGGAAAAACGGTTTCAAGGTTGTAAGTATGAAAGAGGACTTAGAAAGTAAGGATGTCGACATACTTTGAACACGCACAATAATGTTTATCTTTTATTGTTCAAAGTTATTCTTTAATAGCTACAGAAAGAAAATCCCAGGATCGAAATATAAATAAGTTAAGAGTCTTTTAATTAAGGTTGTTAATTTTATTTTAGGAAAATGAGAATTAGTAATGTGCATTTACTAGTTGAGATTTTCCAAAGAGATTTTCGGTCATTATTTTGACAAAGTATTTCCAGGAATTGTGAAAACCGAATTTGGAATATATTGAATATCTTTGAGAATATTTTCGGTTTTGGAAATTCCTTGGTGTCAAAACTTCCTTGTCTATAAATACTCGAAGTTTGCATTTCTAGCAAACTAATTCTTCGTGACAGCAAACTTCCTCGGTTGTGTTGTTACTGGTGAAGCCGCCTATTCGGAGAGGAGAGTAACCTAATTAGGAGAAATCTCTTACGGCTGCTCAGTTTAAAGTCTTCTTTGGGATTGAGAATCTCTACGAGTACCGTTGGTGGGAAACTAGATAATTGCGGTTTATCTTGTGTTTTCGATTGATTTGATTGACTAACGGTGGTTGAACTTTGATTGCACCTAGTTTGTTTATGCTTGAGAATCTTCTCTTATGATATAAGATTCACTCAAACTAGATCGAAGTTTCGACAGGGATCTTTAGACTGTTGTTAGTGCTAAAAATGATCTTGTGGTAATCCACTGTTAACAGACTCCGTTCTGTTCGTGATTGATCACAAGAGATTCAAGTTGTTGTGTGCAGGTGTTTATTGAAGATCTAAGAAGATTTGAAGACAAAGAAGATATTGAAGATTTCTGATTTGGGGTTCATAATCTTTGGTGTGCACAATACTTGTTTCGGTATAAGAGGATCCAACTATAATCGGCTTATCCTTGTGGTAGATTGGATTGGTTAGTTGTGTAGATCAGCATCAACACAATTCTTTGTGATTAAAAGTATTGATTGCAAAATCTTAACAATTACTTCGGTAGTTGAGAATAAGATAGATCTAAGAACCTGACAAAGGAGTTTATGTTAAGATAAACAGAAGAGCCTTTGTCCGACTCACATCACTTGGCTGAATAGAATTGATACCAAACATATTTGTTGTTTCTTTACTTTTTGGAATACGAACCAAATGAATTGTTCCAAGTACGTGACTTATTCATAAGTTGGAGGCATGGGAATACAGACGGAGCTAGGTGAACTATAGGTTTAGTTACTTGGTCTCAACTATACGAAGTTAGGTCTAATTTTGTGTAGCGGCTTAATCCTGAGAGTATTCAATTCTGGACAAGGTACCGGGGTTTTTCTGTATTTGCGGTTTCTTCGTTAACAAAATCTTGCTGTGTCATTTACTTTATATTTCCGCATTATGATTGTTTTATTATAATTAAAGTAAATTACACAAACGCCAAATCCTATTTACTTGATAAGCAATCCTATTGTGTTTGGTTAAGTCCAAACCTTTTTATCAAGTAAACATACTTTGTTGTTGTATTGTCTCGATCTCGTATCCATAGACGATCACACGAAGTGTGAATCGATTAGTTGCATTGTCTCGACTCAGTCCATAGACAATCAGTTTCGGAGAAAGGACTTATAGGTAGGAAAAGTTTTAGCTTGAGGTATATTTGGGTACCCTCGCCTTTTCAAAATGTTTCTGATTTTGTTATTATTTGTGTTGGACGATGTTCATTGAATTTGTGCTCCGATAAGAAACTTCGATAGATGTTAGGACAAGGGTAGTGAATGGAGTTCAGGGCTAGGGAGGTTAAAGAAGGATGTAGAATTGGTTGGTGATGTTTTTTCTGGATGGGCGGGGGTATAGTCTTAGGGTAGTGAATCATAAGATTTGAATAGTCTGAGTGATTTTGGGTAAATATTGGGAGAGTATTTGAAACTTCATAAAAGATATTCCAGTTTATTTGCAGGGGATTTTGAGTATTGTAAATTGATTTGATAGACTTGATAGTCTTGGCACTAATTTTATCATTATTGTTGTTAGGAGATTTAGTTGAAACACCTTCTTTCTAAGAGATTCTGTTACCTTTCCGATAAGTGATTTAGTAATTTCAGACATGTGAGTAAGTTCTGTGAGTGATTGAAAGTATCCAGTGATTTGTGGTGAGTAATTTGTGATTCGGTTATTACTTGATTGCATTGTTGAGATTAATTCATGTGAGAATTCATGAGATTGAGCGAGTGCCCGCGAGAAACCCGGTGAAAAAGAACCATTAATAGCCGGAAAGGGCCGTAACAGTTAGAAAAAAAAAACCCGGACAAAGAAGAGATCAAGTAAGAAAGGAGAGATGGAGGAGTCATACAGAGGAGAGAGATGTAGTTTATTTTTTCAAGTGGCCTATACCTATACCTATTTTTTATTTTTTTTTTATAGATAAAGGCCTTCAAAAAGGCTAATGATCCCCATCAACAGTTGGCAATAACCAAACAGGAGGCACATGCCAGTACATAAAGACATTGTTTGTTTTTGCCCACTGAGCTAACTCATGAGCCATGGAATTACAAACACGCGGTTGGAAGTTAAAAATACAAGCCACTAAATTAGAAGAAAAAAACTGAATGTCTTTAAAAATAACATCCGTACGCGAGTCTCCATCAAACAGGCCAGCTGAAAATTGATCTATGAGAGTCTTCGCATCACTTTCGACAATGATATGAGTTAACTGCTGCTCCAAGGCTTTCTTCAGGACTGCCCAAATAGCTCTGAATTCAGCTTCTTCAACAGACTTTACTTCAAAAGCCAGGGATGCACAAAAAGAGGCTTTGTTTGAGAAATCCCTCATCACATAACCTGCACTAGGAGTGTAAATTGGGCCGGGCCGGGCAGCCCGACCTATTTATTAAATGGGACGGTATAGGGCGGGCCAGAACATTTCTTATCCATGAAATTAGAAGGGCCGGGCGGGCAGGGTTATTTATCTACAGTTAGTATCCATGGCCTACCCAAGCCTGTTTTATAATTTGGGCTCGGGCGGGTAGGGCCGGGAGGGCCTTGAATATTACAAACAAATATATATATTATACATATATATTGTTAAAAATAAAAATAAAGTAGTAATAATACACAAGTTTTACTTAAAATTAATAATCAAATACGAGAATTGAGATGGGAATAAGATAAACCAAACTTCCTATAATTTTTCCTGAATTGAATCATCAGAAAAGGAAACTTCCTTAGATTTTGCTCAATATTTTCTCTATATGATAAACAAAATTAGACTCCAATGGAATAAAAGTTAAGAAATACATATGAAAACTATGAGGGTTGACTGTATTAAGTATATGTACCAAGTATATTCTAGGATAAAACAAATGAGAACAGTCACTTAGGCTAGGTAAATGGATAACACTTGCGGGCTAACATGGCGGGTAGCATTGACGGGATAATAGGGAGGGTATTGGGCCGAGCAAGAAAATTTGAATTGTGGTCTGTGCCCGCCCTCTTATTTAAATGGGCTAGGTCGGGCCAACCCGTAAAGGGCCACGGTCACCCATGGGCTATCATGGGACATGGCGGACGGTACTGGGTCTCGGGCTGCCGGGCAAAATTTACACCCCTAACCTGCACCATTAGCTCCAGAAATATCATCATAGGCACCATCAATATTACACTTTATCCATTCAACATAGGGGGACATCCATTTATCACATAGGTTAACAAGAGTAGTAGGAGAAACAATAAGACAACTTTTCCTAGTTACAAGCATGGCTCTAGCTCTAGCTAAGACAACCATATGAGTTTCTTTCAGGTTTTGGAAGATGAAATTATTCCTACTAGTCCAGAGAGACTACAAGAAAATAACAAAGAGACACCGAGCTTCATCAGGGAGTCTAGACAAAGGGCCAGTTAACCAAAACAATAACCAGTCAATGAAAGACTTGTTTTGAAAGAATTGAGTATTGATGCAAAAATGAGAGTGAAACCAAACTCGGCTAGCAAAAGGACAGAAAACTAAAACATGTATTATGGATTCTTGAGGATCATTGCACTTAACACAATCAACATTATCCATAGACATTTTGGTATGCATGCATTACGGCCTATACTTATTTATCTTGGATGGACTAACTAGTATTTTTAGACGGACAACTGGACTAAACTATATTTCCCACTAAAATATGATTAGTGGCGTGTTATGGCCTGATTAGTCCTGATTAAGCTGGTTGGAATGCTATTATATATTCATTTGTCGTTTTATTGTTTTTAGATCATGGTTTGGACATTTGTGTTCAGCAAACATTGGATCTATACGATTCTATTCTTATTTATTGTATTCATGGCGTCACACAAACTCACGCCATAAATTCCAACACTGGATCTCTGTTTAGTAGACCCATTTTGTTGTCCATCATTTTTAACTTATCTCTAAAATTCCTATAACTTTTGGTCTTTGAAGATTAAATACACATATATGTTGGTGGTATGTTTTGTCCTTGCATTAGATTATACTAGTTTAAACTTCCTACTAAACTTTAAATTTTAAGACTTTTATACTCCTTCCATTTCTCATTTCTGGAACAATCCTATTAAAGGGGCGGCATGATCCATTAGAGTGGTAGCAACCTAATAAAACAAAAAGATCATTATATGGTAATTCATGCCACCCCTTATAAAAAAATGGAAATGACCAATTAAACCTTATTATTAATAATCAAGATTAGTGTTGATAATCAAGATTAGTGTTGATAATTAATTTTCACTTATAATAACTCTAAAATCAGATTTTTAGAGTTGAAAAAAAAAGTTGTGAGGAGAAGAAAAAAGACATTTTTGTGAAACCCTAGATTTTGTTTCACTCAACCAAAATGAGTGATTCCAGTGACAAATTTGAGATGGGTGAATCTCTAAATTAGTCCCCATTAGCTTTTTGTCGCTCAAAATTATCTAAAGTACGTAAAAAAATCGAAACTTTTAAAATTTCAGAAGAACTTACGGTTGGAATTTAGCTCGTTACCAACCGTAACTCTCAGTTACGGTTCCAAAAGTATCGAATACCAACCGTAACTGGTTCAATTTGGGGAAAACCCAATGGTAATACCAGTTACGGTTGGTAGAATGACAACATATAGCAACCGTAACAAATTACGGTTGGTAACTAATGAATCGAGATCAATCGCAATTAACCTACGGTTGGTAAGGTTATTTGAGTTACAAGTCCTAACTCAGATACGGTTGGTAACAGTGATGCAATTACAAACCGTACGTAAAAGGAAAATGAAACATCCAGGACAACTTACGGTTCGTAACTTAAGTAACGAGACCAACCGTAAGTAATTTATGGTTGAAATTTTTTTTCGTAACTGAATATTTTATCTCAAAATCAAGAACTTACGGTTGGTATTTGAGTTAAATGAACCGTAATATCAACCAAATCTATATTTACGGTTCCAATTGGAGTTATTACCAACCGTAACTCACATGCAACACAGAAATTTCAATTTCAATTTTGATCCAAAACCCTAATTTTTGATACAAAACTAACTTAAATCTAACACAATAAACAAAACCCTAACTGGGTCTTTTGGAAATATAGTTTTCAATCAACGATTATCAATTTTTCAAATCGCTGATTAATCGAGGACGATGAAAATTTCAATTTTAATGGAGGAGGAGAAGAGAAGAGAAGATGAAAAAAAAATCAAAAAAACTGTTTTGATTTTTCTGATTCCATTAGGTTAAAAATAGGAGTAGGGTAATCTGGTCAATTTACACCCCCTATAGGACATCCCTAACCAATAAGAGGGACATTGCTATCATCCTTGCCGCCCCTCCAATGGAACATGTCGCCCCTTTAACAGGATTGTTCTGGAATAACGTTACTTTCATTTTTTTATTTTAGCCAAAAAAGCCAAATTGAAAAAAATGAAAGCAATATTTTTCCATAAACATGGATAGTACTATGTTAGTTGTAATTTTCTTGATTCGGTGTGAAAATGTACATCATTGCAAGTTTGCTTTGGGAAACCTCTGTGTCGACTTTACGTTGCTTTGCGAGGAACGAATTCATGCTAAGAAAATATTTTCGGTAAAGAATCATTCCTCACTTAACTTTGGATTTCGCAGCCTCTTTTGCACTTCCGGAGAAGCAATAATTCCGCAAGACTTGATCTTAATAAGTTGATCTCGGCCAAGCTGGCACGTTAAAACTTGCAACACAAATCTGGTAGCTTCAACTGCTGCATCTTCCATAAGCTAATAATATTGTCAATTGCCATTATTTTTTTTATTAAGTCAGCTATCCCATTGTTGGTAGTTGTACCAATACCAATACATATCAGCGAATATATATTTTTTCATATTTTTTGTTGGAAATAATTGACAAATGAATTTAGTGTGCATGCTGTTCAGACATTATAATCGACTAATTTGTTTATTAGCAGAATCAGGTGGATGGCTAAATAATGATTTGTATTAATCTTTAGTCATTAAAATAACAAAAAATTTGATTTGGATAAATCTATACACATCATAATAATATTAATTATTTGTTTCCAATTTGAGTATTTGTTAAATACACCAATGAACCACCGGATTACATACATAGTAGAGCCATGTTGTCAATGATTAACGTGAAAAAAGGATATATGATTAACTTTGATTTGTTGGAGTTGCTTTTTCTCCTTTAGTTTTGTAGGTCCGTTAAAATATAAGTGATGTTTCCACCGAATCCTACATTGTCCCCATGAGAAGTGCCTATACAATGAACGCCGCAGGTTGAATGTTTTCTGACTGCATAGTGCATATACCTCTTTTGTACATCTTGAAAGCGAGGGGGAATGTAAAATTTTAGAAGGCATCGACAGATCGACTACTCTTAGCTAGCGCACTTCTCACTTTAGCAATCAAGTAAAAAACTTTTTGCTTGTGAGAATTCCTCTATTTGGATAAGTTCTTTAATCTTCATGGAAAGTACACTTGTGTCTTTGAAATTTGTGATCATACAAAACTCCCGGTTCAATTTGTTGGGGATTAAAAACAACCCGAGTATTCAACCCTCATCTTGTCTCTACTTTCTCGGCTCTAGACAGAGACATTTCCAGCGAGCTCTAAACTGCTCAGGTATACTCCTTTTGGAGTAGATCTGGGCAGTATAAGTGTTTTGATTTTATTGTTTGATGTTTTCTCTTATATTAGAAGTTAGGGTTTAAATTTGTGAAGGTTTTTGCCGATTCCCGGCGATGCTTTCTTCCTATCGTCCGGCAATTTGGATGCGTCTTTATGGCGTTTCTATTTACACTTTCAAATGTTTCTCCTCTAGTTTTATTAGCTATCTTTCTTTCAAATGAATCTGACTTAATATGTTTGTTTTTGACCTGACTCGAAAATAGGAGTCAGTGGTTTGTTCCCATGAGTCATTGACATTTTATTACCTGATTCAAATGAATCTAAGTCAGGATTAGGTCTGACTCAGATCAAGTTAAGATCTGACTCAGAAAAACAAACAACAACAAACGGTTTGAAATCTGACTCGAGATGTATCAAGGACCGAGTCAGATCCGAACCCCGAATCAGCAAAAAACAAACATGCTTAGTCAGGAACACTACACGACACTCACAACATGCTTCTTACTGTGCATCGCACATAAATTTTACACCTCTTGTATTGTAGTATCTAAAGTGTTCGCTACAACAATGAGCTTGAGTTTTCGTATTACTCAACTTCACCATGATATCCGTGAGTTCAATTTTTATCACCCTCGTAATTTTGTTGATACCAACCAGTCCTCCCGTTCCACGAAAAAACACTTTAATATCCATTTTGATGAATTCGTAGGTAAGAATGAAAAATAAATAAAAATATCACTTTTTCCGGGACGAAAATTGTATTATATACCCATAGCTGAAAGAGTTTAACGGCTATGGTTTGCCGACGATGCAGATAGATCAAACTTTGTAAAAAAATCAGAGGAAACAGACCAGTGGAAGACAGCTAATGTTTTTCAAGGACCTTACTTGAAAAGCATTTGTTTACAAAGGTCATAAATAAAAAATAGCCAAAGAATTCCGTCCTTGTTTTGAAATTATGAAAACAAAACAAAACAAAAGCAATTTGGGCGGGGGTAGTGGTATACTGTATTCTTGCTTTTTCATTAATACTACTATTTCGACTGGGTCATTGTCCTCTTTTTCTGACACAAAACAAACCTATCAACACACACAGGAGGGAGGAAGAGGAACTCAGTCTCCCGGAATCTTTCCCACTTTTTTGTATTCTTCTCCTTCTTCTTCACCAACTCTCTCTCTCTCCTCACTGCTCTGAGTACTCTCTTTCTACTGTAATTTTGCAATTTTGGAAATCTGTCTCACTAAAATGGTTCACTTCCATTGATATCATCTACACTCACCAAACACCATCTATTCACTTCATTAACTCAAGGTAACCCTAACACACACTCTCTTCAAATTTCTGTGCATTTCCCCCCTTTTGTTAGATTTTTTCAATTGATTCTTTGAGAAAACCTGCATTTTAGTTCAGAATATGAAGTTATAAATCGATCTATTAAGTTTATTAGCTCATATATCAAATTTTAGGGATTTTTACTCACTCTTTTCCGAATAACCAGTCATTTTTAGGGTTTTCTATTGTGAAATTTACTTGCATTACTTTTCATTATTAAGTTTGATTTGATTTTGAAGCAGAAATGGAGGTGGTGGAAGCGGTAAATGCAGATTCGGTTGAGGATCTAGTGAAGAAGCCTGAAGCAATGAAGAAATCTAGTGTTGGTACTACTTCATCAGCTGAAAGTGGTGTTAAGAGATCTATTAAAGCCGCTGGTGTTCCTTCTAGGGTTTTAGCATCAACAACAAGCAGCAGAAAGAAAATTGAAGGTACTAATTTGCCTGGTTCTACTACTAATTTGGTCAGAACAACTGTTACAAGATCTTATTTATCCCCAGCAGCACCACCAGTAAGAAGAAATAGTACCGGTGGATTAACAACTAAGCAGCCTGTTACTCCTCGGAAACCAGCCGATAGTGCTGCTGCTGCTACGCCGGTATTTGGAAGAAGAACTACTCCAGCTGTATCAGACCCGACGAAGAGTGCTTCATCAGAACCTAGAAGAGCTTCATTTCCATCAGTTTTGAATAAATCTGTAAACAAACCAAGTATTTCTGATGCAAAGAGAAGTTCTCCAGTATCAAGTGTTAGTAGTAGAGGTTTAAGGACATCGCCAGGATCCGATACAAGTAAACAAGATTCAGTTAGGAAGCCCTCTGTAAGGTCATCAACTTCGGCTGTCTCTTCCATCAAAAGAGGTCCTTCTTTGCCGCTGGATACTAGTGTTAATAGCAGCAGCAGTAGTACCCTTAGGAAGAGTGTTACTAAGCTCTCTTCTCCATCAAGTCGATCACCTTCAGTTAACAGTGGGAAGTCAGCGGCAGATAGGGGTTCTTCTTTGTCTGGTCGGAAAAAGGCATCAACTCCTGAAAGTCGAGATTCTCGTTTTATTGTGCTCCCGCAGGTGGAAATTAAAGCTGGGGATGATCTGGTATGTAACATGCAATCAATTGAGTAACTTCTCTTCATGTTATTATTACAAAACCATTAACACTATGTGTGCACATACTTTATAGGTGGATTCCATATTGAATTTGGGTTAGCAAAATTGTCAGTCTTTAGGTTAACTGAATTTTGGTATAGGAGGACGCCTTCGAGTTATAAGCTCTGTCTATTTCGTGTCTAAACTTATATTTAGTTGTTGATAATGTTGGACATGGCAAGAAGAAATAGTTTATTGAGATTTCTATGTCTAAACTTTTAACTTAGCTAGAAAGGTGAAGAATTGTAAGACAAGGATGTAGTTTAAGCGCAAGGCTTTGCTTTAGTACAAGAATATTCTTGGTGGTTTATGATTCTCTGAGCTGGATGGATAATTTTTGCCTGTTGATTGAGAATCTAGGATGATCTTTTGGCATCGTATATGATCATGCAAAGTAGAGCCATATACGTGTCAATGTTACACGTCTATCAGTTTATGTAATGGTTTTTCAAGATGTTCTGGTTGGTTGCATTAGACACATTGTTCATGATTATATGTATCTAGTTGTTGATCACCAAACAGTATTTCTATTACCCGCATCCGATATAAGTATTCCATCTCATTGGTGGTGAAAATGCATTCATCACACCTGGCCGAACTGAATCAGCTGGCTTAGCATTGCAAGTATTTTTCTTGTGTATATTTAGTTGTTGATCACCAAACAATTTTTTTTCCCCGCCACCTGCATCTAAGTATGCCTTCTTATTTGTGGTGTCTTTCCTTTGTTACACCATGCTGAACCCAATCAATTGACTTAGCTTTGTCATCCTGTATTGAAATTTGATCATTGAATATCTCAAATTTTCTTAAATCATTTCTCCCCCACACCCCACGATTGTATCAGCTTCTTGGGTTTTCTGATTGCCCATGTCACTGTATATTAATAACAGGATCAACCGGCCTCATTATCAAACAAACTAATCATTTTAAAGTGGGATCTAAACAATACAGACTATAGGCTGACTCTTGGTTCAACTTCGATGATGTCACAGAAAACTTCTAGTCTAACTTTTTGATGTTCTTACACTCGTTATGTCCTTATCCTTAATAACATTTGCGTTAGAACTCGTATATTTCCTCTGTTATACACCCATAGTGAAGCCATCGTTTACAAGTTTCATTATTGTGAAACTTGTAGTTACATAGGATGCATAGATTCTTATTAGAGATGTTATCCATGTAGGTACAACTTAACCATGTAATTTTATTAATAATTAACTACTTTTTCTGATTTTTTTGTTTTTGTTTTAGAGGCTGGATCTAAGGGGTCACAGAGTTCGAAGTCTCAATTCCAGTGGGTTAAATTTGTCATCTAATTTGGAGGTAAAATATCATGTTCTCCTAATTAAAATTCAAATGCTTCCGTGAAGTAGGCAGCAATTTATTTCATTTGCCTTTTGAGGTCTAGCTCTTTGGAGAATCAACAAATTTTCTTTTGAGTGTCTTACATTAGGTTGTTCGACAGCTTTCCACCTGTGAATGTGATACAAAATGTGATAATTCGTAATGCACGTTTCTTACCCTTGTATTTTGTGTAAGCTGTATTTAAGTATTTATGTTAGACATGGGGTTTTAGTAACTTGTATTACTTACAAGCTGAAAATTCAGACATGAGGTTTCAGCAATTAGCAAAGTTCTCTTTCTTAATTTCACTCTGATAACTGATCACCAGTTGTCCAGTTCTGAAGTTCACCTAAGTTAGCATTTAGCAAGGGTTTGATAAAGTACTACCTTCTCAGCATATCTTATGACTATCACACTGTCGTCTGTCATAATAAAGCTAAATAAACTGCACAAGAGAGAATTTACAGATACCTCTTCTTTTAAAATGGACAACTTTATGACTTGATCTACAGAAACGTAACTCAAACGGAACCAGGGATATAAGAGTTCAGGCTGATGTTTAATACTGTTGAAGAATTTGTTTACATAAGATTCCCCTCATGTTTGTTGTCTGATAAATGAACCAAGTCTATTTATCTCACACTCATCTGTTTTCTATGCCATTGTTCATGGGAAAGGTGATTCATCTTTTGTTCATTAGAGTATCAGACCATAAGTGCCACTGCAAAATACGAAGATAGGTTTATTGGTCAGAGATGACCATCTATATGATTGTAGAATTATAGCAAGAGCATAAATGGCAAACAAAATAAGGACATAGATGGTGTAAATTGCAAGATGTTTAAGGGCTAAACCTGCAGAGACACGTCTGTTGTCCCCAAAATGATGGGGCATCCATCATCCGAAGCAAATGCAACCTGCAGCAGGTTTTGTTGTTTGCCTTGGCTGAAATTTCAGAGGCTTACTTGCAAGGCCGATTCTTATGTAAGACGTTGGACTGGCTTTCATCTTATTATGTGCCATCATTTTATATAAATTCTTACTAGAGTGGTTCTAAACTTTTATATCTATTAAAACATTTGCTTGCATTTTTCGTTTAAATCTGGTGAAGTTCTTTAGAGTAGTATCAGCATCACTACAAGATTCATTTTTTCTTTATTCCCCCATGAAACGTTGTAAATTTGTAGACATGGTATTATTTTGTAACGTCAATTAATCTTTCCTTTATCTGATATAGTGCTAGTTTTCTCTTGCAGTTTGTTTATCTTAGGGATAATCTTTTATCCTCTTTGGAGGGAATTGAGATCTTGAAGCGGGTTAAGGTTTGTTAGTCTATCTTAAAAAACATCCTCATAATTTTAGCGAACTTCCTTCTTCCATGTATTTTGTAGGTTTAGTAATGCAAGTAGATAAATTAAGTTTCTTTAAGAGGATTCATCTTTAAGGCTGCGGGAGCAAAATCCTGAAGTGCACAGAAATTCTGTGAGCAACTAAATTTTGTAGGCTTTTCCTAAGATGGTGTTACTGATGTAGGAATTTGTATAAAGCTTACTGTTCTCTGTCTTGTAAAACTAGTCATTACTCTTGACGAACATCATCTCAAGGTTATTAGCATATGCCAGTGAACATACTTAACCTTCAAGGACATCATTTTTTTTTACCCCTAAATACTGCAGATTTTTGACTAAACCAGTAGATCTAAAATTAGTCTTTACTGAATCATTGCGCTAAAACTCTTTAACCTTGTTATTTGATGACGAGTCAAACATAACAGTTGACATGGTTTTCTTGTCAGGTTCTTGATTTAAGTTTTAACGAGTTTAAAGGACCTGGATTTGAGCCACTTGAAAATTGCAAAGCCCTGCAGGTTGAGTATCTTTCATTTTTTTCTTTTTTGAATCGGTAGATGTGTTTTTGTATCTTGTTTTAGGCCTTTTTGTGTAACAATGTACGTAATGTCGAATTGTCTGTTCAGCAACTTTATCTTGCGGGAAATCAAATCACATCACTTGTAAGCCTTCCCCAACTTCCAAACCTAGAGGTATACTTACAAGCACTAGTCTTGATCTTATTAGTATAGTTTTTCCCAGTATATGTTTCTTGTAACTCGTCAAGTGTATTTCTAAGTAACTTTTTCTTCTCCAGTTTCTCTCAGTTGCGCAAAATAGGTTGAAGTCGCTTTCTATGGCAAGTCAGCCTCGACTGCAGGTCAGCTAGTAATATATTCAATTTTTTTTAGGTGGTACTCTCGAGTTCTGTCTCATTCATTTCTTCCTGTTGTTGCCCAGGTATTAGCTGCTAGCAAGAACAAAATATCAACTCTAAAGGGTTTCCCACATTTACCAGTTCTCGAGGTTAGCTATTTGATTTGCTTCTTCGTTAAGGGGAGAGTGTCATCTGTTTGACTTAAGATGTGGAGATCTCTTATCCCATGACTAAACGACTAACAAAAAACTATTTGTTAAACATTCAGTTACATGAGGACTTCATGTATGTTAGCATGTCGCTATATGCGTGTACATGAGGAATGAAATTTTCTGAATTAGTAATTATAGTTGCATAGAAAATGACAACCTACTAGGTTCCGTTGCCCCATATCCATATATTCTCTATTTGGATATAATTCTCAGTTTTTTTTTTACATGTGATGCAGCATTTGCGAGTGGAAGAGAATCCTATCCTCGAGATGCCTCACTTGGAGGCAGCTTCCATACTGCTTGTTGGCCCTACATTGAAAAAGTTCAACGATAGAGGTATTTTGATTTTATCTTACTAGATTTGGCTAAGTTATCTCTCATCTGGCTGAACTGGTATATTTGTTAGCTTCTTAATTTCCCCGGTTGTTATTTTCGAAGCTGAACTTTTTTATTTGTTGCTATTATCTAGTATGCCAGTTTTTCCCAACTTCAATTATGGTTATTCTGTATATCATCTTATTGGATTTACTTCAATCATTGTGATTTATTCTCTTGTCTGGGTAGTCGGGTATTTCTGCTGGCTTCTTATTTTTGTTTTTCTTATTCCCTATGCTAAAGCTTTCTCTCAAATCCTGCCCTGCACCTTCCGCCCCAATTTGTTTTTGGTTAATCTGTGGTTCTCACAATGTATTTTGAACTTGCTATTGTGGAAAACTGTCAGATCTTTCTCGCGATGAGCTTGAAATTGCAAAGCGTTATCCTGCACATACAGCTTTATGCATTAGAGATGGTTGGGAGTTTTGCCGTCCTGATCTTGTTGTTGGTAAGCCTTATATGTTTTTTGTTTTCCATGATGAAGGGTTAGTCCCATTGTTTTGTTCTTCCATAGATATTTTGTTAAATAATATCCTTTCTTCCATTTTAAATTAGTTTTGCTTTTGGGAATTGCTTAACTCCTTCAGTGAAAACTTCATTCTATGTTCTCGCTGGTGAAGTGGAGTTCTTGGCTAGTTAATGGTACCATTACTTGAGCATATATGCAGAAAATCTGAAAATGTTGTTAGATGTCTGCCACATTATCTTATTAGAACCACAGAGCCTTGTTATTCGCCTTTCTATAATTTTCTCCAACAGTTTGACCTTTTAATGGCATTCTATTACATATATAAATCGCTGTATACAATAGTTTTTGTAGTGTCTGGCATAGAATTGAGGATTATTGTTAGTGAATAGTGACCGTGCACCCAACAACCGCTTGTTAGATCGACTCTTGTTATGTTATCTATTATCTGACTCTTCTCTTAGCAGTTTTAACTGTTTTCCAAATGATTAACACGACAAATTAAATTCCATGTGTTGTTTTGTGGGAGTTAATACAGACACTTCCTTAATGTTGAACTCAACTGCTTTTTAAATTAGATGGACAGAAAATTTTCTATTTGGATTTTGGTTCCAAACCTCCAATTCATAGATGTCTGAAGTTAAAACTTTTCTTTGCTGTCCCTTAACGTTCTGAATTGGTTAAAATTTTTAATTTGTGGAACATTTCTGATTTCAAAACTTTTAACAAGTGACTGTTGAGGACCATTAAAAATACCGTGATATTTGATAACATGCGGGTTGAGTGAAGTTATTTCAGTAGGTATATGTAGCATATCATCTTCAGAGGTTGTTATAATTGTTATATGTATCTCTGAACAGATTCGACCTTCCGGTTTCTTGTTGAGCAATGGAAGGATCAGATGCCTCCAGGCTACTTGCTTAAGCAAGCTTCTGTTGATCCACCATTTGAGGAAGATATTTGTCGCTGCCACTTTGTTTTTGCCAAAGATCGCTCTCTAACCAATGATTCAGAATTAACCTTGAAATACCAGTGGTTTATAGGAGAAAAAACCCCTACAAATTTTTTGCCAATTGCCAATGGAAATGGAGAGGTAGACAGTTCGCTTAATCAGTTTTTTTCTTCTCTCTAGTCATTTGGTAAATTCTAAATTGTTGCCCTGCTGTTTGATGGATTCGGTGTCCGGTGATTACCAGGTATACTGGCCAAAGCGCGAGGATATCGATAAGTTTCTCAAGGTTGAGTGTACTCCCACGTTGAATGATATTGAGTATCCTTCTATTTTTGCTATATCTTCGCCGGTTTCCTCGGGTAAGCTTCCTTTGCACTTGTGATTGTGTATAACTATCCTTTGGACCAGATTTTCCATAAATTATGTCTACTGAATGTGGACTGTGGATTGCACGATCTACCTCAATGTTATACCCTATCGCTGGTCTGTCTTTATGTAATGGATGGTTCTATGAGTGTAGATACCATGTGTGCCTTATTCCAGTAGTTTTGAGCCAGTTTGGCTGAGGTCCATATTTTCTGTCTTTTCTAGGCATCAAAGCTACACAAATTGTGACTTCTCCCCTAACAGTGGTGTTGTCAATATCTATCTGAATATACTGTAATGTAGATTATTTCTTTGCAAATGTTTCACAATCTGAAGCAGTGATATGATATCCTTTTAATAATTCTGCCATGACGCACAGGAACTGGGTACCCAAAAGTTTTGAACCTTAGTGTGCAAGGTGAACTTGTGGAGGGGAATGTGATCAAGGGTCATCCTGAGGTTGCATGGTGTGGTGGGACTCCAGGAAAAGGTGTTGCAAGGTAAATGATTATCATTAGGCTCTGACTGAAATGAGAAAAAAAAGGCAATATTTTTACTTAGCAACTAATTTGAAGTAATTCGTTTTTCCAATTTTCCAGCTGGCTTAGGCGAAGGTGGAATAGTAGTCCTGTAGTTATAGTCGGGGCTGAAGATGAAGAATATCGATTGACTACAGATGACATAGATTCAAGTTTGGTATTCATGTATACACCAGTAACGGAAGAAGGTGCTAAAGGAGAACCTCAGTATGCTATGACAGACTTCATAAAAGCAGGTGAGACATAACTTAAGTGATTTTTGTTGCACACTGTCCTGACTTACAGTGCAGTTCGCAACCTCTCCATTTTTGTTAAAGCTGTAAAACCTGGCTTTCCAGGATAAATTTTATGGCGATATTTTTTTTCTCTTGAAAAAGATTTTCTGTAACGAAGTATGCTTCGCTGGTTGTTGTCCACTATCTATTTTTACAGAAGCATTTTAGTTACGACTGTACCAGCACGCATAATACACTATCATGCGAATTTTTTAATATTTAGTGGACAATTATAAATGTTGCTCCGCTCTTCAACTATTGTTTACGGTTCAACCGTTAAAGTTTCTAGCTTTGGGGTAGAATTACGGTATTTATATCAGCATTTGTACTAATTACTGAGGTACCTCTTGTGTGCATATAATATTTGGCAGCGACTCCATCTGTCAGTAATGTTGAGATTCTTGGAGAATTCGTTGAAGGAAATACAATTAAAGGCGTCGGTGAATATTTTGGAGGTAGAGAAGGCCCTAGCAAGTTTGAGTGGTTACGTGAGAATAAGGAAACTGGGTATGTAATTCTTTCATCCCTTCATATCTCACTGTTATATAATGTATGCCTAAAATTCTTTCATGATTTTCTTAATTCTAAAGTTGACCGTATCTTTTTGATATATCAAAATATTCTGTACTTCTATTCTTTCTTCTTTAGTTCTTTAGTGTTGGTGAAGGTAGTTTCATCTTGAGTGTGACCACTCTACATGATATCTATCGCTAGATAATGAATGTAGTTTGTTTCACTTATCAAGTTCACATTCCATATGATGCAATTAATACCAAGTTACCAGAGTAGTTTTTGAAATTTCAAGCACAGGTTTTGTCATGTACATTTATAATGCAACACCTGCCTGCACGAATAGTTTTATCTTACTTTTGTTGTTCTTCAAGATACTCGTTGTCTGTCATCTCTGTTTATTATTGCTCTTAATTGATATCCATACCATAGGTCCATAACCTTTTCTGATCTTGCTACAGTGATTTTGTACTGGTTTCTACTGGTACCCCTGAGTACAATTTGACCAAGGATGATGTGGGTCGTCGCTTAAAGTTTGTGTATATTCCTACCAATTTTGAAGGTAATACCTGGATTTCTGCTTGCTTAGACCGATTCATATTGTTTCTTTGCATTAAAATTGTAAGTTAATCCATGTTTGCCATGGGTTGTTTTTCAGGGCAGGAAGGAGAATCTGCATCTTTCTCAACTCAGATTGTTAAGCAAGGTATACTTGTTACTTTGTTAAGTTGAGCAAGAAGCGTGCATATTATCTATAGCTCTTGCAGTCATGCCAGTGTGTTTAAATGTCAACTACCTGATGCCAAATGTGATTCACACATTCGTTGACACATTACTGTATTTTAAGATTATCTCATTGGTGTAGCTCGGTAGAAGGAAAGGGTCCATATAGGGTGTATATTTTGGATAAAAGAACTCGTTTCACTACATTTAGGGAAAGCGCTTCACTTATGTTAGGCTAGGTAAATGCACAAGATTCAGAGCACTCTTATATCTTCGGCCTCTTCTGGAATACTATTCCCGAATAAGAGACACAACCTTCTGTTGGTTCAGAACCTGAGTTTAGTTCTTTGGATCTTTGACTAGTCCAAAATGGCGCTTCAATTTGTTCTTTCGCGAAAGTCTTCCCTTTCTAGTGACGCTATTTTGAAACAATCAATGTTCTTTTCTAATTTGATATTTACTCTTTATTTTCCTTGTTTGTCTTGTGAATTTCAGCTCCGCCTCGAGTTACTAATTTGAAGATAGTTGGTGACCTTAGGGAGGGAAATAAGATTACTGTTACTGCTATTGTCACTGGAGGAACCGAAGGATCTAGTAGAGTTCAGTGGTTCAAAACAAGTTCCTCTAAATTGGAGGGTGAGGATGATCTAGAGATTCTAAGTGCATCAAAAATTGCAAAGGTAAGAAAAGCTTTAGTTACTGGCTTACTGCTGCTACAATTTGGAGAGACTTTCCTTTTTACGTAAAACCACAGTTTTTGTTCCGTGTATTTGTTTTGAACTCGAGATTCCAATTTACATTACAAATTATTATGCCGACTAACCGTCGTCCTTTTTACAGGCTTTCCGTATACCTCTAGGAGCTGTTGGTCATTACATAGTAGCAAAGTTTACACCTATGGCTCCAGATGGTGAATCTGGTCAGCCAGCATATCTCATATCTGAAAAAGCAGTTGAAAGTAAGTCTGCTGTTTATACAACAAGCTTCTTGTATGTTCATACTGTGAACTCCTTACGCAAAGCATGTTGTATGACTCAAGAAGCTTTAATTTCTGAGTAGTGACTGTTTATTATAGTTTGTGTCATAGCAACTAGCACCGAACCTTCTTCTGTCTGCCACTCTAAGTCACATTGATATACCTTGCCTAAATTGCGAAGGAGTGTCATTTAACAAGCATCAAAGAAAGTGTCGTGAACTCCTGCTATATCCTGCATTCATTTTGGTTTGTCCATCTTGTTCATAGGATGTTAATTTAGGTTTGAAGAACCATGCCTTCATAAGCTGTGTTACTGCGTTGATCAGGTACCTATGAGGTCCATTATGCTCCAAAGTGTGAAAATTTTCTCTCTTAAATGCTAAAAGTATGATCTCTAGTGGCCCTGAAGAAGGTAGTGTTTCCACGGGATAGCAGCTTGCCAGTTGTGTAAGTAGGTTGGTGAATGGCAGTGACTTGATGTCCTCTGGGTTATATATGTGGCATTGTGGTTCAGGTCTTGTGAAGTAGGATGCGCTCCATATAAAGGCGATAAAGACCACAACAATTAGTTCTCTTAGTTGTCGAGTATCATTAGTAATTAAAAGATCTTGGGTTTGTCAATTTTGTAGCAATGGTACAGATATATGTGGGGGCTACTGACATCAGTACTTATTGTGGGATAAGGCGGGCAACTTGGCCAAATCCAGCAGAAGCATGCTACTTTGCTGTATCTTCTTAAGACATTTAACTTTGATAACCAAACAGATTCACATGTTATTGAAAACTAAAATAGTAACTCAGTATTCTCTTATTTTCTAAACTTCACTTATGACCACTATAATGACTACCCTACAAAATGTAACTTCCAGATTATCTGACAATGTAAGTAACGAAGTTAGTTCATCGCTCATACTTACGTAGTTGCATATGCCCTCTCCACGGTTCTTCATGAAATCTAACGTCTGTATCCCTCTGAAGTGTAGCTAATGCAGGTGATTATGCGATTAGTATCATTGTCCTACTTGTTGTATTACTTATATACTTGGTAATTGTTATCATTGCAGCTCTTCCCCCTAGTCTAAATTTCCTTTCCGTCACGGGTGATTACGCTGAGGGTTCGATACTGACAGCATCGTATGGGTATATAGGAGGCCATGAAGGAAAAAGTGTCTATAATTGGTATCTCCACGAGGTAATAAGCTTTCACTAAGAATGTTCTAGTTTTCCCTAGGAACCTAATCATTTTATTACATTATCCAATATTGCCTAAGGGATGTATTAGATTTTTCTCCACAAGGTCCCCCCTGCATTCCATAGCTATCTATGAGAGTTGGACTTGGGTCTGGCTCTCATTAAGAGTTAGTATCTCGTACCTTGTGGACAAGGTGAGGACTAAATTGGAAATTGTGTACAAGGCTGCTGCTCCCTGCTATTGCTTTCAATCATGTATAGGAAGTAATCTATGTCATACCCGTGGTTAATCAGACGGTATCTGTAACAATCGGACAAGGCAGTAACAATTTATGTGCAAGTTTCTCATGTTCTAATACTTACTCTTAACCACTTACATCCCTAAAAGCAGCTAACGCCGGGGATATGCTCGGATAAATAAGAATGTATCTTAATGATGCCTTTCCATTATTCTTATAGATTCTTGCTGTTGTGCAGACTGAAAATGGAGCAGGTTCTTTAGTGCAAAATGCGTCGGGGCATCTTCAGTACCGAATTACCAAAGATGCCATTGGAAAGTTTGTTTCCTTTAAATGCTCTCCTGTCCGCGATGACGGTATTTTTGGTGAGCCAAGGACTACCATGGCACAGGAGCGGGTTCGTCCTGGTGATTACACTTACTCCATCCGCTTCTATTCATTTGGCCGTATATTATGCACAAATGTTCTTTTTTCTTTCTTTCTTTTGTTTGTGTGAGGCTAAATCCTTAGTTACACATTTGTTGTTTATAGCACATCAAAGACCTCCATGCAAGGGCTAAATACATACCATGAGCACATTGTTGTTGTCACTATTATCGTTCTTGCTCTGTTTTTACAATTTTGGGTACCTAAATTTTAGACAAACAAGAGCTCATGTGCTATAGAGACACAGAAAGCTATGATGAAAGACAATGTAGTGAACTACTCCAAAGCTTCAAGATGAAAACCAACTGTACAGAAATATTGGCTTAAGTATCTCTCTGGCTTAGGCATAGAATCTATATTGAATCACTGACCTCATGATTTTGATGATAATGCTCTGTGAAGCTAGTAAAGATAGCCGTTGAATACTTGAATGTGCTAAAGAGGAGAGAAGGCTAACACTTTCTGGAGGCACCTTGGTGTCATCTTTTTTTCCTTTTTTCTTTTCTTCCTTCTCTTTCTCTTTTCTTGGCGAAACCTGAAAGAACTGGGGGTTTATCAATAAGTTATTCTGGGGTTTGGTAGAAACTGCGCTCAAAAAGAGCAGAATGATTGGTGAAGTATAATTTAAGAGATTAAGCTTCCGTGTATAAAGATAACAACGATGATTCATTTTGATTCAGTTGAATTGTCTGTGTAATATATATAGGAAGTCCAAAGCTGCTTTCGTTGGAGATATTGGGGAAATCTATTGAGGGGACTACGCTGCAGGTTGAGAAGCAGTACTGGGGAGGGGAAGAGGGTGATTCAGTTTTCCGTTGGTTTTTGGTACATACATTAACTTCAACTACAACAGTATATTTCTCACGTATCCAACTTTGTGTTGTTATGTACCCACTTTCTCATCGTCTTTATCTGCAACTACCGTGTCTATGCTGTGTATCTCTTTTGTTTGCTATCCTCGACTGTTGCTAATTTCTTACGTGACTGTTATGCACAATTACAGACTGATTCTGATGGAACACAAAGCGAAATTAAAGGTGCCACTGGTGCATCATATTTCCTCACAAATGAAGATATTGGGTACCTTATTTCTGTTTCTTGCGAACCCATTAGAAGTGACTTGGCCCGTGGTGCTACCGTTCTATCTGAGCAAATTGGACCTGTTGTGCCTGGTAAGCTGTGAATTTATTTCCTTAGCTATCTGGTAGTAAAAAATAAGTGAGAACTGAGAACATCCCTGAATGAGGTCACTGGGGGACACTAGCTACTACTCATATCTTCTTGCAGAAGTCAATTAAAGAACACACTTTCACACTTATCTTTTCCTTAAAGATATGCATGAATTATGCAGGTCCCCCGACTTGCCAGTCTCTTGAATTTAGCGGACCGCTGATGGAAGGAAAACGTCTAGGCTATATCGCGACATACACTGGGGGGTGAGATTATCTTTCCATTTACTGCATTCAAAGTTGGTTTGACCATTATAAAAATTGTTGCTTCTTGAATCCAACTCATATTTTATCATCTGTCAGCGAACAAGGAAGTTGCTCACATGAATGGTTTAGGATTTCAAGTGATGGTACGAGAGACAAACTAAGTAATGATGGTAAGTTTCCAAGATGCCACTGAACTAGTATTTCGCCAAAACAAAAAGAGCATTTCATATACGCTGAAGTGTATATTTAAATTTTCCCTTAGCGGAGTATCTCGATTTGACTGCTGAGGATGTGGGTAGATGCATAGAGCTCATTTACACACCAGTCCGGAAAGATGGAATTAAAGGGACTCCCAAGCTTGTAAAGTCAGATGAGATTGCTCCTGGTATCTTTTTTCTTTCTCTCTTTTTCGATTCTTTTTTGTTTACTGTAATATCCTATTTATTCGCATATATGTCTTATATGTCTTCAAGTTGAAAAGAGATAGTAGTCTCAGCTTATATACTCATCGCTGTCCGTTTCTACTGTGCTGGCGTCTCTCATGGATTCGACCAATCCATACGCCTGCATCAATATCACTAGTTTCCCCGAATGCCAAGGAGCTTGCATCCTGTGTTTTTGGTGAGATAGTTAGG
This sequence comes from Papaver somniferum, assembly GCF_003573695.1. Classification (NCBI taxonomy): domain Eukaryota; kingdom Viridiplantae; phylum Streptophyta; class Magnoliopsida; order Ranunculales; family Papaveraceae; genus Papaver; species Papaver somniferum. Next base: position 171,847,986 of record NC_039363.1, on the reverse strand, counting down.
GAAAATGATAAACATCAATGGAAAAGCAAGCAAGATTGATACATAGGCCTTCCCTCAAGAAAACAGAAAGAAAAAGAAATTAATTCTGGAAGCACCCAATTACATTCTGGGCAGTTATGCATTCCGAAAAATAGAAACCTAGTTTCAGAAGATAGGCCCAGAAAGGGAAAACCCATTTCCTGAATGGATCTTGTATATACTACTGATTAGGACCCTCTCAAAAAGTAACTATAGAGCAAAGGCGGTAGCTGTTGTGATTTTCCTCCTATTCAAAGTTATTTCAAATTATTCGAGTTTGTGTTTGAAGTTTGTTCCGTCGTGTCTCCGTATATTTTGTAGTTGTTCTTATTTCTGTATTTATTCTATCTTGTGGTTCCACTCTGATAAATCATACATCTCTTTATGGTGTTCTTTGGGACAGCGGATCCAATGGGCGTGGAGCTTGTCATTCCAGTCTGCTGCCAGGACACCTTAGTTGTTCCTCAGAAATCTTACTATGGTGGAAAGGAAGGCAGCAGCGATTATACTTGGTACAGAACATATAAGAAGCTGCAGAAATCTGATGGCATTGATTCTGAAGATGTTTTTATATGCGGAAAATCATTGTGAGTATGGTTGTTTATAAAAATTGCTTTTGTCTTAAGATATTATAACTATTTGTTGCCTGACAAATACATTTGCTAATTTGCTGAACACTATGATAGAACATATACTCCAGTGCTGGAAGATGTGGGAGCTTATTTGGCCTTAAATTGGGTGCCCACACGTATGGATGGAAAAACAGGGGAACCACTGGTTGCAGTTAGCAGTAATCCTGTAGCCCCAGGTATTATTATATACCAAATGAGCATTATTTTGAAGTTGCTTTGTCTATTCAGCGCTAATGCTAGATGTACACAGTAAATATCTTCGAGACTACGCTGCTTCAACTATTCTCAAACATTGATTAGTATCCATCATTGTGGATTAGGAAAAATACATATATTATTCATACCCTCGTTTGATTAAAGACTGCAATGAGGTGATTGGAAATTCCCATTTTTCTGCTTGAAACTCCCTTTGTACTGTTATATCGTTATGTACATGCACAGATGTACTGCATGGTTTCTCTTTTATTGTGCATGGCCAGCGTAATAACATCTGTGCAAACCTATTTAATATTTGGCATTAATATACCATTCTTGGAACTATGCTTTGATCTCGGATACATGTCCATACCCGCAACTTAGAATTTGAAATAGACTGAAATGTAAAGTGAGTTTTCTTTGTATTCAAGATCTTACATGATCTAGTAACTGAGACCACTCATATGATGTGCTATTACTGTCAGGTGCACAGCTGTAATTACTGCATTTAGATTTGATCAGTTATCATTCTGTTCCAGCAAGGAGACATTTTTATTCATCCATTATTCATGTACCTCATTCGTGGAACTCATCAAAATGGGCATTAATTGTGCAGCTTCACCAGTAGTTTCTAATGTCCGGGTCAAGGAGTTATCCTATGGGTTATATTCTGGAGAAGGGGAATATTATGGTGGATATGAAGGATCAAGCGTCTTCAACTGGTACAGGGAGACTGATGATGGCACTATTGTTCTTATTAATGGAGCTGACTCGACCACTTATGAAGTGACTGATTCGGACTATAGTTGCCGCTTGTTATTTGGGTAACTATCTTATCCCTCTCTTCTTTATACGAAGATTACCCTGGAAATATAAGCTATGTGGTTCCAACTAGCGGGCTTTGCTTTTTTAAGCATCAGTGTATATTTGATTTAGTTGGCACAAGCTAAGGACCGTTCTATTATTGTTAACTTATGTTTGCCTTTCATATTTCTGTCGGTGTTCAAGATTTGGTTATGTGGTTAGCCTTTAATTAGTTGTGAACCACAATGAGTTACTGTTTGGATGTACAACCTTACTTATGTCTAAAAATCTTGTTGAATTTGAACTCCCAGCTATACACCAGTTCGTTCTGATTCAGTTGCTGGGGAGCTTAAATTGTCTGAGCCCACTGACATTATTCTTCCAGGTAATTCTCTTAGATAATAGATAGGCAGGTGTCTCAAAATTATTTTTTTGCTCAATTTTAGCTACTTGCTGAATGTGAAAAATGTGAGTTCTTTTGAACATACATATGAAAACCAACTAACCACCTTTTGGTATATTTTACTTCATTTATGGAAATAAAGAAACGTTTTTTTTCCTCTTAGAGCTGCCGAGGATTCAAATGCTTACTCTCACTGGAAAGGCTGTAGAAGGAGAAAAACTCACTGCTGTTGAAATAATTCCGGAGACTGACATCCAAAAACATGTTTGGGACAAATACAAGAAGGCCATCACATATGAATGGTATATGCTACATTCGGTCTACTTACTGTCAGACTTCAAGTCCCAAAACATTTCAGCTTGGAAACAACACCTATGTAGATAAAATATATAAACCCGAACATTTATCATAAAATTACTTGAAATTTTGGAGTCCGACTTAGGTTCACCAATTGGTCTTGGAACAGTCTATTCCAAAAATTGTCCAGTTTACTTTACCCAACTAGTTTGGATATGTTGTCTAGTAATACTAAATCTTGTGACAACTGTGACAAGCATTAATTAAGTTGTCTCATCTCCTACAACTATCCACTTTTGCTGCAGGTTCTTTTCAACTGAAGATGGTGATAATAAGTCTTTTCTGCCATTAGCTTCACATCGTTCAAGCTCTTTTAAATTGCGGTTTGAGGATATAGGTCGATCCCTGAGATGTGTTTGTGTTGTAACTGATATGTTTGGAAGGTCCAGTGAGTCTGCAGCAGCAGAAACTACACCCGTCTTGCCAGGTATTCAACTCGTTTGCTAGTAATATTTATTTGAAGTGTATCTTTATGTTTGTCATTTCTTTGTTAAGAAGAAAAAATGGTGGGTGGGGGTTCCAAAAACAGTTAGAACTCCAGTGAGTGGGTTTTTAGTTTTAATGAGTTATGGTTCTTTGCAATATGCCTACTGTTCAGCACAGAATGGGTACCTGTACCTCTGAGGTACACAAAGGAGGTACTTCATAAATTCAATAGAATAGGATAAGCTATTACCATCTGTTAGAATTCTGTTTGAAACAAATAATTTTTCCAAGTTGTTCTGCTTTTTAAGTTATGTATTATTCTTTATCTTTCATCTTGAAATAAAAAGGAATAAAATGGCGATAGCTTGCTAATCACCCACCCTCATCACGGTATGCCTAATTTAGACTGTTACTGTATAAATTGGTTTCGATTTTTAGGGATCCCAAAAATGGATAAGCTGGAGATAGAGGGGAGGGGTTTTCACACCAATTTATATGCTGTACGTGGCATCTATCATGGAGGTAGGGAAGGCAAAAGCAGAATTCAGTGGCTCCGTTCTATGGTTGGAAGTCCTGATCTCATCTCTATTCCTGGTATGCTATATCATATATGGATAAATTTCTTTAGTTATTCAAGGATCAAATTTACTGTTGAGATTATGATTTAAAGTGACAGTTAAATGAGGTGTTATTCAACGAAGTAAATATCTCATCATAGGGCATATTTGCAGGTGAAGTAGAGAGGATGTATGAAGCTAATGTTGATGATGTGGGGTATAGGCTTGTGGCAATATACACTCCTATCAGAGAAGATGGAGTTGAAGGACAACCTGTTTCTGCATCAACAGATCCTATTCTTGTTGGTATGTAGCAAATCGTTTTCTTAGATACCATTAGTAGTTTTGGAGCTCTCCTGATCTGATGAATATGGACCTCCTGACTTATATGATATTTTTTTGGTATCTCGTTCACTTATCGCGTTTTATGTTAATGGATCTGTTGATATATTAATAGCTGTTTTGACATCCCAGTCCCTCATCTAGGTCTATTAAGTCTAATTTTGTCCATTTACAGAGCCTGATGTACTTAAAGAAGTGAAGCAGAAGCTGGAACTTGGAACTGTGAAGTTTGAGGTAAGGGTTCTGTTTGTCAGCTTTGATTTCCTATCTTTATTCCTCTGTGGAAATGGAGGTGGACTATATGCAGCGTAGAAGTCATTTTTGCCCTGTTGTTTGTAGAGTTAATGAAATCTACTTGTAGATGAAAATGAAAAGCATTTTAAAGAGCGAGGAGCATAACATAAAGATGTAGGAAGCCTAAACCTTAATAAATCAGGAAACCACAATAAACATTAATTACTATGTGGGATGATCCAAGACAGCTGATTTCACTCATTAAGGCTTGTTGATAGTCTTCGAAAATGCTATATGGACCGTTGGACACCAAGACCTTGGCCCCCAATTAGACACCATCGATGTTGCACTCAGATGTCAGGGAAAGATGGCTTGTATTTTGGTAAACGAATTTTGATGGGACAAATCTGACATACGCACAACATAGATTCCATTTTACCAAATGGTATTTAAACTTCCAATCGAATTTTGGGAGAATAAATAGCAAAAGAATATTATGGGAAGAAAAGTAATGTTTTACGAAAGAAAAAGATAATTTTATTTTCCTTCTGTATGGTTTTCTATTTTTTTCTTGGGTCCCTCCAATTTATCAACTCTTTTACCCAAAAAGCACGTTACGCATCGGGCTCACATGAGTTGGGTGGGTGGGGTGGTGGTGGTGGTGGTGGTGGTGTGGCTTATAACATTTGCCAATAATGTCTGGTCTGAGTTTCCGTATGGTTTTCAACTCTCAGCCTACTTTTAGTACGAGTTCTACCTTTTCAGAAGGGATTGATAATTTGGTAGGGACGATCTGCTTTCTTTGAGCTGTTACTTTTTTTAATAGTGATAAGCGTGGATTCCCTTCTCAAATCATTTTGCATCATTGGTAGGCTGTGTAACTTCGTAGACCACAAGTTGTTATAGTGTAGATTTCATGTTATTTGCCATACATAGTTACGATGGGGATGACCTTACATTTGCTTTGTGATTTTAACCTTATTTTGCTTCGATTGGAATTAGGTACTATGTGATAAGGACCGGACTCCAAGGAAGGTACTTACCATTAGTTTTCCTATTATTATTATTATTATCCTACATAACATGCAAATCTAGTTCTAAACCAGCTCTCTCTTTATTATAGCCACAGGTTCCTGGACAAGGAAGTCTTGAAAGAAGAAATCTTGAAGTTAATCGTAAGAGAGTTAAAGTAGTTAAACCTAGTACAAAGACATCGTTCGCGACTACTGAAATTCGAGGAACTTATACTCCCCCCTTTCACGTAAGTTTCTCTCCTCAAGGCAATTCGTCGGTCTTTTAAGAAAGTCTTTAACTCTTGAGGATCAATGAAACAGATAAAATATTTAAGTTTTATCATATCATTCTCCGAATGGCCACTACAATTTCCTGTGTACCATATACAAGTTTTGAAGATGACTTCATGGAGAGAATCTTCCTTATCAGTCAGAAATAGGCACATGCTCTGTTTAATCTAGCTGATGTGGACACCTTGTAGGTGGAGCTTTTCCGAAATGACCAACATCGGATGAGAATTGTGGTGGATAGTGAGAATGAAGTGGATTTGATGGTACAGTCTCGGCACATAAGGGATGTCATTGTCCTTGTGATTCGAGGCCTAGCTCAGAGATTCAATAGCACTTCCCTCAATTCCTTGCTGAAGATAGAGACATGAACTAAGTGATGGACCAATTGCGGAAAGAGCAAGAAAATGAGTCTGATGAACATAGTATGCTTGGTTGTAGAGTTTGAGATGTGAATGTGTTTGCCTTAGTTATCCCCTTTTTTGTTAGGTTATTGCAATTATTTTCATTGTGGGTTTCTTGTATAAAATTTACTTGGGGGGTTTTCTTGTCAATTTTCTTGTAAATTTTTGTGTATCTCGTTATAGTTTTGCTCATCTTTTCATACTAGCCGATAGAGCTTGCATCGTGTGCTTGCATTTTATATATCAGTTACTCGTCCGAGCTGCTCTTTCATATTTTAGCAGAAATGTTCAGTTCTCAATTGTTTTCGTGGTGCAATATTTTTCTCAGCCCCTTTTCAATCAATTAAGATAAAGGAAGCTAATACAGTAAGAAATTCTATGATTGAAGAATGTTTGAACTGAAACTGAACATTCAAGATTTGAATCAATCAGTTAACATGCGCACACAAGAATATAAACCAAATTCTTATTATAGTGAATCAAAGTTAAACAAGATAAACAAATTTAAGAATGTAACCAAATTCTTATCACAGGGAATCAAAATTAAGAATCAAAGTTAAACAAGAGAAACAAATTTTCAAGGGGAGACAATTAAGTTTAGATCTCTCCCTCCCTCCCTCACATCTCTCTCACACAAGTACTCATTCATTGCTGTGAGTTCAGGTTGGATCAAGCTGGAATCACTGCAGTAACAGATTGACCAGCTTCTAAATTCTCCAACTTCGCATCTTCTTCCTTCCCTCGACTTACTTCTTTTGCCGAGTCATACGATGCATGGAGCCCAACCAAAAAGTAGTAGACAAGCAAAATTGCTGTCCAAATTCCAAATCTAATAAAAGAAGCTGCATCTAATGAACCCAGCAAGAACATATTCATGGCAATTGTAGCTGATGGTAACCAAGGCACCAATGGAACTCCCCACAACTTCGGCTGTCTAGCTTGCTTGACCATCAATTTCAAACCGAGTGTGGATAAAAACCATATCGAAACCGTTGGTATGTAACCGACCCAACCATTACTGACTGCCCAGTAAATGGATGTAGCAATGGAAGATAATACAATCATTACTAGGAACCCAATGAACTTATTTCTGTCAGCATTTGAAGTCTCTCCTGCGAGATAATACCTTCGAATGAGGAGTGACACTGCAACTAAGGTGAATATGAACAACGTAGCAATTGAGAGAAGGTTGGACAGAATACTGAGATCAGTGAACAACCCTACAATGCAATTTGCAAGGGTCATTACTATTGTAGCATTCACCGGTGTTCCCGTCTTCTCATTAATCGCTGCAAGCCACGGTGGGGCCATGTGAGTCCTGCCGATATGTGTGAAATATCGCGCTTGACCGATGATATTAGCAAGTAAATTTGTAGACATACCAATTACAGCTCCTATAGCTACTAAGTACTTGGCCCAATTCATTCCAACAGCTTGAAATGCCAAGGAAAATGGTGCACTAATGTCTATCACAGTATAAGACTGCATTAAGCATAAGGTGACAGATAGTGCACAATAAACACATATGATGAAACTCATGGAACCCAAAAGTCCAATCGGGATATCCTTTCCTGGGTTTTTCGTTTCTTCAGCCATCGTTGCTACCGCATCAAATCCAATATAAGAAAAGAAGAGAACTGCTGAAGCTGTAAATACTCCTCTTGGACCATAAGGTGCAAAGTTGGTGGTAAAATTGTCAGTATTTGCATGCCTGAGACCAGCTGCTATAATGAGTACAATAACTCCAACATTTACTATGGCTGCTACGGAATTGAAACGAGATGATCCTTTTGTACTACGAGCAGCAAAAATACCTGTACATGAAACATACAACAAATTAGATACCAGAGCTTGCCCGCTAACAACAATTACTCTCTTTCCCCACTTTGCAGGGCCACATGAAGAACATCCCACGGCTAATCTAAGTACACATTATCTATAACATGACATATCCAGCTAAGCATATTTGAAATTTATGAAGAATCAAGATTATACCTATCAGAATTGGGATGGCGACAGCCAGCGGGTCAAGACGGTTGAAGTTTTCAGCAAGAGCTGGAACATGTATACGAAAATCGTCTGGATGATAGTTGAGAAAGGTTGCAAAATAAGATGTCCAAGTGCGCGCAACACTTGCTCCTCCAACAATATACTCAAAGAGTATGTTACCAGCCGCAATGAAAGCCAAGAAGTCACCCAGCTCCACTCTTATATAAGCAAATGATCCTCCTGTAAACATAAGCATACAATTATTACATCTTTTCCCACAAAGAAAATATGGGTAAAATTATTAAGAAACAACATAATAACTCTTGTAAGAAGGCGAGAAAGACGACAGTATTCGTGTGCCCCCTTCTAGGCACTGTTACAACTAACCATGGACATTCAACTCAAAATCAATTGGCAACAGTCATGAAGTGGCACAACATATACCCCTCAAGACAGGGTTCACTAGCTAGGTTTTGTACAATGACCTTGTGAGACTATTTATACAAAAGCATTGAAAAAAGAAAAGGAGAGTGTTTAAGATTAAACAAAAGCATACCTGCAACAGGAATCTCACAAGCAAACTCAGTGTAGCAGAAGACACAGAGCATAGCAGAAACACCAGAAACCAAGAAAGATATAATAATAGCAGGTCCAGCATCTCTATTCGCTTCTAAACCAGTTAAAACAAAGATACCAGCACCAAAAACAGCACCAAACCCAAACCATATCAAATCCCACCAGTTCAAAGTCTTTTTCATCTGATGCTGACTTATATCGGTCATCTCATTTACTTCTTGTTCAGCATTCGATCTTGTTGTGAACCGATCTATAAATCTCATCTTTGTTTCTCCTAATGCTTTTCTATAATTGTTCAAGCTCTGGAATGATTCTTCTGGAAAGAAATCCTCTTTTCTACAGAAACATCCAGACCTTCCTCTCTTCACAACTGTCGTTGTTGTTAATGATCTTTGATTATCATTGCCACTTTCCATCATTGTTACTGCAGATTTTAGTACACAAAAGTGTAAGCAAGATGATATATTGAATATTGAGCAATTGTGTGCACCCTAAGAACAATAAAAGTATGCGGAAATTAAACAAGAAAACACAAAGAATTACCTTCGTTCGGCGATGTGCAGTAGGCACCGCAGCACACCTCTCAGAATTCACAGGATATGAAAATCAAAGGGTTACGGCTCCTATTTATATAGGTTCAGATATAAAGAGAAAACTCTTGATAGAAAACTAATTCGTGACACAACTAGAAATAAAAGTCTTGATACAACTAGAAATAAGAATCTTGAACAACTTGGGACATCACCAGTTTGGTGTTGGAGGTCCGTGGGAGGTAGGCGAGAATGTACTCACACTTCGCTAGGGCTGCCAACGGTACCCAATTGTCCGCAACCGGACCGGACCCGGACGAATCAGTTCCGGTTCCGGGTCTAAAGTCGGAATGGTTAGTGTTACGATACTGCAAGTGACGCACAATGATTATGCGTTACAGAATTGCAGGCCAAGTCAGTACTCCGCCGTAATGGTGCAATGCGAAGCCATTATAGCGCAACGTAAGCTATAATAGCGCAACGCAAGCCATAATAGCGGTATTACTGTATAAACTGTCAAGTGTCGAGAATGGCATAAACCCACAGGGCCAATGTAGTGCAAGTGCAGCATTACATTGTAAATACATTTGGCTAAGTGATGAAGCTTATTGGCCGACACAATGAAGCTTCATTGAAGGATTGGCAAGACATGGCCAAAGTTGACAGATGCAACATGCGATGTTGGCATCAATGCATATCCATGGAATTGAGTTGGCCCGAGCTCAAGGAGGATGCAAGAGTGAAGTATAGATCAAGAGTTGGTCTATGACATTAGTTCAAGGCTGGCCAAAGCTTGAACAATGCAAACAAGTTGGTAATGCAAGAGTTGCATTGCTGTTGTCAAGATAATTGGCGAAGTGAAGCATATATGACGCATGAGTAACTAGAGTGAGATTAACGAGTTGGCCTCGATGTTTGAATCATAAGGATTGTCCGTGCATTAGCTTAAAGTGATAAGCATGCAGGGCCAAGATGGCTGGGCGTTGGAGCGAGGCAGAATTCAGTAAAGCACAACAATTGTGCAATACGACTCAAGTGACGGTTACAAGTTGGTTACGGGCTTTGCAAGCATGCCAATGAAGTGAGACAAGATAGAACGGTTATAAAGTGAGTTTATAACCATGTGGAGTATTCATAACCACCAAGAACAGATATGGCATCTGTTGGCTTGACAACACAAAAGGTGGCAGTTGGAAAAGCAAGCTGGCGGTTAAGGAAACTACCTGATGGGACACATGGCTGTTCCATGCGTGTGCAAGTGTTGTGCACGGTTTTGGCTAGTGAGTTTGCTGTATAAATAGTCCTAAGGAGTGGGAAAAATCAGTAGGCTTACATAGGAGAGTTAGTCTCATGTTTGAGAGAGTTAGGCATTCACCAAGAGGGAGAATGTCCTGTTTTTGGTCCATGTGATGGACGAGTTTTGTAATCTTCCTTTAATGCAATAAAATGGTTTTGTTGCAGTATATCTTTGTGTTCATTATATTGCTGGTTTGTGTGAGAATTGGTTAAGTACATGGCAGAACCTCTTATGCTTATGGGGGCATGAAGAGTTAGAGAGAAAGAAGAAAAGACTTCCGTTGTGCAATGCCTTATGAGTGAAGGCAGATGCGTACTTTGATGCAAGTATGTAAGGCTGAGTGATTGTGGGTGAATATGATTCACTGAACCACAATCATTGCCGGTCATGTCCCATGAAAATTTTAGGCGATTAAATGGGCATGTGACAGCCGGTATCAGAGTTGTGTTAGGGGACACAGTTTGCTGATTTTTCTCTCTTTTACTCAAGTTAATGTCATTTGTTTGTCAAATTCAATGAAGAATTGTTTGGGTTTCACTAGTATGGAAGCTAGAAGAAGTTGGTCTTGTGTGGAAAGATCAATTGGAAGGAACTTTGAAGCTTGTAGTAGCAGCAGGCAATGAAAGTTTATGACAAAGGTGTCAAAAATTCCATCCCAAAGTGTTAGACGAACGTGCAAGAGCCATTAAAAACTGGGTTTTCAAGTGATGGCATGGCAAAACTAAGGAGTATGGTGACTTCTATGGTGCAAGTCAGGTGTTAAAGTCCATGTTTCTCACAAGTATACGAAGATGATGCATTAGGAATGCATATCTTTGTGATGTTATCAGTAGAAAGTACGTTACAAGTTGTAATGGGAATTTTGCGAAAATTCCTGAATTCAAAGAAGTTGATGGCCTTTGCAGTGGCAAAGTAGATGAAGAACATGTCTATGTGATAGATTGAAGGTGTTTTCATTGTAGCCAGTTGATGGAAGATTATAGTTATCTCTCTTGAATGCATGTACCTTGGTGGTAATGCAAAGTCTGGTTGCGAACCAGCAATGTTTGTGGCAGTGTGATGCCATAAAAGGAGAATTGGAAGGACAATTCTTATCTAGCATAAAGCTTAGTGAAAGGCTGAAGAAATAAGTGCAAGTTAGAGGAAAATCGATACACCACGGTCTTGTGTTTGTAAAGAGTTCTTCGTTGATGCTAGATGAGCACAAGGAGTGTGCTTGCACTTGGTTTATGAGTGAGATCAATATGATTGGACAAGGGTATCCAAAGACTTGCAATTGATCATAACCACAAGCGGATGTTCTTGTCAACTGCAAATCAACAATTGGTGCTACTGAAGTTGATTTTAGAGAACGGGAAAGACAAGAGTAACCAGATGTGCATGGGAAGTAAAAATGAGTTCCAAGTTTGAAGAAGAACGTGGCATTCTTGGTTCATGGAACGTAGGCAGTGGCGCCTCATTTGCAAGGATTGTGCCTTGTTAATATTGTCCAAGGGATTTTTCCGCGGAAGTTATTGAGGGATATGACTTTGCTGAGCTCTATGGTAATGATCAGGATCACCAAGTTAAGTCCGTTCGAGTTGTGCAAAGGTGCACAAGTTTGTGTCAAGATTTGAGTGCTAATTGGCATAGCATGTATGCAACAATAGCATGCGCCAAAATGCGATTTGGACATGGCCAGAATGCATAATGCGTGAAGAAATGCAAGTTAGGAAAATTGTGTATGCGGAAAAGAAGGACCAAGTAGTGGTGATGCATAAAGATGGCATGTGGCCATTGTTGAAGAAATCTTCATGAAAGCTAAAGCAACATGATAACATCAGTTGGAAGAGTGCATGTGGCAAAGTGAATTGCTACATTGGGGACAGTAGGTGCTGTCTCACTTCCTTTGTTGTTTAGAAGCGAAGATGAAGTCAGTATTGCAAGGCTTGTTAGGTCTTACAAGTTGCAATCAGTTGGCGCGAGTATTTGCTCAAGTTTGAGTATACTTTTAGTTTGGGTCGATTGGACCTTGGTGTTGGAAATGAAGTCTCTCTATGTAAGGTAGTAGTGAATGAGGGTATTTGAAGTGAAAGATCTTTCCACTTTTGTTCAAAGTAAAGCTAGTTCGCGTGGAAGATGCTACATAGCATATTAAGCCAAAATATGCAATAGAAGACGCTGAAAGTGAAAGAAGCAAATAGAATAATTGGTGGCATAGTCGAGTTTGCTGTTGAGAGTTATGTGGAAGTGCGAAGGCATTTGGCAGCGAAGGCATGGAGTAACGCAGCAAAAATGAAGATATAAGTCCATCAAGTAAATGAGTTAAGATTGACTCATAGTTAGAATGAACATGATGTTGTTTTTCCGCCACATTAAAGTGTAGCAGTTTGAAAGAGCAAGTGATGCTTAAATTGCTGGTTTCAAAGGCGCGTGAAGAGGATGCCTGGTCTAAAAAGACGGTCTGATGTCAGGGGTATCTTAAGTCATGACTATACCAGAGTCATGCATTTCAATCATGATGTTGCGACAATGCAAGCAAAGAACAACAAGGTGCAGGTTCTTTGGCATACAAATGATGCAAGTCCAAGAAGGTGAAGATTGCAACATGATTTGGAGGCCAAATCTAGTGAAAGTCCTGAAGTTTGCAAAGTGCAACAAAGGTTATAGATTGTGGCGTGTATCAAGAGTGGTATGAAATCATAGAATGCATACCTTAAGGCATATCATAATTTACGTAGGCGCATATGATTGAAGAATTGAAGCCAAGTCTTGTATAAGTCCTGTTATGTTGTGTGGTGCAACTAAAGTCGGAAATGAAGGCATAAGATAATGACAATGATCAGTGTGATCAGTTGGGAAGAATCATTGCTTGCGTACACTTAGGCGCAAATGATTCAAATGAAATTCAAGTCTAATTCAGGGAGTTGGCAAGAGGAATTTCCAAGTTGCATTTGGGTGTTTATATGCGATTGTAGAGGGAGTTAGAACGTCTGATCAACGTGACAACAACAATACAAGTCAATAGGATCAATGGCAAGGCAGTAAGCTAAGTGATGGCATTTGGTACTAGGCATAAAAGTTTTGGCGAGAATGAAGGCCAAACAAAGTTTACTGATTTCTGAGAAGAGCTCAGAAGCGTACAAGGACAGAGAACAAGTATAAAGAGTATACTTGGTTGCGTTCAACGAGGGCGTTGAACATATTAGGTGGGGGAGGTCTGTTACGGTACTGCAAGTGACGCACAATGATTACGCGTTACAGAGTTGCAGGCCAAGTCAGTACTCCGCCGTAATGGTGCAATGCGAAGCCATAATAGCGCAACGTAAGCTATAATAGCGCAATGCAAGCCATAATAGCGGTATTACTGTATAGACTGTCAAGTGTCGAGAATGTCATAAACCCACATGGCCAATGTAGTGCAAGTGCAGCATTACATTGTAAATACATTTGGATAAGTGATGAAGCTTATTGGCCGACACAATGAAGCTTCATTAAAGGATTGGCAAGACATGGACAAAATTGACAGATGCAACATGCGATGTTGGCATCAATGCATATCCATGGAATTGAGTTGGTCCGAGCTCAAGGAGGATGCAAGAGTGAAGTATAGATCAAGAGTTTGTCTATGACATTAGTTCAAAGCTAACCAAATCTTGAACAATGCAAACAAGTTGGTAATGCAAGAGTTGCATTGCTGTTGTCAAGATAATTGGCGAAGTGAAGCATATATGACGCATGAGTAACTAGAGTGATCTTAACGAGTTGGCCTCGATGTTTGAAGCATAAGGATTGTCCGTGCATTAGCTTAAAGTGATAAACATGCAGGGACAAGATGGCTGGGCGTTGGAGCGAGGAAGAATTCAATAAAGCACAACAGTTGTGCAATACGGCTCAAGTGACGGTTACAAGTTGGTTACGGGCTTTGCAAGCATTCCAATGAAGTGAGACAAGATAGAACGGTTATAAAGTGAGTTTATAACCATGTGGAGTGTCATAACCACCAAGAACAGATGTGGCATCTGTTGGCTTGACAACACAAAAGGTGGCAGTTGGAAAAGCAAGCTGGCGGTTAAGGAAATTACCTGATGGGACACATGGATGTTCCATGCGTGTGCAAGTGTTATGCACGATTTTGGCTAGTGAGTTTGCTGTATAAATAGTCCTAAGGAGTGGGAAAAATCAGTAGGCTTACATAGGAGATTTAGTATCATGTTTGAGAGAGTTAGGCATTCACCAAGAGGGAGAATGACCTTTTTTTGGTCCATGTGATGGACGAGTTTTGCAATCTTCCTTTAGTGCAATAAAATGGTTTTGTTGCAGTATATATTTGTGTTCATTATGTTTCTGGGTTGTGTGAGAATTGGTTAAGTAAATGACAGAACCTCTTATGCTTATGGGGGCATGAAGAGTTAGGGAGAAAGAAGAAAAGACTTCCGTTGTGCAATGCCTTATGAGTGAAGGCATATGCGTACTTTGATGCAAGTATGCAAAGCTGAGTGATTGTGGGTGAAGATGATTCACTGAACCACAATCATTGCCGGTCATGTCCCATGAAAATTTTAGGCGATTAAATGGGCATGTGACAGTTAGCAACATAATTACCCGACGCGCCGTTAGGAATGGAACTGCTAAGCATTCGGGTCGTCGTAACGGTTACCAACCGTTGGGTATCAGAAACCCTGTTATGTGTCTTTTTGTTTGTTAATTTACCTAACATGCAACAATTTTGTCTAGTTTTGCTTGAATTTTTTGGGGTTTCTTACAAAAATAAGCCTGCTTTTCTTATGGTTACAAACCTGGCATTTTTAGGGGAGACCCAAAAGGAATTAGGGGCGACACTAAAAGACAAAAAAGGTCACCCAAACGTAATTCTAAGCTACCCCTTATCTCTGATTTTTCGAAATGACCGATATGCCCTTATATAATCGGGAGCCTACACCTTAATCGGTAGGTTAGAGGTGAACCGGTAGGTTAAATTGAAACTGTACCTACCGATTATAGTGTAGATACTTCGGCTAATAATCCCTTTTATAATCGAGAGGTTATCCAACATATATGACTACCGATTATAAGTTGTCCCAAAATGAATTTTTTTCTAAAATCCTTCATGTATTGAATTTTGAAACCTAGTATAATCGGAAGGGAATATAACTTAACAACCTACCGATTATAAGGAGTCTCAGATCGAAACCTTGCCATATTCCATAGGTTTTGAGTGTACACAACCATCCATAACCACTTGGTTCGTGTTTTGGATGCAGCGTTAATCGAGAGTTAAATATATTACAAAAACTACCGATTATAAGTTGCCCTAAAATGAGTTTTTTCTAAAATCCTTCATGTATTGAATTTTGAAACCTGCTATAATCGGAAGGGAATACAACTTATTAACCTACCGATTATAAGGAGCCACAGATCGAACCCTTGCCATATTCCAGAGGTTTTGAGTGTACACAGCCAACCATAACCACTTGGTTCGTGTTTTGGATGCAGCGTTAATCGGGAGTTAAATATATTACAAAACCTACCGATTATAAGTTGCCCCAAAATGAGTTTTTTCTAAAATCCTTCATGTATTGAATTTTGAAACCTGCTATAATCGGAAGGGAATACAACTTAACAACCTACCGATTATAAGGAGCCACAAATCGAACCCTTGCCATATTCCATAGGTTTTGAGTGTACACAGCCAGCCATAACCACTTGGTTCGTGTTTTGGATGCAGCGTTAATCGGGAGTTAAATATATTACAAAACCTACCGATTATAAGTTGCCCCAAAATGAGTTTTTTCTAAAATCCTTCATGTATTGAATTTTGAAACCTGCTATAATCGGAAGGGAATACAACTTAACAACTTACCGATTATAATGAGCCACAGATCGAACCCTTGCCATATTCCATAGATTTTGAGTGTACACAGCCAGCCATAACCACTTGGTTCGTGTTTTGGATGCAGCGTTAATCGGGAGTTAAATATATTACAAAACCTACCGATTATAAGTTGCCCCAAAATGAGTTTTTCTAAAATCCTTCATGTATTGAATTTTGAAACCTGCTATAATCGGAAGGGAATAAAACTTAACAACCTACCGATTATAAGGAGCCACAGATCGAACCCTTGCCATATTCCATAGGTTTTGAGTGTACACAGCCATCCATAACCACTTGGTTCGTGTTTTGGATGCAGCGTTAACCGAGAGTTAAATATATTACAAAACCTACCGATTATAAAGCAATATAAAGCAAATTAATGGTAGAATCTTACCTAATAGGTGCCATTTCAAGTTGCTGGAGAGTTTGGCTTTGAGTATCGCCTACATCAGGGGCCGCATCTTCTTCGCGTTCTTCGGGTTCGTGAGTTAAAACCTCGTTATTACGGGCATGCAATCCAATGTTTGGATCCTTACCGCGACAAACGTTTTTGGTTTTAGCTTTCTTGGGTTCCTTTTCTTTCATCTTTATAGAGAATAGTCGACGATGATTCGATTCGACGATTAACGATGTATAGCGAGGAGAGGGGGAGAGTTTTCCTCTCTGCAATCGGAAGGAAAGAGGATAAGAGGAGTTGAAGTTGAAGTTGAAAAGAAATGAAATGAAATGAATTCTGGTTGACTTTGGTTTTATCTGTCAAACGGTCAATAATCGGTAGGCATTACCACATCATAAGCTACCGATTGTTGAGTAGCCCAAAATCGTTAGGGTTTGTTACTTATATGCCTACCGATTATTGGAAGCCTCAAATCGAACCACTGCCAAATTCCATAGGTTTCGAGGGTACATAACCGACCATAACCATTTGGTTCGTGTTTTGGATGTAGTCATAATCGGAAGGTATATGGATTACATAAACTTCCGATTATAGGTTGCCCCAAAATAAGTTTTCTTCTAAAATACTTCATTTAATGAATTTGAAATCTACCATAATCGGGAGGTATTGTTACTCGTAGCTTTCCGATTATGGGAATCCCCAAATCGTTAGCTTAGACAGGTTTTAATTCGTCCAATTATATAAGAGCCCCAAATTTCACCATTGCAAAAATCTAAAGATTTCTAATTTCTATACTTTACCAATCAGTAGTCTTTTGAGGATCTTGTTACTCCCGATTGTTATAGAAGCCAGATACGAGTTTGGCACATAAACGAACTTAATCGGTAGTGTAATCTAGTTAATAACCTTCTGATTAGGTATTTACAATCGGGTACAATATAGCTTCCGATTATGTAAGGGCATTAACGTATTCTACGCGTTTTTGGACATCCCTTAACGTAGTGTATAGGTTGGGAATAAAAAAATCGCCCCTAATTCCTTTTGGGTTGCCCCTAAAAATGTCAGGTTTACAAAATCAGGCCAGTTTTTTATTTCTTATAAAACTAGGCTAGTTTTGGAAACCTATTTTGAGGCAGACCAAAATGTTTTGAGGCATACTCAAGGTTCGGCTGACAATCTGCGTTTTTGCCTAGATTCGGCTAACAACTCAAGGTTCGGCTGAAAAGTTTTCAGCCGAACTTACACAAATGTATGCCTCAAAACAGGTTACGGTGGATGGAAACTTAGCGCTGGACCTAAGAAGACCTAATTATCCTGGGAATCAGTCATTGTATTAGATTTTGTAGCCATGGATCCAGTGTTTAGTTTTTACCCAGATAGAGAAAATCAAATATACGGATCATTCTTGTTCACCGGCTTAAACAACCTGCTTCCATTCATTAAAGTTGTTGGTATACGTGTTTCGTTATAACGTCAGAGAAGGTCTGTCATTAACTTTGAACAGCTAGGTATAAACTTAAAACAAATGCGGAAGTTA
Organism: Papaver somniferum; assembly: GCF_003573695.1. Lineage (NCBI taxonomy): Eukaryota > Viridiplantae > Streptophyta > Magnoliopsida > Ranunculales > Papaveraceae > Papaver > Papaver somniferum. Next base: position 171,830,133 of record NC_039363.1, on the reverse strand, counting down.
CATTTTAACATTATCTCACGCCTTAAATCAAACCCACGATTTCCCGAGAGTCCACTCATTTTTCTCAATTAGTCGGACAATCACACCCAATCATTAATGGCTTTATTCGCACTGTCTATATTCCCAACCCTCAAACACCACTTGCCCATAGGTTTCCTCTCTTTTATCTCTTGCATATTTCCAGTCTAACCCATCTTACTTCAGGTAAAAATATGGCTCTCACCAAAAGCAAGTTGGTTCCTTTGTTAGTAATCTCAACTCTTCTGTTGAATACAACAGTTGTAGCTTCCAGGGACTTGGCGACAACAATTGATTACTTAAACATAGCAAACCTGCAACATAGCCAGTATAAATCATCACCACCTCAATTGAGTCTTTGCATCTCTTGCATTACTATTTCCAGCATCACTACCTGTAATTATTCACAACCATCTACATAATCTCTTCAATCATGCCTTAACTGAACCTTGCATCTTCAACTCCAGATGCTTCCAGTTCTATCTCCATTTCTTGTCTTGAAATTAACCCAAAACTCAATTCAACCTCAGCACTCAGTAGACCCACACAACAGCACCATCATCTCAGCTTCATCTGAATCATCAAGAACATCTCCATTCTCTTCTTATTTGTTTCACAGCATCACAGCATCAGAAACTTTATAGACATAATTCAACTCTATCTGCATCTTCACCAAAGACCCATCTTCTCCATTCTCTTCTTATTTGTGAACCATACGAGCCATAGCTAGCTGCCCAGTAGTTCAGTTTCTTCATGTTTGGCAGCCACAGAATCCTGTCCAAGACTCACTCACTCACCACTGCCAGTCTGCCAGCCATGACAAGACTACCATTCAGGCATTTGAACAAACACCATGTGCATTTTTGTGTTCACACAGATAACGTAGTTGTTGTTGCTCTCAAAACCCATTAATCTCCTTCCCTGCAATTGCAATCAATCATGCTTAAACATTTTTGAAACAACTCAGCATCAGCATCTTTTCCAATGAGTCACCATTTTCAACGGCAACCACTCCTGTCTTCCCTGTTTGATCACCACAAAATCACTAGCCAACATCTATCTGTTCTTGTTTCCAACCCAACTTCAATCCACCAGCAAAACCCTTTATTCTAATTTTACTAATCAATTTCACTAGCAGAACAGATCCGAATTCATCCCCAGTTCTATTTGTTACTGCTCAATCTCTACCCTCCATTTTTCTCTAGTCTTCAAATTTCGGTCAAAAACTCCATGGACTCAAACTCTCACCCAAAAACCCATACTTTATTAATAGGGTATTTTCGTAATATCAGCATTTCCACGAGATATCGACTGAGACAACGGATTCGGATGGAATCCTTTTGATTGGTCTAGTTGACCCCGAAAAATTTAGGCGCAGGCCCAAAAAAAGTAATATCTTCGTTATTAGGCCCACAATTAATTTTAGGTAGGGTGATACCCAAAATAATCAAAAATTACTCAGAATCAATACATAACCTAGCTTAATTGGGGGCCATCGGAATTAATTGGGGGCCATGCACTAGAGGACAAAAAGGTCATCAGAACCTAATTTGGGTCACCCTTATTTTTATATTTTTTAAATGGCTAAAATGCCCCTAAATGATTAGTGTTAAAATTTAATTAATTAGTGATAATCTTAGTTAATTAGTGATAATCTTACTTAATTATAAATTTTCTTTTTCCAGATTTTTTGTCTGCAATTTTTAGTCTAACTATTTTTTTTGCTCAGATAGTATGAAAAATCGTCAAGGTATTAAAAATTTTCATTGACGACCCTCAACAGTCGTTAATGTTTAGACTGTTTAAGTGACGACTCTAAACTGTCGAAGATTCATTAATGGCGGAAATGTACGATAGTTTTTGGTCGTCATAAAAATGATCAATTCCCTGACGACCCTTTGGAAGGGTCATTACTGTTTTGGTTACGCATTTGACGACTTAAACAGTCGTTAATGTTTCAGAAATGTCGTTATAGACTGTCGTTAATCTCTAAAAAGAGTCGTTAGTGTATGACAGTTTAGAATCGTTATTGTTTTGATCATGATGTATATGACGACCCTAAACTGTCGTTAATGTCGGTGAAGGGTCGTTAATGAGGGTCGTTACTTGAAAAAAAATTATTAATCAAAGGTAAAATAGTATATTCATCTTCCGATTTTTACACCCCTGAAATATTTGGGGGCAAACAAAATTCCATGACCCCCAATTAGAACCCATGGCCCCCAATTAAGCTAGAATACATAACTCGTTATGCATACTATTTTTTCAGGGATATCTCTTTATGCATATTATTTTTTCAGGGGTATAATTGACAACGCAATTTGGACATAACATATCTAAAAAACCGCGCCTTGAAGTTTTACAAATTTTATATCGTTGGAAATATTTTAAAGAGAGCTACGCAACGAGTACAAACAACAATATCAATTTTTGTTTTTCACGAAAAAATCGGAGGTGATCATCATTTTAGGCAAATTTTTCGAAAATTTGATACATAACCATTATGCAGCTACCAAAAAAGATGCATAACACATTCTGCAGACGCATAACGAATTATGCAACCATTTTTTTGACTGCATAATAAATTATGCATCTGCATAACAAAGTTATGCATCTATAACAAGTTATGTAGCCATTGTTTTGGTTGATTTTAGTGCGTAAATAAAAAATTGATGCATAAATGCATTATGCATCCATATTTACGGTTGCATATCAGGTTATGCATATGTTTTCTCGATGCATAAAAGATTGTGCAACAATTTTCTCGATGCAGAATGCATTATGCAGCCATATTTTCAGATGCATAACAGGTTATGCATTCAATTTCACGACTGCATAACATGTTATGTAGACATTATCGTAGATGCGTGACAAGTTATGCAACCTTATTTTTTGTTGGTTTCAATACTAAGAAAAAAATAGCTGCATAACATGTTATGTAACCGTTTTCTGGACTGCATAACAAGCAATTCAACAAATTTTGTAGATGCATAATAAGTTATGCCTCCATTTTCACAACTGCATAACATGTTATGCAGTCATTTTCTCGACTGCATGACTGGTTACGCAACATAAAATTGTTCTTGGCCAAAGGTTAATAGACAAGGTCAATATGATTTACATTATCTTTATATGAAACAAATTCAAATATGGACTGCCACATGAATTCTAAGATTCATAATGTTTAATACACTTCCTCCCAATGGATGACCGTATTGCAGCTTATAAGCCTACTGTCAGTGTGTGTCCATTCCAGATCCAAGATAGAGATGTTTTCAACCAATCTCGACCAGCAACCAATCTCAAAGCCTAAAACCAATTCGATTCACGCAAATTTGAAACCCCGTCATCCAAGAAGAGCAAACTCCTCTTAAAAACGGAAATGAACACCATGACGCAATTTATTCACCATGAAGTAACCACAACACGAAGCTCATCGTGAGACAAAACCAGTCATTGACGCAAGCATGGCCCAATAGCAGATGAACCCATCACCACAATAATGAAGATGTATCTTGGAGTCCAGATGGAGAGCTCATAACAACCACACACTTGGTTGTAGTACTTATTCTCAAAGCATAAATTAATAGAACAAAAATTGAAGCCTGGACCAGAGGCGAGCAAAAGTTGAACATAACATGCACGTCGCACAACTATTAGACAAGTATCTTCGGACCAGTCTCAATGACGGAGACGCCTAACCAATTCATCGCATTAATAACTACTCACCTCGGAGTAAGCATGATAACCATCGGCGTATGGACGGAGGGACTAGAAGTTATAATAAGTAGTTGGCTTAACCAATATTACAGTTGTAAAGGCGTAAAGCTCAGTTAAACAAGTGAAGACAGGTCCGCATCAATCTGGGAATGAACTGAAATGTGTTCATTGACCACAAAAAACAAAAGCTGCTATGAATCTTAAAATTATTGGTGCACATATTGATAAATGAAATAAATTGAAAGAAGAAGTAGCAACAAAGTTTAGCATGTCTATAGACACTAAAACACTGGCAAGGAAGATTAAGGTTTTCTATCATTTTACTAAACCATGTCTGTTTAGAAAGGAGCTCATAGACCATATCCTCTTTTACAGAAGCAGCTTATTAGAAATGATGCAAAAAATGAAGCAAGCAATTTCACTCGCAGTTTAAGTAAAGAACGTTCAAGACTGATCACCAATGCAATTCTTCACTTGGTGTAGTTTAATTTGACCCGAGGTTATATCAAGCAACCAAGATATGTATATATTGTTAAATTGTATAATCATTAACAACATTTATAAATGGAAGTAATCTGAAATGAAAATTTAGAATAGTAAACAATGTTCAGAAAGAAGTTTGTCTACCAACTGAAATGCATATGCTTCGAAGTGATCTTATTATATTCAGATTAGCATAAACTACTCCGAATCAAAGATATGAATAATCCATGAAATATGTTTCAAACTAAAATTACATGAAATCCCCATATCTAGTATCCAATTTCCGTTACAAGATCCTCTTTTCTCTTTGGAGATTCAACACGTTCCGATCTCTGTATTACGAAATTACACTCCAACTCCATTAACCTAGAATAACCCTGAAAACCCTACCTTCAAAATTCCTTGAAATTCTTCAAGTTCTCTCTTCCTCTGGGAATTGACGATCCAGAAAAATCAATCGAAAACGAGTTGGGAGATATTCTAATTGAACGAATTGAGAGAAATTTTAGTGAAACGATGAAACAAGAAAAAGAAAATGATGAAAGATCCCGATCTCTCTATTGCAGAGAGAAAATTTAATTGAACAATCACTTTCTAAATATCTCATCTCTCTCTCTCTCTAAGGACTGCGTATCTCCGACATCAAAAAGAAAAGAAAATCCAGACAAAACTTAATTTCTAAAAAATAGGTCTCCTGATAATTTTTCACGTAGGAATGGGTGCGAGAATGAAGTTTTTTGTCGGTGGGTTTGACAGTGTAAAAAAACTGAGAAATGGGTGTGGTAGTAGTTCTCGCCCCCAGATATTCACAGGGCCACGTATGTTATCTGCACGACCGACTTTTTGACACAGGGCCAAAATAAAGCGAAAATGATTAACCTACCTCCCAATAATCCCGCAAGAAAATCCCGCTTCTAATAAAACACCGGTCCCACTTTTACCTATTGACCATCCCGATGCACAGAACACATCCATAGCTGTCCGATTTCCCTGCGGGATAATTTGCGGGGGGGAAAATGCGGTATGTGTAGCACTTCTGAAAATAAAGGGTTTGGTTTGAAATTGATATACACAGGCCTGTGCCACGTCAAAATCATAAGGGACGAAAAATGCAAAAAGCAACCGTCGGCCACCACCTCTGTCTGCTTTCCTCCTCCTTTTCACAGGGATTTTTTTCGCACAGGCAAATGAAGATGAGATTTCCGATTCATTGAAATCTTTAAGACCCTTACTTCCTGATCAAAACTAAAAATTATTGCCACCCATTCTTTCTTTGTACAGAAAAATACATTATCTTTTTTAGTGATGGCATGCTATGATGATAAAATCATCTGTGGTAATGATCTTTGGAATGAACTTTGGAAGCTCTTTCTCAACTGATTTTTTGACAATGGGGTTTCATATCTATCTGTTAATATTAATCATTCTCTATTCAATTTTCATTTGAAACAGTACTGTTGTTAATTACGAAAACTTTTCATGAGTACACGGATGTACTGACATTACGTTCTTCTTATTTCTTCTTGTTAAGGATACAACAACTAAAACCTATATCAGTGGCTTGATTAGCGCTGATCCTTTATCATGCCAGCTACCATAGAATCATTCCTCAATCACAATTGTACGGCCTGTATCAAAGGCATGATTTGTACAATATTTCTGTTATTCTCATTCATGTAATATCTGCTCTATTTAGAGTAATGTATCTCATATAAATAAGATAATTCTCCACCAAGATAAGTGTGGAAGATTTCACCAGATATTTCTTCTCAACTTGGTATCTCGCCAGCGATCCTATAAACCACGCTTAAAACCAGAAATAGTTCATCTTCATCATCATGTCAGCACCAGAAACTACAACACTCCAACAGATCATGTCAATCACCTTATCAGTGTCAAGCTCAATGACACAAACTATTTGCTATGGAAAACTCAGTTTAACCCACTTCTGAAAGGTTATCGATTGATGGGTTATATTGATGGAACCTATCCAAAACCAGCAAGAACCCTGCCAAATACTGAAACTGTTAATGCTGCTTACACCAAATATGAAGAGCAAGATCAAATCCTGCTTGGTTGGTTGTTACCATCTCTCACAGAAGGAGTTCTTGGTCGTGTTTCAGGACTCGGATCTGCAAAAGAAGTCTGGGATGCACTTGAAAAGCGTTATGCACCCAAGACTCGAGCTCATCATATGAATCTCAGAAGACAGCTTCATATTCTTCAAAAAGGTAACAACTCTATGCAAGAGTATTTTTCAAAATCTAAACAACTATTTGATGCTCTTACATCATCAAACAATGCTCTATCAGAGGAGGATATGCAACAGGCCATTTTGAGCGGCTTGGGTCAAGCATATGATTCCATTGTTACATCTCTAAGCACAATGGAAAAGGTTGATGTGGATGCGTGCTATGCACATCTTCTTACTTATGATATGCGATTGGAGCAGCATATGTCTTCGCTTCAACATCCAGTATCCCATGTAGCTGCATCCTCAAATGCTAGACCTTTTCAGAGGTCGGATCAGAGAAGAAACCAGCCACCTAATCGACCACCAAATCGACCAGAACAAAGAAGGAACCAACCTCAAACTAATCAGAGTGAAGGACCATGTCAGATATGTGGCCGTAAGAAGCATGATGCTCTACATTGCTGGTTTCGCTTCAAACATGATTTTGTTCCTAGAAAGCCTAGACAAGCTGCTTATCTTGCATTACCAGGAGAAGGTGTTGACAATCAGTGGATAACTGATACTGGTGCTACTCACCATCTCACTGCAAATATCAACAATCTAAATGTTCGTCATGAATATGATGGCACTGAACGTGTCCATGTTGGTAATGGTAATGCACTGCCAATCGAGAATATTAGTAAAGCTTCTTTCAAAATCAATAACCGCTCTTTCAATCTAAATAACATACTTCATGTTCCTCAAATAAAAGTCAATTTGTTATCAGTTTCACAGTTTTGCAAAGACAATTCTGTATGCTTTGAGTTTCACTCTAATTTCTTTGTTGTAAAGGATATCCACACGAGGACAATATTGCTGCGAGGCAGGAGTAAGAATGGACTCTACATCTTTGATGGAGTGCGAGAGATACAACAATCCAATCCATCTACCTATGTTGCAAAAACTATCCCTATTTGGCATCAGCGTCTAGGACATCCGATGCTCAAAACAGTTCTTAAAGTTGTTAAGCAGTCTTCCCTTCCAGTTTGCAATAAAGAGTTTCAATTCTGTCATTCTTGTCATGTTAGCAAGAGTCGTAAACTCCCCTTTTCTAGAAGTACTACTGTTATTGACAAGCCATTGAGCTTGATTGTTTCTGATTTATGGGTTTCCCCAAACTTATCTAAACATGGTTTTCGTTATTACATTCTTTTCCTTGATGTCTTTTCTCATTACACCTGGATATATCCACTTCATCGTAAATCTGATGCTTTTCCTATCTTTGTTCAGTTCAAAAGAATGATAGAAAACCAAACCGAGCATAAAATGAAGATTTTTCAATCAGACAATGGGGGAGAGTATAAAAAATTCACATCTTTTCTCAATGAGTCAGGGGTAATACATAGGTTTACTTGTCCTCACACTTCAGCACAGAATGGCATAGCCGAACGTCGCATTAGACATATCACAGAGTCTGGTTTAGCCATATTGTTTCAAGCCTCAATGCCAACTTCCTACTGGTCAGAAGCTTTCTCTACTGCATGCTATCTAATTAATAGACTCCCAGCTTATCAAACTGAAACCAAAACTCCTCTGGAAATACTTTTCCATAAGCTACCAGATTACAGTATGTTAAAAGTCTTCGGATGTCCGTGCTATCCTTGTTTACGACCATATATCTCTAACAAGTTAGAACCAAGGTCAAAAGATTGTGTGTTTTTAGGCTATAATAGTGCTCACAAAGGTTATATGTTCTTACACCTTCCATCCAGTTGTCTATATATCTCTCGCCACGTCAAATTTGAAGAGCACGTCTTCCCATTCTCTGCCAAGCAGCAGGTAACTTCAGACGATACACTACAGAGTCAGTTATGTACTAGAATATTATCTTCTTATCCTATATATTTATTACCAATGTCTCCTATGCAGACCATGCCACTAGCTGAGCAAACGGTGGCTCCTGAAACAACAACATCATCACCGTCTACGCAATCCTCAGTTCAACCATCTGTTGACACTGCACAGCGCAACACAAATACTGGTACAACTTCTACAACAATTTTGGGTTCAACAACACAGAAACATCAACAACATTCTATGGTGACTAGAGCCAAAGATGGCATCAGAAAGCCTGTCAATAGATTGTGTTTAGCAGCCACCAAACATCCTTTACAAACTGATAAGTTTTTCGAGCCAAAGTCATATACAGAAGCATCCAAGGATCCGAAATGGAGACCACCCATGGATGAAGAAATCAATGCTCATATACGTAATGGTACATGGACCAAAGTACCATATGTTGATGGAATGAATGTCATCGGTTCCAAGTGGGTGTTTCGAGTTAAGCAGAAACCGAATGGAGATATGGACAGAAGAAAAGCACGGCTAGTTGCAAATGGTTTTCATCAAAAAGCAGGTGATGACTATGGTGAAACTTTCAGCCCCGTGATCAAGCCTTGCACTATAAGATTAGTTATATCTATAGCAGAAACACATAATTGGGATATGAAACAACCTGATGTTCAAAATGCGTTTCTTCATGGTGTGCTTGAAGAAGAAGTTTACATGAAACAACCTCCGGGGTATGTTGATCCTGAGAACCCAACATATGTGTGTAAACTTAATAAGTCAATATACGACTTAAAACAAGCTCCACGTACGTGGTACTCCAAACTCAGCTCTTATCTGATTGATTTGGGGTTCAAGGGCTCGATTGCTGATTCCTCCTTATTTGTGCAACAATCAAAACAAGGTATTACCTATGTACTTGTTTATGTCGATGACATCATAGTCACAGGCTCTAGTTCACTACTTATCAATACACTCATAAATGATCTGAGGACAGAGTTTGCAGTTCGTGATTTGGGTAATCTTAATTATTTTTTGGGTATTGAGGTAATTCAACAAGGTGGTGCAATCATACTCAGTCAGCCAAGTATATTGCTGATTTTCTTAAACGTACAACAATGGATGGTGCAAAGCCTGTTTGTACTCCTCTTGCAGCCAATACAAAGATACTACGAGTCGGCAACAACAAGTTTGATAATCCAACCATGTACAAAAGTGTTGTAGGAGATCTTCATTACCTTCATCTTACTCGACCAGATATTGCTGTTGCAGTTGCAAAAGTTTGCCAATATATGCATGATCCGTATGAGGAACATTGGGAATTAGTGAAGCGAATATATCTGAAACACACAGTTGAATATGGTCTGGAAATACGAAAATCAACTGATTTATCACTACATGCTTATTCTGATAGCGACTAGGCAGGAAATTTAGATGACAGAAAGTCAACAAGTGGATATTGTATCTACTTTGGTGGCAATTTGATATCATGGAGTGCAAGGAAACAAAGCACTGTGTCTAAATAAAACACTGAAGCTGAGTATCGAGGCATTGCAATAGCTACATCAGAACTGGTATGGATTCAGTCATTGCTCAAAGAACTAGGAATTACTATGTCTACTCCTTCTTTATGGTGTGACAACCTTGGAGCAACATATCTTACAGTCAATCCGGTGTTTCATGCACGTACTAAACACATAGAAATTGACTACCATTTTGTCAGAGAAAGGGTGGCTAGCAAACAATTAGAAGTCAAGTTTATTTCTTCTAAAGATCAAATTGCAAACATCTTTACTAAGGGCCTAGCTTCACCAAGGTTTCAATATCTCAGAGACAAGTTGAACATTGGAAAACTCATGCTCAACTTGAGGGGGATGTTAAGGATACAACAACTAAAGCCTATATCAGTGGCTTGATTAGCGCCGATCCTTTATCATGCCAGCTACCAGAGAATCATTCCTCAATCACAGTTGTACAGCCTGTATCAAAGGCATGATTTGTGCAATATTTCTGTTATTCTCATTCATGTGATATCTGCTCTATTTAGAGTAATGTATCTCATATAAATAAGATAATTCTCCACCAAGATAAGTGTGGAAGATTTCACCAAATATTTCTTCTCAACTCTTCTCTTGTTAATTCACAAAGATCAACACCTTACCGGTCAATTAATAATTTATCAAAATTTGACTGATTTTCTGTTTAATTACGTTCATAACTATGAACTTGTTTATATGATTTAATATTTAAGTTTTTTTCCTATATATTGTTTTCATTTTTGCAAAACTACCAGGGTTGGAATGTCCATATCAGTTGAGACTTCAACCCACAAACAAAAAAAAATATTTTGCCGTTCCCCACCACCTCCTCAATAATCAGCAGGTCCATCACCAGATATTCCTTCATCTCCAACTCTTCATGAAAGAAAAAAAGCCTTTTATCCTCCTCCACCAACTCTTGGACCTTTGACTTCTCAACCACCATCCTTCGACAATCCCCATCCTAGAAACACCACCGATAACATTACAGGATTCCGGTGGTGGCTCCATGAAGAACGGTGGGATGGATCGGCTCTGTATATCTAAACGAGAAAAAAAGAAACCTAGCTTAATTGGGGGCCATGGTTTCTAATTGGGGGCCATGGAATTTTGTTTGTCCCCCAAATTTTTTAGGAGTGTAAAAATCGAAAGATGAATATACTATTTTATCCTTGATTAATATTTTTTTTTCAAGTAACGACCCTCATTAACGACCCTTCACCGACATTAACGACGGTTTAGGGTCGTCATATACATCATGATCAAAACAATAACGACTCTAAACTGTCATACACTGATGACTCTTTTTAGAGATTAACGACAATCTATAACGACATTTCTAAAACATTAACGACTGTTTAAGTCGTCAAATGCATAACCAAAACAGTAACGACCCTTCCAAAGGGTCGTCAGGGAATTGATAATTTTTATGACGACCCAAAATTGTCGTACATTTCTGCCATTAATGAATCTTCGACAGTTAAGAGTCGTCACTTAAACAGTCTAAACATTAACGACTGTTGAGGGTCGTCAATGAATTTTTTTAATACCTTGACGATTTTTCATACTATCTGGGCAAAAAAAAAAGTCAGACTAAAAATTGCAGACAAAAAATCTGGAATAAAATAATTAAACTCTAATTAAGTAAGATTATCACTAATTAATTAAATTTTAACTCTAATCATTTAGGGGCATTTTAGCCATTTAAAAAATATTTTTATAAGGGGTGACCCAAATTAGGTTATGGTGACCTTTTTTTGTCCTCTAGTGCATGGCAATGTCGGACGGAAAAGTTGCTTTTTCTTAGAGACTCACTTTTTGGTATATTTCCACAGACTTTAGTCAATGAAAAGGTTGGCCCTGTATATAGTCTTTTCCGGCCCTGTGAACAGGAGCGGTCCTTGTAAGAAACGAAAAAGGTGGCTTAGATTTAAAGAGCAGGTCCCGAACAGATCTGGATTTATATATGAACCAGTTTTTTTTACGAAAAATGGTCATTTGTCCAAATATTTTTAAAATCTGGTTCAAATGGACGAATAACAATTAGTATGGGTGAAATGGACAAAAAAAAATAGCAAGGATGAAATTGGATTCATCCTGACTTAAACTTAAAAAATAGCTAAGATGAAACTGGATGCATCCTGATGTAAATTAAAAAAAGAAAAAGTATTTGAAAGTGGGTAGGATGAAACTGTTTACATCCTACCTATTTTTGTACTTTTGTCCATTTAAACAGTATCAAAATCTAGATGTCTGTTTCACCTAGGATTTGTTGATTTTGGTCTTTTTAACCAATTTCGTATTTTTTTTATGATTTTTCATTTGTTTTCGATTTAATCTACCTTAGAATATTTAAATAGATTTTACATTAATTTTATATAAACCAAGTATTGGTTTCAAGCTAACACGATGAATGTGCATTTTTTACAAAAACTAAGTTGATTTTTAGAGGACCCGATTATTTAGTATCTTTTGGCGGGTCCAATTCAGGGTCCATCATCTTAGGAACCGGACTCAAAAACATTAGGATCTAGGATCCCGAACCAAATAAAATAACCAACTACGGGTTATATAATACTCGGACCCGATAGGACCTTTTGGCGCCCCTACTCACACTTTTGCTGTGTTATTTCGTACAAATAGACTCAACGTCTATTATGTATGTAAGGTGTATCATTTTTATCTAATGTCACTATGGTATCATCTACTGGTTCGATCTCCAATTCTATTTTCTTTCTTTCAAGGCAAATGATTTTTATCTAACGTCCCTGTCCCTACGATATCATCGACTGGTTCTATCTCTAGGTCATTTTTGTTTCTTTTACATTGATCATAGTGATTGTTACCGCTTAATCACTCGTTTAATTTCATATTTATGTGATTTTTCGATCTTTTTTGAATTCAATTTTTACTACCCTGATTTTTCAATTTCATTCGAATTTCTTTCGATCCTTACTGTTTTTCATTCGATTTGTTATTTCATCTTTATCCAATTAAATTTTTCGAGGCTCCCGTTGAACTCAATCCTCGACATTATTTACCTAATGGGATGACAACTTCCATAACAAGAAAAGTACAATTCTTTCCCTCTTTATGAAATTTCAATTAACCAAATATCTTGATGATTTGTTTCCTTGTCATGAGAAATATACCATTCTCCTCGATGCTACTCGTGATTTGACCAATCCATATTTCACCACATGGTATTTTGAAGATTCCACTTTTGTGCTCGAAATTAGTCAACTATTTTTGATTTACTGATTTGTTATGTTGCCCCTGCTATTACTTTAGCTGGTTTATAGAAAAGCACCAATGGCGGATTCTCAAACGTCTCAGCAAATCATGCAATTCAAATGAACACAAAACTTCATACTCTCCGTCAAGGTATTACTGAAAATGCAGTGAATATCAAATACATTCAACTTTTTCGTTCGGCTACCAGTATAAATCTATAATACAAAACAGAATGAGTTTTTAAGCTTGGACGGTCGGATACCATTTTGAGAGACAAACGTTGCATCCGACCGTCCCAGTCTCATCCAAGCGAAAGACATCCGACGGTCGTCGTTTCTGTAACCCCTCTCATTATGAATCAAAAATTATTAATCTTTAGTTGTTGTATAAACTCTTAACTCAAGATATTCAAAGAAACATCAAATGAAATCATAATATATCATACATGCATTAATTGGATTTAGTGGTGGCATGATCAATCTAATGGGAAATGAGATTTATTTGTTTAGATAATGTATATGAATAATTTTACAATGTATTTATAGACATTATTTTCACTTAAAACAAAATAGAAAACTATCTTTCAAAGGAACACGATTTAAAGTCCGGAAAAAAAAAGAAAAGTTACACCAGTCAGATATCATATTAAAGCACTGTCGTTACGGCACGAGCCATCTCTAGATATTTATTAGAACTCTCTGTTAACCTCATGTCGTGTCGTTACGACACGAGTTATTTCTAGTAAAACTTAATACATTAGCAAGTAAACCAACTGCATGATCCTTGACAATATGTATATAAACCTGATTAGCAAGTAAACTTAATACTCAATCAGTATGTGTATAGACATGGATCCGTAAACCTGATTTTTAAGAAAGTACTTGAAAAGACGAGGCTACCCAAATATACCACAATCTAAAACTTTTCCACCTATAATACCTCTTACCGAAAGTGATTGTCTATGGACTGAGTCGAGACAATAGAACGAATCGGTATTCACACTTTGTGTGGTCGTTTATGGATACGAGATCAAGACAATACAACAATCAAAGTGTGACACTTGATAATAGGTTCCGACTTAACCAAACTCTATAGGATCACTATCAAGTATATTCAAAATTAACGTTTTTGTAATTTACTTTAAATTATAATAACAATAATTATACTTGCGGAAAGTAAATGACACATCAAGATTTTGTTAATGAGGAAACCGCAAATGTAGAAAACCCTGGGACCTAGTCCAGAATTGAATAGTCTCAGAATTAAGCTGCTATACAAAATCTAAACCAACTTCGTATATTTGAGACCAGGCAACTAAACCTATAGTTCACTTAGTTTCTTCAGTATCCCTGCGCTTCTGACATTCGATAAGTGCACGCACTGGAACAATTCCTTTGGTTCGTATTCCAAACAGTAAATGAACGACAAATCTGTTCGGTAACAACTCTATTCAATCACAATGATATGAGTTTGACAAAGGCTCTTCCGTTTAACCAATAAACTCCTTTGTCGGGTTATAGATCTATCTAATAATCAACTACCAAAGTAGTTGGGTTTAGACTTTGCTATCAAATATAAATCTACCAAGATACTATATACCGATGTCGATCCACACAACTAATCATTCAAGTCTATCAAAATATACCGATTATAGTTGAATCCCAGTCGATCAAGTTTTGTGCACACCAAAGATTATGAAACCAATAAGAAATCTTCTTTGTTTTCAAATCTTCTTCGATCTTCAATAAACACCTGCACACCACAACTTGAATCTCTTGTGATTAATCACGCACAGAATGGAGTCTGTCAAAAATGGATTATCACAAGATGTCTTTAGATCTAAAAAAAAGTTCTAAAGATCCCGTTGACACTTCGATCTAGTTTGAGTGAATCTTATATCAGAAGATAAGATTCTCAAGCTTAAACAAACTAGGTGCAATCAAAGTTCAAGAACCATTAGTCAATCAAATCAAATTGAAAACTAATAATACTGCAATCATCTAGTTTCCCACCAACGGTACTCGTAAAGATTCTCGATCCCAAAGAAGTCTTTAAAACGAGCAGTCGTAAGAGATTTCGCCTAATTAGGGTACTTTCCTCTCTGAATAGACGACTCCACTAGTAACATCACGACTAGGTAGTTTTGCTGGTTCTTAGGATTGATTTGCTCGAACTTCAAATTTAAATATTTATAGACCAAGGAAGTTTGGACACCAAGGAATCTCCAAAACCGAATATTCTCAAGATATGCAATAAATTCCCAAATCGGGTTTCATAATTCATGGAAATTATTTGTCCAAATATCTACCGAAATCTCACTAGAAAATCTCCAATTAGTAAATGCACATTACTAATTTTTATTTTCCAGAGGTATGCATTTAATTGCTGGTAATTAAAAGCATATAATACTAATAACCTTAATTAAAAGATTGTTAATTTATTTCGGTACGAGATCTCCTTTAATTATTAAGGAATATCTTTGAACAACAATAGATAAGAATTACTGCACGTGTTTGAAGTATGTGGACATATTTATCTTTGTAAATCCTTTTTCATATTATTTACAATCTTGGAACCGATTTACTACACTTCCAAACGAGTTTAGAATTGGTTCATCTGATTTCCAAGAACTATATGTGATTGATCAAATATCAACTCACTAATCATGGGTTTAGGGTTCTACCAAACACAAGGATCGGTTATACCTCCATATGGTTACTGGGACCGGTTACATCAGTTACCAGGATCGATTACATCAATTACCAGGATCGGTTACCATATACTCATGGTGTTACTTGTGATCGGTCACACTAGTTACTAGGATCGGTTACACTAATTACTAGGACCGGTTACACCAATTACAAGGATCGATTACATACTATTTTTTGATCGGTCACACCAATTACTAGGATCGGTTACACCAATTACTAGGATCGTTCACACCAATTACAAATATAGATCATACCATCTTAGGTGATTACTTAGGATCGGTTACACAAATAAAAGTCATACCAATACATAAGTCAGGCACTGGCGATTATTTTCACCAAGATACATAAGAGATTATGATCGGTTGTACTAACTTACATATATTGGGAATCCAAATATATCTGATGAATAACAATACCAATAAGCCTAGCGGTTTCCCTTTCGATTCACAAAACAAGTTTATGAATGTACTTCCAATAAACAAATGTAAACATTGTTTTCTAGGACGAAATCTTCACGTTTACCCATACACATAATCAATAGCATTCATGCGATTATGTCGATGTCTTACATACGAAGTTGAAAAGATAAGCATTATATTTCGTATTATAATTCCTTAATACTATGTCTAACTAGAGTATAATCATTCACAGCTTTGCAGTTATGTTTTCAATATAACACGACTTGAAAGATATGTTAGGAATGAAACAGTTCAAGTCAAAATATTACTAACATCAATAGGAAGGATGATGTCGTCGATGTAGCTCTTTACTTCTTCACATTCTTAAGTCTTCGAGTAATACTTGTATGTCTCATATCCTAGTCTTTTTAGTTTAACCTATATGAAGTTGACTCTAGTACATAATCAAACGACTCTTTAAATGATTTTTGATTCACTAAAATATGACAACCAAACTTGACATACCAACGCTTGGTGGGTTCAACCGAGCTATGCTCTAACAATCTCCCCCTTTGTCAATTTTAGTGACAAAACTCTTACAACATATAGATAAACAAATTACAAGAATTCATTATACATACATTTGACATTTGATTCCAAGTTTCCACAACACAATAACCTGGATAAATTCAATCCTTAAATGCCGATGTTGACATTATAATAATAAAGCTAATACTCCCCATAAAGGTGAGATTGATAGATTTTCAATCCACACATATTTGTTATTTTCCTTTTGTAGTTCAAATAACTACAATCATTATATGATATGTTTTCCCCCTTAGTCAATGCTTTACTCTTTCGTTAGATATAACGTTTTAAACACAATTGTCCTTTCCTTACAGAATACTCATCACTTGTTTACTCCATATATTTCTCCCCCTTTTTGTCACAAAATGACAAAGGTCTGAGCAAATAAAGGACAAACCGAAAGGATCTTACAAATCTAAAAGACTTGCACAACCTATAAGAGTTAAGCACGAAGGTTTCACATACCATTTAAGATAACCCGTATCAAAACCGAAACTACAAGTAATATGGTTTTAATTTGTTATCAAGGAAACAATTTCCCGAAGTAATTTTCCCTAATAGTTTAACAAATTGACTAATCGCCTTAATTATTTTTGCTAAACCGTTTGCATTATTTCGATAAGACCAAAATAAAAATCAGAATTAACTTTAATTTTCTCATCAGCCTCTAATTATTCAAAGAATAACTTAGACCTTTCACTTTAAACAAGACAAGTACTAGGTTAGTTAACTAGTATTTCTTGTTAAGGCATCCGATTAGACTTGAATAAATGAATCCTTTACTTTGATAAGTCTAACTAAGATCAGAATTAACTTAATTTCTCTTATCCGGAATCGAATTGGACCAAACAAATGATCCCGAATTTTTTGTTAAGCCATAAACAATTCGTACAAACCAAATAAATCAACTTGCACAATTATTTATCTTAACCAGAAGCAATTGAAACAAACATAGACATTATAGCACCACAATTGCACCGAAATTTCGTTAAGTCTAAAACAATTGATACGAAACAAAAAGAAAGATAACAATAGTTTTTCTTAACCAGAAACAATTTAATAACATACACACATCTGTACACACATAATGGAATAAACATCAATTTTACCGAAATTTTTTTAAGCAAAAAAAATATATATGCAATAAAATTAGGCTTTGCTTAAACAGGAAAACGATTAACTAACAAATTCGTTACCTCAGATTCCATATCCTCTTCTCCCCATAAAGATATATCATTAAGCACAAGTTCAAGTTAGAACTCTCCCCCTTTGTGTTATCATCCTCTCGCAAGAATAAAAGAACAACAAAAAAGAGTAACCTTCACCTGAGAAAGGTTGAATCGGTTTTAACTAATGTGTGCCAATAGCAAAAGTTGAAAACCCGAAACACATATGCTTTTATGCTAAACACAACTTATGTAAACGCAAATCGATTCAAGATATTATGACTTTTTCACATATGAGTTTCAATCGGAACACCTTATGATCCTTTGATAAATCATACCAACATGGGATAGAACTCAATCCCTCTAAATAAAAATTCCACACAAACCATGAGGGTTCACACCAATGAGATCGAATATTAAGGTTATAAAAACCTAAATCTAACATCCCATAAACTCAGAGGCAATACACCATAAATATTCAATATATAATCAAGTATTTCAATTTCCTCAATCTTGTAGGGAATTAAATTACGAAACCAACACAAAAAGAATGAGGTCATTCTGAGTTCGGACGAAGAAGTTATGGGCAAAACAGTTTTACACTCCTTCATATGAACCGATCACACAAATCACATGGATTACCAATCACAGGGATCGGTCACACCAATCACAGGGATCGGTTACAGCAATCACATGGACCTATTACAGCAATCGTTGGGACCGATCACACCAATCACATAGATCACATATGAAACTGTTTTAGTTATAACTTTTGCATACAATGTCCGAATTCAGTTATTTTTGGCTCGTTTTAACCGTGAAAACAAGATCTACGCATATATGATCAGTAGATATCAATATAATAAACTCCAAATTACCGCTTCTATCAAAATTTTAAAATATAGATAGAGAAGGTATGAGTATAGAAGAAAAGAAATCTCCCTAAAGATGTTAATTAGTCATATAATAACTGAGAGATCATGTGCTCAGTTTTCATGTGCTTCCTCACCTTTCAAAAGATTGAGCACCAAGGTGAGGATGCACATTCTAACACAACTAGGTTTTGTTTATTTGAGCCTTGTCTTCTTTTTCACTCTTGACCTCTAGATTGATTTGCTTTCTCTTGTTCAATCTCTTGTTTTTCTTCTTTGACTTGTGATGAAGTGTGTCATTATCACAACAATACTAGTACAAGAGATTTCATACATGATGTCTTTCTTTAGTCTTTCAAGAAAACTCATGTAATTATTGTCACCAACAATTAACAGCTGAGAGTCATTCTTGTGACTAACTTTTGGCCCCTTCCTTGCTATGGAGGACTGCGGGACCCATTTAAAGTTCGGTTTCACAGGAGGAACTTTATCCTTCATACCATTAGAACGATTGTACTTTTGAATTGTGAAACAACTTTTCTCCAATTTGGAGCATCAGATATTGTCTTAGCATTTTCAAAGTCATCTCTCCTTTCATAA
The DNA here is from genome assembly GCF_003573695.1 of Papaver somniferum. Taxonomy (NCBI): domain Eukaryota; kingdom Viridiplantae; phylum Streptophyta; class Magnoliopsida; order Ranunculales; family Papaveraceae; genus Papaver; species Papaver somniferum. The sequence goes on along the minus strand of NC_039363.1, from coordinate 171,810,784 downwards.
TTGGGTCTTCTATGAGATGACCTTGCCGAGCTATATGTAAAATTTGAACTATCATTATAATATTTTTTTTTGCATAAACTTAGGACAATAACAATCTGAGTTCTTTCGGGAAGCAAGATTAGCTAATTCGTTTGATACAAAAGAAAGTGCATCTTGCATCTTACGAACTTTGCATCCACATTGCAAGTTTCCTTTATTACCACAATAGTTTAGTAACATACGAAGTCTGAGTTTAAATGTTACCTTTTTGTGGATCCGCTTGCGTTGGAGATTGATCAGCTTTCTTATTCTTATCTTTGTTCCACATTGTTGGTTTCTTGACATTAGCAGAAGTGCTCTCTTTGATTACTGCTGGTTGAACACAATCCTTATGCTTAGCAGGCTTTACTTCTTTACAAGAAATAACATCATTTTTGACGTCAATGGAAACCTCTTGTTGAGAAGAATTTGTAGCTTTAACAAATTTTTTCTCATTGTTATCGTTGGAAGCACTTAATTCCTTATATCATAATCCTCTTGTATCACCATGATATCTTCCTGCTTTTAACAATGAAGATAAATTATTTGTGCTATCATTTGACTTTTTCAAGTACAAATTTTGTTCTTCCAACGTCTTGATTTCATCAAGAGCACTATCTAGATAAGCCTCAAGGCATTTTTCTCGTGAGAAATAATCACCTTTTTTTTCTCTTCAAAACTTTTTTGTTGAGAATTAAACGTTTCTTCAAATTCAACAAGTTTCTTTTCCGGCAAAAAGAAATCTCTTCGAAGATTTTCACATTCTAATTTCTTAAAATTTAGCTCTTCTGTACGATATTTAAGAAGAGAGTCACTGAGGCGATAGCCAATATAATATTCTTAGAAAACCTTCTTCAGTTTCTTATTCTCACGACAAAGAGGAGTCATAAAACCAAGAAAATCCGAAGTTCTCAGTTTTTTATTTTTCAAAGGATACAGTAGTTTAGATTATTCCGAGACATCCTCTTCTACATCACGTTCAAAATCTAAGTCATCATCATCAGAAATTTCGTCCAACCTTTCTTGTACACAAAATTTCCAGCGTCATCAGTTTCCACATCATTAACAAGATGAACTTGTCTAGTAGATTCTCTACAGATGGTTTATTTAGATATTGAATCGTAGATCCCATCATCAAGTGTTAATTCAAAACTCTTGATATATTGCATTACGTTAACTGAATCGCCCATTAGATTTAATTCTTATAGGTTGGATCACGCCAAAAACAGATTCTTAGATTTTTTGTGTTTGCCTGCTCTGATACCAATTGAAAAGACGAGGGTACCCAAATATACCTCAATATGAAACTTTTCCACCTATAAGTCCTCTTACCGAAGTGATTGTCTATGGACTGAGTCGAGACAATACAATGAATCCGTATTCATACTTTGTGCGATCGTCTATGGATACGAGATCGATACAATACAACAATCAAAGTGTGATACTTGATTATAGATTCAGACTTAACCAAACTCTATAGGATCACTGTAAAGTATATTCGGAATTAACGTTTGTGAAATTTATTTAAATTATAATAACAACAATTATAATTGCGGAAAACAAAAGTAAATGACACAACAAGATTTCGTTAACGAGGAAACCACAAATGCAGAAAAACCCCGGGACCTAGTCCAGAATTGAAAACTATCATAATTAAGCCGCTATACAAATTCTAAACCAATTTCGTATAGTTTAGACCAACTAAACCTATGGTTCACCTGGTTTCTTCAGTATCCCTGTGCTTCCGACATTCGATAAGTGCACGCGCCGGAACAATTCATTTGGTTCATATTCCAAACAGTAAAGAAACAACAAATTTGTACGGTAAAAACACTATTCAATATCAGTGATATGAGTTTGACAAAGGCTCTTCCGTTTAACCAACAAAGTCCTTTGTCGGGTTGTGGATCTATCTACGAATCAACTACCAGAGTATTTGGGTTTAGAATTTGCTATAACATATATAATCTACCAAGATACTATTTATTGATGACGCTCTACACAACTAATAAATCAAGTCTATCAAGATAAACCGATTATATTTGAATCTCAGTCGATCAAGTTTTGTGCACACCAAAGATTATGAAACCAATAAGAGATCTTCTTTGTCTTCAAATCTTCTTAGATCTTCAATAAACACCTGCACACCACAACTTGAATCTCTTGTGATCAATTACGCACAAAATGGAGTCTGTTAACAATGGATTATTATAAGACGTTTTTATATCTATAAAGAGTTCTAAATATCCCGCCGACACTTCGATCTAGTTTGAGTAAATTTAAAATCAGAAGAGAAGATTATCAAGCATAAACAAACTAGGTGCAATCAAGGTTCAACAACCGTTAGTCAATCAAATCAAATTGAAAACTAATAATACTGTAATCATCTAGTTTCCCACCAACGGTACTCGTAGAGCTTCTCGATCCCAAAGAAGTCTTTAAAACGAGCGGTCGTATCATATTTTCCTAATTAAGGTACTTTCCTTTCCGAATAGACGGTTCCACCGGTAACAACACAACTAGGTAATTGTGCTGGTTCGTAGGATTGGTTTGCTCGAAATGCAAACTTAGGTATTTATAGACCAAGGAAGTTTGGAAACCAAGGAATGTCCAAAACCGAATATTCTCAAGATATGCAATAAATGCCCAAATTGGTTTTCACAATTCCTGAAAATGCTTTGTCCAAATATCTACCGAAATCTCACTATAAAATCTCCAATTAGTAAATGCACATTACCAATTTTTATTTTCCAGAGATATGCATTCAATTGCTGGTAATTAAAAGAATATCAAACTAACAACCGTAATTAAGCAATTAATGTGGATTTACTAGCAATTAATGCATAACTCTATTGAATAAAACTTAGTAATGTGGATTTACTAATTGGAGATTTTCTATAAGAGAATTCAGACATATTGTACTACATTCATTGGAATTAGGAAAACCGAATCCAGGCATTCATTGTGTTAGAGCATAGATCGGTTGAACTCACCAAGCATTGGTATGTCAAGTTTGGTTGTCATATTTAAGTGTGTTAAGACTCATCTAAAGTCGCTTGAATTATATACTAGAGTCAACTTCGTTTAGGTTAGACTAGAAAAGTCTAAGAATGTTGAGACATACAAGTATTACTCGGAATACCTGAAGAAAGTGAAGAAGTAGCGAACTACAATGACGACATCATCCTTCCTCTTGAGGTTAGTAATACTGACTTGAACTGTTTCATTCCTAACGTATATTTCAAGTCGTGCTATATTGAAAACATAACTGCGAAGATGTATATATTGTACATATTGTATAATACTCTAGTGATGTGACATGGTCATAATTATTTGATCGTAGTATTATGGAATTCGACTACGAAGTATAACGCTCATCTTTTGAATTTCCTAGATATTACATCGACATAATCTTGTATATATTGTTATGATTATGTGAATGGGTTATGGTGAAGATTTCATCCTAGGAAACAGTGTTTTACATTCGTTTAAGGATGTATATTCTTTTAGAGCATTGCTCGGTCGAACTCGCATGCGTTGCTACCTCAAGCATGTTTGTCAATGTTAGTGATCAAAACTATAAGTCTTGATTTTTATCTTATTTATAGATGTCTCGGACTAGGACATAGATAGTGTAGTTGAGATTAGATCTCTCGGCGTTCATCATTTGAAGACGAAGAACTACTAAGGGGAGCTTGTGAAACTTCATCAACAAAAGGTATGTGGAGACTTAAACTCATCTATCACTAGGAAAGTCTATTTCTATTCTATCTCCTATATTGAGACACAAGTCGTATTTACGATATATTTTTCAACTATACACATTTGAGATTTCGGGCTGAGTATATCTCGCTTACATATTTCTCGAAATATGTGTTGGAAAGCTTTCGCTTTATCCATGTTCATCTTTACTCGTGAAGAAAGTCGTGTTGACATTCCAATATATTGAAAATTGCTTTGATGCTAATAATATGTGAGAACGACTATTGTCATCCTCTAAGAATGTTTCAATGATTGAAATGTACAGTTGATAATGTAACCATCTTTGGATATAAGCATATATAGTGTGTTCGCACATTAGTGTATAAATCTATAAACTCCTAAAGTAGAAGATTTCTACTTAACAAACTCAAAATCTGGTTGCTTAGGTACACATACCCGTACGCATACTTAAGCTGGTTATTTTATGAAATATGTTTGTTCATGAACTTAAATATTTAAATCATAAGGAATGCAATCTTTGCACACCGACTTTGTTTCGATTGTGTCTTCTATGCAATTGAATAACTCATTAACTAATTTCATTTGAAGTCATTTGAACTAGTTCTGGTTAAAATGAATAAGGTTAATATGAGAGTAATCATATGGCTAACCTCAGTTAACTATTTGTGAACCAACATGGTATACACGTTTAGGTACGGTTACACAAACCTGAATGAGGGTACATATCATTTGTGTATAACAAGCTAAGTTCGATCTAATGGTTGAAAGATATTAGCTTGGTTGAATCAGATTTTTCAACTAAATATTGAATACTTTGTTACCAAGGTAACTTAGATTGCAAACCTTGATTTTAAAACTATATAAAGGAGAACTCTAAAAACTGCGAAACCTAATCCCCACACCTCCTGTGTGATACTAGTTGTATTGCTAGATTCGATTCTACTTTAACCTTAGGTTTCTTCTCGAGACCCTGTAGGTTAACGACTTAAAGACTTCATTAGGATTGTGAAGCCAGACCCAACTACTTCTATTGTAGTTAAGTGATATGATCTTGTTGTATCTATCGTACGAGTACAATTATATAATTGTCTTGAGATTTATGACTCCGATAGGCAAGATAAAAAGTAGTCACAAACATCTTCGTTTCATCGTTTGTGATTCCACAATATCTTGTCTCGCTATTCGATTAAGATTATTGTGAGGTGATTGATAATACTAGGCTGTTTTTCGGGATTATAAGACCGGTTTATCAATTGGTTCTTGTTCACCTTGATTTATCAAAAAAACAAAACAATAACTCTTGGGTATTTCCGTGGGAGACATATTTATTCAATCGTATATACTTTTCTGTGTGAGACAGATTTTTTTATCAAGTCTTCGACTTTGGGTCGTAGCAACTCTTGGTTATGGGTGAGATCATCTAAGGTAATCAAGTACGTAGTATCTTGCTCGGATCAGAGACGTAAGGAGCGCAACTGTACCTTGAATTACTGTGAGATTGATTAGGGTTTAACTATAGTCCAGTCCGAAATTAATTGGTAGTAGGCTAGTGTCTGTAGCGGCTTCATACAATATAGTGTTCAATCTGGACTAGGTCCCGGGGTTTTTCTGCATTTGCGGTTTATTCGTTAACAAAATTCTGGTGTCTGTGTTATCTCTTTTCCGCATTATATTTTGTTATATAATTGAAATATCACAGGTTATGCGTTAATATCAATCAATTAGAATATCCAACCTTTGGTTGTTGATTTACATTGATTGACACTTGGATATTGGTCTTTGGTACCATCTAAGTTATTTCTCTTGTTTTAATTAGACTCACAGATTTCTATTTGCTTGAGTAAGAATGACATCAAGAAATCGAGATATTATAATCTTTGATATACTTTACTCTAGATTGAGTCTAACTGTCTAGTTGATTCTCTAGAAAATATATTGGAGTAAGTCCTCTCAGATTGCCAAACGAATTGTTGGGTGTGGTTGTTAGCCCCCGCATTTTCAATTGGTATTAGAGCAGACAAACACATTAAAGACCTTATAAGTCTGTGTTTGTAAGTACTCTGAGGATGGACGATACTGTCTCTGAAAACGCTCCACCAGAAATGGATAAACTCACATTGAGAGTGTTCAAGAAACCATCAATAAGGTTGAGAATCCTGATTTAAAAAAACTCATCAATTTTATTTATCTCGAAAAACATCGGTTGACTTGAAAATTTGATGTGTCTTCATTGCGAAGTATATATCAAAAAATCCATGCTTCGATATCATTCTGAAGAGGTAGTTGATCTCCAGAAGAAGTTAGATGAACAAATCCGGATTAATTCAGATCTACCTGCAGAAATTTCAAAGCTTAAGGATTTGCATCTGTAAAGTCATCTTCAATGGTTATAAATAATTCCTCTAATTCTTGTTTGAAGAATTACCGTAAATCAGGTGACAAGTAGGTCTCGAATGTGTGAAACCTGGTAGTTCTCATATCTATTCGAACAAGAATAAGGATGTTGGAACATGCTTGTTTTGTGGTGATCATAATTACTTTCAACATGCATGTGGTTCTTTCAAGAAAAAATTAAAAGTTGGGGGTGATCTTCATATGAAAGTTGTACAACTTTTACCTTCTTTTGAAAGACATTCAATACTAACGAGAAGACCAAATATGGTTAGTAGTGATAGTATGGGAGCCTTTGCTCTAAAGTCAACATCACCCTTTTGATGGTTCCTTGATAGTGGATGTAGCAGACACTTGACATGAGATCTCTCTTGGTTTATCAACTCAAGCGACTTTGATGGTGGACTAGTCACATATGAATATGAAAGTTGTTGCTACATAAGCAAGAAGGGGACGATCAAATTGCCGGGGGTTCCTGAAATACATAATGTCGTATATGTAAAAGGTATGGCTGCTAATCTTCTTTCTGTTAGTCAAATCTGTGACAAAAGCCATAAGGTTGTCTTCAATGATAAAGGATGTGACATTGTCAATAAATCTGGAAAGGTGATTTTTCAAGGATCAAGTGGAAAAAATAACTGCTATCTTCTCGATACTCAGTTTAACAATTTTTGCAATTTGACTGAAGTAGAATCTACTCATCTCTGGCATGAACGTTTTAGTCACATCAATTATCGTCTTCTAACTAATATCATTAACAAAGAACTTGTTAGAGGCGTTCCCAAAATCAATGCTAAGGTTGAAGGTGTATGTGGTGCCTATCAAAAGGGTAAATAAACGAAAATTCTACACATACCATCTCGAAATATCCTCACCAAAGTTCCACTTGATTTAATTCATATGGATCTTTTCGGCCTAATTCAACAATCTACAGTGGATGGAAAGAAATATTCTTTGGTTATGGTAGATGATCACACCAAATTCACTTGGGTGGCTTTTCTGGATCACAAGAATGAAACGCTCAGTGAGTTCAAGATTATTGTAAATAGAATCCAGAATGAACAAGGTCGTAAACTAAAGAAAATTAGAAGTGATCGTGGCACAGATTTCAAAGATACCAAAGTATTTGAACACTGTGAATCTATGAGAATTATTCAACAATATTCTCCATCTATCACTCCACAAGAAAATGGAGTTGCAGAAAGGAAGAATAGAAATATTCAGGAAATGGAAAGAGTAATGCTCCATAACAAAAACTTACCTTTAAGGGATTGGGGTGAAGCTGTTTTTACAGCTTGCTACTTGATCAATCGTGCTTACTTGAGGTCGAAAAGCCTAAATACCCCCTATGAGTTGTGGTACGGTAAGAAACCCAAATTACATTATCTCAAAGTGTTTGGAAGTAAGTGCTACATTCTAAATGATCGTTAATAGAAAGGGAAATTTTAATGCAAAAAGTGATGAAGGTATCTTTCTTGGCTATGCTTCCGATACTCTTGGTTTCCGAGTATTCAATCTCAGAACCCAGGTTATGATGGAATCTGCTAATGTTATCATTGATGATATTAGTAATTTTCATCATGATATTTATCCTATTGAATTGCCTCATACTGAGACAACTGAGAAAGTCAAAGAAAACCCAGAATCAGTTGAAGTTATTCCTACTATTAATGATCTTGATTTTTCTAGTGACGAGGAGAAAAACACTGATCAGGATGCTCCTGTTGAATAACAACGTGTCCCTCCACGACACATCTTGGTTCAAAGGAATCATGATCCCAACAATATCATTGGAGGAAGAGATTCTACTACAAAGATAATAGGACAACTTCAAAAATTGTGCAATTTTGGTTGTTATCTTTCACAAGTAGAACCAAGAAATATTGACGAAGCTCTTAGCGATCCCGTATGGGTGAATGCAATGCATGAAGAGTTAAATCAATTTCAAAGAAAAGATGTATGGAAGCTTGTACATTGTCCTCCAAATGTCAATATTGTTGGTACTAAATGGATATTCAAGAACAAGTCTGATAAGTTCGACACCATTGTCAGAAACAAAGCCAGACTTGTCGTTCGAGGATATTCAAAAATCGAAGGGATCGACTTTGACGAAACCTTTGCTCCTGTGGCACGCCTTGAGTCCATTATATTTCTATTAGCTCATGCTTGTTTTCTTAAGGTTAAGCTTTTTCAAATCGAAATTAAATCCTCTTTTCTAAATAGAAACTTAAAGGAATGGGTCTATGTCGCTCAACCTAATCGAAATCAAATCCTGACTTTCCCGATCATGTACTTAAGCTCAAGAAGGCATTGTACGGGTTAAAACAAGCACCTCGTGCCTGGTTTGAAAAACTAACTACTTCCCTTCTTAGGAAAGGTTTTTTAAGAGGTGGAGCTGATAAAACACTGTTTACCAAATGGAGTGGAAAGTATGTTGTAATTTCTCAAGTTTATGTAGATATATCATCTATGGATCAATATCAAAGAAACTCGCAAATTATTTTCAAGTTTCTCTTGGCAAGGAGTTTGAAATGAGAAATGTTGGTGAACTAAAATTCTTTCTGGGTTTACAAGAAAAATATGCTAAAAATCTTGTTTCAAGATTTGGACTTGATAAGTCAACTGCAAAAATGACTCATATGCCTACCACGGGTAAACTACATAGAGATGAGAAAGGTGTAAATGTGGATCAAAAAATTTATCGATATATCATTGGAAATCTTTTGCATCTCACTGCCATGAGACCTGAAATTTCATTTAGTGTTGGTTGTTGTGCTAGGTTTCAGGTGAACCCAAAGGAGTCTCATCTTTCTGCCACAAAGAGGATCATACGCTACATCAATCACACTGTCGGGTATGGTCTTTCTTACACTTTTAATACTAACACTGATCTTACTGCTTGTTCAGACGCTGATTGGACAGGTTGTGTAGAAGACATAAAAAGTACATCAGGGGGATTCTACTATGTAGGGATGAATCTTATAGCTTGGCATAGCAAGAAACAAACTTCACAATCTCTCTCAACATGTTAAGCCGAATACATAGCTGCCGGATCATGTTGTACACAAATCCTATGGATGAAACAAATGCTTGTTGACTATGCAATTGGTTCCGCAAAAATGAAGATCTTTTGTGATAACTCTAGTGCGATTCGCATCATTGAGAATCCTGTTGAGCATTCAAGGAATAAACACATAGACATAAGGTACCATTTTATTTGAGAACTTTATGAAAATTGTATCATTACTATGGAGTTTGTGCCGTCTAAACAACAAATGGCTGATATTCTTACCAAGCCACTAGATACTGCCACTTTTCAGCACCTACGGCAGTCTATTGGTGTTGTTCTAGTTCATTAGTTTTTTTCATAACTCTTTCCCCAGCTTTTATCTTGATCTAATTGGGCAATTAAGTTTGAAATTCCTTGAGTAGTCTTGTTTATTATTTGCATTTATTTTTAGTAGAAGTTTCTGTCAAGTTTTCTGGTGTTTGTTTGAAATCCTTCTTTTCTTGAAAAAGCAAGGTCGCCTTTGTTGTTCCTTCCGGAATGACATTATATGGAGGAGAGTTCTTTTGAACTTTTGCTTAATTTCCATATCTTTGTGGGGAGTGCAAGTTGTAGAATATTTTAGGGGTTATCTTGTATCTTTAATAATTCCTTGATGAATGCATTTAGCTTCGGCTATATGATTGCATCTAAATTTGTTGGTATGTTAATACACCTTTGGTCATGAAGTATCTCTATGAAAATTTCATTAAGATCCCACTAATTTTCGTACCTTTGCCAATTTCATTGACAAAAAGGGAGAGAATTAACGTACAGTTTACACTACAAATATATGGTTTACGAATCATTATGTAATAGGGAGTGGTTTTCATATCGAGATAAAGTATTGACTAAGGGGGAGTGATACATATCACCATATTATTGTTGTCAAAGTTGTGATATAATTGAACTTTGATGCTGCGTAATAATACTATAACATTGTATAACAATGATTAAGAGCATTTGTTTTCTCATTGTTATATCTACGGATCCTCAACAACGATGATGCTAAACTTACAACCTTTGGAATCATTGGAGTACTTGGACGTGACGAAGATTTTAAGTCGTGTTGAAGATGCCAAGGAGATCAAGCATGTGGATTAAAGCTACAACTTTTATTTATTTTTTAATCCATATGTATTGATAGTCTTGTCACTAAAATTTACAAAGGGGGAGATTGTTAGAGCATTGCTCGGTTGAACTCGCATGCGTTGCTATCTCAAGCATGTTTGTCAATGTTAGTGATCAAAACTATAAGTCTTGATTTCTAGCATATTTATAGATGTCTCAGACTAGGACATAGATAATGTAGTTGAGCTTAGATCTCTCGGCGTTCATCATTGAAGACGGAGAACTACTAAGGGGAGCTTGTGGAAATTCATCAAAAAAAGGTATGTGTAAACTTAAACTCATCTATCACTAGGAAGGTCTATTGAGACATAAGTCGTATTTACGATATAGTTTTCAACTATACACATTTGAGATTTCGAGTTGAGTAATCTCACTTACATATTTCTCGAAATATGTGTTGGCAAGCTTTTGCTTTAGCCATGTTCATCTTTACTCGTGATGAAAGTCATGTTGACATTTCAATATCTTGAAAATTTTCTTTGATGCTAATAGTGTGTAAAAACGGCTATTGTCATCCTCTAAGAATGTTTCAATGATTGAAATGTAGAGTTGATAATGTAACCATCTTTGGATATAAGCATATATAGTGTGTTCGCACATTAGTGTATAAATCAATAAACTGGGAGCCAAGTGTATGCATATGTGTGTATACGAAATTGGTGAAGGAGACAAGATAAGTATGCGTACCCTACGCATACTAGTAGAAGTTTTCGAACCGAAAATATATACTGGGTTTAGGACTTACAAACTCCTAAACTAGTCACCTTAAGTATGCGTACCCGTACGCATACTGGAGGAAGTTTTCAAACCGAAAATATATGCTGAGTTTGGGAAATACAAACTCCTTAATTAGTCACTTTAAGTATGCGTACACGTACGCATACTGGCGGAAGTTTTCTAACCGAAAATTTCTGCTTAGTTTGGAAACTTAACAAACTCAAAATCTGGTTGCTTAGGTACGCATAAACGTACGCATACTTAACATGGTTATTTTATCAAATCAGCTGCTCATGAACTCAAACTTTTGAATCATAAGGAATACAATTTTTGCAAATCGTGGGTATGATGTTCATTATTTTTTTTAAGTGAATCAAACCGATTTTGTTTCGATTGTGTCTTTTATGCAATTGAACAACTCATTAACTAGTTTCATTTGAAGTCATTTGAACTAGTTGTTGTTAAGATGGGTAAGGTTAATATGAGAGTAATCATATGGCTAACCTCGGTTAACTATTTATGAACCAACATGGTGTACACGTTTAGGTACGGTTACATAAACCTAATTGAGGGTACATTTTATTTGTGTGTAACAAGCTAAGTTCGATCTAACAGTTGAAAGATATTAGCTTGGTTGAATCAGGTTTTTCATCTGACGATGAATATTGAGTGCTTTGTTACCAAGGTAACTTAGATTGCAAACCATGATTTTAAAACTATATAAATGAAAACTCTAACAACTGGGAAACCTAATCCCCACACCTCTTGTGTGATACTAGTTGTATTGCTAGAGTCGATTCTCCTTTAACCTTAGGTTTCTTCTCGAGACCTTGTAGGTTAACGACTTAAATACTTTATTGGGATTGTGAAGCCATGCCGAACTACTTTTCTTGTAGTTAAATGATCTGATCTTGTTGTATCTATCTTACGGTATAATTGTATAATTGGCTTGAGATTTATATCTCCGATAGGCAAGATAAAAAAGTAGTCACAAACATTTTCGAACCATCGTTTGTGATTCCAAAATATCTTGTTTCGCTAGTCCATTAATATTATTGTGAGGTGATTAATAATACTAGGCTGTTCTTCGAGAATATAAGACCGGTTTATCAATTGGTTCATGTTCACCTTGATTTATTAAAAGACAGAACAAAAATTCTTAGGAATTTCTGTGGGAGACAAATTTATTCAATCCTATAGACTTTTATGTGTGAGACAGATATGTTTATCAAGTCTTCGAATTTGGGTCGTAGAAACTCTTGGTTGTGGGTGACATCAGTTAAGGGAATCAAGTGTGTGGTATCCTGCTGGGATCAGAGACGTAAGGGGCACAACTGTACCTTGAATCAGTGTGAGATTGATTAGGGTTCAATTGCAATCTAGTCTGAAATTAATTGGTAGTAGGATAGTGTCTGCAACGAATTAATCCAGTGTGATGTTCAATATGGGCTAGGTCCCGGGGGTTTTCTGCGTTTGCGGTTTTTTCATTAACAAAATTATGGTGTCTGTGTTATTTCTTTTTCGCATTATATTTTTTTATATAATTGAAATATCACAGGTTGTGCGCTAAGATCAATCAATTAGAATATCCAAACTTTGGTTTTTGATTTACATTGATTGACCCTTGGATATTGGTCTTTGGTACCATCCAAGTTATTTCTCTTGTATTTAATTAAGCTCACAGATTTCTATTTGCTTGAGTAAGAATTAAATCAAGAGTTCGAGATATTATACTCTTTGATATACTTTACTCTATATTAAGTCTAACTGTCTAGTTGATTCTCTAGAAATTATGTTGGAGTAAGCCCTCTCAGATTGCCAAAGGAATTATTGGATGTGGTTGTTAGACCCCCATATTTTCACATTTATGAACTTGTTTCGTGAATCGAAAGGGAAATCATTAGGCTTATTGATCCGTTTATTCATTTTAAATCTTTGGATGATCAATATGTGTGAGATAGTAGAACCAATCGTAACTATGTTATGTATCTTGGTATAACTAATAACAATGCCTAACTTATGATTTGGTATGACTGGTTTTTATTAATAGGTGTAACCGATCTTAAGTAATCACCATGAGATGGTAAGATCGATATTTATAAATTGTGCGACCGATCTCAGTAACTGGTGTAACCGATCACAGAGTGTTATGTAATCGATCCTTGTAATTGGTGTAACCGGTCCTGGTAACTGGTGTGACCTGTTCTGGTAACTGGTGTGACTGATCACAAGCAATACCATGGGAATATGGTAATCGGTCCTGTTAAATGATGTAACGGGTCCTAGTAACTTGTGTAACCGATCACAAGTATTTTCATATTAAGGTAGAACCGATCCTAATGATTGGTAGAACCGATTGAACCCATCTATGTGATGATTTAATCAATCACATAGTTATCTTGGAATACAGGTCAACCAATTATAAACTTGTTTGGAAGTGTGGTAAAATCGATTCCAAGAATGTAAATCCATGTAAATATGAATAAGTATTACAGTGAAAAGATTTCAACACACTTTGAACATGTACAATAAATCTTTTCATTTATTGTTCAAAGATATCCCTCAGTACTCAAGGAGATCCTGTACCGAAATCAATTGAGAATCTTTTAATTAAGGTTTTTGGTTTTATATGCTTTAATTACCAACAATTAAATCCATATATCTAGAGAATAAAATATAGTAATGTGCATTTAATAATTGGAGATTTTCTATTAAGAGATTTCAGAAATATTGGACAAGCATTTATTGGAATCTGGAAAACCGAATTTTGCTATTCATTGTATATCTTGAGAATATTTTCGTTTTGGAAATTCCTTGATGTCCAAACATCCTTGGTCTATAAATACCTAAGTTTGCATTTATAGAAAACTATCCTAAGAGCCAGGCAAACTCCATCTTCTTGTTGTTGCTGGCAGATCCATCTAATCGGAGAGGAAAGTATCTTAATTAGGTGAAGTCTCTTACGACTGCTCATTTAACGACTTCTTGGGATCAAGAAGCTCTACGAGTACCGTTTGTGGGAGACTAGATAATTGCAGTGTTGTTAGTTTTTGATTGATTTGATTGAATAACGACTGTTGAAACTTTGATTGCACCTAGTTTGTTTATTCTTGAGAATCTTCTCTTCTGATATAAGATCCATTCAAACTAGATCGAAATATCGAGGGGATCTTTAGACTGTTGTTATATCTAAACACATCTTGTGATAATTCACTATTAACAGACTCCGTTTTGTGCATGGTTGATCACAAGAGATTCTAGTGGTGTTGTGCAGGTTTTTATTGAAGATTTAAGAAAATTTGAAGACGAAGAAGATTTCTTATTAGTTCTCATATATTTGTGTGTGCACAAACCTTGATCGGCTGGGATCCAAAAAATATCGGATTTATTCGATCGATTAGTTGCATGAGATCGGCACCGCTTTATAGTTTCTCGTTGAGATCTATACTGATTGATTGCGAATCTAAACTAACTACTTTTATAGTTATTTGATAGATTAATCCAACCGGGAAAAGGCGTTTATTCGATTGATCGGGAGAGCCTTTGCGTATGACTTGAGACATCTTTATCTTGAAAGAATCAATATAGTTGTTACCAATTAGATTCGTTGTTCCTTTGCTATTTGGAATACGATCCAAAGGAATTATACCAGTGCATGACCTTCGAATTCGGAAATGCAGGGATACTGAAGGGACTAAGTGAACTATGGGTAGTTGCTTGGTCTCAACTATGCGAAGTTGGTTTAGATTTTGTATAGCGGCTTAATTATGAGAGAATTAAATTATGGACTAGGTCTCAGGGTTTTCTGCACTTACAGTTATCCTCTTTAACAAAATCTTGTCGTGTGATTTACTTTTGTTTTGTGCAATTATATTTGTTTATATAATTTAAAGTAAACTGCGTTTTATGTTAACTATGTTATACTTGATAGTGATCATATAGAGTTTGGTTAAGTCCAAACCTATTATAAAGTATCACACTTTGGTAGTCGTATTGTCTCGATCTTGTATCGATAGAAAATCACACAAAGTGTGAATACCGAAGTTCTTGTATTGTCTCGACTTTGTCCATAGACGATCACACATGGTAAGAGGACTTATAGGTTGAAATAAAAAGATTGTGGTATATTTGGGTACCCTCGTCTTTTCAATTGGTATCAGAGCGGGCAAACATGAAAATATCTAACAATCTGTGTTTGGTGCAATCATACTTATAAAAAATGAACTCAAGTTCACATGAATCGATTTCAGTTAACGTACCGCCAAGATTTGACAGAACAAACTATCTATGGTGGAAATATGCTATGAGATCATTTGTTCAATCACGGGAGTTTAATACTTGGCTATTAGTTGTTTATGGTTACAATCGCCAGAAAATAGAAGGTTCAAAAGCTGAGTTTAAAAGCTTAGTAGATTATTCAGGCGAAGAAAAGGTTATTGCAAAGAAGAATTTAGATGGTTTGAGTGTTGTAAATGCTGTAAGTCATGATCTCCAACATCATGTATCCACATGCCAAACTTCACTGGAAGCTTGGAATAATCTTTAGATCGTATTTGAATGAAACACATCAGAAAAGGAAGCTATGCTTCAAACTCTCACATCTGATTAAGAAAACCTTCGAATGGATGACAATGATACGTTTGAAGAGTTTGATATTAAACTTTCTGAGATATTAAATGCTCTCTGAGATATTAAATGCTTTTTTCTCTCTTGGGAAGACTATTTCTGAAAAAGATATAGTGTGAAAAATTCTCAGGTCATTTGCATCTAGATACGATTTTAGGAAACATGCAATCATCGAATCTAATGATCTTTCTTCCTTATCAAGAATATCTCTTGTGGGAAAACTAAAGATATTTGATCAAAAGTGCTTGTCAAAGAGGAATGACAAAAACTTGGCCTATAAAGCTGGGGTCTAGCAACCACACCCAATATTTCGTCTAAGCAATCTATATGGACTAACTCCAATATAATTTCCAAGAGAATCAACTACACAGTCAAACTTCATCAATGAAAATACATCAATGAGTTATATCTCAGTTTCTCAAATCAATCTGCAATCGAACAGATAGAAATCCGTGAGCCGGATTAATATGAGAGACAATACCAAAGACCAATGTTCAAGTGCCAATCAATTTATATCAACAACCAAATGTTGGATTATGTAATTGATTGAAATATGCACAACCTGTGATATTTCAATTATATAAAAATATAATGCAGAAAAAATTAACACATACGCCAAAATTTTTGTTAACGAGGAAACCGTAAATACAGAAAAAAACACAGGGACCTAATCCAGTTTTGAATACCACACTGTATTAAGCCGCTACAGACTCTAGCCTACTACAAATAACTTCGGACTAGAATGTAGTTGAGCCTTAACCAGTCTCACACTGATTAAGGTACATTCGTGTTCCTTACACCTCTAAATCCCAGCAGGACTCTACGCACTTGATTCCCTTAGCTGATCTCACCCACAACTAAGAGTTGCTACGACCCAAAGTCGATGACTTGATAAACAAATTTGTCTCACACATAAAAGTCTATTGAATAGATAAATCTGTCTCCCACAAAAATACCTACGAGTTTTTGTTCCGTCTTTTGATAAATCAAGGTGAACATGAACCAATTGATACACGAGACTTATATTCCCGAAGAACATCCAAGTAACATCAATCACCTCACAATAATCTTAATTGTATGGAAACGAAACAAGATATTGTGGAGTCACAAAAAAAGAGACGAAGAGATTTGTGATTAATCTTTATATCTTACCTATCGCAGATAAATCTCGAGCAAATCTTAGAGAAGATACTACTCAATACAATAAAATAACGTAAGATCAGAATACGCAACTATAGAGAAAATAGTTGGGTCTGGATTCAGAATCCCAATGAAGTCTTTAAGTCGTTAACCTATAATGGTTTTAGAAAACCTAGGTTAAAGGAGAACCGACTCTAGTCGCAACTAGTATCACACATGAGGTGTGGAGATTAGGTTTCCTAGTTGCTAGAGTTGTCCCTTATATAGTCTTCAAATAAGGGTTTGCAATCAATGTCACCTTGGTAACAAAGCATTTAATATTCAATGTTAGATGAAAACCGGATTAGATTCAAGCTAATATATTCCAACTGTTAGATTGTCTTAGCTTGTTACATACATGTGAAATGTACCTTCATTTAGGTATAGGTAACCATACCTAAACGTGTACACTTGGTTAGCTCAACAATAGTTAACCAAAGTTATCCATATGAACACTTTCATATCAACCTTATTCATCTTTATCACAACTAGTTCAAATGACTCAAATAAAACTAGTTATGTAGTTTTTCAAATTTTATATTCTCATAGAAGCATACAAGACATAATTGAAGCAAAATCGGTTTTCATTCACTTGAATGCATGATGAACATTATATCCACGGTTTTCAAAAGATTGAATTTCTTATTATATAAATGTATTAGTTCATGAGTAAACCAATTTTAGAGCTTAACCCACTCTAGTATGCAAACGGGTACGCATACCTAAGTAGCCGGACTTGGCCTCGGTTCGCCGTTATGCGAACAAGTACACATGCCGTCGTACATGACCAAACTCAGTTGAATTCCTGGACCTGAACTGTTACCCCGGTATGCATATGGGTATGCATACTATAGTTATCGGACTTCAACTATTAAACCAGTATGCATAAGGGTATGTATACTATGGTTCCAGGACTTGGAGTATATTTGCAACAATACGCATACTGTGTTATTTCCAATCAAAGGTTAATTGTCCTAAACTCTATTTTAAAAATTCAAAATTTTCTTGGAAGACGAGAATAGCTGTCTCACACAAACTATTGGATTCAAAGAAATTTTCAAGTGATAAAATAATCAATAAGAAACATCCCGATTCTACATCAAATGGTTGTCTCACACAAATCATGTAAGATGTTACCAGGCGATTTTCACATGATCATCTATTGACTTCCGTCAAGAATAAAAGATGAACTTGGTTAAATCGAAAGCTTACCAACACATTAAACTCATCTCGAAATATCAAATGTGTATAAAATAAAGCTGTTAGAGCATAGCTCGGTTGAACCCACCAAGCGTTGGTATGTCAAGTTTGGTTGTTATATTTTAGTGAATCAAAAATCATTTAAAGAGTCCCTTGGTTATGTACTAGAGTCAACTTTGTATAGGTTATACCAGAAAGTTTAGAATTATGAGACATACAAGTATTACTCAAAGACCTGAAGAACATGAAGAAGTACGAGCTACAACGACGACATCATCCTTCCTCATGAGGTTAGTAATATTAACTTGAACTTTTTTATTCCTAACGTATCTTTCAAGTCATGATATATTGAAAACATAACTACGAAGCTTTGAATGATTTACTCTAGACATATAAGAATAAGGAATTAGACTATGAAGTATAATGTTTATCTTTTGAACTTCGTAGATATGACATCAACATAATCGTTTGAATGCTATTGTGATTATGTATATGGGTAAAGGTGAAGATTTTATCCTAGGAAACAATGTTTACATATGTTTAAAGGAAATATGTTCATAAACTTGTTTTATGAATTCAAAGGGAAATCACTAAGCTTTTGGTATTGTTAGACTGAGATGGATGCAACCAGGAAATATGTTCATAAACTTGTCATATATACTAAGCTTTTGGAAATCACTAAGCTTTTGTTATTATAATGTCAACATCGGCAATTAAGTATTGAATGTATGCAGGTGATTGTGTTGTTGAAACTTGGAATCAAGCATATGTGTAATGAATTCTTGTAATTTGTTTATCCATATGTATTAAGAGTTTTGTAAATAAAATTGAAAATGGGGATATTGTTAGAGCATAGCTCGGTTGAACACACCAAGTGTTGATATGTCAAGTTTGGTTGTCATATTTTAGTGAATCAAACTCATTTAAAGAGTCGCTTGATTATGTACTAGAGTCAAATTTGTATACGTTAGACTAGAAAGTCTTAGGATTATGAGACATACAAGTATTACTCGAGGGCCTGAAGAACGTGAAGAAGTAACGATCCACAACGACGACATCATCCTTCCTCTTGAGGTTAGTAATATTCACTTGAACTGTTTCATTCCTAACGTATCTTTCAAGTCGTGATATTTTGAAAACATAACTTCGAAGCTGTGAATGGTTTACTCTATACATCTAGGATTAAGTAATTCGACTACGAAGTATGATATTTATCTTTTGAACTTCGTATATATGACATCAACATAACCGTTTGAATGCTATTGTGATTATGTATATGGGTAAAGGTGAAGATTTCATCCTAAGAAACAATCTTTACATTTGTTTATAGGAAGCATGTTCATAAACTTGTTTCATGAATTGAAAGGGAAATCGCTAGGACCGATTCTAGTAATTTGTTTGACAGATCACAAAAGAGTTGTGTATTCGATCCTTGTAATTGGTGTAACCAGTCCTGGTAATTGTTGTAACCGATCATAGTGACTGGTGTGACCGATCACAAGCAATACCACAAGTATATAGTAACCAGTCCTTGTAATTGATGTAACCGATCCTGGTAACTGATGTAAACTGTCCTGGTAACTTGTGTGACCGATCACAAGTAGGCCATATTGAAGGTATAACCAATCTCGTAATTGGTAAAACCAATTGAACCCATAATGGTAATTTGATATCTGATCAATTACATATTTGTCTTGGAATACAGATGAACCTATTCTAAACTTGTTTGAAAGTGTGGTGATGTGATCTCAATATTGTTGTAGTAATAGGTTCGTTGAGGCTTGTGAAAGCAAAAGATTCTAGACTTAATAAAACTTAAAAGTAAAGAAAACTTAGATCAAAATTTGATTTCAAGATATTAGGAATAACCAAGACACTGATTCCACTATTACACATGAATAAATTATGATAAATAATCCAAAACTCTAATTATCTTTTAAGTCCCTTATTTCTTAATTCACATATAATCAGGCAAATTCTCAAATATTAATTGTATCCCCTAAGCATAGATTATCTAAAAAAAGTATAACCAATCTAATTGAATCACAACTAATGAATTAAATTATGCAAACAATTAAAAACTCTGCAAAGGCAGTGATTGAGTGAATTATAAATTACAGAAAATAAATAATTATCAATTATGCATGCGTAAATAGCTTCCTCATTGCCTTGGTTGTGAGAGAATTAGCACATCATCTTGGAAACACACTCAAAATTCATTTTTATTGCTTAAAGGAGGTGTACAAATGATGAAATGGAGAAAAACTATTAAAAACCGGATTTGTAACAGTAATATGTGTTACAAACCGAACTGTTACTGGGAACGATAAAAGCTAACTGTCGTTGTCATTGTAGCAAAACGACTGTCCTTGTGCGTCTTATGTTCTTGGTGTTCTTCACAGCAGCAGAAAATGGCAGCTCTGCAACTCGATTGTGTTCGACTCTGTAGTGTTCTAAAATCTCCCAAACTCTCTGTAACCTTTCTATGACCTCCCATCAACTCTTTTATACTCCACAGGTCCGAGAATAACACCCGATTACTTCAAAATCTTCTCCATTACTCGGCATTAACTCGGAATATTTTTCTTTCCTTTTTTGTCTCTGACACGCATCTGCAGCTGCTGTATCTTCCTTATTTAACTTCTCCACGCTTCTGCAGAGTCCAAGCTCTATCCAAACACGAGCAACACACGTCTAACTCGCTGTAATCCCGTGAATATTTCTTCCAGCGTACGTGTTTCCCTGTTTTCTTCTCACGGACTATCTAGCCAAATTCAGTCGACAAAATAAGCCATACCAGGTCTGTTAAGGCCATTCACATCATCCCAACAAATCCCAGCCATTTAGTCGCCTTCTAACACGCCCAAAATTCCAACCCTAATCTGCAAGGCGATAAACTTCTTTTCCCGCCAAAACCAAAATTCAAATAAGGAAGATGGTGTCCCCCTAACCAACATCCTGGGTGCCGAATAAAAAATGGGTGTTATGGACAAAAATGGGTGTTGTGGACAAATGGGCTACACATAGCCGTGGGTGACACATAGCAAAAGTGGGGGTCCGTATAGCAAATGTCCTCCGGGGTGCTCCGAGCAACTTTTCGAACCGAATTTTCCAACAATATTTATTTCCAAAAAATACCTACAAACACACAAAACACCATAATAAGGACGAAAATGAGTACTAACAATACGAAACATTGAGGACAAATTAGACACATAAATGCGTCTATCAAATACCCCCAAACCTATTATTTGCTAGTCCTCGAGCAAAACAAATAAAAAAATAAAACCGAGTTAATATCGGGAGGGTTTACCAGAGGTGTACCCACAAAACCATGACTTCTAATTGGTCACAAGTATCCAAAGAGCTATGAGGACATACAAATTCTCAACCTATCTCCAAGTAACTAGAATGCCAGAGAAATTAAAGGTGCCAGCTCTAAAGTTGACTGAAGAAAAGGGGAGACACATCCGCAATACTGCTAGATAAAGATATATCCGCTACACAACTAGATAAACATTGTAAGATGCGTCCGTTGATTTACAACTGGATAAGCTTAGGAGAGAGATAAAGATGAGAGGGACATCTGCTACACAGCTGGACTAATTACGTGTGATGAGTTAAACCAGTGCTAGAAAGATCTTGTGCCAGATTGAAAGCGGACTAATAAAGCAACCAAATGTATCTTTCTTTGACTCTCTCATAGTGCTCAGTAGAAACAACGTCTTCTTCGGTCTTCAACTGTTGATGATAAACTATCGAACCTCGTAGAGCCTTGACAATTAACTCTTCTCTTCGATTTCTTGCTTGACTTAAAAATTTCTACTCCCCTATGGCCTTATTGAACAAACAACTAATTATATAACAAAAAGAACGTAATGATGATGATTTTTTTATTTATTTTTTTGACACAAAAATTACAAGACAAAAATTTACATGGCCATGAGAGAAAGACTTTAAAAACTTGGATTTTCGCAACTTGTGATGTCTTGGTATCATGAATTCCAACAACTTATATCATTTGCTCTTATAACTTCTTGTAATTAAGTCTTCAACTTTGATTTTTGAATTATTCTTTTCTATTGTTGCTTCTAAACCTTAACCATCTTCAATTTTCTTCATAGATTTTGATGTCGCTCCGCTTGTTGATGATGATAAGTTTCTACTGAGAGAGAGTCGTAATCCAGTAACTAAGACTACATTATGAGGTTGCTTTGTCTTTCTGGCATTTCCTGACCTACTTGCCTTTCCATCATGGATGGTTAGGTCCATCACGGTTACCCTCTAAAAGGAACAAGTTCTCTCCTGAATTTCAAAGATCTCAATGTCTTTTTCTCTAATGTCTCAAAAGATTGTTATCTCTAGCATTCCAATTTCTATCTTTTCGGTGAGAAACAATATGTAAACTTAGCTAACCGGATACTATGTGACGCTAGAAGTTTCAAAAATGCGACTAAAAAGTTCTTCCCCACCCCCAAACTTAAATATAACATTGTCCTCAATGTTTCTAATGAAAGAGCAGTACCAAAAGTAAAATAACACGAGGAGAAGTTGGAAAGATAGTACCTGGGTGAAGAAAATCAAAAACTAATATACAACATACAACTTCCTCGATGGTCAATCAAGGGTAAACAGGGTCCTCCTCAACATCACCTGTAGGAAAGGGCTCTAAAAAGGGTTTCAATCTCTGACCGTAAACCTTTGAAGAACTACTACCATCCGGTGTCTCAATTTCAACAGCTCCATGAGGAAAGACAGTGCGAACAATAAAAGGACCCGTCCACCGAGAACGTAACTTCCCAGGGAAAAGATGCAAGCGGGTATCATACAAAAGAACTTTTTGACCTGGAGAAAATGACTTCCGTAAAATATTTATATCATGCACAAGTTTCATTTTGTTCTTATACTCCTTCGCACTATTGTAAGCATCTATACGAATCTCGTCCAACTCATTGAGATGGAGTTTCCTATGGGCTCCTGCCTTGTCAAGTGAAAAATTTAGCTGCTTAACAGCCCAATAAGCTCTATGTTCTAACTCAACAGGTAAATGACATGCCTTGCCATACACAAGCCGATAAGGAGACATTCCAATGAGGGTCTTAAACGCAGTACGGTAAGCCCATAAGGCATCAGTAAGCCTAGACGACCAGTCTTTCCGATTAGGATTAACTGTTTTCTCTAATATACATTTTATCTCCCTATCGGAAACCTCTACCTGACCACTAGTGTGTGGATGATACGGTGTAGCTACCTTATTGTAATACCATATTTCTTCATCAGAATCCTAAAAGTCCCATTACAAAAGTGCGACCCTCCATCACTAATTATAGCTCGCGGTGTACCAAAACGTGTAAGTATTTTATTTTTCAAGAACTCAATCACAACCCTATGGTCATTGGTTTTACACGCGACCGCCTCAATCCACTTAGAGACATAGTCTACAGCGACAAGGATGTATAGGTTACCAAAAGAATTAGGAAACGGACCCATAAAGTCAATACCCCACACATCAAAGACCTCAACAACTAAAATAGGGTTCAAGGGATCATGTTCCTACGGGAAATGGTTCCTAATTTCTGGCAACGCTCACAAGTAACACAGTAACTATGGGAGTCTTTAAACAACGAAGGCCAATAGAATCCACACTGCAATATCTTAGCAGCAGTTTCTTAGCACTAAAGTGACCCCCAAGCATGATCATGACAAAAGGAAATAATACTGGACTGGTCACTCTCAGGTATACATCTCCTAATAATCTGGTCTGGACAATACTTAAAAAATAAGGATCATCCCAAAAGAAGTGCTTAACCTCGGCTAAAAACCTAGAACGATCTTGTTTACCCCAATGTTGGGGCATTCGACCAGTAACAAGATATTCACTATATTCGCATACCAAGGTTGGGTAACAAAGAAAAGTTGTTCATCAGGAAAACTATCCCTTATAGGAAGGGAATCATCAGGGAATCAACAACTAGCCTAGACAAGTGGTCTGCTACTACATTTTCGGCACCCTTTTTGTCTCTAATGTCTGGAGAGAAATCTTGCAACAAAAGTATCCACCTAATCAATCTAGGTTTCGTATCCTTCTTAGACAAAAGATATTTCAAAGCAGCATGATCAATATATGACGATCTTAGAACCTAAGAGATAGGTCTAAACTTGTCTAAGGCAAACACAATGGCTAACAGTTCCTTCTCGGTAGTGGTATAGTTCAACTGGGCATCATTCAGAGTTTTGCTAGCATAGTAAATCACATGAAGTAATTTTTTTTCGCTGACCTAGCACAACACCAACATAATCTGAAGCATCACACATGATCTCAAAGGGTAGTTCCAGTTGGGTGCCTGGACTATGGGGGCGGTAGTGAGTAAAGTCTTAAGCTTCTCAAAAGCCTCTAAACAAGCATCATCAAAGACAAACTTAACATCTTTTGCAAGCAAATTGCAAAGAGGTCTAGAAATCAAGCTAAAATCCTTAATGAATCGACGATAAAAACCTGCATGCCCTAAGAATGACCTAATATCTCTTACGGTTTTTGGGACCGTAAAGTTTATAATAAGGTCAACTTTGGCTATCTACCTATACCCTTCGAAGATACGATATGCCCTAGAACAATTCCTGAACGAACCATGAAATGACATTTCTCCAATTAAGCACTAATTCTTTTCCTTACACCTAGTCAAACTAATGACAAATGATGCAAGCACTCATCGAAAGACGAACCAAACACTGAAAAATCATCCATAAAGACCTCTAGAACCGTTCTACCATGTCGAAAATATGCTCATCATACAACGCTGAAAGGTCGCAGGGATTACATAGCCCGAAAGGCATGCGTCTATACGCAAAGGTACCAAAGGGACAGTAAAAGTGGTTTTTCTTGGTCTTCTGGGGCAATAACCTGATTATAACCGAGTATCCATCTAAAAAGCAATAATGGCTACGTCCAGCTAATCTCTCTAGCATTTGGTCGATGAAGGGAAGGGGAAAGTGGTCCTTCCTAGTGACCTTGTTCAATTTCTATAGTCAATACAACACGCCAACGTGGTCATCGGGTTGGGATTAACTCATTGTTATCATTCTGGACTACAGTAATACCAGATTTCTTGGGAACAACCTGAACGGGGCTGACCCACTTACTGTCTGAAATGGGGTAGATAATGCCTGCATCTAACAGCTTCAGAACCTCGGTTCGAACTACTTCTTTCATATTAGGGTTCAGTCGACGTTGCATCTCCCTAGAAGGTTTGGTGTCATTCTCTAAATAGATATGATGCATACAATCAATAAGACTTATAATGTCTGCTATGGTCCACCCTAAAGCTTCCTTGTTATTCTTAAGGACTGTTACTAGCCTACTTTCCTGATCACTATCCAAGTCGGATGCTATAATCACATGTAAAGTTTCAGATGGGCCTAAAAACACATACTTCAGGATATCAGGTAATGGTTTAAGGTCTAATTTATGAGGCTTTTCCAACGAAGGAACTAGGGTAGACTCAGAAATAGGTAGAGGTTCGAACTAAGGTTTCCATCCATTACTAGTCTCTATCAAAGGGGTTGAATCTAACAAAGCATTCACCTCATTAATCACATTATCATCATCAAAATCAATCCCAAAGTGAGCTAGGCATTTCTCTAATGGATCTTCTATCAACGTGTTTGGTAATGATTCCTCGACTAATGTTCCTATCATGTTCACTTCTTCTATGATCGAATCATCCAGTTCAGAGGGTAGCTTACTAATATGAAAGATGTTCAGCTCAATAGTCATATTACCAAAAGACAAATTCATAATACCATTTCGACAATTAATGATCGCATTGGATGTGCTAAAAAGGGCGACCTAAAATCACTGGTATTGGTTCTCTGGGTCAGGGACAGGTTGGGTATCTAGGATAACAAAATCCACTGGATAAATAAACTTGTCGACCTCAATAAGAACATCCTCGATCACACCACGAGGAATTTTAACGGACCTATCAGCTAACTGAAGTGTCATCTGGGTAGGTTTCATCTCACCAAGTCCTAGCTTAAGGTACACATGGTATGGAGTAATTCACACTGGCTCCTAAGTCAAGCAAAGCTTTCTCAACACGGTATTTACCTATTGTGCAAGAAATAGTAGGGGACCCTGGGTCTTTATACTTAGGAGTAGTGGTATTCTGAATAATGGAACTCACGTGACTAGCTAGGAAGGCTTTCTTTGGACACTAAGCTTACGCTTTCGTGTACACAAGTCCTTAAGAAACTTGGCATAAGCGGGAATCTGCTTAATCGCATCAACAATGGAGGTTGATAGTAACCTGCTTAAAAACCTCCAATATATCATTAAAGTTGGACTCCCTCTTAGTTGGAACTAGCAGCTGGGGAACGGGGCTCTGGGAACAAAGCCGGGCTCAGCAGGACCCTCATTGGTCTCTTTGGAGACTCTATCAGTCTCCTCATTTTCGGCTCAGAAGGGTGAACTACAACATGTTCACTATCAGGCATGGAAACCTTATTGTCAACTTTCTTTCCACTCCTAAGGGTTTATAGAATTCACATGATTGTACGATTTCTCTCCTTTGGGTTAGGATCAGTTGACTAGGGAACCTTCCATCTTCTTCTCACTGAGAAACTTAGCTATTTGGCCGACTTGAAGTTCTAATTTAGCAAGAGACTGGGAATTATTCTTAAAATTCTGCCTGGTTTCTTTGAAAGCTAGGTGGCTCTGATAACATCTCATGGTTCTTTACTAACATAGTGGAGTTTCTTCTAAGGGAGATCTTTTTCATTCTGAAACTGGGGTTGACCTGAAGAGTTCTTAGCATAACCAAAACCTGGGGAGGCTGAGAATTACTAGCTGACCTTGATTCTGCCCTTAGACCAAGAAAAATTAGGATGGTTTCTCCAACCAGGGTTGTAGTCTCTGAGTATGGGTCAAACTTCTGACGGTTCTCAAACCTAGCATTGTTATAGACACATGGGCTTGCTCTTCACTAACCTGACCTTCCCAAAATGAGTTATTGGGTTCTATCCTACAACTAGAGACTTGAGAGGCTCAACCTATCATCAGGTTCAACAAGAGACCTATGTTTAGGATGATTCAATTCCAAAGCTTCTAACCTTCTAGACAAAGCAGCAAACTTAGCATCTGACCCGAAGCTTGTATCTACCACATTGGTGCTACTTCTATTGACCAAAGTCTTTTAGGGGGTTCAACACAAGACTCCCACTGGGATTTTTCAGCAACAACTCCTAAGAAGGTAAAGCATCATCAGCACTTTTACTAGTGAACTCACCAGCGCACATAGACTCGACCATGGCTTTGGTTGAATAGTCTAAACCATCATAAATAATCTCTACGAGTTTCATCTTATCAAATCCATGGTGAGGACACTGGGATAGGAGATCATTGAATCTCTCTAAAAACCTATAAAGAGACTCTCCCTCTTGTTGCACACTAGCACTAATTTTCTGCCTAACACTGCAGTTTTATGCTTAGGGTAGAATTTCATATAGAAAGCAGCAATAAGTTCCTGCCATGTTTCAATGGATTCAGATGGTAGGTTGTTCAGCCAGGTCTTGGCTTTATCTTCAAGGAAAAGGGAACATCTTAAGTTTCAAACTTCATCAGTAAGGTCTTTTATTCTAATTGTCCCACAAATTTCCTCAAAGTCCCTAATATGAAAATAAGGGTTCTCATCATTTTCCTAAGAATATAGGGATCATCTGAAGAATACTAGGTTTTATCTCGAAATTAGCCGTAGTGGCTGGCAATTTAATGCACGAAGCTCGGGTCCTAGTTGGGAACATGTAATCTTTCAAAGTTGCCATCGCTGGCACTGAAGTACTAGGGGTATTTTCCTCACGAAGAGACAGATTCTCAAAACTGAAGTTTCCAAAAACGGGGCTCTCAAAAGAAGAGTCTTCGAGCCCCCCCTTCACAAGAAGAACTACTAGGTTTATCACTAATCAAACGACCTAGAGTGTTTCTTTTCCAAGCCCGCTCTCTAATAACCTGGGCATACACTAGAAAAACAAAAAAAAAGAAAGAAAATCCTAAAAGGAAGGGAAGTTCTATGCAAACAAAACAAGGCTGACTCCACCACAGCAAACCTACTGATTTCTAGCAAACAAAAAGCATGATGGCTCCACTTAGATTGTTTCTAGACCAGCTTCTAATCCTTCGAAAGGGAATTCGTTACATTTGAGCAAACCTCTGGAATCAATCCGAGTTAAAGTAAGTTGAATAGAGACGAGGGAAGCTCGTGGAGCTTTGATACCCAAGGCCTCACCGGCGTTACAAGGCGGCGTATTCAACTCACAGAAACCATCATGAACTTCGAAGTATGCTTAAAAGAGTAACCAATATTTTTCGAATGACTTTCCTATTAAGCTCGTTACCCTATAGGTCTCGTTCTAGTCAAATTTTAGCTTAGGTTCGCGTTTGGTTCGTTTTCCTAAGGCGGGAAAGAAGAGAACGGTGATGAAATCCGAACCCTTATCTTGTATGGCCAGTCCTTGCCCTTTACTAGGAAATTAAAGCAGCCGTTTTCATCCTCGCATATATGCAAACGAAGGAATACAGTAACTCGCTGACAGGGGATTCGCGAGTGTTTCGACAAACTTACCTCCCGTTCCAGACGGGGGATGAACCGTTGTCGACTCGGGCCACGACTCCTATGTCATGTACGAACCCGAGGGGCCGAACGATATCGTAATCGTCGTCCTTCTCTGCACACAGTTTATATTTAAACTACCCTTCCGTAGGGTTTAAAAATAAGTCCCAAAGTAAAGTCCAAAGTCCAAAATAAAGTGCAAAAGAAAAGAAAGTCTAAAAAAAAAATCTAAAAAATAAAAATGTCTCTTTTTTTTCTCTTTTTTTTTATAAAATAAAAAATCTTCTTCTTTCGCTCCTTTCGCTTTGCCTTTTACTCCAAGTCTTTAAGTATTCACCAAAAGCTTTGGCAAAATTTTCTTTCGCTCCAAATTCCAAATCTGTAAGGAAAAGACAAAACAAAAACCCAAACGTAAAAAGAACAAAAATAAAAATAAAAAAATAAAAACCTAAAAAAAAAAAAATCTAAAAAACTCTAGCCTAAAGACAAGTCGCGTCGGCGGCGCCAAAAATTGATGTGATTCAATTGTTGTAGTAATAGTTCGTTGAGGCTTGTGAAAGCAAAAGATTCTAGACTTAATAAAACTTAAAAAAAAAAACTTAATCAAAATTGATTTCAAGATATTAGGAATAACCAAGACACTGATTCCACTATTACACATGAATAAATTATGATAAATAATCCAAAACTCTAATTATCTAAGTCCCTTATTTCTTAATTCACATATAATCAGGCGAATTCTCAAATATTAATTGTATCCCCTAAGCATAGATTATCTAAAAAAAGTATAACCTATCTAATTGAATCACAACTAATGAAGAAAATTATGCAAACCATTAAAAACTCTGCAAAGGCAGTGATTGAGTGAATTATAAATTATAAATTAGAGAAAATAAATAATTTCCAATTATTCATGCGTAAATAGCTTCCTCATTGCCTTGGTTGTGAGAGAATTAGCACATCATCTTGGAAACACGCTCAAAATTCATTTTTATTGCTCAAAGGAGGTGTACAAATGATGAAATGGAGAAAACTATTAAAACCGGATTTGTAACAGTTATATGTGTTACAAACCGAACTGTTACAGGGAACGATAAAAGCTAACTGTCGTTGTCACTGTAGCAAAACGACTGTCCTTGTGCGTCTTATGTTCTTGGTGTTCTTCACAGCAACAGAAAATGGCAGCTCTGCAACTCGATTGTGTTCGACTCTGTAGTGTTCTAAAATCTCCCAAACTCTCTGTAACCTTTCTATGACCTCCCATCAACTCTTTTATACTCCACAGGTCCGAGAATAACACCCCATTACTTCAAAGACTTCTCCATTTCTCAGCATTAACTCGGAATATTTTTTTTTTCCTTTTTTGTCTCTGGCACGCATCTGCAGCTGTTGTATCTTCCTTATTTAACTTCTCCACGCTTCTGCAGAGTCCAAGCTCTATCCAAACACGAGCAACACACGTCTAACTCGCTGTAATCCCGTGAATATTTCTTCCAGCGTACGTGTTTCCCTGTTTTCTTCTCACAGACTATCTAGCCAAATTCAGTCGACAAAATAAGCCATACCAGGTCTGTTAAGGCCATTCACATCATCCCAACAAATCCCAGCCATTTAGTCTCCTTCTAGCACGCCCAAAATTCCAACCCTAATCTGTCAGGCGATAAACTTCTTTTCCCGCCAAAACCAAAATTCAAATAAGG
The DNA here is from genome assembly GCF_003573695.1 of Papaver somniferum. Lineage (NCBI taxonomy): Eukaryota > Viridiplantae > Streptophyta > Magnoliopsida > Ranunculales > Papaveraceae > Papaver > Papaver somniferum. The sequence continues at coordinate 171,780,449 of NC_039363.1, read as the reverse complement.
AAGATGGTGTCCCCCTAACCAACATCCTGGGTACCGAATAACAAATGGGTGTTGTGGACATAAATGGGTGTTGTGGACAAATGGGCTACACATAGCCGTGGGTGACACATAGCAAAAGTGGGGGTCCGTATAGCAAATGTCCTCCGGGGGTGCTCCGAGCAACTTTTCGAACCGAATTTTCCAATAATATTTATTTCCAAAAATACCTACAAACACACAAAACACCATAATAAGGACGAAAATGAGTACTAACAATACATAACATTGAGGACAAATTAGACACATAAATGCGTCTATCATGTGGTATAATCGATTCCAATATTGTAAATATGAAAGAGGATTTACAAATAAAAAGATGTCAACATACTTTAAACACGTACAATAATTATTATATTTTATTGTTCAAGATATTCTTTAATTACTCAAGGAGATCGCAGTCCGAAATAAATTATGAATCTTTTAATTAAGGTTGTTAGTTTTTATATGCTTTAATTACCAACAATTAAATGCATATCTTTCAAAAATAACAATTGGTAATGTGCATTTACTAATTGGAGATTTTCTATTGAATTTCAGAGATACTGGACAAAGCATTTCCAGGAATTATGAAAACCGAATTTTGCTATTTATTGCATAACTTGAGAATATTTTCGGTCTTGGAAATTCTTTGCTGTCCAAACTTCCTTGGTCTATAAATACCCAAGTTTGCATTTTTAGCAAACTATCCTAAGAGCCATCTTGAGAATCTTCTCTTATGATATAAGATTCACTCAAACTAGATCAAAGTGCCGATGGGATCATTAGAAATGTTTGTATATCTAAAGAAATCTTGTGATAATCCATTGTTAACAGACTCCGTTTTGTGCGTGATTGATCACAAGAGATTCAAGTTGTGTTGTGCAGGTGCTTATTGAAGATTAAAGAAATTTTGAAGACGAAGAAGATTTCTTATTGCTTCTTATTTATTTGGTGCACAAAACTTGATCGTATGGGATCCCAACTAGTTGATCGACATCACCAATATAACGTCTTGATAGATTCTATATTGTTGAACTATGCTATTTCGGTAGTTGTTGGATAGACAAGATCTATAACCCGACAAACGAGTTTATTAGTTTAAACGGGAGAGGCTTTGTCAAAATCAAATCACTGTGTTTGAAAAGAGTAGTTAGCAAACATATTTGTTGTTCCTTTATTGTTTGGATTACGATCAAAAGGAATTGTTCCAGTTCGTGCACTTATCGAATGTCGGAAGCGCAGGGATATTGAAGAAACTAGGTGAACTAGGTTTAGTTTCTTGGTCTCAACTATACGAAGTTGGTTTTAGATTTTATATAGTGGCTTAATTTTGAGAGTATTCAATTCTGGACTAGGTGATGAGTGCTAAAAAGTGCATATTTCTATATATTTTTCTTGGCATTTAACTCATCTTTTGTGCATTAATTCTACATTTTATCCCATATTCTGTATTTTCTTTGTTTTCAAGAATAAATATTTTTATTAATTAATTTTGCATTTTTAGGTAATAAATAAAGACTAGATGAGTTGCGGAGCGAAAAGTGCAAAGACACGGAGAAAGCCGGCGGAAACTCTAGAGGAAAAGAAGTGCAGAATGCGGTATGGAAGACTCAAGGATGAAAATGGGCTCACAAAGGAAGAAATTGTTCTTAAAGAAGAAGTGGGCTCAAGATTGTTTAAGCCCAAACCCATTTTCTAAGCCTAAAATCAATACCCAAACCCGTTTCTCTCCTTCACCGTCAGATTGAATCCATTCCATCATCCAACGGTCGCTCCATCAGAGTGCATCGAGTTTTGATGTTCCTGTCTAACACTATAGCACCTAACTCCATCTCAGACCGTCAGTTTTGATGTATCCCAGATCCAAAGGTCGCTTCATATCCATTTCCATCGAGCCGTTGGATCATTCTTTCATCTTTTCATCCTACACCTTTCACCATCCAAACATCAAGACTTGATGAGCCTTCTCAACACCCAAGAATCCAAATCTATTAACCCAACCAAACACCCCCTACTCCAAAAATATCGAACCCATCTTCTTCTCCTCCCTTCTCTGCACAGCGACGCTGTCGCCATCACCACCACCTGCTCCGTCTGCCACCACCACATCCACCACCAAAGCCATCATGGCTACAACTAAACCCATCCCCTATATCACGTCCTATATCCCTCTCAACGACTAATTTCACCCATTTTCACACCTCTAATCCCTAGCTGTGTAGTTGGTGAAATAAGTTGATGAGATGGATGTAATTGAAGCATGGGAAGGAGCAGAAGACGATAAGGAAGCATGGGTCGAGACTATTGGGAAGAAATCAGAGCTGTTAGGTGAGTAATTTCGATTCCTATTTCTCAATAGGAAACCCTAATTTCACTGTTTTGGGGAAAAGGGTGTTAACCCTAATTTTGGATTGTTGTATAAATAGGGATGATGGGTGTGTGTTAGAAGTCATGCCTGGATTAACCAGAGCATCCGTAGAATAGTTTAGTTTTGTTATTTCCATGAACTGTTAGCTTTGAGGGTTTATCAATCTTTTCAATTCCATGATTCTCAATTCAAATGCATTGTTAATATTAGCTGTTCAGAACTCCAACATGTATTGAATTTGATTGTGTGATTGTTACAATTTACATTAAGCTCATGTTTATGTTATGTTATGTTATGTTTTGTTCTTATGATTTGTTCTTAGGATAGTTTCATTTGCCCTATCCCTGCTGTGTAATACTTTGACAAAATCCTTAGAATGTTAAACAAGTTTAGGAACACTTGAACTTAGTTTAAGCTGCAACTTCATGCTGAATTCACATGCCTTTGACTAGTTGTACCTTAAAAAGACAACTAGTACTTTGGAAAGAACTATAGTTGTGTTTAACATTTCAATAAGAGAATGCATAGCATGAACTAGGGTGAAATCAAACCCCTTATTTCACTGTCCATCTTAATCCACAACTTATTATTTCTTTCATGCTCTGTTTAGCTTAGGAATTAGTAAAGAGAATTAGGAAAAATAACTATTGCACCCCCGAGTCCCTGAGGACTTTCCCTTTCTTCCCATCACTAGCTACATTCGACCCTTATACTTGCAGGTGTAGTTGTAGGCTTTCTTAAAAACCCTACCACTAGGTCCCGGGGTTTTTCTGCATTTGCGGTTTACTCCTTAACAAAATCTTGCCGTGTCATTTACTTTTTCTTTCCGCAATTATAATTGTTGTAATTATAATTTAAATTAAATTACAAAAACTTTAATTCCTAATTACTTGATAGTGATCCTATAGTGTTTGGTTAAGTTTGAACCTATTATCAAGTAAAACTTTGATTATTGTATTGTCTGGATCTCGTTTCCATAGACAATCACACAAAAAGTGAATACCGATTTGTTATATTGTCTTGACTTTGTCCATAGACAATCACTTTCGATAAAGATGACTTGTAGGTGTAAAAGTTTAAAATTGTAGTATACTTGGGTACCCTCGTGTTTTCAAAAGTCTACATAGTTATACGACTTTTTGTCTCAATATGAGATAGAGTAGAAATAGACTTCCGAGTGATAGATGAGTACAAGTCTCCACATACCTTTTGTTGATGAAGTTCCACAATCTCCCCTTAGTAGTTCTTCGTCTTCAATTGATGAACCTCGTGAATTCTAAAGCTCAACTAGACATTCTATCCTAATCCGAGACTTAGCTATAAGTAGTTTAGAAATCAAGACTTATAGTTTTGACAACTAAACTTGACAAACAAGCTTGAGATCGCAATGCTTGCGAGTTCGACCGAGCAGTGCTCTAACAAAAGCCATTAAAATTCCGACAACTCAGAGTCCGGAAAACTCCCAAGATCATGAAGCTCTGGACAATGAATATGAGGATGAATTAAATCATAATTTGTCTCTTATTACTCAATGATTCAAGAAATTATTGAGACATCGAAAAAGAGATCTGTCTGTATCAAGAAGAAATCATATTTCTAATCCAAAAATTGAAGATACATGGGATGTCGATGATATTATTCTTGAATGCTACAAATGTCAAGGCATTGGTCATATTTATCCAGACTGTCCAACTAAGGATATCTGATGGAAGAGAAATGCATACACTGCTACTCTTGATTACTCCCCTAACGAGGATAATAAAAACTTTATGATATATCATGTTGCAACCATTACAGAAGTCTATGATTCAAAAATATTCTCAACAATAGATACTCAAGAGGAGTTCACTTCTACGCTTTTTCAACAAGAATTTCTTTGTGAAGATAAAAGAATTCAGTCTCTTGAATCTGAAATCAAAGGAATAAAATCATCGTTTGATCAAATTAGACTAAGTTATCAGAATGATAAATAAAAACTTAACAAACGTCTTGTGAAAACCGAACTCTCTACATGTTTCGAGAAAGAACAAATATCTAAACTAATCCATGAAATCAATTGTTGTCAAGATATAATCAGAAAGTTAAAAGAAGAGAAATTTGAAATTGAGAGATAAACTTGTTTGTCCTTGTAAATCAACTCTTGATATGAATATATCAAAAAGTGATAACAAGAAAAGGTTAAATAAACCTATCAAACCTAAGGGTTGTAATCAGAATATTTCTTGACCTTGCTTCCGATACATAAATCGGAGGAACTATCAAAAACAATGCCCTAGTATCTCAAGGAGAAGAAAATTCCGTCGATCAAAAAAACCAAGATCAAAGTCCAAATTAAAAATCATCTCCGAGAATCAACTTGGGAAATTGAACAATGTAATTTTTAGATACAAAGATCTTATTTCAGATTTGAGAAAAAAACTTAACTGTTCGAAAGTAAAAGACTCCCAAACCTGTAATAATGTTGAAATTTCTAAGGAAAGAAAATTCAACAACTGAAAATTGATAAATACGCTGGGCCTGGTTGAACCAATTTGGTGAACCAGAAGCTTCACCCGAGGATGGAAAGATACTACGGATTTGATTCCATGGATCTGATGGATATAGTGCAGTGATGAAGACAAAGATTTGGCAATGCTTTTTGCAATTGTTTTGCAACGTTTCCCGCAACTGTTTTGTGACGTTTTCTGCATCTGTTTGCAACCTTTCCTACAACTATTTCGTGGCGTTTCTACACTGTTTTTTTAACCCTTGTTTATTTATTATTTTGCTGATTTTTTCATAGAATCTTGTACACGATTTTTCCGCACCTTTGTCAATGGAAAACACGATTGTATTCACGGATATCCTTAATCGGCGCGAATGTTTGTACAAAAATTACTTTCAGCACAAAACACGATTAGTTTGATGATGATAATGATGCGAAATTAGGGTTAGGAAACAAATTCAAGAAAAATAAAAAATACACGAATTCAACATGGTTGGAGAATTGTGCCTATATCCATGGAGAAATATCGTAGACAGAGATATTATATTGATATGAGGATTACAATAATTCTTTTTCGGGCTAGCTAATCCAAAAATACATCTCTTCTTAGGGTTTAGACCCATGTATTTATATAATTCATGTATACCCTAATTATGAGATAAACTTGATACGCAAGTAAATTGGACAATAAAACTTCTGGAACCTTTTCTCGGGATTTTCTAGCGGGGTTCATGCATTGTATAGATGGTACAAACAATGTACAAACAAGAACAATATCAAAGTCCGCTAAAGCGATCATCAATAATGCAAAATAAATAAATAACATCTTTAATAATTCTTAGAGCATAGCTCGGTCAACCTCGCATGCATTGCTATATCAAGCATGTTTGTCAATGTTAGTGATCAAAACTATAAGTCTTGATTTCTAGCCTATTAGCTAAGTCTCGGACTAGGATAAGAAAAGTGTAGCTGAGCTCAAGGACTTCATGGTGATTCAACGACAACGACGAAGATCTACACGAGGAACCGTGGAACTTCATCAACCAAAAGGTATGTGAAGACTTGAACTTATCTATCACTCAAAAGTCTATCTATTCTATCTCCTACTTCTTATGAGACAAAAGTCGTATGCTATATAAACTAGATCATACACACTTGATATTTCGAGCTGAGTATTCATTCCTTATCTTTTACTCGAAATCATGTGTTGGTAAAGTGTTTCGCTTTGAGCAGGTTTATCTTCACCTAGTGACGAAAGTCATGAAAAGTTTCAATCACTTTGAGAATTGCTCTGACGTGAATCGGTCTGTGAATAACGGCTACATAGCGTCCTCTGAGAATGTCTCAATGATTGAAATGAGAGTTTAGATTACATAACCATGTATTCCTTTAACCGAAGTTTTTCAAACTTTGTTGATAAAGAGTAATTGGGAGGATTGTGGAATTGGCTTGCCAAGTCCGCGAACCCAGTCCACAGACTCAGTCCACGAACTGACGGAAGTTCTCGACCGAGAATTTCTGCTGGGATTTCCAAAACTCGTTTGTGTGCTAAGTCCGCGAACTGGCGGAAGTTCTCGAACCGGGAATTTGTGCTGAGTTTGGAAAACTGAACCGATTAACTTAAGTCCGTAAACTTGTTTGTGAGATTAAGAGGTTATGATCTAAAGATATGCTCTGAACATGAAATATTAATTATTAAGGAATGCTTTATGCAAACCGTGGCTATAATGTTCATGAGACGATTCTAATCGAATCGAATCATCTTTGTTTCTATTGTGTCTTGTGTAGTTACATAAGATCTCATACCAATTGAACAACTCTCTAACTAGTTCATTTGAGTCAATTGAACTAGTTATGGTGAAGAAGAACAAGGTTAATATGAAATGCTCATATGGTTGACCTTTTGGCTTGAATCTAAATCAGGTTTTCATCTAACAGTGAATATGGATTTCTTTGTACCTAAGGAAAAACCCTGATTTGAAGGCTATATGTAGGAGACATCTATCTTAAGCAAAAACTTAATCCCCACACGTCTGTGTGATACTAGTGCGCTCGCTAGAGTCGATCTCCATTAACCTTTGATTTTCTTTTCTAAAATCAGGTTAACGACTTAAAGACTTCATTGGGATTGTGAAGCCAGACCGATACTACTTTTATCGTATTTATGTGATATGATATTGCATCTTCTATCGCACGAGCACAATCTGTGATTGTCTTGAGATCGTGAGAGTTCTCCGATAGGCAAGATAAAGAAGTCACAAACATCTTCGTCTCACTGTTTTTGATTCCTCGATAATCCGCTTGTGTAGTCAGGAAGGATTATTGAGAGGTGATTGATTAATCTAGGTTGTTCTTCGGGAATATAAGACCGGATTATCAATTGGTTCCTGTTACCTTGATTTTATATCTAAAGATGGAACAAAACCTAAGGTTTATCTGTGGGAGACAAATTTATCCTTTTGATAGACTTTTCTGTGTGAGACAAATTCGTTTATTATCAAGTCTGTGATTTTGGGTTGCAGCAACTCTTAGTTATGGGTGAGCTAAGGGAATCAAGTACACGGTGTCCTGCTGGGATCAGAGGCGTAGGAGTATAACTGTACCTTGTATCATTGGGAGATTGATAGGGGTTCAACTATAGTCCAGTTCGAAGTTAGCTTGTAGTAGGCTAGTGTCTGTAGCGGCTTAATACAATGTGTATTCAATCTGGACTAGGCCCCGGGGGTTTTCTGCATTTGCGGTTTCCTCGTTAACAAAACTTCTGGTGTCTGTGTTATATCTTTTCCGCAGTATATTATTTATATAATAGAAATAATACAGGTTGTGCGTTAAGATCATCAATTGGAAATCCAACCTTTGGTTGTTGATTAATATTGATTGATCCTTGGACATTGGTCTTTGGTACCGTCCAAGTTATCTCTCTTTGATAAAGACTCGTAGATTTCTATTTGCTTGAGTAAAGATCAAATCGAGAGATTGAGATAATAACTCCTTGAGATACTTTTTATCTAGATTGAGTCTGACTGTCTAGTTGATTCCCTAGCAAAGTATTTCGGAGTTAGTCCATACAGATTTCTAAGCGAAATATTGGGTGTTATTGTTAGACCCCCACTTTTTCAATTGGTATCAGAGCAGACAAACACGTTTAAGACCTAATAAGTCTGTGTTTGTAGCGATCTGACTCTATGGACCATAAAGTCTCAATTGACGCCTCACCAGGTTTGAAAAACAACCGCAAGGAAAGGTCTGATAAACTGATCACTCTTCAAAAGAGATTGGAAGAACAAATCTGGATCCATTCTGATCTTGTTGCAGAAATTGCAACTCTTAAGGATTTGATTTCTAGTAAGAGTCTCTTGTCTCAGAGAGAATTCAGTTGTTCCTTTCTAAAGTATTGTCACCATTCAGATAATGTTCAATAATCTTTTGTTGAGAAAACTGAGGTGACTAGGAACCACTCAGACAAATGTCAAGAGTCTGTTCATGGATACTCATCCGATTATCCTCAACAAACCTGTATGTCTTCTTTAAAGAGCCCGGAGACTACGAGTAATCCTTGCAAGTATTCTCTGCAACCTTGTGTTACTCAAAGGGGACATACTACTCTATCAGGAAATTCCAAAAGTACTGATAAAGTGGGTAATCTTGTCTTGTGTGCTAACTCTTCTCTTCAATGGTGTAGTGACAGTCGTTGTGGCCCGTTTCTACATGTGTTAGGCGATTTTCCAATATGTGTTCTATCTACTGTCTCTAAAAGTGGAGCAGACACTACAATTAGAACTAAAGAACAACTTCCGATTAGTTGTTATTCTTCTCAATTAGAACCAGAAGATTGTGTGTTAACCCTGAACAACTCTTCTTGGGGAAAGTTAATGGATGATGAGTTAAAACATCTTCATAGACAAGCTGTGTGGAATCTTGTTCCGTGCATGTCCAAAGTCTATAATATTGGTTCTCAATGTGTGTCCAGGAATAAGGGAGATTATTTAGACAGTTTCAGAGATAATCTCAGGATCATTCCTCAAGGACACTCACATGTTGAAGAAGTTGAGCTTAAAGAGACGCATGTTACTACAGGATATTCCGTGTCCTTTCGACATTCTTATAATTGTTATAGGTCCTATGTGATGAGCACTTCCAGGAACAAAAAAAGAAGAACCTCTGCTCATGTGTCTTACCTTAGAAAGCCACTATGGGATAAACAAGGGGAGTTTTTTGGTCCCATCGTTTCTACCTAACCCTAGATGTTCGCATCTCCATGTTTGTCTTGAGAAATTGGGGATTTGAGTCTTTTGGCTCAAGGAGTGTAGTTTTGGTAATATTATATATATATAATCATATACATATCTAAAAATACAAAAGCTTTTGTTGTCCAGTTTTTCCGTCGTCCGCGAACGGTGCATCTCAAGTCGTCCTTTCTATGTTACTAGATGCAACACAAGCTGGAATGCAGCACTTGCAGCTAATGTTCGTTGATGCACTGGAATCTCCTCCACAAGTTTGAAGAAAATGAAGACTACGATGAATGATTCTTCCTTAAACTGGTTCTTGTCTTCTTATCGAAGTGATGAATTTTTCAGGAATATGGTAAAAGAATTCATCAACAAAGAAACATCTTAAAATCTAGGATCATTGCATCCTTAGATGATATAGTTCACTATGAACGAATGATGTCTCAATCTACAAACACTGTTCGGAAACTAGAAAAGGAACTCAGCAAGTTGACAGTAATTTCTAAAGATTTGGAGGAGTTAAATGATCCCTTTGTCAAAGAACTTTTCAATAACGAAAAGGAGCTCTCTGAAGAATCGTTGGAAAAGCTCATAAATACCTAGTATGTCTTCTTTTTGGCTTAGATGGAAGAATAACTAGTGTTTTGAATAGCGAAGATTGTGACTACACATAGCTATTTTTGTTTTCATCTTCTTATGTTTTTTTTAGGTTTATTATTTTAAATTCTAAAAATATTTGGAGGATGATTGTTATTGCAGTATTTTAATGGTTTGATATATTACAATATTTTTATGGGATATGTATTGTTTGCGCACGTGAACTTGAAGTTCCCATATGTTGTCAAAAGTAAAGTCGTTCATGAATCGATATTCTTATTGATGAAAGGATGAATGGAATTTTGACATATACAAAAGTTAAGCCTATGTAATCATTTATTTGATGGAAAATAGGATAAAATCTTTTGTGTTACAAGAATAAAGTCTGTTATGTTGTTATGCATGTAATGATGCAAAGATAGAATAGATCCTTGTATGGTATCCATGGTATTGATCTTCATTGATCCATTTTTATGTTTTACCGTGAAGGCTCCATTGTGTGTCTTATGTTGAGCACCTTACAACTAAGTCGATTAACCTTGGCTTTGTTGGTTGTCCATGAGATGCTATATGTTGAGCATTATGAACTAAATTAATCATCTTGTGTGGTTATTTAGTTATTTTTCTCCGAAAGTCTTCTTTTGTCGAGCAAAATCATTTACAATTAAATTGATTACTTCGGTGGTTAGTTTGGTTGTATAATTAGATTAATTATAGGTTTTCTTGTAATTAATCTAGTTGGGTTTTCATATATTCCACAATCTCTTATGTTGAGTATATGAACGGCTACGCTATCATGCTCTATTGGTTAATGTAGTCGTGTATTTCATAAGGTTTTCCTTATGTTGCGTACTTGAACGATTTTGTTAGTCATCTCCGTATGATTGACTTAGTCGTAGCTTCGTAAGTTTACTTATGTTAAGCACTTGCAAATAAATTGATCACTTTTGTGGTTTTGATTTGATTGAATATTCTAATTAAAATATTCATGGGTTTACTTGTGAGTATTTTGGTTGTGATTTGGATATAGAAAATCTTTCCTATGGTTTTTGGTGTCCAATAAAATCCTTCTTTTCTCTTGAAATTAAGGTCGCTCATGTTGTTTTCTAGGGAATGACATCAAATGAGAGAGAGTTCTTTTGAACTTGTGCTTAATGGTAATATCTTGCGGGGAGTGCGGCTGTGGAATTTTAAAGGGGTTATCTTGCATCTTAAAACTCCTTGATGAATGTTGTTAGCTTCGGCTATAAGATTGCATCTAAATTAAGATGATGTGTTTTCTTTCTTTTGGTCATGAAATGTCTCTTGTGGAAATTTCATTATGAACCCATTCTTGTACCTTTGCCAATTTTATTGACAAAAAGGGGGAGAAATATTGTAGGTCACACTACAAATACATATGGTTTTCGTATCATTGTGTAAGGGGGAGTGGTTTCCATGATCGATATGGAGTATTGACTAAGGGGGAGTGATACATATCACCATAGTATTGTTGTTAAAGTCGTGATGAAATTGGACTTTGATGTTCATAATAATACTATGACACTGTATAATAATGATCGAGAATCTCGATTTCTCTCATTCTTATAGTTACAGATCTTCAACAACGCTGATACTAAACTTACAACCTTTGGGATCATTGGAGTACTTGGAAGGACGAAGATTTCAAGGAACGTTGAAGATTAGACTATGGAATATGAGCCACTAAAGTTTATCTTTTTTGTATTCCATATGTATTAACAGTTTTGTCACTAAAATTGACAAAGGGGGGAGATTGTTAGAGCATATCTCGGTCAACCTCGCATGCGTTGCTATATCAAGCATGTTTTTCAATGTTAGTGATCAAAACTATAAGTCTTGATTTATAGCCTACATAGCTAAGTCTCGGACTAGGATAGAAAAAGTGTAGCTGAGCTCAAGGACTTCATGGTGATTCAACGACAACGATGAAGATCTACACAAGGAACCATGGAACTTTAACACCATAAAGGTATGTGAAGACTTGAACTTATGTATCACTCAAAAGTCTATCTACTCTATCTCCTACTTGTTATGAGACAAAAGTCGTATGATATATAGACTAGATCATACACACTTGATATTTCGAGCTGAGTATTCATTGCTTATCTTTTACTCGAAATCATGTGTTGGTAAAGCGTTTCGCTTTGATCAGGTTTATCTTCACCTAGTGACGAAAGTCATGAAAAGTTTCAATCACTATTTGAGAATTGCTCTGACGTGAATCGGTCTGTGAATAACGGCTACATAGCGTCCTCTGAGAATGTCTCAATGGTTGGAATGAGAGTTTAGATTACATAACCATGTATTCCTTGAACCGAAGTTTTTCAAACTTTGTTGATCAAGAGTAATTGGGAGGATTGTAGAATTGGCTTGCCAAGTCCGCGAAACCAGTCCACAGACTTAGTCCGCGAACTGAAGGAAGTTCTCGACCGAGAATTTCTGCTGGGATTTCCAAAACTCGTTTGTGTGCTAAGTCCGCGAACTGGAGAAAGTTCTCGAACCGATAATTTCTGCTGAGTTTGGAAAACTCAACCGATTAACTTAAGTCCACGAACTTGTTTGTGAGCTTAAGAGGTTATGATCTAAAGATGTGCTCTGAACATGAAACATTAATTATTAAGGAATGCTTTATGCAAACCGTGGCTATAATGTTCATGAGCCGATTCTAATCGAATCGAATCATCTTTGTTTCAATTGTGTCTTTTGTAGTTACATAAGAAGTCATGGCAATTGAACAACTCTCTAACTAGTTTATTTGAGTCAATTGAACTAGTTATGGTGAATAAGAACAAGGTTAATATGAAATGCACATATGGTTGACCTTTTGGGTTATCATGTTGAACCAACATACACGTACTCGTTTGGGCATGGTTTTCACAAACCAAGTAAACGTGTACCCAAGTGTGTGTGACAAGCTATGTCTTTAGATCTAACGGTTGAGAGATATTGGCTTGAATATAAATCAGGTTTTCATCTAACGGTGAATATGGATTGCTTTGTAACTAAGGCAAAACCCTGATTTGAAGGCTATATAAAGGAGACATCTAGCTAGAGAAAAACTTAATCCCCACACGTCTGTGTAATACTAGTGCGCTCGCTAGAGTCGATCTCTATTAACTTTTGATTTTCTTCTCTAAAATCAGGTTAACGACTTAAAGACTTCATTGGGATTGTGAAGCCAGAATGATACTACTTTTATCATAGTTGTGTGATTTGATCTTGCATCTTCTATCGTACGAGTAAAATCTTTGATTGGCTTGAGATCATGAGAGTTCTCCGATAGGCAAGATAAAGAAGTCACAAACATCTTCTTCTCACTGTTTGTGATTCCTCGATAATCCGCTTGTGTAGTCAGGAAGGATTATTGAGAGGTGATTGATTAATCTAGGTTGTTCTTCGGGAATATAAGACCGTATTATCAATTGGTTCCTGTTACCTTGATTTTATATCTAAAGACGGAACAAAACCTAGGGTTTATCTGTGGGAGACAGATTGATCCTTTTGATAGACTTTTCTGTGTGAGACAGATTCGTTTATTATCAAGTCTGTGATTTTGGGTTGCAGCAACTCTTAGTTGTGGGTGAGATCAGCTAAGGGAATCAATTACATAGTGTCCTGCTGGGATCAAAGGCGTAGGAGTACAACTGTACCTTGTATCAGTGGGAGATTGATAGGGGTTCAACTATAGTCCAGTCCGAAGTTAGTTTGCAGTAGGCTAGTGTCTGTAGCGGCTTAATACAGTGTGTATTCAATCTGGAATAGGTCCCGGGGTTTTTCTGCATTTGCGGTTTCCTCGTTAACAATACTCCCGGTGTCTGTGTTATTTCTTTTCCGCATTATATTTTATATAATTGAAATAATATAGTTTGTATGTTAAGATTATCAATTGGAAATCCAACCTTTGGTTGTTGATTGATATTGATTGATCCTTGGATATTGGTGTTCGGTACCGTCCAAGTTATCTCTCTTTGATAAAGACTCGAAGATTTCTATTTGCTTGAGTAAAGATCAAATCAAGAGACTATGATAGTAACTCCTTGATATACTTTTTATCTAGATTGAGTCTGACTGTCTAGTTGATTCTCTAGCAAAGAATTTCGGAGTTAGTCCATACAGCTTGCTAATCGAAATATTGGGTGGTGTTGTTAGACCCCTGCTTTTTCACAAAACTATAAGTCTTGATTTCTAGCTTATTAGTTAAGTCTCCGACTAAGATAAGAAAAGTGTAGCTGATCTCAAGGACTTCATGGCGATTCAACGACAACGATGAAGATCTATACCAGAAACCATGGAACTTCATCAACAAAAAGGTATGTGAAGACTTGAACTTATCTATCACTCAAAAGTCTATCTATTCTATCTCCTACTTCTTATGAGACAAAAGTCGTATGCTATATATAATAGATCATACACACTTGATATTTCGAGCGGAGTATTCATTGCTTATCTTTTACTCGAAATCATGTGTTGGTAAAGCGTTTCGCTTTGATCAGGTTTATCTTCACCTAGTGACAAAAGTCATGAAAAGTTTCAATCACTTTTAAGAATTGCTTTGACGTGAATCAGTCTATGAATAACGGTTACATAGCGTCCTCTGAGAATGTCTCAATGGTTGGAATGAGAGTTTAGATTACATAACCATGTATTCCTTGAACCGAAGTTTGCCAAACTTTGTTGATCAAGAGTAATCGGGAGGATATTGTAATTGGCTTGCCAAGTCCGCGAACTGACGGAAGTTCTCAATCGAGAATTTCTGCTGGGATTTCCAAAACTCGTTTGCGAACCAAGTCCGCGAACTGGCGGAAGTTCTCGAACCGAGAATTTCTGCTGAGTTTGGAAAACTCAACCGATTAGCTTAAGTCCGCGAACTTGTTTGTGAGCTTAAGAGGTTATGATCTAAAGATGTGCTCTGAAAATGAAACATTAATTATTAAGGAATGCTTTATGCAAACCATGGCTATAATGTTCATGAGCCGATTCTAATCGAATCGAATCATCTTTGTTTCAATTGTGTCTTGTGTAGTTACATAAGATCTCATAGCAATTGAACAACTCTCTAACTAGTTCATTTGAGTCAATTAAACTAGTTATGGTGGAGAAAAACATGGTTAATATGAAATGCTCATATGGTTGACCTTTTGGGTTATCATGTTGAACCAACATACACGTACTCGTTTGGGCATGGTTTTCACGAACCCAGTAAACGTGTTTCCAAGTGTGTGTGACAAGCTATGTCTTTCAATCTAACGGTTGAGAGATATTGGCTTGAATCTAAATCAGGTTTTCATCTAACAGTGAATATGGATTGCTTTGTAACTAAGGAAAAACCCTGATTTGAAGGCTATATATAGGAGACATCTAGCTAGAGCAAAACTTAATCCCCACACGTCTGTGTGATACTAGTGAGCTCGCTAGAGTCAATCTCCATTAACATTTAATTTTCTTCTCTAAAATCAGGTTAACGACTTAAAGAATTCATTGGGATTGTGAAGCCAGACCGATACTACTTTTATCGTAGTTGTGTGATCTGATCTTGCATCTTCTATCGTACGAGCACAATCTGTGATTGGCTTGAGATCGTGAGAGTTCTCCGATATCAATATAAAGAAGTCACAAACATCTTCGTCTCACTGTTTGTGATTCCTCGATAATTTTCTTGTGTAGTCAGGAAGGATTATTGAGAGGTGATTGATTAATCTAGGTTGTTCTTTGGGAATATAAGACCAAATTATCAATTGGTTCCTGTTACCTTGATTTTATATCTAAAGACGGAACAAAACCTAGGGTTTAAATGTGAGAGACATATTTATCCTTTTGATAGACTTTTCTGTGTGAAACAGATTCGTTTATTATCAAGTTTGTGATTTTGGGTTGCAACAACTCTTAGTTGTGGGTGAGATCAGCTAAGGGAATCAAGTATGCAGTGTCCTGCTGGGATCAGAGGCGTAGGAGTATAACTGTACCTTGTATCAGTGGGAGATTGATAGGGTTTCAAATATAGTCCAGTCCGAAGTTAGTTTGCAGTAGGCTAGTGTCTGTAGCGGATTAATACAATGTGTATTCAATCTGGACTAGGTCCCGGGGTTTTTCTGCATTTGCGGTTTCATCGTTAACAAAACTTCTGGTGTCTGTGTTATTTATTTTCCGCATTATATTTTATATAATTAAAATAATACAGGTTGTGCGTTAAGATCATCAACTTCTCGAATCCAACCTTTGGTTGTTGATTGTAGTTGATTGATCCTTGGACATTGGTCTTTGGTACCGTCCAAGTTATCTCTCTTTGATAAAGACTCGCAGATTTCTATTTGCTTGAGTAAAGATCAAATCGAGAGATTGATATAATAACTCCTTGAGATACTTTTTATCTAGATTGAGTCTGACTGTCTAGTTGATTCTCTAGCAAAGTATTTCGGAGTTAGTCCATACAGATTGCTAAGCGAAATATTGGGTGGTGTTGTTAGACCCCCACTATTTCACTTCCAAACCGCACCAACACTGACAACTTGCAAAGCCAGCGTCTCGATGTTCCCTAACCCATCCAAGGTGATGCATGGAAAGACTAAGCCGACAATCTTCATCTTACCACTTCACGGTCTACACCACAAATAGAATCTATGCAAGGCCTCCATACACGAGGATCATGAACTCTCCTTACCTCTCGAAAAAGGTTAGTCGGACCTTCCTGACCATCTTTTCACGACTCGTCGTTTCGATTTTTGTCCTTGCCTGTCATCATCTTATGCTTACCTCACAACAAGGTTCTTGTTCCGAGCTAAGCAGGGGACTTAATGTTGATGGTAGTTTTTAGCTTAGGGTTAAAATCATAAAACTGTACATCTGACATGACGTCACTATGACCATTAGCACATTTATTGGATCAATCAGCATGCCTATGTAGGAATTACGGGGGTACCCTTTTTTTTACATGGGTCATGTTCCATGGAATAACCCTTAACAATGACTGACATCATGTATGCCAAACCCTAATTCTCATGCTACCCCTCCAAGGCATGCCAACCGTGCCAGCCGCACCTCCGCGCCAAGGCATGCCAACCATGCTAGCCGCACCACTGCGCCAATGGCATGCCGTGCCAGCCGCACCTCCGCGCTAAGGCATGCCAACCATGCCAGCCACACCATTGCGCCAATGGCATGTCGTGCTAGCCGCACCTCCGTGCCAAGGCATGCCAACCATGCTAGTCGCACCATTGTGCCAATGTCATGCCATGCCAGCCACGTCTCCGCGCCAAGGCATGCCAACCATGCCAGCCGCACCACTGCGCCAATGGCATGCCATGAGAGCCGCACCTCCGCGCCAAGGCATGCCAACCATGACAGCCGCACCACTGCGCCAATGGCATGCCGTGCCAGCTACACCTCTGCGCCAAGGCATGCCAACCATGCCATCCGCACCACTGCGTCAATGGAATGCCGTGCTAACCGCACCTCCGCGCCAAGGCATGCCAACCATGATAGCCGCACCACTGTGCCAATGGCATGCCATGCCAGCCACGTCTTTGCGCCAAGGCATGCCAACCATGCCAGCCGCACCACTGCGCCAATGGCATGCCATGCCAGCCGCACCATATGTGCCAATGGCATGGCAGCCACCTTGTCGCGCCATACCATGCCCGCCTTCCCTATGCGGCTACCAAAACGAAGGCGTGCGACAATCAACGGTCACCCTTCCATCTTAGATGCAAATATTAGCCGTCCAAGGTTGCCAACCAACGCATGGTAACCTTTGGCCCCAAACCCTAGTTTAGGCCACGCCAAACCGCGCCAAGGCATGCCATGCCACATGTGCCAATGGCATGCCAGCCATCTTGCCGCGCCATACCATGCCGGCCTTCACTATGCGACTACCAAAACGAAGGCGTGCGACAATCAACGGTCATCCTTCCATCTTAGATGCAAATCTTAGTCGTCCAAGGTCGCCAACCAACGCATGGTAACCTTTGACCCAACGCCAAAACCTAGTTTTGGCCACGCCAAACCGCGCCAAGGCATGCCATGCCACATGTGCCAATAGCATGCCAGCCTCCTTGCCGCACCATACCATGCCAGCCTTCACTATGCGGTTACCAAAACGAAGGCGTGCAAAAATCAAAGGTCACCCTTCCATCTTAGATGCAAATCTTAGCCGTCCAAGGTCGCCAACCAACGCATGGTAATCTTTGGTCCAAAACCCTAGTTTTGGCCACGCCGAACCGCGTCAAGGCATTCCATGCCACATGTGCCAATGACATGTCGGCCACCTTGCCGCGCCATACCATGCCGGCCTTCACTATGCGGCTACCAAAACGAAAGCGTGCGACAATCAACGGTTACCCTTCCATCTTAGATGCAAATCTTAGACGTCCAAGGTCGCCAACCAACGCATGGTAACCTTTGTCCCAAAACCCTAGTTTTGGTCACGCCAAACCGCGCCAAAGCATGTCATGCTACATGTGCCAATGATATGCCAGCCACCTTGCCGCGCCATACTATGCCGGCCTTCCCTATGCGGCTACCAAAACGAAGGCGTGCGGCGATCAACGACCACCCTTCCATCTTAGATGCAAATCTTAGCCATCCAATGTCACCAACCAACGCATGGTAACCTTGGCCCAAAACCCTATTTTGGCCGCGCCTAAACCGCGCCAAGGCATGCCGATTATGCCACATGTGCCAATGACATGCCGCACCAGCTACCTTGCCCCGCCTAAGCCATGCCATGCCGGCTTTCCCTTCACGGATGCTAAAACGAAGGTGTGCGGCGATCAATGGCCACCCTTCCATCTTAGATGCAAATCTTAGTCGTCCAAGGTCACCAACCAACACATGGTAACCTTGGCCCAAAATCCTAGTTTTGCCACGCCCAAACCGCGCCAACGCATGCCGGCCATGCCACATGTGCCAATGGCATGCCAGCCACCTTGTCGCGCCATACCATGCCGGCCTTCCCCTTGCGGCTGCCAAAACGAAGGCTTGCGACCATCAACGACCATCCTTCCATCTTATATGCAAATCTTAGCCGTCCAAGGTCGCCAGCCAACGCATGGTAACCTTTGGCCCAACGCCAAAACCCTAGTTTTGACCACGCCAAAACCGCGCCAAGGCATGCCGACCATGCCACATGTGCCAATGGCATGCCGTGCCCGCCACCTTGCCGTGCATAAACCATACCATGCCAGCCTTCCCTTTACGGCTGCCAAAACGAAGGCTTGCAACAATCAACGACCAATTTTCCATCTAAGATACAGATCTTAGCCGTCCAAGGTTACCAGCTAACGTATGACAACCTTTGGCCTGACACCAAGACCTAGTTTGGTCGCGCCCAAACAAATCCAAAACCCTAACTTTTGGCCGCGCATAAACTAGGCCATACCGGCCATGTTTTCATGCAACTGGCTACCAAACGAAGAGTTGCAATGATCAATGGCTACCCTTCCTTGCAAGATGCAAAATCTCGACCGTCGAAGGTCACCACTGAGCCGACAAGTCTCCCAACCTCAACTTGCCAAACAACAGCAACATGCTACATGTTTTCCACGAAAACACCCGAGACATCAACACATGTCACAAACTGGGGGATGTTCATTGGGTATTGGTTTGGCGGTTTACAGCGTGCGGCGTACACTACGCCCGTTACAAGACAGTGTCATAAGGATGAGGCGATTAATAAATATGGGGAGTAATGGTGAAACACTTTCTTTTATGGAACATCAATTCTAGGCGTTACCGGTTACCACCTCCTCCCATTTACTCATCCGTTTTTCATTTCTTACAAGACCTGAGTACGTTTCACTTCGACTTGTATAAATAGGTCTTACCTATTTCCACCGAACAACAAGTTCAGTTCATGAGAATACAACACTCAGAAAATATTTGCTAGCATTCCCATCTGTTAGCTTCCCACTTTCTGATACAAGTCGTGAAACAACTACTCTTCCAGAATCAACTATTCTGGACTCAACACTCTTCGCTTCCCTCCCCAAAACCAACCCTTCTCCTTCACTTTCTGACTGAAGCAATTCTGGAACGACCATTTCTTGGTTTAGGCCGGATTTGTACAGATTGATATCTCGAATCTAAAGTACTCCCTTGCAGTACATTGTTTAGGGTTTAAACTCATTTCTCACTCACACACCCGAAATTACCAAAATCAGCAGATATCATTTTCACTCTCAAACAACTGGAAACAAGCATAACAACAACTAAAATCAGATATGAAGATAGCTTAGAACTCTACAAAGTGGACTGCGAGGATTACCGAAAAACAAGGCTCCAATCATACATGAAACAACTATCCAGGTAGTTAATACATTCTTCGAACATAGACACAGAGAAGCATAAGAACTATTACATACTAAAATCAGTAGATGAGGCAACTACTACACAAGTAAAGCAAACAAAAAGAACTGGCTTTAAGACCACCAAAACCAACAGACACATAAATAAGAGGAACACAAATTATTAGGAAGGTTTTCATTATCCTATAAATCTAAGAATCTCTAAGAGATCTTTAAAGAGACTCAAATTTAAAACACCTTTTAAATATTTTTAATTCCAAATTAAATCACAGATTCAAACATAGCCACATAGAAGCATAAGAACTATTACATTTACTAAAACCAGTATAATACTTTCTCAAACAAACTTAAGTAACTACTGAAAAAGCGGGGGTCTAACAACACCACCCAATATTTCGTTTGACAATCTGAATAGACAAACTCCAATATACTTTCAAGAGAATCAACTAGACAGTTAGACTCAATCTATAAAAAGTATATCAAAGAATTTTATATCTCTATCTCTTGATTCAATCCGCAATCAGCAAATAGGGATTTGCGAGCCCGATTGAATATAAGAGGATTAACTTGAACGGTACCAAAGACCAATGTTCAAGTGTCAATCAATTCACTCAACAACCCTAAGGTCGGATACAAGAACTGATTGTCTTAACGTACAACCTGTGATATTTCTATTATATAAATAAAGTATAATGCGGAAAAGAAATAACACAGACACCATATTTTGTTAACGAGGAAATCGAAAATGCAGAAAAACCCCGGGACCTAGTCCGGAATAAACACACACTGATTATAAGCTGTTACACCAAATTCCTACTACCTATTCGGACTAGATGTAATACCTTCTTCAGCACTTGTAGAACTCCTAGCAGAATATCGATTCTCTTTAGAAATTCTTCACACAAATCTTCTAGAAGAACCCGAGGATCTCTTTAGAAGATACACCACCAGTACTAATACGATTCGATATTTTGTTTGCACAAAACACCGGTTTGATTTCCCTTTAGATGTAAATCAAGGTTTTGGAAATCTTGTGTTTATTTTGATAAAAACAATTACTAGGTAAGAGTAATATCAAAACAAACGTGTAGATTAGGGATTATTATACTCTTCAATAAAGGAAGAGAAACCTAATTATTCTACCACAAGAACAACTAGAATAAATCTAGAGATCTTGTTTAAAACTTCTCAAGGATTTTTACGAGATGCCTCAAAAGAAGTTCTTTCTAGTCTCCGATTTCTACTAACAAGTGTTGGTATACGATCGGAAACTGAAATCTATCAAAACCTAGGATTTATGATCAACAACTCTTGAATGGTTTTATATCATAAGAGAAAACCTTAGAATAGACAAGAGGTGAAAAACCTAGATTACAAGTTGTATGATCAATCACGAAGATTAAATCGAACTTGGCTTTGTGATTCCTAATACAAATACTTTTATCTCACTCTCGTTCACGAAGAACGGAGGACGTGGAAAACAACCTGCAGAGCTTACGCCAATTTTCCAAAGGGATAAAAAACGTGTAAACTCGCGAACTACTTATTTATAATGAACAAAAATAGCCTAGTTAGACAATAGGCCTAGTTGACATCTAGGCTGGAGCTGAGTTAGACAATAGTCCTAGTTGTCCTATTGAAGACTCTTACAATATGTGGATACTTTTGTTGATGATCTTATTGATCAAATTGGTAATATCTATGTAGACTCCACTGAGAAGGATCATATGATATGATCCCCCAATGCTTCTGGGAGATACACTGTTAAGGATACTTAGAAGGCTCTTATGAATATTTTTTATTCTCCATTTTGGAATAATTTGGTCTGGTTTGAGCTCCACATACCCAATCAATATTTCATTACTTAGAGTGCTCCACATTTCAAACTTACGATTAAGAGTAGACTCCTTATGTGAGGATTGGGTGTCTCCTTTGTGTATGCTCTACAATCAAGGTGTTAAAGATGACTATCACCTCTTCCCCCAATGCAATTTCTCTTCTCATATTTGACAGGTCAAAGAGCTACTTGGAAGGAGGAAATCCAGTGGTGCAACTCAATTTTGGTAGGGTGTTCAATCATTACTACTATGAGGAAGCCCACCTTCAATAGATTTGTTTATCATATCTGGAAAGAAAGAAATGCTAGATATTTTTAACAACAAAATCAAATTACATATCAGGTGAGTTGGTTGATTCTTGTTTGCTTTTAGTTTTTTTTTTGTGGGTTAAGGTCCTTAAACCCTGCTCATTGTGTCAAAATTTAAAATATTTTTTTTTTCTAAAAATAGATACCATTTCGTTGGGTGTTTTTAAATTTCAAATTGAATTTCGTAAGGAAAAACAACAAAAAAGTATTTATCACCCGTAGTTTCCCTATTTGCCACTCCAAATACTAAAAAGTAGTTGTACTTTTCAATTGATAAAGCTAATAATAAGCAAATTTATGAGGCGAACATTACCATCAATTGGAAAAAATAGATGTTTGAACTGAAACCGAGCTCTCCTCAAGATCTGAAATACTCCTCTCCTGAAAGCCTTTTCACATGCTGAATAAAACTAATTCACCTCCGACACAGAGTTACAATACAATGAGAACACCAACAAGGATTATGCTGCCATTTAAATTGAATAAAGAATGTGCAAGCACATAATCACCAAATGGGATTCCTCAAACCAATGAGGATTAGCTCGGTTGGCCAGGGGTTGAACTCCTGAACCTAGGCTAGAGGTTCAATTTCCGCTGTTGATTGATAAAAAAAATGCATATTCATATTGAATCAGTACCCACAGTTCATGAAATTGGCCCATTGAGTAGGTTTCCAACATTCAGTACCAACAGTTCATGAAATTGGCCCATTGGGTAGGTTTCGATCATTCTTTACGCCATGGCTTAAGTTTTCTTGAGTTTTTTCTTTTTTTCTTTTACTAGTTTTTCACCCGTGCGATGCACGAGTCTGAGTCTTACAAAAGAAATACTGGGTCATGTTTTCAAATTAAGTTCATTAAAAATAAATTAAACTAATGAAAATTCAAGAAGTTCGACATTTTGTGATTTATTTTTCAAAAGATGATCTTCTTTAACCCTTTAGAGTTCACTTTTATTTTTTATATACTTTTGCCTCTTTTGGTCCATTGAATTATTGTATTGTATTCGTTCACTGCGTCTGTAGAAACGCCATCGAGATCACGTTAGATCATATTGTAAAAAAAAATTGTTTAACCGCTTACTTTTTTTATAAATTCCTCTATTTCGTTTATGCCATGTAATTTTGTTGGTATTTTATTAAGATAAGTGGGAATCTAGCAAGATATATTTTACTGGTTAACTTCCTCATTTTTCATATTTTACTTGTTATTATGGACCACTTTGAACATGTATAAATAATGAAGTCAATGGAAATATCTGTAAGAGCCTTTTACTAACCAATCCATAACGAAGGTGTGTCAGTCCAGCTCATTTCATCCCATAAAGTTACTTGTTTAGAATGTTGTTTGAGATGTGTCATAAATCAAGGCATGTTGTGCCTTGTTAGAGGGTGTGTTGTGATGTGCCAGATAAATAATCATGATATGTCGTGTTGTGTTGTGGTGACACACTTATATGTTTTCAAAATATAATATTTTTTAAATACTTCGATATCATACATGTTGTATTGAAAAGTTACATAATTAAAATAAAGTTTAAAAAGCTGGTTACTCTTTTGTAATTTATACATGAAATGTGATACATTGTACCGTATCTTGTAGTGCAGCTAGTGATGCATGTTATGACATGCTTCCTTAGTGTGCTTTCCTTAATGCTTATTTGTGCTGCATGTTATAGTATTTCACTATGACGATTAGTATGGCCAAACACAACACTCAAAACTACCATGTCGCATCGTGTTATGCTAGGTCACGTGCTACGTTATGTTGTTCTCCGGTTTTAGCGTGTTGTGGTATAAAATAAACGTGTCGGCATGACCCAGGTTACATCTCTACATGATACACATTATCCAATTTCTCTCATGCACGTGTACTCAATCGTAATAATGTAACCTAAGCATCTCTAACGGGACGTTAGGAAATTCCTATAATTTAGGCCACATAGGATTTTTTAGGGCTTAATAGCAAAGTCGTCTCAAACTGGTATGTTAAAAGTGAATGTGAGGATAAATTAGACGGCAGTCATTTAGAAATTTTTCAAGTGATCCTATGATTTTAGAGGTTCTATTAAAGAAGGTATACATCCTAATCATCAATATCTAAGGTTAGAATCAAATACTTAGTTATATAATTAGTGGTTCGAAATGTTCTCAACCAATAAACTTTATACATCTGCACAACTAAATAAGTTGAGAATTCTATGGTTGAAGGAGAATATTTCTCACCTCCTTAAATTTAGGAAATTTCAATTTGTCGCTTTTAGTATTTGTGCATGAGAAGATTTTGATTTATATTTTTTTTAAAATTAGATTTTGATTTGTTCCAAATAATCCGCCTATTAAAATAAGAAATTTTGATATTTTCTATATTTTTATTTTTATTTTTCCCGATCTCTCGTTTATCAATTTCTCGTTATGTAGCTTTTGCAGGTAGAAGTAGATTAGATGGATACTCGCATCACAGGCCTCAAGTTAGGTGTTCACATAAAGGTTGTGTCATGAGCTCATCTAATTACATTTTGCTGCAGTGCAGATTTTGCTTTAAACATCACCACTCAACTCTTCGAAGGGTACCATCTTGGCAACCAAGGAGTCCCAGAGAACGGATTATATGAATATATATAATATTGATCCCACAAAATCTCTTTGAAATGATACAGTGTGATCCCAATACTCGGAGTGGGTTGATTAGGATCGAGTTCAAGAGGCAACATATAAATTAACAGCTCTCCCTCTAGAAAGGATATTTTTAAATTTGGTCATAGCATTTCTCTCTGGACATATGTATATACAAATTATCTACTACCAGAAAGAGCTCTTCCTCTAGAAAGAGTTTTGTTTTTCTGAACAAAATACACACATTGCATCATGGTTTATAATTCATCGGCAACGAAAACCAATAGATTGATCTATAGGGTATATAAGTAGAAGTTATAGTCTGGCTCGAATTACGATTACTAAGTTTATTAACAAATTAGGGAAACTTCTCAACAATAAATTACATGCATCCCTGCAATTTTCCAAATATTGTTTCGGATTCAGGAGGGCTGGCACCAGTAACCATAAAAGGACATCATCTAACTGCATTTTAATCTCTAAGAAAAATGAATATAAATATTATTAATCCGTAGGTGAAAATTTAAAGCAGAGACGGGAAGAACATAGTGCAATATAGTAATCTCAAATACCGTATGAAACCACTCCTGGTGCTCATCCTCACCATGAGTCATACCTTAAAAGCATCCCTAAGCCGTTTTTCCAAATTCTAAAATATATAATCTCCAATTATATCAACCGACTAGATACTGAGTTTTTGGACAATATAAAATTAAATTTATGTCATTCCCCTGTCCTCGTCTAATAGATGCACAAACGTACATTCATTAATGTCAGCGGAATGATTTTCTCCAACTGGAAATTTGTGTGTATCTCTTGCCTTGGTGAGGATCTTCCAGAAAGGTTATTAACCGGCATTCACTGTGGATAAGATCATATTTGATATCATTAAACTGTGTAAATACATGATTTTGGTCAAGACCCGAAGATGGTAACGGGAGCCGTGGAAGTGAGCCAGAGCCGCCATCAGGAAAGCCGGGGTCGCCATACAACGTAACGTGGCATGAGTGGATTGCCCGGTAACGAAGTAGCGGGCGCCTAAATAATCACAACTGTAATAGTACATGTGTACGGCTGAGAATAAAAGACTTACTAAGAAAGGTATTAGAGTACACGTGTACGGTACTGCCATGTAAGGCTTTGCCTATAAAAGGAGAGAATCCTACCAAAGAGAGTTAAGGTTCTCCAGATAATTGTATTGTGTGTTGGGATTAGTCTCCATTACCCTATAATAATATTTGGGTGTTTACAAACTGTAATAAATGTTTTATTGGACTAATGCTTAAGAGCCTTCACTATGGCGGAAATGAAAATATAAAAACAACGATGATAAACGATTACAAATGAAATTACTAGATAATAATATGTGCGACACTTACTTCCTTAACACCCCTTCCATACGCACAGTTCCCGTTGTCGCAAATTTCTGAAAAAGAAGATAAAATCCTTAAGTTTTACATGGATAAACACTCTTTCGCCATCACTTGTAACACAGGAAGCAAACTAATATAAGCGGAAAAATGCCAATGTATAACCTCAGCAAGTGCCGGCAGCACTCTCGGTTATACTGTCACAAAGAGACCTTTTGATTAGGATTAAGTGAAACCGAACCCGTGAAACTTGACATAAATGATCAATGGTAAAAAAATATATTTAATTAATATATTGTACGCCTTGCAAATGAGTTGTCCGAATGTCTTAGCATTTCATTTGGAAAAGCAAGCTCCCATTGAGACCAGTATATATTGTATTATCGGAATTTTTGAGAGGGACAATTTAGAGTGTCTTGATTTCACTAATTATTCATTCATCAGGATCTATCACAGAAGAAAAATCAAAATTGAGTAAGAACCGATCACCAACGGAGAGCAAAATAGACACCGACAATCTTAATTTTTTATTTGCAAAGTCACAAA
Source organism: Papaver somniferum (assembly GCF_003573695.1). Lineage (NCBI taxonomy): Eukaryota > Viridiplantae > Streptophyta > Magnoliopsida > Ranunculales > Papaveraceae > Papaver > Papaver somniferum. The sequence goes on along the minus strand of NC_039363.1, from coordinate 171,753,754 downwards.
TTTACCATAAATCAACAAAAAATAAAACTCTACATTTCATCAAATCAAATACCATATGCTTCAAAAAAAAAAAAAAATCATATACCCTAGAATCTCAAGATTGTATTTTATCAAAAAATTTAACTGGAAAAAAGAAAGAAAACAACCGAAAGTTAAAATATTACTTCGTTATGAAAACCAGTCTCGGTTTGCATTGTGTATCTATTTTTGATATCAAATCTCAGCGTACTATAAAAAAATATAGGAAAATGAAACTCCATATTATAAAAAGATTTAGATAGAAAAAAATACTACTTCGCTCTGATAAACCTGTGCCGAGAAAGTGAGAGGTATGCACTGTGTATCGATTTTTGATATCAAGTATGTGCGTATTATACAAAATAAGATCAAACACATAAACGAAACGAAATGACTACTATCGCCTCATCGTGCATTAGCACAGCATCATATCACAGTTAAGATAATTAAAAAAAAAAAATAGAGGTATATGTGTGTGTTCAAAATCGATACCATCAAGCTTCAAAAGGACTGATATTATCCTCCTGTTTCACATCTAACTTAATGCTCAAGCTCCCATTAGAGCCAATCCATTACACGGTACTGCATAACAAAAAAAAAACAACAAAATAGATCAGACAACAAACATCAAATCACAAGAAAAGGAAAAAAAAAATCCGTAAGAAAAAAGCTCTTGCTTGAAAGCTTTACATAGAGAGTCAACGAAATTCGAAAATCCCATAAAAATGGAAATATAATTATTTCTGGCTATATTTCATATATTTAGAATGTGGAACATTTATTTTCTGCTGGTGTTTGTCCAATAAATATTGTGCATCTCCTGAATCGTCTAGGAATAGAATTATTTCCATAAAATGAGGATTATTTTACCAAAAAAACAAAACGAAAAGCTCTCTAATTTTAGAGTTTCCAAATCCCCACTTTGGTACAGGGGTGTAAATAATACCCGAAAATACTCGGCCTGCCTGTACCCGTCCGAGTCCGCCCGTACCCGAAGTAGCCCAAAGCCTGTTATGGTCCGTCATGGGCCACCTGGCCTGGATTAATTAATTGGGCGGTCTCGGGCTTTGCAATTAATTATGATGTCCGGTCTGATACCCGGCCTGGTGCCCGACCTGAAAGCCTTCTATGTGTCATTAATCATTTAATATCCTCTTAAAAGACTTAAAAGTTACCATTTTATAATTGTCAATTTTGTGTCAAGAAAAATAAAATATACAGTTGTTTTTACTTATAATTAGCCTTTTCAAAACATTAACGGTAATAAATTTTCTTATAGAAAGTTTATTGTACTCTAATTAATTATCTATTATAGGCTAAAATTAAAAGTTTGTCATTATAATTTAAATATAAAATAATACTATCACTTACGATATGCAATGTTAGAAAGGAAAGGATATTGTATTAAAAATAAATACATTTAATACCATTCATTTGAAAATTTAAACTTAAAAAAAAAATTCAAAATAGTGGCATGTCCGACCCGATCTGGCCTGCCCGTATAAAAAGCGGTCTTTGGGTAGCAAATTATCTACTTTTACTCGGCCTGTCCGGCCTGAATTTGTTTACGGGCTCACAAATATTAAGCCTGGCCTGCCGGCCTGTCTTAATTTTTGGGTCGGGCGGCCTGGCCTGCCTGAATTTACACCCCTACTTTGGTATATTACAAATTTCGTGCTTTTAGGAAAATAATAGTGAAAATGAGGACGATTATTGATTGGTTTATTGTTTTTTTTTCATGCTCGTTTGTTATGAGTTAGCTCCCTTTTGATTATAATCTTTGTTCTCAATTATTTATCCAAAATACTAACAAAAGTTTTAACTGATGCGGAGGACCATCAACAAAGATATGTGTAAAAGAGATTCATCGTCCTATCGAAAGGTTAATAATTAGATGTGGAGTTGTCAGAGTCAGAGGAGGTATGCAGGGAGTTTAACCTGACAGCCACAATTTTTTTTTATCATTATGAATCAAAGTTAAACAAGAGAAAGAATTAAGTTACATCTCTCTCGCATACATAAGCACACACACATTGTTACTGCAGTTCAGGTTAGATCAAGCTGGAATCGCTGCGTTAACAGGCTGGCCAGATTCTAAATTCTTCAACTGTGCTGCTGCTTCCTTCCCTCGACTTACTTCTTTTGCCGAGTCATAGGATGCATGAAGCCCAACCAAAAAGTAGTAGACAAGCAAAATCCCTGTCCAAATCCCAAATCTAATAAAAGAAGCTGCATCTAATGAACCCAGCAAGAACATATTCATGGCAATTGTAGCTGATGGTAACCAAGGCACCAATGGAACTCCCCACAACTTCGGCTGTCTAGCTTGCTTGACCATCAATTTCAAACCGAGTGTGGATAAAAACCATATCGAAACCGTTGGTATGTAACCGACCCAACCATTACTGACTGCCCAGTAAATGGATGTAGCAATGGAAGACAATACAATCATTACTAGGAAACCAATGAACTTATTTCTGTCAGCATTTGAAGTCACTCCTGAGACATAATATCTTCGAATGAGGAGTGACACTGCAACTAAGGAAAATATGAACAACGTAGCAATTGAGAGAAGGTTGGACAGAATACTGAGATCAGTGAACAACCCTACAAGGCAATTTGCAAGGGTCATCACTATTGTGGCGTTCACCGGTGTTCCTGTTCTCTCGTTAATTGCTGCGAGCCACGGTGGGGCCATGTGAGTCCTACCGATATGCGTGAAATATCGCGATTGACCGATGATATTAGCAAGTAAATTTGTAGACATACCAATTACAGCTCCTATAGCTACTAAGTACTTGGCCCAATTCATTCCAACAGCTTGAAATGCCAAGGAAAATGGTGCACTAATGTCTATCACAGTATAAGACTGCATTAAGCATAAGGTGACAGATAGTGCACAATAAACACATATGATGAAACTCATGGAACCCAAAAGTCCAATTGGGATATCCTTTCCTGGGTTTTTTGTTTCTTCGGCCATCGTTGCTACCGCATCAAATCCAATGTAAGAAAAGAAGAGAACTGCTGAAGCTGTAAATACTCCTCTTGGACCATAAGGTGCAAAGTTGGTGGTAAAATTTTCAGTGTTTGCATGCATGAGACCAGCTATTAAAATCAGTAGAATAACTCCAACATTTACTATGGCTGCCACGGAATTGAAACGGGACGATCCTTTTGTACTAAGAGCAGCAGCAGTACCTGTACAGGGAAAACACAACAAATTAGACACTAGAGCCTGCCTGCTTACAACAATTACTCTCTTTCACCACTTTGCAGGGCTACATGGACAACATATGAAACTAAATATCTTTGAAATTTATGAAGAATCAAAATATTTACCTATCAGAATTGGGATGACGACAGCCAGCGGGTCAAGATGGTTAAAGTTTTCAGCAAGAGCTGGAATATATATACGAAAATCGTCTGGATTACGGTTGCAAAGGGTAGCGAAATAAGATGTCCAAGTGCGGGCAACACTTGCTCCTCCAACAATATACTCAAAGAGTATGTTACCAGCGGCAATGAAAGCAAAGAAGTCACCCAGCTCCACCCTTATATAAGCAAATGATCCTCCTGTAAAATAACAATCCAATTACATCTTGCCCCACAAAGAAAATCTGGGTAAATTTTTTTATCAGGAAACAACATGATTTGCCCCTTGTAGACACTGTTATACTTAACAGTGGACGTACATTCAACTCAAAATCAATTGGCAACAAGTAGAGAAGTGGCGGCGCAATATATACCCCTCAAAAAAGGTTTCACTAGCTAGGCTGTGTGCAATGACCTTGTGAGACTATTTATACATATACTTGCTATTGGGAATAAAGAACAGTGTTTAAGAGTAAACAAAAGCATACCTGCAACAGGAATCTCACAAGCAAACTCAGTGTAACAGAAGACACAGAGCATGGCCGAAACACCAGAAACCAAGAAAGATATAACAATAGCAGGTCCAGCATCTCTATTTGCTTCTAAACCAGTTAACACAAAGATTCCAGCGCCAAAAACAGCACCAAACCCAAACCAAATCAAATCCCACCAGTTCAAAGTCTTCTTCATCTGATGCTGGCTTCTATCACTCATCTCATTTACTTCTTGTTCACCACTTGATCTTGTTATTAATCTATCTTTCAATCTCATCTTTGTTTCTCCTAATGCTTTTGCATAACTCTTCCAGCTCTGGAATGAATCTTCTGGAAAGAAATCTTCTTTCCTGCATAAACATCCAAACCTTCCCCTCTTCTTAACTGTTGTCGTTGTTGTTGTTGATGATCTCTGATGATCATTTCTACTTTCCACCATTTTTGCTTAGCTGGTTTTAGTGAAAGGGGGTTGCTGGGTTTATGTTTGATTTGTGGGTTCAGTCAAATGTCTGGCACCAAGAAAGTGAGAAACCTGTCATGAAGTTGCAGAAAGAAGTAATTAGAAGAGAGGTTTGAGTTGTAAGACAATAATAAATGGCTGGAGTATTTATATACACTAAACAGAGTTGTCAATTTAATGCGTCTGTGTACCCACCACCACTCTGCCCTATTGAACCCCACTTCTTTGGGTCATACAATTTAAACCATCAAATATTATTCCGGCAAAGAGAGGTCCAGGTTTTGGTAGAATTCTTTTTTTATCTACTCAAAAGAGTTGCCTTCTTTTGGTGATGCAGTAAAATAACTTCTTATGCAAATTTAGAGAATCGATAACCTGTTTCTTTTCATAATTTAGTGGATAATCAAGTCAATAAAAGGACATGATAAATATGTCTTGGATGGAGTTGAAAAACGGAAAGAATTTGATAAAGTGGTCAAGTTTGGTAGGCAGTACCTAAACTATCCGTGCAATACTCTTCCAGTTAAACGACATGTGTGTGTACCTAGCACCCGATTGAGAGAACAAACAAGAAAACATTTTGAACAAACTAAGCTATCAAAAGGAGATAATTTGATAGCAAAGTCGGTGGTAAATATATCAACCTTAAAAAAATGGAATAAGGATCATTTCCATTAAGATAAGCTAACACACCATTTACGGAGTAAACCACTGGCGAGATTGCATAGAAAGTAAAATGAATGTGGGATGAGTGAAATAAAAAAAAATTAAATAAAAACATAGGCATAAGGCAACAAGGAGATTTATTTTGATAATGAACACGTATTTTACCATGTATTCATGGTACTTTTATTTAAATTATACGTGCATAATAAAGTAACCGGTAGATGTTTTGAATTTTTGATTAGATATTGTACATTTTTTAATATCTACAAACCACATAGACTCTTTAAAAATATCAATTTTTTATCTGTACAAGTCACAAAGAATCTATAATATACTGTCATAGAATCACTAGAAATCTCTATATTTTTAGAGAATCTCCGACACTCAAATAAGAAATCTATGAAAATTTATATGAATCTCAGTTGACTACCTCCCTGGTAGATATTTAAAAATAGTCATGAAAATAACTTCGCGAGAATTATACAGAATTGATCAAAATTTTACGGAGTTATGCAGAGTTGTCCTGAAGAGTTGTAAAAACAAATTTTACATGGAAATATGCATGATAGACATAAATACAAAATTTATTGTAGCTTATTTATTATAGTATAATTTTATATATATAACTTATTTCCTTTGTTGTTCAATAAAATACAATAAAGTGTAACAATAAATTAAAATAATTATTATTGTATATTTGTACATAATAGTTAAAATTAAAAAAATGTTTAATCATATCATATAATTTATACTCATCTATAATAGAAGTTTTATAGATAGTGTATTTATGAAATAAAATAAAAGTGAATAATTTAGCGGTGGGATTCAGTGAAATATCAGTTACTTCAGTAGAATTAACATGGATGCGTCCGACGATTTTCTCTGGCGAATGAAAGCCAGATTCTTTCTCCGGAATCACCATGTTACCTTCGAGATTAATTTTCGTTTTTGATCTCTTTTTGATTTTCTTTCCACGGTTTTTCAATCTTGGTCGGTGTTTTTCTTTTTATTTCTGTTGGTTTTTTCTTTTTAGGGTTCCTGTTCTTCTTTTAGGGTTTTTCTTTCAGACGAGATGCCTAGAGCCTCTTTATGCATCCTGCCTGCAACCCCTTCTTCCCAGGAGCCCTTGAGTTCTTCTTCATCTACAGACGTAGCAATAAATGTTGGATGTTGTCATTGCCCTTTCAAGAACCTTCATGGATGTCGGGATGGAGTTAATGTTCGCGGCTATGCTAAGGGTTCTTTTTTGAAACATTTGCACGACATGCATTTGTTCTCTGATGACAACAAAATCATCTGTCGAGAGATGATTGCGAACAATTTGATTATTTATCTTGCGTGGTAGAAAGCTCTCTCTTGTCTACGGATGTGGTTGTGCTGTAGATGTATGCATCTACATGCTTGGAAGATGTGTGCAAGGGCCGAGAAGGAGTTGTGCATGGAGATGTCATCTCAGGACCTCTCAATGGTGTAGGTGTTGATTTTCTCATTCACGGGTTAGCTAAACCAGGTGAGGAAAGAGTTGATTTCTTAGCTTCTGCAAGTGCAACAGATTGTGATGTTTCTATGGAGGATAGTGGTATTCCTTCCTCTGCAGTTTCTGATGTTTCAACAGGAGACCATGGTGTTGCTGTAGGAATTATGTCAACTGAGTTACTCAACGTCGTGCTCCAACGACAGTTCACAACTGTTACCTGCATACCCCATCAGTGCAGGCTCGCTTTCTTAAGGGCGTTGAAGGCTTGTCTCGACAGGGTCATTGTTAACCCAGGTAATCTTACAACTTGGTTGCATCTTGTTATTCTTCCTATCTATACTCTAACCTTATTCATACCGAGAAGTTCTGCTGAGGAAAAATCTGGTAACAGAAAGTGATTACAAATTACTGCCATCAATCAAGGACTTTCGGTTTGGAAAGAGCCCAATGGGTGCTTTGTCCTGGTGAACAAACTACTAAATCAGCCTATTCGTTTGAGGACTAAGAAGACAGATTTGAAGAAGCAGGGAGTGGCTAATATAGTGACTTGCCAGAAAAAGATAAGCTGCGGCCATTTTGCTGCCGCAATCCGTGTGTTATCTTCATCTGGGGTGGTGCCTTGTAATGAAGATACGTAGAATGATCTGCAAGCTAAACACCCACCTGCGCCTCCTCCAACTGTTATCGTCGATGCTGTCATGGTTGATTCAGTCATGGTGGACTCTCGGGCAGTTTTGGGAGCTATCAAGAGCTTCCCAAAAGGCACATTGTGTGGCCGTGACGACTTACGTGCGCAACACTTAGTTGATGTGATGAGTGGGGCAACAACAGTAGTTGTGGACGATTTACTCGCTTCGATTACTGGGGTTGTCAATCTTTGGTTGGCCGGGAAATTCCCCAAGTGTTTAGGAGAGTTCATTTCCAGTGCGTCCTTAACTCCGTTACTTAAGCCTTGGGGTGGTATTAGGCCCATTGCAGTTGGTACGGTTTGGCAAAGATTGGTTTCTAAAGTGGCTGCTTTCTCTGTCGGAAAAGATATGACTTCTTATCTAGGTGACTACCAATTCGGGGTTGGTGTACCGGCTGCGGGAGAGAGTATCTTACATGTTGTAAATCGCTTACTGGAGATGAAAGGTCACTCAGAAAAAATGTCACTGTTGCTCATTGACTTTTCTAATGCTTTCAACATGGTGAGCAGATCTCAGCTCATCAAGGAAGTTCGTCTTCATTGTCCAGGTATTTATCGCTGGGTAGAATTTTGTTAATTGCAACCTGCTAAACTCTATTACGATCAATATATTTTGTCTTCTGCACTTGGAGTTCAACAAGGTGACCCTCTCGGTCCCTTGCTGTTTGCGTTGGCACTTCACCCCTGGTGAAGTATTGCTTCTCGATGCAAACTCGATTTACATGCGTGGTACCTCGAGGATGGTACAATTATTGGTGACACATTGGAGGTATCCAAGGCCTTGAGCATAATAGAAACTGAAGGACCAAGTAGGGGTTTACATCTTAATATAAAGAAAACGGAAGTCTTTTGGCCTTCTATTGATCCCAGAAGCACAACTGATAGTGTTTTCCCCCATGATATTTGTTGACCTGCTAATGGTGTTAAACTTTTGGGTGGACCTGTGAGTTTGGATTTGAACTTTATTAGTGATGTGATGTTGAGCAGGGTGAACAAGACTGTTCAACTAATGACTGCAATCAAAGACCCTCAAAGAGAGATGTTATTACTTCGTAATTGAACTGGTGTGTCTAGACTATATTTTGCAATGCGAACTACTAACCCTGCAGCTCTGCAACCAGCCACTGATCTTTTTGATGACTATTTACTTAAGTACTTGAGACTACTAATCACTGGCGATGGCGCGGGTTTTGGTCGTCTACAACAGAGATTAGTTACCTTGCCTATCAAAGATGGTGGACTTGGCATTTATACGATGGCTGACACCAACACTTACTGTTATCTCGCTTCTCAAAGTCAGACAACTTCGGTGCAAAAGGCAATCCTTGGTAATTTATTCTCAACGAGAACAGTTTCTGCTTATCAATTGGCTCTTCAGAACTTTATCCAGGTATGTGGGTTACCTTCTACTTATTGTATCGATGATACTGCCCCACCTTCCATGCACTCCCTGGCAGTCACTTATTTTGATGTAGTTAATAAGCAAATCCCAGGCTAATTTTTTATGTCTGCGAGAGATTCCATTTTATGACAGTGTAACCGTGTCAAGCATGCACAAGATTATTTATTAGCTATACCTATTAGTGATCTTAGTCAGTGCCTCGGGCCTAGACAGTTCAGAGTTGTGCTTTGCTATCGCCTGGGCATCCCACTATTTGTTGAGGGTGGTCTATGCACAAGTTGTAACAGATCTATGTAGGGCTGCACAACGGGTAGGGTGGGTAGGATATGGCCTATTTCCCCACCCTACCCGCTTACTGGCGGGTAAGAAAATTTTTACCCGCCACCCTACCCGCCATTAAACGGGTAAGATCCTACCCGACCCATTAATTGGCGGGTCGGGTAGAATAGGGTGGCGGGTATAACCGTTTTTGTTATTATTTTTTTTGGGTCTGCCTTGACTGCACACAAAAATGTTTCAGAAAAAGAAAAGATCTTGCAAAAGCACAAAGGCCAATCTAGCTAAATATGTACCCAATGATACTGCCAATCTAACTAGGTAAAAGTGAACAAACAAAAGAACAAACAAAAGATCTTGCAACAACACAAAGACTCAAGATACAAAAGTTTTATTCTTTTCAAAATCGATGATGAATCCCAGCTTAATTCCATATTCTTCACGTAACCTTGTTCTTCAGATAAGAGTATCATCACCAAAAGCTCTTTGTATGACCTTCTTCAATCATCATCTACGATGATGGAATACAAATAAAAAGTAACACAGGGCTACCTACAAACTGGAGATAGTATCACAAACCAGCCTATATTCTCGAAACATGGAAGTTACCTACACAGAATTTTGTAAATATGTACTCATGGTCAAGACAGCTTTGCAAGAAGAACAAGACAGCTTTGCAATTTTAAGAACAATAACACCCACAGATGATTCACTAAAAAATGAATACCTTATGGACACCCATTAAGCTAAAGCAGTATAACAATGTGCTTAAACAGTGTAATGGGACAAAGTTTTAATACTTGCAAGGGATAGTAGAACAACGTTACCTAAAAGTGTAAGCTAAAATCTGATGCCAATTCATTAACTGCAGGACCATTCAAGGTTTTGTAACAATATGGGACCACTGTAGAAACATTTCAAGGTTTTGTAACTCTGGTTTCTCTAGACAAAGGAAGTTAATTATGTAAAATTCTTCTTTATCTGTAAATTTCTTTAGGCAGGCTTTTTTGGTAATACATAGTTACAAACTACATGACTACAAGTGTTGATATCTTAGATACTGCGATCCCCATCAATCAAACGTCTCCTCATGTTGAAAATCCAAGGCTTCTTTGACCCTAACTCTGAAAAACACTGGAATACAAAAAAAAAAATCCAGTGTCATCATTGAAACAAGAACCCCCAGCTCAGTTAGAATTTATTTCCCCGTCATTTATTATTCATACAAAGAATTACTTAGCCATCAGCTCAACCAAAAATACACAGCAGCAAAAAAACCAGTACAGTTACAAAATTCCTCAAGTCAACTAATCAAAAACATGTCAACTACTATTTACTCCATATAAACAGATGAGGCGAATCAAATTTCCACATCTTCAAGCAGTTTGTATATCTTAATATCTATCAAGAACTACTATTCTGACTATGATCTTTTTTATTCATAAGATAAGTGATAACATCAACATTTTTCAATGTTTAAACTAATCAAAAATCAGTATATACAACCATGAATCTTCTTCCAAAGTCTTGAATTAAACTACCAATCCATGCAATCAAACTGAGAGGTATATCAACTATAACTGAAACAATACAACCAAACTACCCAATCATCCAATCACACCATCAATGTAACAAATGAATACGTATTCCTAAGGGTTCTCGCATTCAGCAAATGGGATTCAATGTTTTTTTGCTCTACTTTACCTGCTTTGCAGCCTTAACCAGAGCACTACTCATGAGCTTGGGTTGTTCTGCAATATCAGTTGGGGTTTCCGTAGTAGTGTTAGCTGGTGGCTCTGGATAATTTTCAATATAAGACCCTAGAAGCAAAATAATTCAACAATAGATTCAGGACCTTCAGGTAAGAAAACAAACAACCCAGGATAAGAAAAATAGAGAATAAACCTTTTGTGGGCAGCTTCAGCAGCTCTTGATGGAGTTTCTTCAGATGCTAACCGATCTTCTTCTCTAATCTTCTCTGTTTCTTCTCTACTCTTCACTATTCTTTGTTGGTTTATCCCTCCCTGTTAATTGCGAATACTTGGTTACTCACATAATCAAAATCTCACTGAAATTGATTGAAATATTGAAAATCTATGCATCTAAGACATGGGTTTTAGCTAGAAATCATATTTTGGAACTGTCATAATCAATTAAGATTATCTAAGATCGTATCCCGCAACATGCATGAAATAGTAAAAACCCTAGGATTTTTCAATCAATTTAACGCAAAAAAATAAAATGAAACAAAATCAACTTTGCAATTGGATCCTACCTTGAACCAACCGATTAAAGGGTTTTAAACGAGACTCTGAAAGACGAACATGAGATCGAGAAGAGTAAGGTAGAGGAGAAATGGTTGAAGGAGAAAACTGGGAAGAAAGGGGCTGGGATTTTCTGTGTTCGATTTGAGAAAAGAGATAGGGAGAGGAAAAGGCAGTTTCTATTTTACCCCTGATGTGTTTTAAAATAACGAAAACATTCAGCAGGGGGAAAAATCTATAGAAGGATTAACTTGTCTTTTCCGTATTATACGGGTAGGCGGGTAGGATAAGATAATTTCGTGCTTTACCCGTTATCCCATCCGTTTAACGGCGGGTAAAAAATTTCTAACCGTCACCCTACCCGCCAAATAGTGGGTAGGATAGGATACGGTTAAAAACTGACGGGTAGGGTGAGATTGGCGGGTATGGATAGGGTATGTGCACCCCTAGATCTATGGACATCTTTTGGGACCATGCGCTTCATTATGCTAAAAATGTTGGAATTAAGTTTCGACATTATCTTGTTCGTGGTATTATCGCTGACATTTGTTACAAAGCCGGTGTGCCTGCACGCAAGGAAGTTTCTCTTGTTTTCTGTCTGATGATGACAAAGACTTGAGGCCTGCTGATATTTTGGTTCTCAACTGGGAAAATGGACAAGATGTTTGTATGGATGTCACAGGTGTCTCGCCCTTCACTGGTGATGGTATTCTCTCTTTCGTCACAGGAAAAGCTATTTCTAGTGCGGTTTCACGTAAACGTACTAAATACTTGGACAAGTGTGTTTCACATGGTTACGGTATGGGTGTCCTAGCTTTCTCTACTTTAAGGGAACTTGGTGAAGATACTTTGTGTTTTTTCAAGCGTTTGAAGAACTGTTTAGTTAGCAACGATGCTAGTAGTGGTTTTGGTAGTTTTATTTTTTATAGATTAGGCATTGCTATTCAAAAAGGAGTTGGAGCCCAGCTTGTCGCTAGGCTACCAATCAAAATGTTTGTATGATTTAATTAAAAATATATTCTCCAAATAAATAAATTTTGTTATAAAAAACATTTTTATAAAAGATTTGGAGGTATTCCAAAATCTTACATATTTTGCAAGACTTTTATCAAGGCAAATATATACACAAAAATCACTCAAAGTCTTGAAAATAAGTAAGTATGCAAAGTCTTTGAATTTTCAAGTTTACAACGAGTAACACAAACTTTAGAAGACCTTTTGACAATCTACAACGAGTAACATAAACTCTGAAAGAGATTTTAAAAATATACAACCAACAACACAATACTTTGTAAATCCATTAAACTCTTTGGAAATCAATAAAAGTATTTATTAAGTAAACCCCATGAAACATGGACACGCCAGAATTGGTACCGTGTTCGTGTCATACACGCGTCGGACACAGGACACGCATGGGACACCGACACGACGCACGTATAGAAATCTATACCTCATTTTACTAATTGGGTAATCAAATGAGTTACGAAAATTGGTATAATAGTTAATTGGGCCGACCGAGCGAAGCGAGGGAGGACCTTATATGGCCACATTTTTGTAAAACCTAAGTGATCAATTGACATAAAAAGATTGGAAATGGTCCGGGCCGAAAAACCAAAAATGACCCTCTAAATCAAAATTTTCTTTTTTTTTCTTTTATACATTTTCGTAAATAAACTGAAGAGGAGGAGCAATATGTATTAGACATTTTCGTAAATAAACAAAAGAGGAATGGTAGTAAGGTATTAAAAATTTTCGTAAATAAACCAAAAAGGAAGGGCAAATAGATATAAGTGTTAAATTGTATTATAATTTCTTATGTATCCTATTTTTTTAGGGGTATAATTGGCAACCAAACTTTAATATAATATATCTAAAAATCCATGCCTTAGAATTTTACAAATATTATCTCGTTGGAAATTATACAAAAATCTACGCAATGAGTACAAACAACAATATCAAATTTAGAGTTTTTACGAAAAATTCGGAGATACATATCATTATAGGTACAGTTTTAGAAAATTAGATGTATATTCCGTGTAGCCATTATGAAAACCACCGCAAATACATAATATTTTTAAAATCTTATGCAAACCACCCCAAATACATAATACTTTCATTATGCAAACCACCGCAAATACATAATACTTCACGTAGCCATGTTTTGGTTTATGTATCAACTAATTTTTCGTTGCAACTTGCTACTAATAAAACGATGTACTCCATCAGTTTCAATAAAAGTGATATTTTTATTTTAGGCACAATTCTAGAAAATTGAATGCATAGTTATTATGCAAACCATCACAAAAGATGCATAACACATCGTGTAACCATATTTTGGTTTCTGGATCGATTAATTTTTCGTTTCTGGAAAAGTAATACTTTCACATTTCGTTTTAGACAAAGTGATACTTTCGCTCCGTTTCAGAAAAAGTGATACTTTCGCTTCGTTTTTGAAACGGGGGGAAGATATCACTTTTTCTGAAACGTCGCGAAAGTATCACTTTTTTTGAACGGGACGAAATTATTCACAGACAAACCCCATCTTCATATTCTTCTTCGGTCGGCCCTCCCACCGTGGCAACGATCGTACTAGTATTTGTACTGGTGGGCTAACCTAACAGCATAAAATTGAGTTTTTTTCATGTATTTGCGCGATTAATATATTTGATATACCATAATATTATGATATTAGTGCATAAAAATTATTTAATTAATATATATAAACGTGTCTGTGTGGTGATGATTTTGAATTTTGCAGGTTCCTATTTCTGTCTCATGTCGTGTCCGCGTCGGTGCTTAAAAATTTCTTGCGAATTTCCCCGACATGTGGCATGAGTAGCACAATAACCCAATTAAAAGGGTGAAATCTTTTACAAAAAAATGCATTAGAGCATACAACCAATACCTAAATCAACTGCAGCCTTTACTTTAGAGACTCTTGATCCAAAAAAAGAAAAGAGAGAAAAAAAGAAAAGAAAAAGGGGTTTAGGCGGCAGCTGCAGCACACTCACTTTAGCTGTTCACTGCTAGTGGCATTCTTGTTCATGGTATTCACAAATCACTAGCACGTTTATTTCCATGGATGTTTTTATATCTAAAATATGGACAAATAGAAAAAGCTATTCTTCTGTCGACCATGGAATGGATTAACTAGTGCATAAACATGCCTTCCTATCCCCCTACCAGTATTATATAATCTGCCGCCGTAACAGGCTCACTAAAGTTAAGCACTGACTTTATTGACTTACCTTTTCTTCTCTTGGATGGACATGGACCGTAACTGAAGTGTACTATTCTCTAAGATAAAGTAAAACCACGAGCTCTCCCATTAAGGTTGTGAAAAGCATAGATACCACTAGGCACTGGTACAATGAACCGATGTAAGCCTTTCTTTCTCATTGTCAATCCAATGGAAGTGCCCACCAATCCAATTTTGTATGGACAAAGAAAATGTTGTCACCACAGGTTCCTAGCTACAAAAGTTATGAAACTGCAACCATGCGAAGGTTCAGAAATTCCTTGATGGGGATAACTATTTTGCAAGATTGTTAATAAGGGGTACCAATTCAAAGGCAATGGACGTTTTGTCAGTTGTGTATTTTGGTACACTCCCAAGTAATTTTGTATTCCCTATTAGCAACCTTGCTATTTTGGACATAGAATCTTTTCGTTTGATAGATGAGTATTTGGTTCTGTACTTTAGTTAATCATTATATTTTATGTTAATCATCATACTTTATTTGTGACTTCCAATAGAGATGAAGGGTCAAATTCCGTGCATGCTTGACGGTCAAGCTCCAGTAGTTAGTAGTTAGGATTTATTTCTTCTTTTGATTTAAATCGCCAACCATGATTTTTATTTATTTAACTTGTTTTTGAAGGGAAACAAATTTAATTTATTTTTGAAGAAGATTTTTTAACATTTTATCTTTTTTTATGTTAGTTAGGATTCATTCCTTCTTTTAATTTAAATCATCCCATAACCTTTTACTTTTTTATCTTAATGTTGAAGGGAATCCAATTTCTATTCCTTCAATTCATTCGAACAAAAATAATGGTTAGTAACCACTCTCATAAGGTAATCGAAATCCTCGTACGAGTGAGTATGTCAATTAAAAATAAATTACAAAGAAAGCATCACCTTTTACTTTAAAAATTAAGAATGTCTCTACATTATATTTGTTCTTTGTTGAGCCTTTGCAAGTGAACTTTATTTACTTACATAGGTTGTGTACCGGAATTGGTGGTGTGAGCATCCATCCATTGTGTACACCTCAAAGATTCAAGATAACTTTTGATGTTACAGAACGTGTATGTATTAGGAGAAGAGAAAAACCACGATACATATATATGAGTGCTTCATAGGAAAATCCTAGGGAAACTCGTTTACGTTCGGTAAGGGTCGGGTACACGTATGCTCATGGTTGTGACCCAGGTTCAAAACCAAGAGAGCAAGGGAGCCTAATTTAGAAGTACTTTTGATAAAAACCAAAGACAAATTCTAAACATAATAACAAACAATATTAGCTCAAGAGAATATAAGATAATTGTTGATAAACAACAACCCACTCGTCATTAGTGATGAGTGCCAAATATTGTATATATTTATCCCTTTTTGTTGGCAATTTAACTCATCTTTTATACATTAATTCTACATTTTACCCCATATTCTGTATTTTCATTGTTTTCAAGAATAAATATTTTTATTAATTAATTTTGCATTTTTAGGTAATAAATAAAGTTCGGATGAGTCGCGGAGCGAAAAGAGCAGAAAAGTAGTGAAAAGCCGGGAGAAATTACGCAAGGAAGCCGCGAAGAATGGTGCGCACAACCTCATTTTCTACACACAAAAGCGCCTCCTTTCTCAGCCATCAGATCAGTTCTCAGGAGCATCCAACGGTCGCTCCTTCATAGAGCATCAAAATCTGAAGTCTCTGCCAAGCACCACAGCGCTGAAATTCCAAGCCTTCAGATTAGATGGTAGTTGAATCCAACGGTCGCTCCCTTGTTGTTCATCAACGTTTGATATCTCCGCCCTACACTACAGTACCTAACTCCATCAAGTACCGTTCGTTTCGTTGTATCTCCTGATCCGACGGTCGCTCCTCGCTTGCCTCCGCATCACCGTCCGATCCACCTACCATCTTCGCATCTCGCAGCTCAGAGTCACAAAACATCAAGACTCGATGAAGCCGCCTCACACCCTAGCACCCGAGCCCTACCACCTAACCAAACACGCCCCCTACCCCAAACACAGTCGAGCCCCTCCTCCATCATCTCCACAGCAGAGACACCATGTCCACCACCTTCTCCACCTCTGCCACCAACTCACTGCCACCACCACACCTCCACCATCATCACCCTATCACCCAACAACCAAAACCCATCTCACCCCTAGCCCTCTAGTTCCCTAATTTCTCATTTTTTCACGCTTCTCTTCCTGAAACCCTAGGCGTGAAAAAATTGATAAATTAGGTAACCTAGAGTTGCAATTAGAGCATGGGAATGGAGTAGGAGCAATTACAAAGCATGGGTCGACGATTTCAAGCATCAATTTCAAAGAAATTAGGTAAACCTAATTTAACTGATTTTTGGGGAAGAACCCTAATTTTGTATTTAGGAAATTGTGTTGTGGACTATATATATGGGTGTGGGTATGATGTAAAAACCATGTTTGGATTAGCCTGCATCCAGAACTTTCAAGTTCTGTTAAATTTTAATTTACAATTTCAGCTTCAGTTCACATGATTAATTTCAGTTCATTTGTTAATTTCATTTTATGTTAATGTCCATGTTCTGTTAATGCTGTTGTCTCCTGTTAATTTGTATGCTCCTGTTATGTTGTAAAAATTGTTATGTTATGTTGTCTCCTGTTTGTGTTTTGTGTGTGATTGTAGTGTTCATGTCATATTTGTGTTAACTAGTTTGTGTGTTGCAACATGTTCTAATTCCCCTCTAGGATGAGAAAACAACTGAACCATGATGGATAGCTATTAGGATGGTTTTTGCTGAGCTTAAAATAGTTTAGGCTAGTTAGACTCCTAAAAGCCCAACTGATTTGTGATTAGTGGTGCTGTAAGAAGACCACTAATGCTAGGGGTCAGTGGTGGTTCTAAGGAATTTATTAGCTACATTAGTTAGTAAGCCACTGCCTAGTTAGTCTGTGATTGGTTGTGCCTTAAACAGACAGCCAATACTAGGGGTTAGCTAAGGCTGTAAGGTTGGTTAACTAGACATTTGACAAGAACTTAACCTAGGTGAACTGGCTAGGTAAAGGAAACTCTCATCCATCTCCCTGCACTTCCCCTCCACAATTTCTTTTCTATGTTTGTTCTGTCAGCTTCACCACAACCCTGCCCTTGGCCTTAGGCCTTGGTTCATTCTTGTTCTGTATTGCTTTTGTTTGCTGCTTTCTTTCCTTCTCTTGCAGCTGCTGCTGCTGCCACTTCCATTTCTCTGCTGCAGCTGCTGTTGCTTTTGCTCTGCAGTTGCTGTTGCTGTTGCCTTTGTCCTGCAGCTGCTGCTGCTGCCTTTCTGCAGTTCCTGCTGCCACTTCCAAATTGCTGCATTGCTCTCTTCCTCTGCCAAGGCTGCTGCCAAGCTGCTGCTGCTGTTGCTGCTACCCTGCCACTTCTTCTCCTGCCAAGCCAAGTCCAGTTCCTGCTGCTGCTGCTGCTGTGCAGACTTGCTACTCCTGCAGCCAAGCAAAGGCCAATCCAACTGAGCCCAATTCACTTCAGTGAAGCCTAAGGCCCAGTCCTCAGTAACCAAGCCCAGTTTCTAAAACCAAAAGCAAGCCCAATTTCATTAAGGCCAAAGTCTAGTGTATTGATAGGTTAGAGCTAAAGCCAAATTTCTTTAATTGTGGGCTTAACCCAAAAACCTGAACTCACTGTAAGGCCAAAGCCCAATTTGCATTTCAAAGACCAACTGAGCCCAAGCTCAGTTCCTTTTATTGTGAACAAACCCATTAGTACTTTAAGCCCAAAAGGCTTCAAAACCCAACAACAATCTAGGAACCCAAATAGCTAAAACACTTCCAAAACACACCCGATCTCTGTGGATCGACCCGTACCTGCACGAGCTACAACCGACGACCGTGCACTTGCGGTATTACTGTAGGCCCCCGTTTTATCACGTTCATTTATATATACCTTTTCAAGGCCTGCCAAGTTTTTGGCGCCGCTGCCGGGGATTGGTGCTGTGTTTTATCTGTGTTTTTCTTTAGCTATTTTGCATTTCATTGCATAGCATTTGCATCTGCATCTGCTTCACTTCATTTGCTGTTGGACCTGCTGTTCTGAACCTGTTTTTCTTCTGCTGGGACGCCACCAAGGAAAAGAACCAAAACCCAACTGGGTTTTTGCAACAATATCAGAGCAGCTGGGCTGTGCTACAAAGGTAAGCCTAAACCCATTCATTGAGAGAACCCAACCTGTGGGCTTCCAAATTTTTAATTGTGGGCTTGTAATAATTAACCCAATTTTTTTGGGCTTTTTATTTTTCTATTTTGGGTTTGTAATAATTTATTTTTGGGCTTGTTTGTTTAATTTGTGGGCTTGTATTTATTTTGTGTGGGCTTGTTTAAATTCTTCCATTGGACTTGTATTTTGGACTCTGGGTTTAAACCCAGTTGAGCTTATAACTAATTGTGGACTTGAAAAGTGGACCTCGAAACCAAAGTTTTAAAACAAACGTCGGGCCTTAACCAACTGGGCCAAATTAAACTTTCAAAATTAAAACTTGGATTTTCGTAGGCCGCAACCTTCATTTCATCAGAGGCTTGCACAGTGGGCTTGCTCCCATTTCAAAAAAACCAAATTTTATTTTGCTCCCAATTTTAAACCAAATTTTCTTTCAAATATATCCCACCAAAACCAAATTTTTCCAAAAATCCAAACCCATCAAAAACCAAATTTTTAAACCCGTTAAAACCAAATAGTGGGCTTTGTGTCATTTCAAAATGGACCAACCTCGTGCTCTCCATGAATACATGTATCCATCAATACAAATTCCATTATCATGTATTGTATTACCTCAAACCAATGACCCTTTTAAAATAAATGCAAACATGATACAAATACTTCCTATATTTCGAGGGTTCGATTCTGAAAACCCCTATACTCATGTGAGGGAGTTTGAACAAATTTGTCGGACTATGCAACCTGATCATTTGTCCGAAAACTCTCTGAAATTGCGTTTGTTTACATTTTCTTTAAAGGAAAGGGCCAAAACATGGTTTTACGGTTTGAGACCACAATCAATCACCACTTGGGAACAACTCACTAATCAATTTTTCCAAAAAATTTTTCCACACCATAGGACCATCGCTATTCGTCAAAATATCAATTGTTTTGTCCAATTGGATGAGGAAACTGTTTTTCACTATTTTGAACGTTTTAATGATTTGTTGAGTGAATGTCCGCACCATGGAATTGAGAAGTGGAGACTTGTCGTCATCCTCTATGAGGGACTAGACTTTAAATCTCGAACCATGGTTGAATCTATGTGTAATGGTGAGTTTATTGATAAATCTGTGGATGATGCATGGAATTTTTTAGCCGAGATTGCAGAAAAAACCCATCAATGGGAATCCGTTAGGGAAACAGGAACAACACCACATGATATGAGTCACCCTCATGAATTAGAGTTTTATTCTTGTAATAGCTCCGACCTTAGGATTGAAAATTATCCTAGATTGCAAAATTCCTATCATGATGATGATGATGATTATGATGAAGAACATGTCTATACTGAAAATGTTATGGAACCTTTGGGTTAAAATACATTAGGCTTCTCTGCCCCGACCTTAATGCATGATATTTCTTCTAGTATTCCATGTGATGTTTCCCCTGATGTGCCGATACACGAAAATAAATCTGTTGATGATGTTAATTGTGATCTTGCCAATGTGATTGATGATTGTGAGCATGATGTGACATGTGTAGATGAGTTAGAAGATTTTGATTTGATTGATAATGATATGCCTATTCTTCTACCTAAGTCACAATCTGATGGCCTTCCACCCAACCTAGATTTGGTTTGTACCCATATTGTCAAACCAATTTTTCTGAAAATTCCTAATCTAGGATTGGAACTGTGTGCTTCCCAAGTCCTCTTGGACTATTTTGCTTCAAAATATAACACTTTTAAAGAGCCACAGTTGGAAATTGCATGTTTGCCCATCCCGAAAACAGTCCATTATGAGTT
Source organism: Papaver somniferum (assembly GCF_003573695.1). Lineage (NCBI taxonomy): Eukaryota > Viridiplantae > Streptophyta > Magnoliopsida > Ranunculales > Papaveraceae > Papaver > Papaver somniferum. Next base: position 171,733,424 of record NC_039363.1, on the reverse strand, counting down.
AGACCTTTTGAATCCTGAACCCTTAAAATTAAAAGATTTTGTGCTTAAAAGTAAACCTGTTGAACAATTTAGGTTTAGGGGTGATTCATTCGGTTTTTCACTCTCATTCCCATTTAAGTCCAATTTTAGTGTTTTAAAACTTCCTTTGTCTCTACACTTCGTCTTTTGGGTTGATCCTCAACTCTTTAGAATGTTAGTGTATGGTGAATTTTTTGTATATAATCCAGTAGATAAAATTTTAAAAACCCTTGTGTTCCTTTTGTATATATTTTGCTAATCCAATATGATCTCGGTTGAAATATGTTGGATTTTTCCTTGAATAACGGAGTTTTAATTCTGCTTTCGCCGAAATCGGGTATTCTCTCTCCTTTTACTCTACTCATCATGTCCCTTTCCATATGATGCATTTTAATTCTTTCCATATTTTGAAACATTGAGGACAATGTTTAGTTTAGGTTTGGGGGTATAGAGTAGATACCATGATAATTTGCCATAATTAAAAACGAACTCCTTCTTCTTTTTGAAAAAATTGAAAAATTCCAAAAAAAAATTTATTAAAAAATGAAAAAATCAAAAAAAAATTAAAAAATGAAAAAATCATAAAAATGGAGCTCATTTACCTTGAAATGCTGACTCTTGTGCAAATATGTATTTTTATTAGGAGTCTTAGTCTAGATATTTAGGCACCCTGATTCTAGCACAATTCACATAGTGATAAGAAATTTGCACGCGCACGATCTACCAATACATGTATGGCCTCGATCTTCAAGGTGTTTGATAGGAAGTTACGATTGCCAATCACTTTAGAATACTGAACGAAACTTGACTAGCTTGTTCTTTGGTTGGTTGGGATAGAAGATGGAGGTTACATTAAGAAAGACAACCATCGAATTTAACTGGGTGCATCAAAAAGGGCTACCTCTTGCAAAGTGTCATGTAATCTTTTGTTTCTTTTGTTATGTATCAAAAGTGTTGTTCAAAAAAAAAAAAAAAAAAAACGATGTATATATTCAAAAAAAAAAAAAAAAAAAAAAAAAAAATCAAGTATTTTCAATTCCATCATCTCTTGTTCCAAAAATAAAAGAGGTAGTCAATGTAAATAAGAGTCATGTAAATAGTCATTGTTGTTTGTGTGTAAGCAAGGAGGGTGTATGCCATTGATGTACAACGCGAGCAATTGTGAAATACCTCCAACTCATTCACAATTCTCGTAAAGTCCGGACAGCTAGCTAGATTTCGACCTCAGTTCTTAGCCTGAGAAACTATCTCTTGGTGATTAGTAGTCATGACTTCAGATCTTTCTTTACACATGTGTAGATACACTTTACACTCTTATCACATGTCTTTTTTTGTTATCAGTGCTAGGATTGTGCCTTCGATAGCTAGATTGACATCTCCATTTTGCTGTGAGCTTAAACTGTTTTGCACATGTCACATTTGATGGAATATGAGCTTATATTTTGACCTAGAACTTTGTAGGTACGTTCTAAGCAAACCTTCACGAGACTTCAACTCGTCCACTAGGGACACTTAGTGGTTTAAAAGGCTTAGTGCATACGCTAAATGCATTCGAGAGACCAGCGACAGTGGTATAGTTAGGATTTCCTTAGTTTTGTTTTACTTGAGGACAAGTAAAATTCAGGTTTGGGGGTATTTGATGAGTGCCAAATATTGTATATATTTATCCCTTTTTGTTGGCAATTTAACTCATCTTTTATGCATTAATTCTACATTTTACCCCATATTCTGTATTTTCATTGTTTTCAAGAATAAATATTTTTATTAATTAATTTTGCATTTTTAGGTAATAAATAAAGTTCGGATGAATCGCGGAGCGAAAAGAGCAGAAAAGTAGTGAAAAGCCGGGAGAAATTACGCAAGGAAGCCGCGAAGAATGGTGCGCACAACCTCATTTTCTACACACAAAAGCGCCTCCTTTCTCATCCATCAGATCAGTTCTCAGGAGCATCCAACGGTCGCTCCTTCATAGAGCATCAAAATCTGAAGTCTCTGCCAAGCACCACAGCGCTGAAATTCCAAGCCTTCAGATTAGATGGTAGTTGAATCCAACGGTCGCTCCCTTGTTGTTCATCAACGTTTGATATCTCCGCCCTACACTACAGTACCTAACTCCATCAAGTACCGTTCGTTTCGTTGTATCTCCTGATCCGACGGTCGCTCCTCGCTTGCCTCCGCATCACCGTCCGATCCACCTACCATCTTCGCATCTCGCAGCTCAGAGTCACAAAACATCAAGACTCGATGAAGCCGCCTCACACCCTAGCACCCGAGCCCTACCACCTAACCAAACACGCCCCCTACCCCAAACACAGTCGAGCCCCTCCTCCATCATCTCCACAGCAGAGACACCATGTCCACCACCTTCTCCACCTCTGCCACCAACTCACTGCCACCACCACACCTCCACCATCATCACCCTATCACCCAACAACCAAAACCCATCTCACCCCTAGCCCTCTAGTTCCCTAATTTCTCATTTTTTCACGCTTCTCTTCCTGAAACCCTAGGCGTGAAAAAATTGATAAATTAGGTAACCTAGAGTTGCAATTAGAGCATGGGAATGGAGTAGGAGCAATTACAAAGCATGGGTCGACGATTTCAAGCATCAATTTCAAAGAAATTAGGTAAACCTAATTTAACTGATTTTTGGGGAAGAACCCTAATTTTGTATTTAGGAAATTGTGTTGTGGACTATATATATGGGTGTGGGTATGATGTAAAAACCATGTTTGGATTAGCCTGCATCCAGAACTTTCAAGTTCTGTTAAATTTTAATTTACAATTTCAGCTTCAGTTCACATGATTAATTTCAGTTCATTTGTTAATTTCATTTTATGTTAATGTCCATGTTCTGTTAATGCTGTTGTCTCCTGTTAATTTGTATGCTCCTGTTATGTTGTAAAAATTGTTATGTTATGTTGTCTCCTGTTTGTGTTTTGTGTGTGATTGTAGTGTTCATGTCATATTTGTGTTAACTAGTTTGTGTGTTGCAACATGTTCTAATTCCCCTATAGGATGAGAAAACAACTGAACCATGATGGATAGCTATTAGGATGGTTTTTGCTGAGCTTAAAATAGTTTAGGCTAGTTAGACTCCTAAAAGCCCAACTGATTTGTGATTAGTGGTGCTGTAAGAAGACCACTAATGCTAGGGGTCAGTGGTGGTTCTAAGGAATTTATTAGCTACATTAGTTAGTAAGCCACTGCCTAGTTAGTCTGTGATTGGTTGTGCCTTAAACAGACAGCCAATACTAGGGGTTAGCTAAGGCTGTAAGGTTGGTTAACTAGACATTTGACAAGAACTTAACCTAGGTGAACTGGCTAGGTAAAGGAAACTCTCATCCATCTCCCTGCACTTCCCCTCCACAATTTCTTTTCTATGTTTGTTCTGTCAGCTTCACCACAACCCTGCCCTTGGCCTTAGGCCTTGGTTCATTCTTGTTCTGTATTGCTTTTGTTTGTTGCTTTCTTTCCTTCTCTTGCAGCTGCTGCTGCTGCCACTTCCATTTCTCTGCTGCAGCTGCTGTTGCTTTTGCTCTGCAGTTGCTGTTGCTGTTGCCTTTGTCCTGCAGCTGCTGCTGCTGCCTTTCTGCAGTTCCTGCTGCCACTTCCAAATTGCTGCATTGCTCTCTTCCTCTGCCAAGGCTGCTGCCAAGCTGCTGCTGCTGTTGCTGCTACCCTGCCACTTCTTCTCCTGCCAAGCCAAGTCCAGTTCCTGCTGCTGCTGCTGCTGTGCAGACTTGCTACTCCTGCAGCCAAGCAAAGGCCAATCCAACTGAGCCCAATTCACTTCAGTGAAGCCTAAGGCCCAGTCCTCAGTAACCAAGCCCAGTTTCTAAAACCAAAAGCAAGCCCAATTTCATTAAGGCCAAAGTCTAGTGTATTGATAGGTTAGAGCTAAAGCCAAATTTCTTTAATTGTGGGCTTAACCCAAAAACCTGAACTCACTGTAAGGCCAAAGCCCAATTTGCATTTCAAAGACCAACTGAGCCCAAGCTCAGTTCCTTTTATTGTGAACAAACCCATTAGTACTTTAAGCCCAAAAGGCTTCAAAACCCAACAACAATCTAGGAACCCAAATAGCTAAAACACTTCCAAAACACACCCGATCTCTGTGGATCGACCCGTACCTGCACTAGCTACAACCGACGACCGTGCACTTGCGGTATTACTGTAGGCCCCCGTTTTATCACGTTCATTTATATATACCCTTTCAAGGCCTTCCAATTAGGAAGAAAACAAGAGTTTTCAAGGTAAGCAACAAGGAGAAAATTCCCAAGAGTTATTGATCAACAATATTACAATATGTAATAATTAACCGGAGCAGGGATCAACAATAAGATGATCATTTCATTTCTAAACAAAAAACAGATACAACAAAGACCACTTTCTCAAGACGAAAAGTTTCTTGAGAATTATGAGCATCCTCACCTGGTCTCAACGAGGATGCTCACTTGTGAGCAGTCAAGTTTTAATTTGACAAACATATGCCTCATCAAGGGTATTGACATTTTTCCTTTTTCTTTCTTGAAGATCTTCAGAAAAGTCAATAGGATTGGTCACAAGAGAATTAACAAGAGGAGGACAAGAGATACCTGAAACTGCCGACTTCCTGGCTGCGCTTGAGTCTATTTATACTGCTTTTTAGTTCTGAAACACGATTATTGGTTTGAATGTACTCTGGAACGATTGACGCTTTTGATCCAACACTTCCTTTAGTTACGGAAGAAATGTTTGAAGAAGTTTTCTTACTCATTGGATCAACAAGGCAGTCATTTGTTCGTATGACATAATTCTTTTTAGAATTGTAGAAAGTCGTTGTGTTATCTTTACAGGAAAGACTTGGATTCTCATAGCACTTTTCTTAAATGAGAGTCGGACAGTTAAAACCAATAGTATGAGAAACCGTGACATGTATCATATTGTCGTGAGAATAGGAATTTGGGGAAAAGCCTATAAAAGGAAGGACATAGTACAATGGAAAACAAACTCTCTTTCATATTATTCTAAGAAAGGTGTTATCATTGTTGTGACTAGAACGTGCATGACCTATATATATCGTCATTACCTATCAACAACAGCAAGCGTCTCCGGAGATGTACCATTTATCTCTGGTGCATCATAATAAATGGAATACTATGAACTTCACAAATTTTTAATCGTTTTTTTGATACAAATATCATGCTGTCAATTTCATTTCCTTACACTCCAATTAATTTATAATCCCTTTTTTGATACAAAATCACAATCAACACAAAAACTTTCCGCCTCATCAAAACCCCTAGCTTTTTCTATTTATTTGTGACCTAAGTCCATCTGAGTCATGTATTTCCCATGTAAGACTTTTTTTTTTTTGAACAAGGAACCTTTTCATTAATGAGATTTCAAGGTTACAATGAGTTTAAGATCGAAAATAAGAGAACACAAAGTAGCAAGAACATACCGTAAAAGTACAATACCGAGAAATCCGACAAGAGAAAGAGAAGGATTACCGGAGTAAGACAAATACAAGTATGAATAAGATCCGATTAAATCGGAAGAAGGATGATTTTTCTCGGAATTAAATTCCAATAATTTAGTTTATTTTTCTTCTTTAGAAAGAAATGCTCCCAAAGTAGGAATGATTTGCTCAAATCTCTTGTAACTAGTGATGAAGCTTATGTCGTCAAAAAGACCACCGATGAAGATTTCGTCGCCAGATAGTTGATGATGAAGATTCCGATGAAGAGTTTGTCGCCGAAGACAACAAAGATGGAGATTTCGTCGTTGGAGAGCATCACTATTGATCTTAAAACCCAACCCAATAACCCGGAATCGCCATTAAAGCGAAAATAAACCTCAAAAGAGTAGATAAAATCACCAAAACGGTGTAGATAAGTAGAAAACATAATAAAAACTAAACTAATCTACTAACTAATCTAGAAAGCAAGGAGTAACGAATAAATCTGCTCAGATTTAGTCCGAAAATGGACTAAATATAAGCAGGGGATGATTGTTTTTGATGGTTTTGTTGGAGAAGAATAAGAAGTGAGAGAGAGAGGAGAGAGAATGGATAATAATATGGTTTCTTCCCATGTAAGACTTAATGGTTAGATCAGAAGCATGTTTTTGTCCAATATTTAAGTTTAAGGGGGAATGCTAGTAATGATATTAACACCACGGGTAAAGTCTGATCACTAATTTGTTTAGGGGGTAAACTCGAAAAAACCCCACAAAATTATGATAGCCCCCAATAAAAGACATAGGCCCACGTTAGTAGTTTGGAACCGTTTCATTCTCACCAGCCCACTCGACGTCCCACCCACTCTCTAGACTTTACAATCAAAGGGGACTCTTTTGAGAGGCGAAAAGAACCTTTTTTTTACAAAGCAGCAGACTACAGAGTGCCCTCCTCCCACTCTACTCAATCGAACTTAGGGTTTCTCTTAAAAAAATCTCCAATGGCTTCTAGACTATGGGTATCAAAAGTTGCTTCTCATCTCAAACTCTCTATTGCTCACAGAGGGTTTGCTTCTGGTAAGGATCAAATCTCTTATATAACCCTTTGATTCTTGCTTTTCCATTTGCACTGATCAGAACAAGATGTGGGGCATTTCCCCTAGTTGTAAAAATCTCTCTTTGTCACCTGTTAGATCTATGGATCATAAACGTTTATGTGATATTTGTGTATTGTGTTAAATTTGCAGTTGTGAAGGATCTGAAATATTGCAACTCTCATGAATGGGTTAAAGTTGATGGTGGTTCTGCAACAGTGGGAATTACAGATCATGCTCAGGATCATTTAGGAGATGTTGTGTATGTTGAATTGCCAGAAGTTGGAACTACTGTAACACAAGGAAAGAGTTTTGGTGCTGTAGAGAGTGTTAAGGCAACCAGTGATATAAACTCTCCGGTTTCAGGGAAAGTTGTTGAAGTTAATGAAGAACTCAACAGCTCTCCTGGTTTGGTAAGTTTTAAGGAATAATTTATTATTCTATTGGATATTGTTATTTGAAATTGTTAGGAGTGAAGCTTGATTTACCATATTCAATCAAATGCTTGTAAAAATGTCCTAAGCAAAACTCAGCCGTATCATTGCCTTGGCAATGGTCGATTTTGCTTAGTAGGTGGTTTAGGCTTGCAATTAGGCCTATGGACACCATTTGCAAGAATTTTGTAGGTCTCAAGTGACTGAAGCAAAATTCAGTCATAACGGTTGCCTTGGTAATGGTCAATTTGCTCATTTGTTAGTTCAGGCTTACAGTTAGGCCTATGGACACCATTTTTGCAAGAATCTTGTAGGCCTTAAGTGAACTGCCACAAAATTCAGTCGTATCACTGCCTTGGCAGTGGTCAATTTTGCTCACTAGGTAATTCAGGCTTGCAATCAGGCCTATAGACGACACCATTTGCAAAAAAGAATTATGGGTCTGAAATACACTGATAAGACATGAACCATTACCAGGGTTGTTGCACTTTTACCAGCATTAGGTAGTACTAGTCTTATGACTCTCATCCTTAAGCCTTTGGCACTTGCCATTTCACTTTTCACATAAATAAATTTCGTAAGATACTTTACTTGTTCAGGTTAATGCGAGTCCATATGGAGAAGGATGGATTATGAAAGTGGAAATGGGCAACTCTGGTGAAGTTAGCTCTTTGATGGACTCTGATCAGTACTCCAAGTTCTGCGAAGAAGAAGACTCAAAGCATTGAGTGAAAGGCTAAGAAGATCATTCTTCAATACCCATTGCAGAAAAGAAAAGAAAAGAAAAAACAAAAAAAGTCCCAATTTCCCTTTTCAGCTTTCTCTAGCTATGAATTGCTAAAGGCAGTCAATAATTTTTACTTTTCTAATTCTTTCTTGAGTGACAATGTGGTGGACGACAAGTACGGTTTTCTATCTTTGAGAATAAATCTCTCGGTTTTCCTATGATTTGCCCAGTGTTAGTTGCCTTGCATCAGTATTTCTTCTAGTTTTAAGTTCTGCAAAAATCTCTACTGTTGTGTTTTTTCTTTTTTATGTTTGCTGTGTTCATTTCCCATAACTATGCTCAATGGCCCTGCAGTAGTGAACACAGTCCCTAGAAACTGGCATGCAATATTTGAAATCAGCACTATCTACCAAAGGAGGTTGTCAATAAGTTCTTGTCTAAGCTACCAGTAATATCCATATTAAGATTCAGGTGTAATGGTAATCAAATGAAGATGAGTTCCCTAATGAATAGGAAGTTCACTGGGTATGAATAATGTAAATGAGGTGGATTCTAAAGACGTGGACAGCAAAGTTGAACCTGATAGAGAATATGAACTGGTAAGATGTTGGACATGTGAGAGTATGTTAGATGAGAAACATTTGGCAATTTGGAGAAAGATGCAAGGATGGCATATACCTGATGGATGGATTGTTCAGAACTGGTTATGCATCGAGACCTTGCAGCTTACCTTGACTGGGAATGTAGGCCGTTTCTGGAAGTAGCGAGAGCATTTTAAGAGATAGCGTATGTGATCAGCGAGGTCATTCACTAGCTAAATTGAGGGTTTTCCTTTGACTTGATTGTCGATTGAAATGACATCGTCGCGTTGGATTGGCTCCATAGAGTTATGGCTCGATTCGATACCGGAGTTCCATTCTTCATATTTTATTTGTTTCTAAAGGCGGAGCTGAACTATAGTTGCTTCTTGACGAAATTTAAATTTGTAGATCTTGGTTGTTGGTATGTTCGTACATTCATACCGACATACAGATATTCATAAATTCTGGGGGAAAAACTTTGATTCTATTCATAAATTCGGTATTCCTCCTGTTGGGTTTCAATACCAATCAAAAGAGACACATCAGCCTAACGATAGGGTGGCTGTATCCACAGATTATGGATAACATGTCCAGTGTTATGTTAGCTATTTTATGAACCCTGCTTCCCCAGTGATGGCGCCAGTGTGTGCGAACATTCTTGTTAAGCAGATTCTTTTTTCCAATTTGACAGCAGCTACAACCTACGGCATTCTGGGACTGGCATTTGGTCGCATGGTCTAGACCACGTAATTATATTAGGAAAACGAAATGATATTTTAATGTAATCCACTGACAAATAACTATAACCCAAAGGTAATAGCAGTTACTGTACAAAATTAGTATAAACAGAGTGCAACTTAACCCAAAGGTAATTGCTCAGTTGATATCATTAAACGGGAAGAAAAGCAGATGTACTTTTACTTGCTGACAATACAAGCTCTAATTATTATTACCTAAGATCTGCATATCGTCTGACATACCAACACTTGGCTTTCATGATAGGAACTAAAGTAAAGGTACAAAAGGTGTTGGTCATGTAGACTCAACATGTACCACAATCATCTACTTGGTGTTAGTCTTAGTCGTGTTTGGGAGGTGAAATGCCCATATCAAACTGAAAATTCAGGAAAATTCATATTACATATCTTCTATGAGGAAATTTTTTCAGACAACATAGCCATATGTGGAATATCTGCCTGCCATCTCACTGGGCCTGATAATCTTCAGTACTTGCCCACGTTTTAATCCATAATATCGGGCAATCAGATCCGTAATTTGAATTCGAGGAAGCTGCAACAACAATTGACATCACAAGAGTACATACATTAGAATCCCTTGTTTGAAACAAAGAAAAGGAAGAAAAGTTAAATTTAAAGAGCAGTAGCCTGGAACCTGAATGACCCAAAAGAAAGCGATTTAACAAATGAAACAAAAACTTGAACAATTTGCCTCGATAATTCAGCTCTCTAACCAATTGACTTTTCAAGATTGAATTCAAAAAGATCAAAAGGTGCATGGCACATGATCCTTTTAAGCAAAAATCTCCTGGTATGATAGGGAAAACCCTGGATGGCGAGAGTCCAGTAGCCGAAAGACATCTAACCCCTTTATGCCTACTCTAACTAGTTATTTTTGGCCCTAGTACCTTATGGACACTTTAAATCATCTATATCCCTAACCATTCCGAATGCAAACTACAATCTACGACTACACAACCCCTTTGAAAGATCAAAATGATGGTCCTTTAGCCTTCTAAACCAGGAAAATGTTGAAATGGTCCTCCAGCTTAAATATCATACAACAACATCCATCAGGCAACCAAAACAAACAGTATAGCATGTTCATGGCAACTACCATGTTGAGGTTTCGGATTAATGTTATCCATAAACTAGAAGATGCCCGCATTTATAATGGTTTAATCACTGTAATAACATTTGAAGATGCATTACATGTATGTATCTGTGCATACAAATTTGGTATGCGAGATATATAATCAAACAAAAATGAACCATAGCAGGTAATATTGCATATTCAATCAACACAAACCTGTGTTTCTTTCAGCATATACCGCTCCAGCAAAGTCTTCTTTTTTACAGGTGTAAGAACTTGATATTCAGGGACAAGAACGTGCTCTTTGATGTCCACGAGAAGCTCTGCTTTCTGCAACATGATTGTTAGAAAATTTTAGTTCATCTCACTACTCAAATAGATGGCAACAGTATATATATGCAAGAATTACCATTCCATGCCCTCTGTATAAAACCTTTGGTCTTTAGTAATATGCTTAGTTAATTTGAGGTACAATGTATGAAACTAAATTCCCAAGCCTAATTTTTTTTCCCCAAACCTATGACAATAGACATAGCTCCAGAAAAGACATGTATTCTCTTTTCTACCATAGTGCAATTCACATAAACACAAACCAAGCGACAATAATGATGATAATCATGTGACTTCTAGCTTTAGCATAGTCATTATACTAAAAAGTGACAATATGCTACCAAGGTAAAATACTTCAAAAACCCAAAAGTCAAGATAATGAACCCTTATTTGATTTGAGTCCTGCCCCTAGTGTAAGCACTCTTCCCATGTTACACGATCAAATTCCAAAGCACTATTGTGTTCCATCACTTGCTACACACAATATACTGAAGTCAGCAAAATTGCAGCTTACAAGGTAAGCCCACAAATCCTATTAGTATCTCCACAGTATATAGATGTAGCCAGTACTCACTAACCATCCTAAAAGTTTTGTGAAAAGAGTTAAATTATAAGCATATATGCATAAAATACTTCAAAACAAAAACAACAAAAAATACTTCAAAATGTATAACAATGAAACAAAATAAAAATGGCAATTCACCCGGAAGACCACCAAATGGAATTTGGAAGAAATTTCGCTAATGCATGTCCTGGCAAAGGGAGTTAAATTCTGTTGAACACAAAAGTGCCCTGACGCACATCATCATTTTTCATCGGGCTGGTGTAAGTCTTCATAGTCTTAACTCCAACTTTCGGTTCCTCATAGAAGAAAAACGTATATCTGTACTAGATAACCATACTAATTCAGTGTGTTCTTATTTTTAAGATTATAAAAATGCCTAAAGTAAGGATTACTGAGCTTCAAAACCTGATCATCATTTGTTTTCTAAAATCAAGATCTTCTCTCTTGATGATATCCCCAAATTTAGATAGAAACTGAGCTCTCATCTCCTTGATTTCGAAGTCTCCAACCAGATAACCTCGGTCATTGAACATCTGCATGACTGTGAGCCTAATTCTGTATAGCCTCGTCACATCTTCCGTCAGTAGACCTGACTTCTTTCCTATATAAATCACAAATTAAATAAAAATAGATATATCAATTTCAAACTCAATCGAAGAGTTTAAAAGGTTGAGAAAAACCCTAGAAATCTATATAATCACTGACCTTAAAGATAGAAAATTACTTGGAGGATCCAAATCCAAATCCGAAAAAGAATATCGGGATTGTTGTATGATGCTTCCTAACCTTTTTCTAGGGTTTATTTGCGAGTTGAATGTTGGAGACCTAAGAGTTGAACAAGAGGACTTCAAACTAAATGAGGTTTGCCCTGTGTACAAAATGGAAGGGGTTTTACTAGCGGGCTGTTGGAGTAGAGAGATGAAGTTGGAGTACAGGGAAGAAGAAAAAGAAGAATGATTTTTTAGGTACCATGTTTTTTTTTGAGGGGAGCATGATTTTATTAGGCCACCTTCCCTATAATGATAAGGGGTGTTCTAAAACGTTGAAATGACTAACCTACTCTTAACCTAATTTAATTTAAAACCAACCTAATAACCAACCTATACATATATAACCACCACCTCCTTCCACCACCGCCGATTACCACCACCATCATCTCCGATTATCACCACCACCAACCACCGATTACCACCATCACCACCGTCGCCCACCACCGCCGATTACCACCACCATCTCCGATTATCACCACCACCAACCACCGATTACCACCACCTCCTCCCACCACCACCACCACCGCCTATTTAAGAAATGTAACAACACCAATGCAATCACAATTAAGTTCGGTTACATAATAATTTTATCGAGTATAAAAGACGCCAGCCGCAACCTGATTCTGCCATGGGACCACTCCGGAGGTATTTTCCAACAAACCCTTCGCTTTAATTTGATTTTGATTGCTTCAATCGAACAGAAATCATCAAAATAGGGTTTTAATAGGAGTTACAGAGCCATGTTCGGTTAGGTCGATTTTCCAAAAAACCCTAGTTTACTAACCAAACTTGAACACGAAGAACATTTCGGTTCTATTGGATTTAAAACTAAGTCACCGAACTCTCTGTTCGGTTGTTTCGCAAAAAAATTTAAAATTACAAAGTAACCGAACTCCACCCTTAGAACCGAAAAAAAACAAATCCAGTCTAACCGAACTGTGTTGTTGTGGCCACTATGTTGAGTTCCAAAATAACCGAACTTAGCCAATAGAGTTCGGTTTGTTCGCAAAAAATTTTAAAACTACAAAGTAACCGAACTTAGCCAATAGATGTTGGAACTTCACATTTTTGTTTGTTTGTTAAGTTCGGTAACTTCACAATTTTATTGCAAAAACCGAACTCAGAGTTCGGTTGGTTAGCTGTTAGGTTCAACTTTGTAAACTTATATACTCTTATATTACGTAAAGTTCGGTTAGATAAAAAGTGCATGCAGTTTGCGAACCAACCGAACTTTGTACACCAAAGTTCGGTTAGTTGAGAACCAACCGAACATAACGCTGTAACTCCTAGAAATTATTAGAGAGTTCGGTAACCTGCGTGTTTGGAACAAGTAACCGAACTACACTTTCAGATGAGTTCGGTTATTTGTTCATCTCACTGGGCAACCGAACTACAACTTCAGATGAGTTCGGTTACTTGTTCTTCATATAAAGTAACCGAACTGTTCAAAATCCAGTTCAAATCCGGATCATTTTGAAGATTAACAAATATTCTAGGAGAGGATGGAGATGAAGAATCAGATGAGTTTTCATCATTTGAATACTCAAACTTAGTGAATTGGAAAAAAATATTATTTTCCATGTTTTTCTCCTTCATCTTCTCTAACTCTACTCTCTCTCAATAATTCTACTCAACTAATAATAAACCCATCTTTTAATTTAATCTCACTAATTGTTTTTAACTAATCATTCACTAATCATAACCTAAAATTAATTAAGAGGGTAGATTAGGTATTAAATAAATAACTAGATATGGGGTGACCTAGAATTACTTCTAATGCCTTTACCCAAAATAAAACCATGGTCCCCCAAAAAAACCATGGTCCCCAAAAAATCGTTCAAAAAGAATTACTAGCGGGTTGTAAGGGTAAATATGACTGTATCGACAACGGTTCAGTTTAACCATTGACAATGGTTCCAAGGCTCAGGGACATAATACAGTACAAGGGTTTGGTTTTATCACCCATTTGTATTACACTGGCATCGGCATTTTCTATAAATTCTATCTCGGGATGTATGCAAGGGTATCATCACCCATTGTATTAGACTGGGTCTTATGGAGATCTCCAGTCTCTTCACAAATGCCTTTACACCTCAGCCTGGAAAGAGGGTCTAGCGGTAAATCCATGAGAAATCTAGGGACGGCTAATGGATAGTCGTTCTTAGCCAATAAACAAACGATAACTCATCAATTGTTTCTCTTATAACAGATAGCCATCCTCCGTCCGTTATCCTTACACAGGTCAACCGTTACCCGTTATCCTTATCTTGACCAGTCAAACCCAATTGAACCGGCTAATCATTGCTCGTTTTCAAATTTAACCTCAAAACATCCAGAGAACTCGACAGAGTTAGTTTTCTTCCCCAATTTTTTCCTTATTCCCAGTTCTTCTTCTCACCCCCTCTGTCAATCCAAAACCATCGCCTTTCCACTATTTTATTGTTCGGGTTTGTGGAAGAAACGTTGAATTTATAGTTGCACTTGATTTCAAGGCGTTGTATCAACTCAATCATTAAAGGTAATCCAACGTAACCTTATACCCTAGTTTGATTTTTGATTTTAAAAAAAAATAAATTTAGAGTTGATTAACACAAATTGAATGCAACCACTACTAGTTAGTGCGTTGTATTTGTTTAAAATTTGTTTAACATGATTAGTTTTGGTTAGTTATTGATGAACATGGTTGATTTCAAGTGACATTGATATGTAAATAATCCTAATGATGTTGCATGTCTTGTAATTTTGACAATACACAATTGTTACAATGTTGGAATCCTAATTTGCTAGAAAGATATGTTTTGAGTATCAAGTTAAGTTTTTGCACCAAAAGCTTGACATATGTTTGTGTTTTTCAAACAATTATATTCATACGTTAATATTTGTTGGTTTTGTGCATTTAGATAATGATACGGAGTACCCGATGAACCAAAAATTGTCTGAAAAAGGTAGAGATGGACATATATCGGGTAAAGAAGCACCGAAGATGAAAATGACGACTATTTGGGGAAGAATTAAGGATTATTATGATATCGTTGTACTGAATAATCCTCGCGCACTTCATGTACTAGATAATTGTGGGTTTTCCTCGATATTTTCATTTATTTTTAAGAATTAAAATGTGCAACTCACAAATGCTCTAGTATCTAGATGGCGACATACAACCAAGACTTTCCATTTCCCAGGCTTTGAAATAGGATTGAAACCTTTACAATTTGTAATGTCAACTGGAATTCCTATATGTGAGACTATCACTTTCTCGAGGAGGTTATCCAGAGAAGTTTGTGAAAGTTTAGATGATTTGTACTTCAGCGGTGTGATCGCCAAACCTACAACATCAACCAGAAAATTCTGAAGATGATGCCCCCCCCCCCCCCCCCCCCCCCGAAGAAGCGAGAACTTATAAAAAACCTTGGGATAGTAAATCCTCAGTTTTATGTATCTCTCACCTTTCATCTTATATAAAAAGTAGGAAAAACTTGGAAAACTTTGATAACTGGGAGGAATTAATAAGGATTTTTCTTCTTTGGGTTATTGGTCAAGCATTCACCGGAACGACTTCGTCTAACGTTTCAAAAGCATGGTTTCTTGTTTTGGGAGATTCCGAAAGCTTACAAAACCTTGGTAGGTATGATTGGGGCTCATTTATTTATGGTAGATTGTTAAACAACTCGGACAAGGTTTGTAGTGGTGATGATAATAACATGTCAGCAATGTGGATGATATTAGAGTATTGATATTATATTTACTTTCGTAATTCTCACCCATTACTCAAAATGGGATCATTTGTACCGGAAGAAATGCACCATGCGACTAATATATTTAAATAAACCCATAAAGAGCGTATGCAACAAACAAACGCTGGCAAACATTCCGTGAACAACGCTAAAAGACAGATGGATTTGAGAGTGTCACCTGGAGCAGTTGTTTAGAAACCATGGGTCCGCAGTGCCCACTATGGAGATGGGGATGTAACGGGAGTCTCTGCCATTTACATTTTCAATAAACATCAATGGTCCATGACAGTGAGTTTTCAATGCACGTCGCAGTGAGTTGTCCACCAATAGCAGTGATAATTCAAATCACTTCGATGACATTGAATAGTCTATAGATAGTCATTGATTTATGCAGTTGGAGCTTTTGCTTTATGATCAATCACGTGGAGTAAAATAGAAAATCTAGTTTTCAGTTAGGTTTGAAATGTGGATGGTTAGCTATAAATCGACATAAAATTGGAACACATACACACCCACCTAGTTTCTAAAAGAAAATAGATACTTCTACAAGCATTCTTCTTCTATTTTTTTTGTTATTTTTCTACCTTTTTTTTAGGTTCACTGTCAATATGTTTTTAGGAATCTTCATCAATGTCTATATTACCTAATTATTATTTTTTTGGTTATAAAAACTCAAACTCGTCGACAATGAGAATTACAATTGCTTCAAATAAAAAATAGTTTCAAAATAAGTTTTTTTTTCAGAAGGATTTTTTTTGGCTTAGTAATACCATATTCATCATCAACATATGGCCGATGCTGATCCTTGGGAAGGTTTTGATGAACACGAGCTTGCAGCGGTGTTAGATACTTATTAGGAGGTCAGTCATCAAAGTTCAATAAAGTTCTCAACAAACACACTGGTTTTGGGTAACACATCAAACCCATATGATAACCGTAATAAATCAGTTGTCGTTGACATAACCCCATGTCCAATGGTAAAACAATCGGAGAGTTTCATCCCTAACACCCGTGGTGCCTCAAGTAGCCGGAAAAAAATCATGGTCCGGCCGGAGAGCACAAAGAGTTAGAAGATCTTAGACATAGAAGGAGAGTAATGGGAGAGGAAGATGTATGTATCTACACAAGTCCTACAATAATTATCAAGGGATGAAACTGGAGGTGTTAATAATATTCATTTCCAAAGCAACCCTTGGTTTCTTGCACAACAATTTTACGCAGAGTGGAGAACTGCATTGGGATCTATAAAACCGATAAACCAAAGAATCATCGGGTTGGTTGTATTGGTGGAGGAGCAAAGAGATTATCTTGATGACTATATTTTGACGGTGAAGGTGATTCTTTACTTCTGTTGGGTTATCCATTTAGTAAATCAGTATAATTTTGTGATTAATTAATCACACCCATTACTCATTGTTGGATTTTCTATATTCTTGCAGGATCCTAATGGTAAAATGTCAGCAAACGTCCATCGCAAAGTGGTTGAACATCCTGAGTATGGAAACCAAATAAGGGTGGGAGCAGCATTAGTTTTGAAGAATGTGGTAATATTTTCTCCCGACAGGACAAACTTTTACATAAACGTAACATTCCCCAATATGGAAAAGGTTTATTTCAAGTATTTGATCAAATGTGATTCCAAAAACATATAAAAAAAAATATTTTCAGTTGATGTTTGTTCTACAGGTGATCCCTTCGGATTATGGTCTTGTTGCGATGGGTCATCGACAAGGTAGCATCGTTGTTAGATACTAAAAGGTTTTATGGGCTCACCATTGTTAGTATCGTTTTAATTTAAGTGTACTACGTTGTTAAATTATCTGAATAAAATGAACTTATTTATTTAAGCATCTTTGTCACTTATATTTGGGATTTGAGTTTAAGTGTACTACGTTGTTAAACTATGTTTTAATTTAAGTGTACTACGTTGTTAAACTAAAACTGTTAACTAAATTCGCTAACTGTTTAAAGAGACACCTACTATTTGAATCATATCAATAACATTGAATTATCAACAGATAGTCATTAATTCATGTAGTTGAGAAATGTAGCTATAAACAAAACGTGGTGTGAATTAGGTTTTTTCAGAAACCTTAGCATACCCATACAACATCTAGTATCATAAGCGTTATTTTGGATCGCTAATTCGAACTAAAACATACGACCTCACATAAAACGTTACATCATAAACACTATATAAACATAAAACATAAACATTACATCATAAACATGTCTTGATTAAACTAAAACACAGGATAAAACATTACATCATAAACACATAATAACACACCAAAAATTATTGAGCAACATAGAATAGACTTAATCATCCCATTCCACCAACTGACACCCAGGACATTTCCAGAAATGCTCACCAAATGTGCTCTTATCTCTAGAACGATGCAGTTTCATAATAATATTACAACCAGGGATTGAGCATGGCGCCACTTTTTCGTGTTCAACCTTAATTATCCCTTTGTCTTTGAAGTTTTTGCATAGTTCATTTACCTTTCTATCATCTTTGGCCTTGATTGCATCTTCCAACCACTGTGCTTTTTCACGACAATTCTCGAATTGGCAACGCAAGTACCTACTTTGTCCCGGTTCCGTTTCGAGTAACATTTTGATGCTCGTACAACCTCTCTGCGGTCACTAGGAACACATCCAAGGGCATTGCATGGCGGTATGGTCATCAAGAAAACATCATAAAATATGGCATATTCAAACCCGCATATTCAAACTTACATTGGATACCGCCTCTGTGCCTAGTGCGTGTGTGTGTGTGTGATTTTCGATTTATGCTTGTGATTTCTTTTTATGATTATGATTGAAATTTGGTCCAGTTTGCCAAATTTACGACCCATTAGAGCAACTCCAATGGAATGTACAAACAAGTAGATTTGCCCATTTTGCACTTGTAATGGGCCTAACAAACCATTAAAACGGATCAACAAACCCTCAAATAAAAGTTTTGTACATTGTGTCTCTGATTGAGTCGAACGAATCAACCTGCGGTGATCGGATCAATCAGGGCCAACTGGCTCACACAAAGCCGGTCGGTTCAGACTTAGGCGGCAACGGCTAGTCCATCCAATAGCTATCAATCCCCTCCCTCTAAATTGAATTGATATAAACTCCAAAATCATATCTTCTCCACCTTCCTCACCTACAAATTCTTCATAATTTCACTTCAATCTTCTTCATTCGATCTCAAAATCTTTCAATCTCAAAAAAATGGCTATCAGAGTTCGCGGTCATAAGTTTTCTCTAGAAGAAGACTTAGCAAGTTTCTCAGCTTATGTCTTTCAATCTCATCGTTAGTTTTTCCATCTGAAAAGGTGAGGGTACCCAAATATACCTCAAACTAAAACTTTTCCTTCCTATAAGTCCTTTCTCCGAAAGTGACTTTCTATGGACTAAGTTGAGACAATACAACTAAACGGTTCACACTTCGTGTGATCGTCTACGGATACGAGATCGAGACAATACAACAACGAAGTATGTTTACTTGATACAAAGGTTCGGACTTAACCAAACACAATAGGATTGCTTATCAAGTAAAAAGGAATTAACGTTTGTGTAATTTACTTTAATTATAATAAAACAATTCTAATGCGGAAAATAAAAGTAAATGACAGAGTAATATTTTGTTAACGAGGAAAACTGCAAATGCATAAAAACCCCGGGACCTTGTCCAAAGTTGAATACTCTCATGATTAAGCCGTTATACAAAATAAACCAACTTCGTATAGTTGAGACCAAGCAACTAAACCTATAGTTCACCTAGTTCTGTATGTATTCCCACGCCTCCAACTTATGAATAAGTCACTTACCTGGAACAATTCCTTTGGTTCGTATTCCAAATAGTAAAGGAACAACAAATCTGTTTGGTATCAACTCTCTTTAACCAAGTGATATGAGTCGGAGAAAGGCTCTTCTGTTTATCTCAATAAACTCCTTCTTCAGGTCCTTAGATCTATCTTATGTTCAATTACCCAAGGTAATCGTAATATTTTGCAATCAATACTTTTAATCACAAAGAACCGTATTGATGCTGATCTACTCAACTAATCAATCCAATCTACCACAAGGATAAACCGATTATATTTGGATCCTCTTTTTACCGAAACAAGTATTGTGCACACCAAAGATTTATATAACCAAGTCAGAAATCTTCTATCTCTTCTTTGTCTTCAAATCTTCTTAGATCTTCAATAAACACCTGCACACAACTACTTGAATATCTTGTGATCAATCACATACAGAACGGAGTTTGTTAATAATGGATTATCACAAGATCGTCTTTAGAACTAACAACAGTCTAAAGATCCCTGTCGAAACTTTGAACTAGTTTGAGTGAATTTTATATCAGAAGAGAAGATTCTCAAGTATAAAAAAACTAGGTGCAATCAAAGTTGAACCACCGTTAGTCAATCAAATCAATCGAAAACAAAAGATAAACCGCAATTATCTAGTTTCCCACCAACGGTACTAATAGAGCTTCTCAATCCCATAGAAGACTTTAAACTGAGCGGTCGTAAGAGATTTCCCCTAATTAGGTTACTCTCCTCTCCGAATAGGAGGCTTCACCGGTAACAGTACAACAGAGGAAGTTTACTGTCACGAAGGATTAGTTTTCTAGAAATGCAAACTTCAAGTGTTTATAGACAAGGAAGTTTGGACACCAAGGAATTTCCAAAACCGAAAATATTCTCAAGATATTCAATAATAATTTCCAAATTGGGTTTTCATAATTCCTGAGAATGCTCTGTCCAAAATATTGATCGAAAATCTCTTTGAAAAATCTTTAACTAGTAAATGCACATTATTAATTCTTATTTTCCATATATATAATTACAAACCTTCATTAAAAGAGTCTTAACTTATTTAATTTCGATTCTGGGATTTTCTTCCTTTTAGCTGTTAAGGAATATCTTTGAACAATAAAAGATACGCATTAATGCACGTGTTCAAAGTGTGTCGACATCCTTACTTTGTAAGTCCTCTTTCATACTTACACACTTGAAACTGATTTACCACGCTTCCAAACAAGTTTAGAATTGGTTAATCTGACTTTCAAGAGCTATGTGAGTGATCAAGAACACTCAATCAAAAATCATGGGTTTAACGGTTCTACCAAAACAAGTTTCGGTTCTACCTCCATGTGAGTACTGTGCATAGTCACACTAGCTTCCCAAAATTCGGTTGACTAGGTACTAGAACCGGTTCCCCACATATATATGGTATCTAACTTATATGTTGCACATGTCCATAGGATCGGTTCCCCTTTTCCTAAAAACGTGTTGCACATGTCCATAGGATCGGTTCCCCTTTCTGCTATAAACCTTGTTGCACCTCATACAAGGATCGATTCCCCTTTGTGATGTGTTTCACCTCTTACTAGGATCGATTCCCCTTTACCCATAGTTAGGTATTACAAACTACACAAACTCGATCATACCATCAGGTGATTACTTAAGATCGGTTTCACTAATAAAAGTCATACCAATACATAAGTCAGGCCTTATGTAAATAGTTTTACTAAGAACACAAACAAGTCATGAACGGTTGTGTACTAATCACACATTTTGGTCGTTCATAAGATATGCAATAAATAGCAGTCCCAATAATGCCTGGCGATTTCCTTTTTGTTAGAGCATTGCTCAGTCGAACTCGCATGAGTTGCTATCTCAAGCATGTTTGTCTATTAGTGATCAAAACTATAAGTCTTGATTTCTAGCCTACATAGCTAAAGGTCTCAGACTAGGATAGATAGTGTAGTTGAGCTCAAGAACTCCATGACAATCTTCATAAAAGACGAAGGACTACTCAAGGAACTGGTGGATCTTCATCGACTAAAAGGCATGTGGAGACTTGAACTTATCTGTCACTCAAAAGTCTATCTATTTTATCTCCTACTCTTGAGACAAAAGTTGTTTTGATATATAGACTTTCATTATGCACATTTGCTATTTCGAGCCGAGTTTATCTCGCCTATCTATTTCTCGAAATATGTGTTTGTAAGCTTTCTCTTTAGCCGAATTCATCTTTACCTAGTGTCGAAAGTCATGTTATGTTTCAATCACTTTGAAAATTGCTCTGACGAAAAATGGTCTGTGAATAACGGCTATATCCGTCCTCTGAGAATGTTTCAATAATTGAAATGAGAGTTCAAATTACATAACCATTGATAGAATATAAGCATTGTTGTGGAAACACATATATGTATAAGTCCTTATTCCTTGAACCAAAGTTTGCGAACTTTGTTGATCAAGAGAAATGGAAGTGGCGTGAGCCAAGTCCGCGAACTGGCAGAAGTTTTCGACCCGAGAATTTCTGGTGGAGTTTGTAAACTCCTTCCATGAGCTTAAGTCCGCGAACCCAGTCCGCGAACTTGAGCAGGTTATATCTAAAAGCGGCTGTTCTTGAACTAATGTTTAAATAAACTAAGGAATGCTTTTGCAAACCGTGGCTATAAAGTTCATGAGCCGATTCGAGTGAATCAAACCGATTTTGCTTCGATTGTGTCTTGTATAGTTACATAAGATCTAAGCAATTGAACAACTCTCTAACTAGTTCATTTGAACTAGTTATGGTGAAGAAGAATATGGTTGATATGAAAGTAATCATATGGCTAACCATTTGGTTGACTTTTTGAACCAACAAATGTTGACGTTTGAGTACGGTTCATAAACCCAAAATTGGACATTTCATTTGTGTGTGACAAGCTAAGTTTTCGATCTAACGGTTGAGAAATATTAGCTTGAATCTAATAAGGTTTTCATCTAATGGTGAATATTGAATGTTTTGTTACCAAGCTAACATTGATTGCAAACCCTGATTTGAAAACTATATAAGGGAGAACTCTAGTAACTGGGAAACCTAATCCCCACACATTTTGTGTGATACTAGTTGTGCTAAGCTAGAGTCAATTCTCCTTTAAACTTTGGTTTCTTCTTCTAAACCAGGTTAACGACTTAACGACTTCATTGGGATTGTGAAGCCAGACCGATACTACTTTTCTTGTAGTTGTGTGATCTGATCTTGCATCTTCTATCGTTACGAGTACGATTTTAATAATTGGCTCGAGATTTTATATCTCCGATAGGAAAGATATAAAAGTAATCACAAACAAACTTCGTCTCATCGTTTGTGATTCCACAATATCTTTTTTCGTTGCGTCGATTAAGATTATTGTGAGGTGATTGATAATACTAAGTTGTTCTTCGGGAATATAAGTTTGGTATTATTGATTGGTTCCTTTTCACCTTGATTTATCAAAAGACGGAACAAAACTCATAGGTATATTCGTGGGAGACGGATTAATCTATTACCGTAGACTTTTCTGTGTGATACAAATTTGTTTATTAAAGTCTTCGACTTTGGTTCGTAGAAACTCTTAGTTGTGGGTGAGATCAACTAAGGGAATCAAGTGCGCAGTATCCTACTGGGATCAGAGGCGTAGGAGCATGACTGTACCTTGGATCAGTGTGGTATTGGTTGGGGTTCAACTACAGTCCAGACCGAAGTTAATTTGGAGTAGGCTAGTGTCGGTAGCGGCTTAACACAGTGTGTGTTCAATCTGGACTAGGTCCCGGGGGTTTTCTGCATTTGCGATTTCCTTGTTAACAAAATTTCTGATGTTTGTGTTATTTCAGTTTCCGCATTATATTGTTTTATCTTTATAATTGAAATAATACAGGTTGTGCGTTAGTTCAATCAATTAGAATATCCGACTTTTTGGTTGTTGTTTTAAATTGATTGACACTTGGATATTGGTCTTTGGTACCATCCAAGTTATCTCTCTTTGATTAAGACTCGCATATTTCTATTTGCTTGAGTAAAGATCAAATCGAGAGATTGAGATATAAACTCTTTTATATATTTTTGTCTAGATTGAGTCTGACTGGATAGTTGATTCTCTAGAAAGTATATTGGAGTTTGTCCATACAGATTGCTAATCGAATTGTTGGGTGTGGTTGTTAGACCCTCGATTTTTCAATTAGTATCAGAGCAGGAAAACACGTTCAAGACCTTACAAGTCTGTGTTTGTAGCGATCTGAGGATGGACCACAGTATCTCTGATAAACGCGTCACCAGAAATAAAAGCTCTGTCTTGTCTAATTCTATTAAAGAGAAAGATTCCTCAATCTCGAATATAAACGAACCATGTGTTCCAACAAGACAGACATGCTCCGACATGAGTAGTTCCAATTACCCTTCAAAATAGTCTATCTCTCTAAATGAACGGGAAACAACTGAAGAGAGTGTCTTGATTCTAAATCTTGCTAGAATCCAAGCTGATAGATTTAATCGGTTAAAACACCATGTCGATGTTCTGCTTGGTGTAATAAGAGACTACAAATTCAAAGAAAATACTGAAGATCATTCTTCATGTATGACTCCTGAGGCTAGCCTCAAAAAGGATGCTTTGGAAGTTTAACATCGCTTGAGTAAACTCTTTATTCAAGGATGCTCTAAGCAGTCTAATATACCAAGCACTTCTGCTAAGCCTAAAAAGTTCCAGCTACATAAGTAAAATTGGAATCCCTTCCTGTTGCAAAGAATGTGTCTGAATTACCTAGTGATCAAGGATGTTCCACATCACATGGAAGGAAGAAATATCCTAACGAGATTGTTAAGACTGCTTTGTATAATCACTTTTGTAATCAGAAAGTATGCCTCTTTTGCAATACAAAAGGCTGTAGCGGACCAGAGAATTTTTGCTTCCAATGGGTCGGGTTACGACCCGCATGGCCAGTTCCGACTCTCTGATATGCCACTCAAGAAACTAGACTTTCAAAATTTCGGACCAATTCAATTAAGGGTCAAGTAAATGTCAGAATTGTCAGAGTAGTTCTGGATACCAGCCACCATCGGCCAGTGCCAATGGTCTTCCGGGTAGCCAGCGAAGTGGTGGGGTGCCCCAGTGGGCCTGACAACACACACCGCATCGTACGGGTGAGGAATAGCCAGTGCCAATGTCAGGGTAGTTCTGGTTACCAGCCATCGTTGCCGCAACGATCTTCCGGGTAGCCACCCATAGGTGGGGTGCCCCAGTGGGCCTGACAATCTCACCGTCCCAGACGGTTCATCCAGATATGGTGGGGGTGCCAATTATGTCCCATTAGATGGTATGAACTGCCTTGCAGTAACCATTCCTTTTAAGATGATATAAGTTACCTCGCACGATAATAACCATTGCCTAACTCACTATCCGAGGCAGATGATATGAATTACCTTAAATGGTAATAATCATCTCCTGTCTCACAGACTGTATGGTTATCAAATGGTATGAATTATTTCGAAGACGCAACAATCATCTCATTATTAGGTATCATCTCATTATTAAGTAGTATGAACAGCCACTACTGCAACTACCTCTTACCAAAACATTTTATAAACTGCTAGGGTTGCAATCATCTCCGAATAGATGGTATGAACTGTCAAGCAGCAACCAACACTTTCAGATGATATGAACAACCTTGCATGGTTGTGCTGAACCGCATAGCGGCTGCCTACATACCCTCTACGTTGCTCGAAGGGATCAAGCACGACCGTAGTTCGTCATTCTTATATGAATAGATAGTATGAACTACCCATAGTAGCAACTATCTCTTATTAGCTATCAAATAAACTTAATTTCACCAAGCCAACAGTTCATATAGATTCCCAGTGTCATTTTCTATCAAATAAACTTAATCAACATATTAATACATATTAGTTTATAAATCTCACTCTAACCCAAAGGATCCATCTACATGACATAAGGAATAAACTTGATTTACTTTCAAATAAATCAAAGTGACCAGCACATTAAGTTACTCTAGATCTTAACGAATAATGGATATGCACATAGTAAGATGATCCTTGGGTATATTGGTTAACATGCTATAGGCGTATTTCATATCTTTCTTGTGCCCAACACACAAATCTAAGTACCTAAAATTATGAAAAAAATGATTCTCCAACCACAACAGAGCAAGACGTGTAGAAGGACTACAGCTCCAGCTTGCTATTTCCTAAAGAAACTTGGCCTAAAATTCAGGGTGAACAACACAATAACCAGCTAGAATACAAGCAATTGAAATGCACATCAAATGTGCCGGAAACCAAACTTGAATAAGGGTGTTATTATTTACAAATCCACAAGTAATAATAATGATTACAGGTCAGCACCGGGACTTCCAGTTTACATTTCTCTTATGATAACAAGGTACATTAAATAGCATTTTCATATAGTAATTCGTTGCATACGTTTCCAAAAGACAAATTCATACAATAATTGATCATCAACATAGCATCTAAACAATCCGTGAGACCAAATTTGAGATCATTCACATAATCGAAGAGAATAAGCACTCAATCGAGTTCAGCCGTTATAGTTCATGAGATATGACTTCAATCATAAAACAGAAAAACAATAATCCATGGATCGTACCATAACAAGATTTTCACAAAGCATTCATAACTATAACTATAACCATTACAATATATATATAATTTAAAGGAATGTAACAGTGAGATATCAAGTTACGAGTGATTTTGTAAGCTCAAACGAGACTGAATTCCTATAGGCATCACTGTACAAAGTCCCCTATTTGGGGTAATTCCCATGATCCATTTGCTTTGAAATTTCTACAGATGAAACATAACCCAGTTTGGTTTCTCATATCCAAAAATCAGATAAATCCCAGTAGTATAAGTTCCTCATTTTAACCCTAAACAGTTTGCCATGTTATACGAATTCTGATGATAGGTTCTCTGTACTGCAGCAGTTTCTACCAGTTTGACTGGTTCGATTATATTAAAAATTTAACCGAGATTTCCAGGCATATCTATGCATAACATATCCAAAATTCGTTGAGTTCTAACAGTTAGATATTGATTTGTGACTTATTTAATATGATCAAACCAAACTGAACTACACAGGCGTAACTGAGAAAGCCCCCTAGTTGGTGTACTTACCATTGTACATTTTGTTTGAAATTTCTACAGATTAGTAATCACAAAAATGGGTTCCTCATATCCGAAAATTAACAAAATCCATGCAATCTAAGTGCCTCGTTTTAGTATAAAAACTCTACCATGTAGTTTACATTCATCAGTATGGTTCTCTGCAAAACATCAGTTTATACCACTTCCCTAAGTCAGATCATTATGAAATTTTAGACGAGTCTCACTGATATTCTAGTGTATAACATATCCAAAAATCATAAGATTTCAACGGTTAGATCTCATTTTATGACTCAATTTATATGTCAGATCAATGAAATTCAAAACTCAAATTACGGTTCCATCATCCATACCTTCCATGCAAACGACACAAAGATTAGCAACAACGAATCAATAATATTCCAAGCTCGATTCATTTGATTTCTCAAACAAATCCTCTACCGTTCCCCATCTTCCAAAACCAATTTCTGAAATTGCTTAAGATTAGAAGAAAGGAAATAAAGTGAGAACCCTAGTTCCCATATGAACATAAGTTTCTATTCAGAGAAGAAATTATAACAGAAAACTAAATCGAAGCATGCATCAACGTGGTTATACAAACCCATCAATTGACATGGATCTCAATGTTCAGTTCAGTAAGAAAATGATTACTTCAACATCTTACAATTCAAGAACATAAAGAAGAGATTCTCCATCTCGACGACGAATCAAACCAACTGCATCCACACCTTTGTGTCTCCATCTAATAAGATTTCTGTAAAGCTACTCATGCATAAGTCTGTTCAACAGAGAAAGGGAAAAAGGGGGAAAGGAAGAAGATGAAAAAATCTCCCCAAGAATAGTTGGTCTTTTCAGTTTTTAAGGCCAAACACCACGCGTCCAAAAACAAGAACACTAAACTCCATGTGTAGGCACCTGTGTAGATGCATGCTTATCTATATAAGCACCCAACAGTTTAAGATAAGGCAGACTTTCATGTATTTGGGTACTAACATTTATTATATGGGCACCCTAAAATGTTGTGAACACTTGAGTAAGTGCATAATTTAACTAAAGGGTCCAGTTAAACCTCTGAAAAAGGTTCGTACCGTCACACCATTAACCCCTTTAAAAGAAATTTGTCCGCAAAGTTCAAAATAAAACTTAGAAGTAAGGAAGATTACCTATGTTCGCATCACAACAAAAGCAATGACGAGTCCGCAACTCACAGTCCCGAATGAACCGGAACTGATCTGATACCAACTGTAGCGGACCAGAGAATTTTTGCTTCCAATGGGTCGGGTTACGACCCGCTTGGCCAGTTCCGACTCTCTGATATGCCACTCAAGAAACTAGACTTTCAAAATTTCGGACCAATTCGATTAAGGGTCAAGTAAATGTCAGAGTAGTTATGGATACCAGCCACCATCGGCCAGTGCCAATGGTCTTCCGGGTAGCCACCAAAGTGGTGGGGTGCCCCAGTGGGCCTGACAACACACACCGCATCAGACGGGTGAGGAATGGCCAGTGCCAATGTCAGGGTAGTTCTGGTTACCAGTCATCGTTGCCGCAACGATCTTCCGGGTAGCCACCCATAGGTGGGGTGCCCCAGTGGGCCTGACAATCTCACCGTCCCATACGGTTCATCCAGATATAGTGGGGGTGCCAATTATGGCCCAGTAGATGGTATGAACTGCCTTGCAGTAACCATTCCTTTTCAGATGATATAAGTTACCTCGCACGATAATAACCATTGCCTAACTCATTAGCCGAGGCAGATGATATGAATTACCTTAAATGGTAATAATCATCTCTTGTCTCACAGACTGTATGGTTATCAAATGGTATGAATTATCTCGAAGACGCAACAATCATCTCATTATTAGGTATCATCTCATTATTAGGTAGTATGAACAGCCAGTACTGCAACTACCTCTTACCAAAACATTTTATAAACTGCTAGGGTTGCAATCATCTCCGAATATATGGTATGAACTGTCAAGCAGCAACCAACACTTTCATATGATATGAACAACCTTGCATGGTTGTGCTGAACTGCATAGCGGCTGCCGACGTACCCTCTCCGTTGCTCGAAGGGATCAAGCACGAACGTAGTTCGTCATTCTTATATGAATAGATAGTATGAACTACCCATAGTAGCAACTATCTCTTATTATCTATCAAATAAACTTAATTTCACCAAGCCAGCAGTTCATATAGATTCCCAATGTCATTTTCTATCAAATAAACTTAATCAACATATTAATACATATTAGTTTACAAATCTCACTCTAACCCAAAGGATCCATCTACATGACATAAGGAATAAACTTGATTTACTTTCAAATAAATCAAAGTGACCAGCACATTAATTTACTCTAGATCTTACCGAATAATGGATAGACACATAGTAAGATGATCCTTGGTTATATTGGTTAACATGATATAGGCGTATTTCATATCTTTTTTGTGCCCAGCACACAAATCTAAGTACCTAAAATTATGAACAAAATGATTCTCCAACCACAACAGAGCAAGACGTGTAGAAGGACTACAGCTCCAGCTTGCTATTTCCTAAAGAAACTTGGCCTAAAATTCAGGGTGAACAACACAATAACCATCTAGAATACAAGTAATTGAAATGCACATCAAATGTGCCGGAAACCAAACTTGAACAAGGGTGCTATTATTTACAAATCCACAAGTAATAATAATGATTACAGGTCAGCAGCGGGACTTCCAGTTTACATTTCTCTTATGATAACAAGGTACAGTAAATAGCATTTTCATATAGTAATTCGTTGCATACGTTTCCAAAAGACAAATTCATACAATAATTGATCATCAACATAGCAGCTAAACAATCCGTGAGACCAAACCTGAGAGTAGTCATTCACATAATCGAAGAGAATAAACACTCAATCGAGTTCAGCCGTTATAGTTCATGAGATATGACTTCAATCATAAAACAGAAAAACAATAATCCATGGATCGTACCATAACAAGATTTTTACAAAGCATACATAACTATAACCATTACCATGTATATAAAATTTAAAAGAAGGTAACAGTGAGATATCAAGTTACGAGTGATTTTGTAAGCTCAAACGAGACTGAATTCCCTATAGGCATCACTGTACAAAGTCCCCTGTTTGGGGTACTTCCCATGATCCATTTGCTTTGAAATTTCTACAGATGAAACATAACCCAGTTGGGTTTCTCATATCCAAAAATCAGATAAATCCTAGTAGTATAAGTTCCTCATTTTACCCTAAAAGGTTTGCCATGTTATACGAATTCTGATGATAGGTTCTCTGTACTGCAGCAGTTTCTACCAGTTTGACTGATCCGTTTATACTGAAAATTTAACCGAGCTTTCCAGGCATATCTATGCATAACATATCTAAAATTAGTTGAGTTCTAATGGTTAGATGTTGATTTATGACTTATTTAATATGATCAAACCAAACTGAACTACACAGGCGTAACTGGAGAAAGTCCCCTAGTTGGTGTAATTACCATGGTACATTTTGTTTGAAATTTATACAGATTAGTAATCACAAAAATGGATTCCTCATATCCGAAAATTAACAAAATCCATGCAATCTAAGTGCCTCGTTTTAGTATAAAAACTCTCCCATGTAGTTTACATTCAGCAGTATGGTTCTCTGCAAAACTCAAATTACGGTTCCATCATCCAAACCAAGCTTCCTGTTCACCAGTTCACACATGAACATGATTAGTATTGAAACACTACAAACCTATCTTATAGTTTTGCCTGAATTGATGATTAAATACAAGATTATATAAAATCTCTAATTTTCTTGAAGAACCCTAAATTTCAAAATTTCCATATGAACTCATCAAATCATTTAATTGATGCTCTTTTCTAGATACCCATTGGTCTACACCCATATTCAATTCAAGAAAAACATATCCAAACACAACTAAATTAAATTTAGTAGAACCAGATAAAGAGGAAGTTCCATACCTTCCATGAAAACGACACAAAGATTAGCAACAATGAATCAATAATATTCCAAGCTCGATTCATTTGATTTCTCAAACAAATCCTCTGCCGTTCCCCATCTTCCAAAACCAATTTCTGAAATTACTTAAGTTAGATGAAAGGAAATAAAGTGAGAACCCTAGTTCCCATATGAACATAAGTTTCTATTCAGAGAAGAAATTATAACAGAAAACTAAATCGAAGCATGCATCAACGTAGTTATACAAACCCATCAATTGACATGGATCTCAATGTTCAATTCAGTAAGAAAATGATTACTTCAACATCTTACAATTCAAGAATATAAAGAAGAGATTCTCCATCTCGACTACGAATCAAACCAACTACATCCACACCTTTGTGTCTCCATCTAATAAGATTTCTGTAAAGCTACTCATGCATAAGTCTGTTCAACAGAGAAAGGGAAAAAGGAGGAAGGAAGAAGATGAAAAAATCTCCCCAAGAATAGTCGGTGTTTTCAGTTTTTAAGGCCAAACACCACGCGTCCAAAAACAAGAACACTAAACTCCATGTGTAGGCACCTGTCTAGATGCATGCTTAACTATATAAGCACCCAACAGTTTAAGATAAGGCAGGCTTTCATGTATTTGGGTACTAACATTTATTATATGGGCACCCTAAAATGTTGTGAACACTTGAGTATTAGAGTCTTAGAGCAAATGCAGTGGTGCGATCAAAACCAAAGATCAAAGATCAAAAAAAAGATCAAATTTTGGGTTTAGTCCGTGTTGTCACGTAACGGTCCCGATTAAAATTTGGTCGCGCGTAATTTAAATCTCCGCCCCAAAAAAATTTCATCGGGCGTATCTCAAATGTCCGCCCAATCAATCACCAGGCACACTTTAAGTTTACGCCTGTCAACAGGCGTACTTTAAGTTTACGCCTCATTTTTTATTTTATTTTTTTAATTTGAATTTTCATCGGGCGTAATTTAAATCTCCGCCCGTTAACAAGCGTACTTTAAATTTACGCCCAGCAACAAGCGTACTTTAAATTTACGCCCGACTATATTAGGATTTGGTATTTGGTCGCGACCAAATATGGTTTGGAATTTGATCTTTGGCTGGGATTTGATCTTTACTCCGTCCCACTGCGTCACGATCTCATCCAAAATTTTTGGTTATACTCGCCCACTGTGGATGCTCTTAGGCACTGTAAGTGCATAATTTGACTAAAGGGTCCAGTTAAACCTGTGAAAAAGGTTCGTACTGTCACAAAGGCTTTGCTAAACAAAAGAGAAACTCTAGGTTGAATAAGACCTCCCTTGTTCAACTTCAACACACCTTAGACTTAATTCTCAAAGGTGTAACTGACATTCGTATGTCTAAACCAGTTGGTTTTCGTACTTACCTTGTGTATGTTACCAGGAAGGTCAATTCAATGAGTTCCTCAAATGCTCTAAAGCAGAATAGTAGTCTGAACAAGAATCGTCCAAGGAAGGATCAAGTCGTTTCCTATGGAAATAACATTTCCCTTAATGTGAACGAAATTGCAGGAGAAAGAAGAAAAATTGATGATAACCTGATAGAGATGATCCAAGGATATAAAGAAATCGTTGACAGGTTTTCATCCTCCGCAAGTCAAAATTCTTCTTGTAAGGACTCTAACTATGTCTCGTATTTTGATGACAGTAAGTTTTATGATAATTTATCACATAAAAGGTAATCTCTCTCTATATTCAGAAGGAAAAAGAGACTCGATCATAAACACAGTTCTTTTAATGAGCTCATAGCTCATACTTGTGCTAATTAATCACAAGGGTTGAGAACTTGCTCATAAAAATACTGTTGAGCAAGATGTGTAAAAATCAGGTATACTATGGCAATTTGGTGTTCTTCTTAGTTGAGCTATCCTCTTATCGTTTATAGCTGAACTAGTGCCTGCAGACAATATTTCCTAGGATGTATTTTTGTTTTATCGTTTCTCTCTTTGCATTTCTTTTGCATATTTCTGAGCAGCTACAAGTGTGCTCTAAATTTCTCCTATGGTAAGGAATTTATTGAGCCATTTATGAATTCTCATGTAGCAAAAGTTCTTTTGTTGTTTTATTCTTTATGGGCCATGTTGTATTCGTATGTGTACACTTGTTACCATCACAAGTCAACCGTTTGGAAACCCTAAAGGTCTTCTTCCTTAAGAAACCTTTAAATACCAAACCCTTGAGTCACGTTTGCATACTCTAGGTTATTTTGTTTTTTCAAGAATGTCTTCCTCTTCACAATCGTGTGGTTTTGCTAAAGGCTTTCTTGATAAAGGTATTGGTTTTGAATCCGAAGGGAGGAAGAAAAGAACTCTTGTATATGAAAGTCATCCCAATGCCTCGTGTTACTATGCGTATACTCATGAGAATGTTGATAAGGATGATATGATTTCTGCTGAAGTGGTCCATGACTTTCTTAAGTATTTTGAGGAAGCAAAACTGCATCTCGTTGATACTCTGACAAGTCTTGATGTGTTGAAAACTGAGTTGAAAAAGGTTTCATCTGACCTTGGTCTCATAAAATATCACATAAATGATCTTCACAAAGAGAATCTCTTCTCTGAAGATGCAATGGATGCTGCTAATCACAAGCTCAAAGACATTCAGACTCGTGAGGATCCTGAACCGTCTATTTGACCTTAGTTCGTGTTCGGCCATGGAACTGGAGTCTGCTTTTGTTCCCTAGCTTGTTTATTTCTTTTATTTTTCTAGTACATCTTATATTTTCTTGTTTTTATTAGAAGAGTAACTAGAGGTTGGAATAGCCATTATTGTGATTACACATAGTTATGTCCAACGTTTTCATCTTCATGTTTTTAGATTTATTGGTTTAAATTCTAAACTTGTTTGGAAGATGATTTTTGCAGTATTAATCTTTATGGTTTTATATATTTCAATATTGTTATGGGATATGTGTGTTTGCATCCGTGAACTTGATTGTCCCATATCTTGTCAAAAGTAAAGTCGTTCATGAATTAATATGCATGTATTGATGAAAGAATGAATGGACTTTTGAAAAATACAAAAGTTGAGCCTATATTGTCATTTATTGATGAAACATAGGTTAAAATCTTTTGTTTGCAAGGATTATGTCTATTGAATGTCGTTATGCAAATAGTGATGGAAAATAGAATGAATCCTTGTGTATTCCACAGTAATTGATCTTCTCTGATCCATATTTTATGTATTACTGTAAGGCTCCGTAAAAGTGTCTTATGTTGAGCATTAAACAACCAAGTTGATTATTTTTGATTAGCTATGTTGTTGTTCCGTAAGGTACTTTATGTCGAGCATTTTGAACTAAATTAATCATCTTGTTTGGTTATTTAGTTATGACTCCATAAGTCTGCTTATGTTGAGCGTTCATGACTGGGTTGATTGTTTTCATGATTAACTTAGTCATTGCTCCATAGACTCTCTTATGTGAGTATGACCAATTAAATTGATTACTTTGTGATTAGTTTGATTGTGTATTTCGATTATATTAATTATGGGTTTACTTGTGATTAATCTAATTGAGCGCTCTTAAGTCTCCATAAGTTTACTTGTATTGAGCATTTTGTGTTAAATTAATCGTGAACTTCTTGTGGTTAATTTAATACTTTGGATTCAAATTCATACTTGTATGTGATTTTTTATGTCCATAGAAATCCTTCTTTTCTCTTTCGAAATTAAGGTCGCTCTTGTTGTTCCCTTGGGAATGACATTATATGGGGGAGAGTTCTTTTTGAACTTGCGCTTAATTGCGGAGGTGGAATATTATAGGGGTTATCTTGTATCTTTAAACTCCTTGATGAATGCATTTAGCTTCGGCTTTATGATTGCATCTAAAGAACAAGTTGATATTTTTGCTTTCTTTTGGTCAAGAAATGTATCTTTCGGAAATTTCATGAGGATCCCGTTCTTGTACCTTTGCCAATTTTATTGACAAAAAGGGGGAGAATTAATATGTAGTTCGCACTAAAAATACATATGGTTTTCGGATCATTATGTAAGGGGGAGTGGTTTCCATGTGAGATGGAGTATTGACTAAGGGGGAGTGATACATATCACCATAGTATTGTTGTTGAAGTTGTGATACAATTGAACTTTGACGTTGTGTAATGATACTATGACACTGTATAACAATGATTAAGAACTATTGTTTTCTTGTTGTTATAGATACGTATTTTCAACAACGATGATGCTAAACTTACAACCTTTGGGATCATTGGAGTACTTGGAAGTGACGAAGATTTCGAGTAAATTGAAGATTAGACATGTGGAATAGGAGCTACAAAAGTTAATTTATTTATTTTTTGTATTCCATATGTATTAATAGTTTTGCCACTAAAATTGACAAAGGGGGAGATTGTTAGATCATTGCTCGGTCGAACTCGCATGCGTTGCTATCTCAAGCATGTTTGTCAATATTAGTGATCAAAACTATAAGTCTTGATTTCTAGCCTACATAGCTAAAGGTCTCGGACTAGGATAGAAAGTGTAGTTGAGCTCAAGAACTCCATGGAAATCATCATACAAGACAAAGGACTACTCAAGGAACTGGTGGATCTTCGTCGACTAAAAGGTATGTGGAGATTTGAACTTATCTGTCACTCAAAATTCTATCTATTATATCTCCTACTCTTGAGATAAAAGTCGTTTTGATATATAGACTTTCATTATGCACATTTGCTATTTCGAGCCGAGTTTATCTCGCCTATCTATTTCTCGAAATATGTGTTGGTAAGCTTTCGCTTTAGCCGAATTCATCTTTACCTAGTGACGAAAGTCATTTTATGTTTCAACCACTTTGAAAATTTCCCTGACGAAAAATGGTATGTGAATAACGGCTATATCCGTCCTCTGAGAATGTTTCAATGATTGAAATGAGAGTTTAGATTACATAACCATTGATAGAATATAAGCATTGTTGTGGAAACACATATATGTATAAGTCTTTATTCCTTGAACCAAAGTTTGCGAACTTTGTTGATCAAGAGAAATGGAAGTGGCGTGAGCCAATTCCACGAACTAAGTCCGCGAAGTGACGGAAGTTCTCGACCCGAGAATTTCTGCTGGAGTTTGTAAACTCCTTCCATGAGCTTAAGTCCGCGAACCAGTACGCGAACTTGAGCAGGTTATATCTAAAACCGGTTGTTCTTGAACTAATGTTTAAATATACTAAGGAATGCTTTTGCAAACCGTGGCTATAAAGTTCATGAACCGATTCGAGTGAATCAAACCGATTTTGCTTTGATTGTGTCTTGTGTAGTTACAGAAGATCTAAGCAATTGAACAACTCTCTAACTAGTTCATTTGAGTCATTTGAACTAGTTATGGTGAAGAAGAATATGGTTGATATGAAAGTAATCATATGGATAACCATTTGGTTGACTTATTGAACCAACAAATGTTAATGTTTGGGTACGGTTCATAAACCTAGAATTGGACATTTCATTTGTGTGTGAAAAGCTAAGTTTTCGATCTAACGGTTGAGAAATATTAGCTTGAATATAATTAGGTTTTCATCTAACAGTGAATATTGAATGCTTTGTTACCAAGCTAACATTGATTGCAAACCCTGATTTGAAAACTATATAAAGGAGAACTCTAGCAACTGGGAAACCTAATCCCCACACATTTTGTGTGATACTAGTTGTGCTAAGATAGAGTCGATTCTCCTTTAACCTTTGGTTTCTTCTTCTAAACCAGGTTAACGACTTAAAGACTTCATCGGGATTGTGAAGCCAGACCGATACTACTTTTCTTGTAGTTGTGTGATCTGATCTTGCATCTTTTATCGTTACGAGTACGATTGTAATAATTGGCTCGAGATTTTATATCTCTGATAGGCAAGATAGAAAAGTAATCACAAACAAACTTCGTCTCATCATTTGTGATTCGACAATATCTTTTTTCGCTGCGTCGATTAATATTATTGTGAGGTGATTGATAATACTAAGTTGTTCTTCGGGAATATAAGTCTGGTATTATCGATTGGTTCCTGTTCACCTTGATTTATCAAAAGACGGAACAAAACTCATAGGTATATTCGTGGGAGACGGATTAATCTATTGCCGTGGACTTTTCTATGTGATACGGATTTGTTTATTAAAGTATTCGACTATGGGTCGTAGCAACTCTTAGTTGTGGGTGAGATGAGCTAAAGGAATCTAGTGCGCAGTATCCTGCTGAGATCAGAGGCGTAGGAGCATAATTGTACTTTGGATCAGTGTGGTATTGGTTGGGGTTCAACTACAGTCCAGACCGAAGTTAATTTGGAGTAGGTTAGTGTCTGTAGCGGCTTAATACAGTGTGTGTTCAATCTGGACTAGGTCCCGGGATTTTTCTGCATTTGCGGTTTCCTCGTTAACAAAATTTCTGGTGTTTGTGTTATTTCAGTTTCCGCATTATATTGTTTTATCTTTTTAATTGAAATAATACAGGTTGTGCATTAGTTCAATCAATTATAATATCCGACCTTTTGGTTGTTGATTTAAATTGATTGACACTAGGATATTAGTCTTTGGTACCATCCAAGTTATCTCTCTTTGATAAAGACTTGCAGATTTCTATTTGCTTGAGTAAAGATCAAATCGAGAGATTGAGATATAAACTCTTTGATATAATTTTATCTAGATTGAGTCTGACTGTCTAGTTGATTCTCTAGAAAGTATATTGGAGTTTTTCCATACAGATTGCTAATCGAATTGTTGGGTGTGGTTGTTAGACCCCCTCTTTTTCACTTTTTGATTCACAAACTAAGTTCATGAACTTACTTCCTTA
Source organism: Papaver somniferum (assembly GCF_003573695.1). Taxonomy (NCBI): domain Eukaryota; kingdom Viridiplantae; phylum Streptophyta; class Magnoliopsida; order Ranunculales; family Papaveraceae; genus Papaver; species Papaver somniferum. The sequence goes on along the minus strand of NC_039363.1, from coordinate 171,696,189 downwards.
AAACATATGTAAAACATTGTTTCCTAGGATGAAATCATCACCTCATACCCATACATAATCACAATAGCATTTAAACGATTATGTTGATGTCTTATCTAAAAAGTTTAATGGTTAAGCAATAAACCTCGTATTGTATTCCTTAATACTATGTCTATCTAGAGTGTTCATGCTTCGCAGTTTTGTTTTCAATATGCACGACTTGAAAGATACGTTAGAGAATGAAACAGTTCAAGTCAAATATCACTAACCTAAAGTGGAAGGATGATGTTATGGTTGTAGCTCCTTACTTCTTCACTTCTTCAAGTCTTCGCAATACTTGTAATGTCTCATATATTAATACTTTCAAGCTAACCTATACGAAGTTGACTCTAGTACATTTAATCAAGCGACTCTTAAATGAGTTTTGGTTCACTAAAATATGACAACCAAACTTGACATACCAACGCTTGGTGGGTTCAACCGAGTTATGCTCTAAAAATCTCCCCCTTTTTCAATTTTAGTGACAAAACTCTTACATCATATGGATAAACAAATTACAAGAATTCATTACACATACGCTTGATTCCCGAATTCAGCAGCACATAATCTGTATACATTCAATCCTTAAAATTGTCGTTGTTGACATTATAATAACAAAGCTCATACTCCCTAAAGGTGAGATAGGTAGATTTTCAATCCTCGCGTCTTTGTTATACCAAATCATATGATATGTTACTCCCCCTTAGTCTATGCTTTTACTATTTCATTAGATAAACGTTCAAGCACCAATGTCCTTCTTCCCTAGTGACACCAATCAATATAAAATTGACACCAGCATCACTTGTTTACTCCATATATTTCTCCCCTTTTTTGTCACAAAATGACAAAGAAACGAAAAAAATAAAGGACAACACGAAAAGGATCTTACAAATCTCAAAATAGACTTGCAACCTGTTGAGTCAAGCACGAGGGTTCCACACATCATTTTTGATAACCAATATCAAAACCGAAACTACAAAGTGATTATGTTTTGATATGTTATCATGGAAATAATTGCCCGAAGAAATTTTCCCAACTAGTTTAGAAAACCAAAAAATCAACTAATCACATTAGTTCCTTTGCTAAACCGATTGTATAAATACAATCGCTTCATTCGATAAGACCAAAATAAAGATAACTCTATTTTTCTCATCAGGTTCTAATTATTCATATAACTTAGACCTTTAAGTTTTAAACAAGCCAAATACTAGGTTAGTTAACTAGCATTTCTTGTTAAGGCATTCGATTAGACTTGAGTAACCGAAACCTCCACTTTGATAAGTCTAACTAAGATCAGAATTAACTTAGTTTCTCTTATCCGGAATCGAATTGGACTAAACAATTCATCCCGTAAACATATTCTTTTGTCAAGCCATAAATAATTCATACAAACCAAAACAAATCAACTTGCATAATTATTCATCTCAACCGGAAGCAATTGAAACAACATAAACATTAAAGCACTGCAATTGCACCGAAAATTTTGTAAGCCTAAACAATTGATACCACAAAACAAAGTAAGATAACAATAGTTTTTCTTAACCGGAACCAATTGAATCACACACGCATCCATACACACATAATGGAATAAAACATCAATTGTACCAAAATTTTGTTAAGCAAAAGCAAAAAGATATGAGCAATAAAATTAGGCTTTTCTTAAACAGGAAAACAATTAACTAACAAGATTTTTACCTCAATTTCGCATCCACTTCTCCAATATGTTTGCATCTTCTTCTTCCAGGGAGAATTGATATCGAAATACCATTATGTTGTCATCCTTCTGCAAAACAAAAGAATAACAACAACCAACCTTTACCAGAGAAAGGTTGAAAAGCGGTTTTTAACTATTGCAAGCAAAAGTTGAAAACCCATGAAACACATATGCTTTTATGCTAAACCAAAACCGATTCAACATATTGTGACTTTTTCACATATTGTTTCTATCAGAACCCCTCATGATCCTTTGATAAAGCCTACCAACATGGGCTAGAACTTAATCTTGCTAAATCAAAAAGTCACCCAAACCATAAGGGTTCACAACATATGAGATCGAATATCAAGGTAATAAAACCGAAATCAAACATCTCATAAACATACATAGCAATAAATAAAGCATTCAAGCACAGGCTATGTAAATCAAAAACTATCACAAGAAAAATTATAAATCAAATAACTTTATTCATAATAGATTTAATACAATCAATGAAAGAAATCAATAATTGCGGCCTATTTTTCTAGATTAAGTATTACAGCAAATAACTTAATCTCTATGAGACCTCCCATTGTTTACCGAAGATTCATCGGTATTTTGATTCTTGAGTCTTCTCTTCTCTTTCAAAAGATTCAATTCCACAATCGACTTCAAGAGGTTTGACTCGAGTAGTTTTTCATTCACTACTGCAGCTTCCAAGAGGTCACGAGCGACTTCAAAATCTCTCATTAACATAAGCATCAGCTCAAAAGAAATATGATTCTTTTTATGTTCGCTTGAGAAGTAGCACTTGAATTCAACTGGAAAGGTTTCAAGTTTTCGAAGTTGAGATTCAATGTTTATAGTATTTTCACCCATCTTTGACCATAGACAGAACACAAGAACTGGTTCTATAGATGGCTTATATAAGAGTTCAAGCTCGGTTTCCAAGAATGAGATACCTAAACGCGGTATTTTATTTGTGGAAAACACACTATTTCGGAAACATCATAAGAGAATTTCCGAACATGCTTTAACTGTTCTCAAATATATTTTCGAATTTTTCATATTGACTTTCCAAGAATCGAAAGTATTTTTCTAAACATAGAAAAGATATTTCAAGAATAGAAAAATACTTTAGATATTCAAGAGTATAGAATTATACTTTCTTCACATTTTTGTGCTCCTTTTTAAGAATTTCCCCATTTTAACAAACACAACTGAGGAAATTCCGAATCCCAACATCAGTTGTTGGAATGAGCTTGTGATGGCTCATTATTTGTGGAGCATGGTCCAACATGATATTCTTGAATATCCTCCCTTTTTAGTCTGAGTACTAGACGTTCATAGTTATCTTTGTCTAAGATTACAGCAGGATTGTAATAATTAGGGTTTGTTGTAGATGACTTTCTTTTGGAAACCTTCTCAGGTTTTGGTATCCACTTATGGGTGGACTTTGAAAGAAGGCTCTTCATTTCTAGTGCCATTGCATCTTTCCATCTTGAAGCATCAAATCTCATATCCCTTTTTGAAAAAGTATTACCCTTTTTATTATTTTTACTTTTAGGATAAGATTTTGAATAATAATTCGTTTGTCTCACAGGACAATGAAGATCTGAGAGGTTTTTGGAGATTACACTGTTCAATTCTTTAGATACAAACGATAGAGCGTTTTGCATCTTTCAAATTTTGCACTCCCTTTGCATATGACCTTTATCTCTACAATAATAACAATGCTTATTGAAAGGAATAAAGTTTTTAGTTTTACCTTTATGAGACATTCGGTTACTCTGATGATCCTTGGTTTGAGTCTTCTTCTGACTGCTTCTGGAGATGGTTTCCGTTGGAATCTCAATAGAGCACTTGGGTGTCTCAGGCGTGCTGGCTTGTTCCGTGGATTTTCTGAAGTGGAAGGGCACACAACCTTTATGAATTTTACTTCCTTGTTGGTTGACAAAAATTCAACTCCATCACATCCTAATCCACATATGTCCCCATGACATCTCCCTGCATCCAATATAGAAGATAAATTGTTTGTGCTATCATTGAGTCTTCTTAGCCTTACAACTTCCTCTTCTAAAACCTTGATTCTTTCAAGAGGTTTAGTCAGTTGATCCTCAAGAGGATTTTTAAAGAAGAGTTCTGACTCATCTTGATCTTTACTCGTTGATTGTTGTGAATTAAATTTAGCTTCTAACTCAACAAGTAATGTTTCCAGTTGAGATTCTCATCTTTAAGAGTTTTTGAGTGTAGACTTTCTTTGTAGTCTTTAAGTAGATACCTGGAATTATGATATCCATAGAAGAAACCAGAGAAGATTTTTCGCAGTTTCTTATTTTCTCTACAGAGAGGAGCAATCACCTCAATGACATTTGAGGTAGTCATTTTGCTTGTAAAAATAACATCTAATATAGAAGAGTATTGTGACATATCTTCTTCAACATCTTGATCGATTTCTGAGTCACCTTCTTCAGACATTTCATCAAGTTATTTTTCAAGGAAAGTTTGCCAATCACCAGAATCTACATCGTACGGATCCGGTTGTTAGATTCATAGGGAACATCATTTTAAGTTGTTGATCCTTTATCTTGTTTGACGTTATCTGAATCGTTCATAAGATTCATTTCTTATAGGATGGATCACACCAAACACAGATTGTTAGATCTTTTCGTGTTCGCCTGCTCTAATACCAATTGAAAAGGCGAGGGTACCCAAATATACCTCAAGCTAAGACTTTTCCTTCCTATAAGTCCTTTCTCCGAAAGTGATTGTCTATGGACTGAGTCGAGACAATACAACTAATCGGTTCACACTTCGTGTGATCGTCTATGGATACGAGATCGAGACAATACAACAATGAAGTATGTTTACTTGATACAAAGGTTCGGACTTAACCAAACACAATAGGATTGCTTATCAAGTAAATAAGAATTAACGTTTGTGTAATTTACTTTAATTATAATAAAACAATTATAATGCGTAAAATAAAATTAAATGACACAGCAAGATTTTGTTAACGAGGAAAACCGCAAATGCATAAAAACCTCGGGACCTTGTCCAGAATTGAATACTCTCAGGATTAAGCTACTATACAAAATAAACCAACTTTGTATAATTTAGACCAAGCAACTAAATCTATAGTTTACCTAGTTCCGTCTGTATTCCCACGCCTCCAACTTATGAATAAGTCACGTACTTGGAACTATTCATTTGGTTCGTATTCCAAACAGTAAAGGAACAACAAATCTGTTTGGTATCAACTCTCTTCAACCAACTGATATGAGTCGGACAAAGGCTCTTCTGTTTATCTCAATAAACTCCTTCATTAGGTCCTTAGATCTATCTTATGTTCAATTACCCTAGGTAATCGTAAGATTTTGCAATCAATACTTTTAATCACAAAGAACCGTATTGATGCTGATCTACTCAACTAATCAATCCAATTTACCAAAAGGATAAACCGATTATAGTTGGATCCTCTTTTTACCGAAACAAGTATTGTGTACACCAAAGATTTATATAACCAAGTCAGAAATCTTCTATATCTTCTTTGTCTTCAAATCTTCTTAAATCTTCAATAAACACCTGCACACAACTACTTGAATCTCTTGTGATGAATCACACACAGAACGGAGTCTTTGAACAATGGATTATCACAAGATCGTCTTTAAAACTAACAACAGTCTAAAGATCCCTGTAGAAACTTTGAACTAGTTTGAGTGAATCTTATATCAGAAGAGAAGATTCTCAAGCATAAACAAACTAGGTGCAACAAAAGTTCAAGCACCGTTAGTCAATCAAATCAATCGAAAAAAAAAAGATAAACCGCAATTATCTAGTTTCCCACCAACGGTACTAATAGAGCTTCTCAATCCCAAAAAAGACTTTAAACTGAGTGGTTGTAATATATTTCACCTAATTAGGTTACTCTCCTCTCCTAATGGGCGGCTTCACCAGTAAAAGTACAACAGAGGAAGTTTACTGTCACGAAGGATTAGTTTGCTAGAAATGCAAACTTCAAGTATTTATAGACAAGGAAGTTTGGACACTAAGGAATTTCCAAAACCAAAAATATTCTCAAGATATTCAATAATAATTTCCAAATTCGGTTTTCATAATTCCTGAGAATGCTCTGTCCAAAATATTGATCGAAAATCTCCTTGGAAAATCTTTAACTAGTAAATGCACATTACTAATTCTTATTTTCCATATATATAATCAGAAACCTTAATTAAAAGATTCTTAACTTATTTAATTTTGATCATGGGATTTTCTTCCTTTTAGATGTTAAGGAATATCTTTGAACAATAAAAGATACGCATTAATGCACGTGTTCAAAGTGTGTCGACATCCTTCCTTTGTAAGTTTTCTTTCATACTTACACACTTGAAACCGATTTATCACGCTTCCAAACAAGTTTAGAATTGGTTCATCTGACTTACAAGATCTATGTGATTGATCAAGAACATTCAATCACAAATCATGGTTTAACAGTTCTACCAAAACAAGTTTCGATTCTACCTCCATGTGAGTATTGTGCATAGTCACATTAGCTTCCCAAAATTCGGTTGACTAGGTACTAGGATCGGTTCCCAACATATATATGGTATCTAACTTATATGTGTTGCACATGTCCATAGGATCGGTTCCCCTTTGCCTAAAAACATGTTGCACATGTCCATAGGATCGGTTCCCCTTTCTGCTATAAACCTTGTTGCACCTCATACAAGGATCGATTCCCCTTTGTGATGTGTTGCACCTCTTACTAGGATCGGTTCCCCTTTACCCAGAGTTAGGTATTACAAACTACACAAACTCTATCATACCATCAGGTGATTACTTAAGATCGGTTTCACTAATAAAAGTCATACCAATACATAAGTCAGGCCTTATGTGAATAGTTTTACCAAGAACACAAACAAGTCATGAACAGTTGTACTAATCACACATATTGGTCGTTCATAAGATATGCAATGAATAACAATCCCAATAACGCCTGGCGATTTCCTTTTCGATTCACAAACTAAGTTCATGAAGTTACTTCCTTAAAACACATGTAAAACATTGTTTCCTATGATGAAATCCTCACCTCATACTCATACATAATCACAATAGCATTCAAACGATTATGTTGATGTCTTATCTACAAAGTTTAATGGTTAAGCAATAAACCTCGTATTGTATTCCTTAATACTATGTCTATCTAGAGTGTTCATGCTTCGCAGTTTTTCTTTCAATATGCACGACTTGAAGATACGTTAGGGAATGAAACAGTTCAAGTCAAATATCACTAACCTCAAGTGGAAGGATGATGTTGTGGTTGTAGCTCCTTCCTTCTTCAAGTCTTCGCAATACTTGTAATGTCTCATATCCTAATACTTTCAAGATAACCTATACGAAGTTGATTATAGTACATTTAATCAAGCGACTCTTAAATGATTTTTGGTTCACTAAAATATGACAACCAAACTTGACATACCAACGCTTGGTGGGTTCAACCGAGCTATGCTCTAACACCATCCACTAATCGGTAAGATGAGTCAGCGTCTGTACACGTGTGGCATAAATTGTACACGTGTTTCGTGACCTTCCCAAAATACCCTCCACTAAGAACCAGTTCATTATCATCACCAGTATACCCATCTGTAGCTGCAAACACCACCTTCTATGTTAATTCTTCACAGCTCCAAACCCTAACCTGGAATTCATCACCAATTCCTTCATTTATCACCATTCATATCACCACTTTAAAGTCTTCTCATTCTTGAATTAATTTTTATCAGACCCCTACAGCAGAATCAATTCTCAGCACCTTCATTCACCAGCAGCTCCATCAACAACACAAAAACTCTTCTCCATATTCTCAACTATGATTGTATCTTCACCAGTATAACAATACCTCAGCAAACCCATTAAATCCATTGTTCTTCTCTAACACGACCCTCTTTCTATTTCTTAATCCCTTCACAGAACCCTAATTTCGCCATCTCAAGCTGTCGGTGTTCAGATTCAACCCAAAACCCATCTTCAACTCAATTCCAATACCTTATTTTCTGTAAACCCATCTTCCCATTAAGATTAGAATCAACCACTCTTAATCATCCTCAATTACGGCATCAACCTCAATCTGAAGAAACTTTCCTCAATCTATACTTGATTTCCAATCACCATTAATGGCAGAAAATTAACCTATTTAAATTATTGAACGAATTAATTAAAGACCTTGTTCGATTGATTTGCATATACTGGAATCAAAATTAACCAGTATATTCTTTTAATTGGATTGTTACACGAAGTTGCAGAATAATAAGGGTTTGGTGTTGAGATTAATTTGAGTATCTGGGTTTCATGGTTCTGTCTAGGGTTTGAGTTGAATTGGAAATCGAGAAATTGAATTTGGTGAATCGATGAAATGATGATATAAGGTGGTATAAGATGGATTTGTTGGTTTTGAGATGTATTAGATGAATTTAGAGAGTGTGTATGGGTTTGATTGTTGTTGGTGGTCAACTACAAATGGATAGTTAGGGTTTGTTGAATCTGTTTGAAGCAGAGAAATAGATGAGGCTTGTGGAGATGAGATTGTATTGCTACGATGAATGGATGTTCTGAATTAAAAGGAGGTGCTGGTGATGTTGTGTTGCCATTGAAGATGCAGATGAATGATTTGAGTCTCAGTTTCAGGGAAGAAGATTGTAAATAAATTCAGATTTTACCGAAACAAATGAGGGTTTTTCAGTAATTTTCTTCGACAAGTGTACAATCTATGCCACGCGTGCACATGCCATGACTCTGCTAACCGAGCAGTGGATGGAAAAACTAACGATGGGAGGAAACACTAATTTCAATCTTTTGGGGAGGAAACACTAATTAGCGATCTTGGCAGGGGAGGAAACGCAAAATAACCCTTTAATCAAAATTATATTTGACGTAACTTGTTGTTTATCAGTTTTTCAGAAAACTATGGCTCAAGCACAGTTTATTGAAGAAAACGGAAGAGAGTTTAAGCATTTTGAATATTAATATATATTATCGCTTAATATAAAAAGTCTAAATGTAACAAATATATGAAATCAATTAAATGTAATTGATGAAATCAATTAACAAGTATATTACAAGTATGTAATTGCTGGATTTGATGTAGTTTGATGTTATTGTTATCGTTATGAAATCAATTAATATAAATGAAAGTATAAAGGTAACAAGTATCGCTTAATATAAAAAGGAAATCTAGTTTAAGGTCTAAATATTTTCATTAATTAATATTACTGTCACTTCTTTTACAATATACATAATATATACACACTTAAAAAAATTATAAGAACTTAAATAATGGCGTCAATAAAAATCTAGTACAATCTTTGGCCTCCAAGTATTCTTTATTTTACGTAACTTTCATTCAACGCGCTCGTGAACTGTTTTTCCTTTATTTTAGAAACTTTGGTTGTTAACTTTCAAAACTAAAACCTTTTTTTGCTTTTTAACAAAACATTTTCCAGGATTAACTTCTAAAACTTGCACACATCTTTCTGTTTTACCATTTTCTATTTGTTTTTTAAATTACCACATATTTTATTTACAACATCCTCAATTTTGCTTCACCGAAAAGAGAAATTGCCTTATGAGACTTTCAAATGAAATATTAGTGGAAAAATTTAAGAGAAGATTGAATGTTGGTGTGAGTTGAATGTTCAAATAGATTGAATATTTATAGAGGAAAAATAGCCGTTGGAAATCCGACCGCTGCCGGAGCAGTTGGAGACGACCAGTCCACATTGGGTTGAATCTCGGCTCAACTTGAGTCGGCACTCGGCCCAATGTGGACTGGTCATCTCCCACTGCTCTGGTCGGCTTATTTTTTTTTTCGAAAAACCCTTTCTCACTACCCAAAATTTAGTTTGGCCATCCACCTGGACAGGCATACCAATAAATTAGATAATGCACATTGCAGTTGCTCTTAATAGATGTTCTCGCAAGTGAAAAGTGCACAAAATGCCAAAAATAAATAAAAGATACCTTAACTATTATAATCCATGAGCTACGAGGAACATGAACGTCCCCGACTATTAGGCATCAATGGATGTGTTTGTGTTAGGTTTTATCACAACTTTATTTATTTATTGGTTTTATGTATCTAGCTTGTTAGCTCATATGTTTTACTTTATTTTTATTAAAATCGCTACGGAAAGTATGTTCTTCTCTCAACCACAAGACTTCCTGAGAGATCTGCATAGATGGGTACTAGTTTTTTCTTTTTTCGCGTGTAACTTTTGTAGTTAATGTAGATTTATTATTCTTTGTTTTGTGGTTACTTGGAGGACTTTGTAAGAGTCATATGACTTGTTTTTCATCTATGAAAATATGTAAGAAAAGTTGTCAAGTCCGGGTATCTTTTAAACAAAAAATTCCTTTTGATTGTTTAAGAATTGTAAAGACACTTGCTTGTAAGTTTTTCCTTTCCTTTCTCTTTGTTTCTTAAGTTTTTTTGTAGCTACTTGTCTTGTTTTATTTCTTTCATTTGATTGTGTGCTACTAATCCTCTCTTTCAAATTTTTGTTTTGATGAAATAATTATTCTTACGTGTTTTATAAGTCAACTTAGTCATGCTTAAAAATATACATTTCAGATATTTCTAGTAGATATAGTGATCTGAACCAAATCAAAATTCAAAAATACGGAATTCTAAGCTTATTTACATTCTTCGATCCTGTCTTTTCTCTTTCTTTTTTCCAGTTTTTGTGTCTTACTATTAGTTTCAATTTATTATCTCTTTTCTGATGAGGATTGATCTAATGACCAAAATTGTGTCTGCTTTTAGGTCAACCTATTCTTTTACGTAATCTTGTCGTCATCCTTCTGGGAATTTGGTAAATGACTCACAAATGGGTCTATAATTAGGTTAGTATGAGCGAATCATCTTTAAAAAAATATAAATGAGAAGTAATTAGGCCAGTATGACCTTTTCATACCCGACATATTAAAATTTTGGGAAATTCTTTAGTGTACATTTCTTTTCTCTTTCGTTAGAATCTATTTAGTGTATTATGTTTCAAGTTTTAGAGATCGGTAAGCATTTTCAAATAATTAGGTTAGGTTAGTTCTCACTGATACTGCTTTTAACCTTTTATATTTTATTTAGTCGATTGAGTTGGGCATTTTGTATAATATTTTTCTTAAACGGCTTGGAGTGATTTGTGACTTGTTCTTGCAATCGGGTATGTTAAATGGTTTCATTAAGGGATTTTTTTTCCTTATTTAGTTTACTTGGATGGTTTGAGCATGTAAATTCATTAATATTTTAATGTGTGTTTTAGAAAATAGGTATGTTAATATTGGAATTTGGGTAGCTATTTTTCTCTGTTTCATGAGGGCTATAAATAATTTTTTGCGAGCTATGGCTTTGACTTTGGAATAAGATGAGAGCTTGAAATTTTTTATTCTTACATGGTCTTTATCATGAGTTAAAATAGATGCATGTTAGTTGTTTGTTTTTTTTGTTTCCCTTTATAGTTAGTTGTAGCAACGATGCCTTTTAAGAAGCTCAAATTTATTACTGCGCCGCTGAATCTTCAAAACCCAAAAGCTTGGCTTTATCACCTCTTGTCTTTTTTTCTCCCTTTTATTTTAATCTAGTTACAAAGTTTTGAAGTTTTTTTTTAATAAATTTCATTATATTATTTTTCGACCTTTGGAATCAGCAAGGCTGTGAACAATGGTGTGAGCATGGATAAGGTTGTAGAATGATTACATTCAAGTTCATTAGCAAAAGAGTGTTGGGCAAGATTTGTTTTTAGGCTATACAAAAAAATTTGTTTTTTGTCCAGTTACATTTTTCTATAATTTTATATTTGTTTATCAGAGTTCCGGATGGTTAGTATTTAAGTTCACTGCTCTTTTGTGCTTCAAAACTTACCATAGTTTAATGTTACTTAACTGTTTATTATTAGTAATTGGAATTCTCATCTTCACTTTATCTATTTAGTTATTGTTGATTAGTAACTCGTAGTTGGAAAGCATTGACCGAAGGCCTTCTGACCTTCAACTCCAACATCTCCCCTCGATGTAACTCTGATCCGAAGACTGCTTTTCTGCTCCAAGATCATGTTGATGTAGATTCTTGGCTTATCAATCTTGTAATCGATGAATCTTGGGGTACTTTATACCCTCGTGTAATAGTCCCTTAGTAGTTTAATAAATAGCATGCTTCAAAAAAAAAGTTGGTTATTAAAAAAAGGAACTTATATTTTTATCACGAAATCAAAACACTAACTCAAGTGATTTAACATTTGTCTTCTTGTACTATGGATTTACCGAGTTATTTTCGATCTTACTTTTTGCATCTGGCTTATTATTGTGTATATAATTTGATGCATTACTTTCTTAAATATAGATTACAAGAATTTTTCTTGATGGAATTCGGTTTTTTATACAGTTATAGTTCAGGTCCATACTAGGTTGATTTTTGGATATTGAATTTTTAGATCGCGCAAGTAAACTTGTTTATAATTCAAGGCGTCAGAGCTCATCCGTTGATATATATTAATGATTGTGGCAAGTTTGTCCATACAGATTTCGAAACGAAGAATTTGGTGGTGTACTTGGTACCCTCTCATTTTCAAGATTCATAATGAAAAATTTGGTGGTGTACTAGACCCCCACTCCTTTTTCAATAACTTTAACTAGGAAACAACGAATGCTCCAAATTATTTTTCAAGGTCCGTGAATAAGATAAGCCTTTGTCTTTTAACTGCACAACCATTGTAATAACTTTCTTCATGTTATTCGTTTTCTCCGTAGATTCCTTGCCGATCTTAGTTACTCTATTGTCCATTGGTTCTTTTTTCACCCACATCTTATGGGATCTACAACATGATTACGACCAGATAGGATAACAACCACCTTAGGTGCGCTAACAATTAGATCTAGCTCATACGATACTCTCTTGAAATCGTACAAAAAATTTCCTCTTAATTCACCTTTTTTTACTAGTCCCATAAAACCTCATTCCCTAAAAAACCAAATTAACAACTCAGACACAAAATAAAACCAATAAGTTGATGGAGAAACAAAAAATAAAGATGATAATCGATGTTAACTTACAACACGAGTAATATTGTTGTAGAATAAATTCCATTTATCTGGAAAAGCTTCAAGAATACCATTTTTAGTTTTCTTTTCTTTAAGTAGCTCGATGAAGCGGTTCCTCTGATCAAGATTTAAAGTTACTCCACCCTCTGGATGAAATTCACATATCTTATTTTCATCATCAAGATGATTTGAAACTAAACCATGTTGTGCTTCGACAAGTGGGTTAACAATCTTCTTTCCATTCATGTCGTAAGGTTCTCCTGAAGCTTTGTGGTGAGAAGACACTCTTGAGCGGAAAGATAAGAAAAAGAAAAGAATACGGCCAAGACACAAAATCTAATTTTTTGTTTGTATACTAAAGGTTAAGAGCTACAACTAAAATAAGGAATATTAACTTTCTTAGGAAATTTCATTCAAAGCTCTTTTTCTCAATATATGTGAAAAACCTAAACAAATCATTAAAAGTAGGACGAGGGATTATATGAAAATTAGTTCAAATCATTATTCTTATCGCTAAAGAAGCTTTCTCGGACCATAAAAACCAAGTTTTTTTAGTTTTTATTAGATAACAAGAATTTTGTCTTAGCAGCGTATGATTGGTTTAATTACAAAAGAAAAAGGAAAAGTTAACTTATTGTGTTTGGAATTTTATGAAAGTCCAAATTCAATTTGGAAGTCGAGTGCCCGCCGGATTACAACTTTTTTTCCAAATTAATACATTAAGTGAAAGAATAAAAAACCACATATTATATTCTAAGTGAAAAGAAAAAGAAAACTACATATTATATTCTACGAAAATAAAAGGAAAAAATAAATAAAGTTCGCACATACTTCATATCTTTTCTTCACCTATTTAATGTATTTGTACCATCATAAGAAATCATCGCCACCGGGAGGGACAAAGCCCCACGCACACCAAGTTAAACGAAAAAAAATGCTTGTTGCGTAGCACGGGCACAAATATAGTTCAAAGTAAAAGGTAAGGCATTCACTAAATAGCTAAGCAACCCTACTGTTATGCACTTTCAACCCAGCAAACTAATCATTCACGGGATTTCAAAAGATTTGACCGTGTTAATTCTATGTCTGTTAATGATATTTTAGTGAAGAAATTTGGTTATTCTTCCTTTTATTATTCACGCAGTGTAATAAAGTAATTGACTGCGACAACAGATCTATTATGACTTACAAAACTTATCAATTAGGTTACTCGACTGCATTACATAATATTGGTAGTTGCTTACTTGCAACTTTCTTAAAATATGTGTACCCAGAAAATACCGCCATTAAACAACAACTTAATAACATCAGAGAGACATCGCTATTTAACATGAAAAATTCCGAGAACTTGGTAATCATGAAGAGGAATGAGAAACCTGAAAACAACCAACTCTAATGCAGCTCCTAGCCAATAGCTAAATCTTGTAATCGAGTCAGACATGTTTGACAATCGGACATGCATTGGTGGCTGCGTGGAATAATTCTGAATCGTGAGATGGATACTCGTGAAGATGAAGCTTTTGGAGTAGCATCCTAAAAAGTGAAAATTATGTAATAAAGTGAGAATAAGCTTATCCATCAAAAAAAATAATTCTGGAGCCTAAATCAAATCAATATCCTTGTCTACAAGAATTAGTTAAACAATAAAGTTAATCTTATAGGAGTCAACGGGATTTTTCACTCTGTTTGGATATCAGAATCCAAATTTTGATTCATAATATTTATATAGTCTCAAGATGAAAAATGATACAACTTGGACGTCTCACTTCTCGTACCTAAAGCTTTTACTGCAGCTTAGCAGGATTATCCATCTGCCTTTCAAGCTCTCCAACCTAAAACTGGAGTGACAAAATTAACATAAAAATGCGATTTGATATGAGACTTCAAATATGGAATTCTCAAGTGACACATGTATGAAAGCTTAGGAAGTTCACTGTAATTGGGAATACATGATAATGGTGCCTGCTAAAAATAACTATCATTATTATTAACCATGTTTATTCTTTTCTCAATTACTCAATTATCTTGACATCTAGATACAACATCTTCATCGAAAATCTCCCTTTAAACAAAAAAGAATTCATTTCCAGACAATCACCTTTTATACAAAAAATAAAGTGTAAATACACAAAAGTACTCGATAAGGTGCGGAAAATGCAGAGTAGACATAAGTTTAAATCTCTAATTGAAGTCCTCAAACTTTATGGAAAAACTTCGTCAGCTAATTGACATGAAGGACTCTTAGCAGCTAGTTGACATGAAGGACTCTAAGGAATACTTCCCCGTTTCGGAAGCTGTGAACAGGGAAACCCTGCTCTCATCCTTAATGGCAAGACCTTCCATAACAGTGCCTATTGGCCAAGGATATAGCCAAAATATATGGAACTTATCCCCCAAAATGCATCCTAAGTAGCGTTCTCTATTAGACATTATAAATCAATTTTTGAATTAGAGTACAAAAGAAAAGAATTACTGGGAAACATATGAACGCGGTTTAAAGTAATAGTCAGATTCAGAATGATTTGCATACCTACGCAGCAAATAAGAAATAAGCATTGGTAGTTAAGAACTCATAATTCCATTGTCTTCCGAGCTTACTCCTGTGAGAGCAAGATATAATCTTAATTCTTCTGTTTGGGTCAAAGAACATAAATTTTTTAATTATGTCCACTGAATCATAGTGTGAAAAAAACGAAACTTAATGTCTAATACATGGCTGAATTAGAGATGTCCTTTGACATCTAAAGGTGAACATTGATGATATAACTTGAATCTTATACCTGCAGAATGCCGATGTCGCACCACAATATTATATCTTGCTCTCACGGGAGTAAGCATGGACGGCAATGGAATTATGAGTTAGCTTGGTTATCAAGGTTTCCAAAATATCTCCAATATGTTGTTATATATTGGAGAACGAAGCATTAATATTAAAACGGTGCTATCACCAAGAAGCTGAGGAACGTAAAACAACATTTACCTTTGCACAAACCTGATCATATCCTTTACTTGGACTTAATACTTAGTAGTCAATCCAAGGTTCATTATTTGGTCAATACACACTTCTTGAGCGAAGATTTTCCTCGTAGCTAAATTCAAGTGATTGTGGTTAGTTTCCATGAAAGCGAAAAAATAAGTTTTGCAAGACTAAGAAAGGTAGATGCAGCTGAAATACAAAGGGTTGTATAGGTGTGGTACTTCTCCCTAAGCTGATAGAAATTCTATCCTTTTGTAAAAATGAAATGAGTTGACGAAAAGTCTAAGCTTAATGCAAAAATTACCATTAGTTAATGAATCTTATAGAAGACCTGAATGCAGTAAAGAACAAATAGATAAAGCATAATACAATTAGTGAGTTTATCAATACGTTTAGGATAATATGGGTTCCTGACCATCTCCACCTCCTTTGATTTATTTCAAGCATCTACACAGATACTGCAACCGTTGCTCTTAAAAAATGATAAATATTGTGTTGGTCGAAGCACCATCTCCTGCAAAAAGCCATTAATGGATTAGTAACCTTTAATGGAAAAGATAATGACTCTGTGCAAATAGTTCAATATCGTTGAGCACAAATAATCCTTTTTCAAGCTCTCCCTGAATCAAAAGTATGGTCAATCAAATCAAAAGGAGATAAATAGTTAAATGCAAGGTATGGTCAATCAAATCAAAATTATGGGAAAAAAAAAACATTAAAACCAATTAACACAATTATTGAAGATTTTTTGAATATAAAACTGATTGAAATACCCAATCCTAAGATTCTAGGGCTTACTTATGATATCGAAAAAATAAAAACCCAATATTAAGAGAGAGAACTAAGAACCGTGAATTGAAATACCTCAAAGATTCATACTGTTCTTCTTCGATATGTTGGGAAATTTTGTAGATGCACCTGAGTTATAAAGCTCATCAGAAGAAACGTATGTGGGTGAGTTAATGAGGTTCAAAGAAGATTCTATTCGATTGCCTCCACATTGATTTCAAATAAGAAACATTCAAGATAAATCCCACTGATTGCCAAGGTTTTGAAACGGACGGGTCTTAGTTCTTCTGTTATATGCGTGTTTTTTTTCATTTTTCGTCAAGGGATTAATTAGACGCGTTGAATGAGAAACATGTTGTGTACGTGAGACACTCCCAGACGTTGGATGAGGGCTTAAAATAGGGGTGCATTCTAAGCCAAGATTTATCTTTTGCACTTTTCTCCACTTTTAAAACAATGACAGCCGTTGATTGGAGAAAAAATCTTATTCAAGTCCGTCGGATCAGCAAAAACACATTTGTTTTTGTAAGATAGGTAGTATTTTATAAACATGTATTATATGTTATTAACACTTGCTGAGTAAACATTTTTTTTATAGTGATGAGGTTATTCGATAGCAAAAAATTTAAACATGTTTAAGAAAAGATAAATTTTAGATATTTAACCTACGTTTAAAATTTGTTATTACCTTAAATTTATACTCGCTGATCAACAAAATGTCTGAGGTAGCGATGATAATAATCTATGACTTATTTTGGATAAAACATTTTAGTTCATTATTAGAGCATGCTTGGTTGAACTCACTTAGAGTTGGTATGTCAAGTTTGGTTATCACGTTTAGTTCCAAAACCGGTCGCTTGAATTTCTTACCACAATCAAATTCATTAGGTTAGACATAGTACATATAAATGTTGAGACTTCGTCAGGTTAGACGTAGTGCATAAAAATGTTGAGATACTCATTGAAGACCTGAAAACGTACGTATTAAAGAAAAGCAAAGACATCAATTTTCAGATTGAGGTTATAAATTATTGACTTTGATTTGTTCCATTTCTATCAAGTTCTTGTTTACGTGTTCATTGAAAAAACGTGTAGAGTTCGTTTTTACATTGCTTTAGTATATAGATGGCTCGATCTTTTCTACAATCAAAGTACCAAAAGGAAAGGATATACGCTAGTTATTTCTACAACTTATTGCATTGAGTTATTACATAGTCTTTTTTATTTCTATAATTTTGTAAAAATAACACTAATACGACTTTTGTCTGATTATTGTTGAATTTTTAGGAAACTAGATATGTGTATCTAGTGGTGGATCTGGACTTTGAATTCATGTCACAAAATTTTATTCTTAGACATGGTTTAAAGCTTATTTAGACTAGAATTAAGTTTCAGAGTTTAATAGGATTCAGGACCAATCCCACTTAGAACCGCTCCCAGGACCAATTCCACGACCGACCCTCCTAACTTGCATAATTTTCAAATCTCGGTTTATCATGCTTAAGCTTTTGGATTTCAAAATAAAGTGCAAGTTGAATAGAAAGTTCTATGTCAAGAAATATTGAAAACATATTTGACTCCAATATATTATTGTTCATATTTATTCCTTTAATAGTCAAGGCTAGATCTTAGTAATATCTTTGAGATACACTTTTAATATCATTTTTGGAATCGATATTGACGTGATTTCCTTTCTCAAAGATTACACATAACTAGTTGACTAATTTAGAAAAGTACATGGATATTCAACTAGCTAATAGTAGTAGTCATACTAGTATGATATCTCAAGTATAATGTTTCGAGAAAAAAATATTAATTGGTTATATATTTTGGAAACAGTGTTTTGCATTTATTCCAAATAAGTTATACATATTAATATAATCATGTAATATCAAGATCTGTGCTAAAATAAAAAATGACATTTATTGAATATATATTGATTTTGTATATCGATAGATTTTGTATCCAAAAACAAGTGTTGGTCATAACACTATAAACAATGGAGCTTGTTTTCTTACAATAATCTAGTTTAAAGCTTTCTTTGGAATCAAAAAGCTCTAGTAGTACGGTTGGAGGGAAACTAAGAATCACACTTTAATTTTCATTGTTTACTACTTTTAGTTGAGCTAACTCATATTTACCTTTTAGATAAGTTCTATAACATATGGTCCTTGTCTTCTGATATAAGACTGTCATTCAAAACTATTGAAAGGGAGACGGTACCAAGTACACCACCAATTTTTCCAATTCGACAACCTGTATGGACAAAAACCTAATATATTTGCAAGTATATCTAGATTAAATATCCTTAAACAATATGTATATAGAGTTTTCTCTTATCTCTTCCACAATAAATATGCCTAGACAAAAAGATCCATGAACCTGATTGTGTAGAAGAATTTTTAGACAATCTCATAAATCAATATCCAAGATCAATTTAGTCGTATCCAAATCAAGAGGATCCGAATTCTTCCAAGTATGAAACTTGTTATATATCTTTTAACATACGAATTCTACAAGAATAAGTCTCCTAATTGATCATAATTAATAATAACTTAAACCATCTATATTGATTATGTATTACTTGTGTGATCTTATTATAAAGATAAACCAATATAATATAGAAAAGGAGAAACACATGACACCAGAAGTTTTGTTAATGAGGAAAACTGCACCTGCAGAAAAAACCTAGGACCTCGTCCAGATTTGAACACTGGACCGTATTAAACTGCTACAGACACAAGCCTACTATCATACTTCGGCCTGAAATACAGTTGAAAACGAATTCACCCTACAAGTGATTCAGCTACAGTCGTACTCCTTACGTCTATTGAACCTCGCAAGGTTGGTGTTAGAGCACTTCTCGGTCGAACTCGCAAGCGTTTCTATCTCAAGATTGTTTGTCAAGTTTAATTGATCAAAATTATGTACTTGATTTCTAGTATACTTATAGATATTTCTCGGATTAGGATAGAATGAAGTTGGGCTTTAGACTTCACGGCGTTCACCAATTGAAGACGAAAATCTACTGAGGAGCTTGGAGGAACTTCATCAACAAAAGGTATGTGGAGAGTAAAACTTATCTATAACCCATAAGTCTATTATATTCTATATTCTAATAATACTAAGTCGTATAGCTATGTAGACTTTTATATTATACGCATTTGATATTTCGAGCCGAGTTTATCTCGCTCATCTATTTCTCGAAATATATGTGTTGGAAGATTTTTGCTTTAACTATGTTCATCATATTCTTGACGAGTTTAGTTGGAGACAATTTATTTGTTGGAAACTAATTATTAAGTCAAAAGTGAAAATTACCTTGAATATCTTACATGATTTGTGTGAGACAATCATTTGGTTTTAACTTGGGAAGTTTAGTATTAGTCATTCGATCACTTGAAAATTACTTGAAGCTAATGGTATGTGTGAGATTACCATTGTCATCTTCTAAGGATGTTTCAATGATTGAAATGAGAGTTTAGAACAAGTACCCATGTCTGGATGCTACACGGTATGCATATATACCTAGTATGCGAACTTTTTTGTAATGATTCAGGTCCGGGAACCTTGTTTGCATACCTAGTATGCGAACGATTTTACCTGTGAAGGTCCGGGAACCTTGTTTACGTTCCTAGTATGCGAACGGTTTTACCTGAGTTGGGTCTGGGACGGCTGTTTGTGAACCGGGTTTGCGAACAACTTGACAGGCAAATGTCCGGAGCTGCTGTTCGTGTACCTAGTTTACGAACACAATGGTTAAGTTTTAAAATCGATAATGTATGGTTCTCATACTCATGAACTAAAACATTTATGAATTAAGGAATGCAATCTTTGCAAACCGTGGCTTAATGTTCATGAATTGATTCTTGTATAAGAATTTTGTACGATTACGAATCAATCTGATTTTGTTTAAATTTATTCATATATATTTCTATGAGATAGTTAACAATTGAACAACTCTATTTGAAACACAATTAGATTCATTTGATTATCTTTCATGATTGATTGATCATCATATTTTATCTAGAAGTGTTAGATGAATATGGTTAAGACAAAATTGTTCTTATGGCTAACTTCGGTTAACTGTTGTTGAGCCAACTCAATATACACGTTTAGGTGCGGTTACCCATATCTAAATAAAGGTATATTTCATTTACGTGTAACAAGCTAAGACCATCTAACGATGGAGATTGATTGCTTTATTTCTAAGCAGACTTAGCTTGAATCTTAAATCAGGATTTCATCTAATGGTGAGTATTTGAATGCTTTATTACTAATCTATCTTAGCTTTGATTATAAGCAAACCTGATTTGAAAGGCTATATAAGGGAGAACTCTAGCAACTGGAAAACCTAATCTCGGCACTTTCTTGTGTCCTAGTTTCAAACTAGAGTCTATTATCCTTTAACCTAGGTTTTTACAAAACCATTATAGGTTAACGACTTGAAAACTTCATTTGGGATTCATGAAGCCAGATCCAACTATTTTCTCTGTAGTTGCATATTCTGGTCTTACTTTTTCTATCATATTGAGATTTATCTTCTCTAAGAATTACTCGAGATTTATCTTCGATAGGTAAGATATAAAAAGTAATCACAACAATTCTTCGTCTCAGATTCTTGTGATTCCGCAATAAATTTTTATGTTAATCAGTTGGGTTATTGTGAGGTGATTGATATTTCTAGGCTGCTCTTCAGGAGTATAAGATCAGATTATCAATTGGTTCATGTTCACCTTGATTTATCAAAATACGGAACAAAAACGGAATAAAGAATAGACATATCTTTGGGACACAGATTTGTTTATAAGTCTTCGACTTTGGGTCGTAGGAACTCTTAGTTGTGGGTGAGACCGGCTAAGGGAATCAAGTGCGCAGATTTTTTTATAAGTCACCAACTATACCTTAATCGGTGTGGTACTTAGTTAGGGCTCAATTACATTCCAGTCCGAAGTTAACTTGTAGTAGGCTAGTGTATGTAGTTCCACGGTTTCTCTGCATTTGCGGTTTCCTCGTTAACAAAATTTCTGGTGTCTGTGTTATTTCTTTTCCACATTATTTTTTTTTATATAATTGAAATATCACAGGTTGTGCGTTGTTCAATCAGTTGATAAATCCGACCTTGATTGTTGGATATAACTTGATTGACACTTGGGGATTGGTCTTGTACCGTCCAAGTTATTTTTCATATAAATCAAGCTCACGTATTTCTATCTGTTCGATTTTATAATTGTATTGAGAAAAAGAGATTAAGCTTGATTTTAAGTTGGTGCTCTTGGAATTATATTGGAGTTTAGTCAATACAGGTCGTCGAACGAATTATTGGGTGTGGTTGTTATACCCCCGCTTTTTCAGTTGTACGCAATTGATTCCCTTAGATGACGTCATTTATATCCTAAGAGTTTCTTCAATTCAGTGGAGACTTTTGATACCAATCTGCCTCTAACAAATAATCCTATTTCATTTCTCTTTAGATCGTATAAATCAAGGCTTGAAAATTTGTTTGCAATAGACAAAGCTAGTAAACCTCACTAATCTGGAACACTTACACTCGGTTAGCTAAGAATCCTTGATTACTAACCAACTCTCAAGAACAATCTTAAACCGATCAACAAATAAGAATTTTAGATATCTATCTTGAGGAATCAAAAAGTCTGAGACGAAGAGAAATTTGAGATTTATATCTGAGATAAGAACCTTGAAGATCAATAAAAAAAGATCAAGATACATTAAATATCAGAGTAAAGATAGTCGGACCTGGCTTCATAAATCCCTAAGTGAAATCTTTGAGTCGCTAACCTAATTATGTTTCTCAGAGTAAACCTAGGTTAACAGGGGACGACCTTAGCACACAACTAGGAAACAGAAGGGATTGGAATTCCCGGTTGTTAGAGTCTCTATATTTATAGACTTTGAAGACTATAGGTATCTTGGGATTCAAGCCAAGATAACTTGAAACTAAAGTAAACACTTCCTCAGTTTAGATAAACTTCTTGTTAGGTGTTCATATAAGCATGTGAGAAATTTGTCCTGAAATTACATAGAAGAATATACAATAAGGTCCAAGCTACTGGAACCGTGTACACTAATAGTTCATGGAAAATATGCCATATGAACGTGTAAGCATAATTGTGTTCATTTGACACTCAAGACTTAAATCATGATTCATAAACACAAAGTGATTTAGTGATCAAAGATGTCTTAGAAGTGTTTATGAGAGTTGTAGCAACACCAAACATATTTGTGAAAATATGTTATGATTATATGCTTAATTCATACTACGTAGGTATGTGTAGCCGTACACGTACCTACGAACCAGTTCGTGAATTCAGTGAGCTAGGGTACGTGTGCTGGGTATACATACCCTAAGCTATTCACGAACTCAGGCCACTGAGTATGCGTACCTCCCCCTTTATACGAATTCATAATATCAGGATACACATACTGGGTGTACGTACTTACCTATGTTCCGGAACTCGGATATTTAGGGTACGCATACTAGGTATGCATATATACCTACCCTGTGTCCAAATTTCAGTAGTTCTAAAAAAAAATCTTTCATGATTTGTAATATTTCCAATCTCCATATATCAAATATAATTGCTTAGGCAATTCTCAAATGATCAACTTGAACAAAAATAATTATTGAAAAATAAATTGTTCTTAACTAAGATTGATAAGGATTGCTTGAATCATAATTCGAGATGTTCAACAGGACAAGCTTGACTCAAAACTTCTTCTTTGCATTATTAAAACTGTTAGAGCATTGCTCGGTGCAACCCACGAGTTTTGCTATCTCAAGATTGTTGTCAATGTTAGATGATCAAAACCATATCTCGATTTCTAGTCTACTAAGTCAAGTCTCGGACTAGGTTAAAATTCGGTAGTTGAGTATCAGACATCACCCTTGAAGACTAAAGATCAACGAAGATATTTGGAGAACTTCTATATCAGGTATGTGAAGATTCAACCATTCTATTTTACTCATTATCTTACTATTCTATCTTTTTGGGAAGATGTTGCATGACTTATAGTAGATTTACAAAGAAGAAGTTTTGAGTCAAGCTTGTCTTGTTAAAAATCTCGAAATATGATTCTAAGGAAAGATGTTCAACGATCGCTAACAATATTAGTTCTAAACAATTTATTGTGTGAATTAATTTGTAGATCAATTGAAAATTGCCCACGCATTACGCGGGAATGTTTCAAACATCATAAGAGAGAAATATTGAACTTTATAATATTTCGCGAACCAGTTCGAAAACCATATATATCTGAGTTTCAGAAATACAGGATGGTTGGTGAACCAGTTCGCAAACCGCAAGTTCAGTTGGGGACTGTTCACAAACCATTGTGAACTGAAATTTGAAAGTTGGTATGAAAGGATAGCAGTTGACGAACCCGGTTCACGAACTGTGGTCAACTAAGTTTGGTAGTCTCGTAGGGTTGGTGAACCCGGTTCACAAACCATTGCACCCTGACTCTTGAATAAGCTTAACGTTTCACGAACTGTTGTACCAACTGCACCCGTTTAAGTTTTCAGTATATGCTCAAAGAATTATTTTTTAAATGTGTTTAGCATTACTAAAACTCTCTCAAATGCTTCTAAGACTTCATTGATCACTCAAACATTTATGTATGTGTATCATGATTAAATTCTTAGATGTTTAATTGAACATCAAATTGCTTTAGTTCATTGTCTTACTTGCAAAACTGAAAAATCATTATACACTGTTCCATAACTGGTTCCTAGTGTATATTATTTTATTATATTTTCAAGACCTAAAAGTGTTTTTATAATTGTCAAGTTATCTTAGCTTGAATTCTATGAAACCCCTGGTCCTTGAAAATCTATAAATAGAGATGCTCTTTCAACTGGGAAAATCAATCCATGAAACCTTGTGTCCTAATTGATTCTAGAGTCGTCTTATATAGACCCGGATTTCCTATGAGAAACATAATTAGGTCTATAACTAAAAGAATTCTCTTTGGGGATTCGTGAAGCCAGGTCCGACTATCTTTACCTTGATAGTTCGTGTATCCCGATCTTGATTTTATGTTATTGAGGTTTTTGTAATCTCTTTCAGGAAAGATAGATAGTAATCACAAAGTTTTATTCGTCTCAGACTTTGTGATTCCTCAAGATAGATATATGAAAACTAATCTTAGTTGATCTTTTGTAGATTTTTCTTGAGAGATGGTTAATAATTTAGGCTGCTCTTCGAGAGTCGTAAGTTCCGAATTTGTGAGGTTTGCTAGCTTTGTCTACTGCAAACAGATTTTCTCACCTCGACCTTTGATAAACGGAAATAAAATAGGCTTCTCTATTGTACGCAGATTGGTATCAAAAGTGTTCACTTAGGTTGAGACAACTTTTAGGTTGTAAAGGACTTCAAATAATCAAGGGAATCAATTTCGTATATCTTACGAGGTTCAAGACATGTAAGGAGCGCGACTGTAACTGAATCGCTTGGAAAGTGGGTTAGGTCTCAACTACATTCCAGTCCGAGATCTGATAGTAGGCTAGTGTATGTAGCAACTTAATACAGTTTCATATTCAAATATGGATGAGGCACCAAGGTTTTTACGCTATTGTGGTTTCCTCGTTAACAAAACTTCTGGTGTCTTGTATTTTTCCTTTTTCGCATTATATTGTTTATCTTTATAATTGGATTTACACATGTTTGTACGTAAATACGTCTGCTTAAGTATAATTGATTACGAGACTAGTTCTTGTAGAATTCGTATCTTGAAAGATAGATAACAAGTTTAATTACTTGGCAGAATTCCGGTTGGATTATTTGGGTACGACTAGATTGATCTTGGATATTGATTTTTGACATCGTCCAAGCACTCTGCTTATAGGTTCATGGACCCTCTGTCTATATACATAATGATTGAGTAGAGGTTAGAGATATAAATTCAATATACATATTGTCAAGGATCATTCAGTTGGTCTACTTGCAATTGTATTAGGTTTTGTCCATACAGGTTGCCGAAAGAAAAAATTGGGTGTGTACTTGGTACCCCCGCGTTTTCAAAAACTACTAAATCATATGATATAATCTCATTAACATAGAATGGTAATGTCGTGAATAAATATAATGGTTCGGTCTTTACATACCTCTTTGTCGATGAAGTTCTCCAAATGTTTTCGTTTGATTATTAGTATTCAATCTTCGATAGTTATTCAGAGATGTCTGATACTCAACTACCATACTTTAATCCTAGTCGAGATTTAATTATAGAAGACTAGAAATCAAGATACAATTTTGTGCAACTAACATTATTAACAAGCTTGAGATAACAAAACTTGCGAGTTCGACCAAGAAGTGCTCTAACGACTATGAAAATATGGCTATGCAGATTTGAATATTCTAAATCAAGAAGTACCCATCCAAATATACTCTTGTTTCAGAAAAAGTGATACTTTCACTTGTTAAGTTCCGCCAACACATATAATGCTTGCTTTTTTCTGTCTACCCATGGCTTGAGCTAAAAAAAAAAAGAAGCCAAATTCAAGGTGCACCATAGTGCTTGTTCTCTAGGGCTGTCAACGGATAAATATCCGCCGAATATTGGACAATCCGATAAGGTTAAGGTTAAGAATTATCGGATATCCGATATCCGTTAACATCCGGTGGATATCAAAAATACAAACCGATATCGTTAACGTTAATCTATCGGATAACGGATATTTATCCGTTAAAATCCGATAACGCCTGTCACAGAAGCAAATGCAGAAATGCTGAAAATTTAGGTTGTTCTTCAAAGTTTTTTGACAGTCTTTTTTGTTCAGAAATACAAACCACACAAACACCTCAGTCACATCACACATGAAAAAACAAACAACAACAAAGTCTGCAACTACAAGCAAAAAACTACACTAAAAAAGGCTAGATGACTAGATCTTCTTTGCTGGTTTCATTTTGCATCAACTTCAGTCGACGACTTCCATATCTGCATTCACAAAGAATATTGTCACAGTTCTAATCATATGGTAGCTCATCTAATATTAATACAGTTCTTAATATGGAAAAGAATTAAGTAAAGGAAAAGAAACGAAGATTTACCTGCATCAAAGAAGTCTGGCAGCCAATCACTTAAGCATAGCAATGCTTGGACTAAATCTGGACTTAGTGAAGTTCTATGAGTTGTTAGGACCCTTCCACCATCGCTGAACACGGACTCTGACGCCACACTAGTCACTGGCACAGCCAATACATCTCTTGTTATCTTTGCCAGAGTTGGATACTTACAACCATTCATCTTCCACCAAACCAATATATCAAAGTTCATTTCATCTTGAGCTGTTAGAGTTGGAAGAATTGGTTCTGCTAAGTATGTCTCTAACTCAGATTTCTGAACATCATCTTCATCATTTTCCAACACAAAACTAGCATAATCTGTGCTAGATGCACCTGAGCTTCTTACATTCATGCGAGCGACAGAGTTTCTAAAGAAAGCAGGAGCTGCAGTGTTGTTTTGAAATTCATATGCATTGTAAACCTTGAACAAGTCTGTTTTGAATTTCTCATAAAGTTCTGCAGCTTTAGCATCTCCAAACATTCTTTTATATGTGTACCTAACCCATTTTGCCTTATACCTAGGATCTAAAACCACTCCAATGCTCATAATCAAGTTACTCTCACTCCAATATCCATTAAACTTTTCTCTCATTTTCGACCCCATTTCTTTGATATAAAAAAACTCATTATCTTCCCAACTGTTTATGCATTTGTTAATTTCATAAACCCCATTATAATACAGATTTGCAGTTGGATACTTAATCCCTGCAAACTGAGTTGAAACAGTATTAAAAACCTCTAAACATTTACATATTTCTATTCCTTGATCCCACTGCTCTTTAGATGGTAGAATATCAAAATCAGAATCAAACTCACTAAGTCTTTCAAAACCTTCTTGCAGTTTAATTGCATTCTTAAGCATCATGAAAGTGGAGTTCCACCTTGTGTCCACATCTAAACTAACTTCTCCAGACAATCTACATTGTGCCAATGTTATATCAAACTTTTCTTTCCTAGCTTGTGAAGACTTTACATATTTAACACAATCTCTAATAGCCTCTATAAACTCAGCAGCTACTTTCATGCCATACAATACAATCAAATGCAGTATGTGGTTGCTACACCTCATGTGAAACATTTTTCCTCCAAGCAACAAACAATTTTTACCATCTAGCCAAGTGATAAGATTTCTCATCATAACACCATTAGCTGGAGCATTATCAGCAGTCAAAGCGAAAAATTTCCTATCTATGTTCCATTCCAAAGTGCAAGTTTTGATAAAATCTGAGAGAGCATCTCCTGTATGTGGTGACGGCACTACAATGTAAGCTAAGGTTTTGGCTTTCAAATTTCACTCATCATCTATAAAATGACATGTAACACAACAATAACCATCTTTAGTGTATTTGGCAGTCCACATATCAGTTGTAAGACTACATTTGGAAGTCAATTTCTCTAATTGTAGTAACAATTCATCTTTCGTTTCAGCATAACACCTCATAACATCTGCTCTACTTGTATTCCTACATGGCATTTTAGCAGCAGGGTTTAAAGCCTTAACAAACTCCCTAAAGTAGAAATGCTCAACCATGTTGAGAGGGTAATCATGCTTAGCAATCATTCTAGCAAGGCAATCTCTCATAAAAATAGGATCATACTTCCAATTAAGTAATTTAACTTGGTTATTACCTCCTTTTTTAAATGCAGTGCTAATCTTCCTCTGGCCTGTCTTGTTTTCAGGCTTCTCAAGGCAGGTTTTTAGATGTTGAGACAAGCGGGTAGTTCCTTGTTCACTCTGAGCAGGTACTAACCTTTTACAATGATGACATTCACCCATAAGTACAACTTCTTCCTCATCTGTCTTCCCTTTTACAGGTTGTACAATGATTCTCCTAGTGAATTCATCCCATGCCGGTGACCTTGTTGTACGCAATTTCTTCAACAAAGCAACAACAAGTGGATGATTTTCATTCGCTACTTCTGCTAATCTCTCACTTGAAGAAGGTGTTGAACTTGAAGCAATTGTTGAATATTCAACACTTTGATCTTCTTGTTCTGGTTGTTCGGAATTTGGTTGAGTGCCTGAAGTTTCAACTCTGTTGGATGCTTTATGAGACATTCTGAGAACAACAACATGAATATAGTATTAGTAAAACATACTTGCTGAATAAATCATAAATCTAATCAGTTAAGTAGTAAAGCAAGTCATGTACAGTGACAAACCTTGAATGTACAGCAGCAGTAGCAGCAACAACCAACTTAAAGAATGAGTGAACTCCTAGAAGACCTGAAATTTGCAGCTGAAACTCAAAACCTAATCACAAAAGCAAGAAAAAAAGAATGAATTTAGTATTGAAGAAACCAATATTTATTCCACATTTTAAAGCCCCCTTCACCCTTCTAATCAATCAATCAAGTCACCAAATCAAAAAACCTCAAGAAAAGTGGAATCAACTATTTGAGAAATGAAAGATAAAGAAACCTTAATTTCTAATTGCTAGTCATGTTCTGATGTTCCTTCACAAATCACCATAGAAAAACAACAACAAGAAACCAACTACAACCCCATGACCCTTTTTCTCATATAAACCAGATTTAGTGAATTCAGAAAGACAGAAACCAATTTCCTATACAAACTTGATAATTTTTTAGTAACCCTAATTTTATCTGGAAAAAATTGATTTTCAGAATCTCAAAAATTAAAAACATAGAAACATTCATGATTTCCTTAGGGTTTAGGGTTTTGATTAGATTAGAAGAACATCAAAATATGCAGTTGATTTTGGGGAAAAATGAAACCTAACTTTGAACATCAAAATTAAACATCGACTTACTTCTGTGAGAGTCTCTGATGATGACTGATCATCATACTTCTTCTCTGATGATGAGAGTCACTTCCTTCTCAACTTCTCGATCTCGAATCACACTTCTTCTCTGATGAAAAACGTTCCTCCTCTACTAGAGTCTCTGAGTCTAGAATCGAATAGAGAAGTCGATTTCGATAAATTAGATTAATTAGGTTATCCCTGTCGGCAGCATATATCTAGGGGTAGGAAATTACAAGTACACCCCTAGACTATCGGATATCGGATATTAACCTAACGGAAAGGCCCATTCCAATATCGTTATCATTAAGAGAAAATATCCGATAAAATATCCGATTCCGATATCCGATATGTCGGATAAAATCCTATAGGATGTCGGATTTCAGAAATGGATATCGGATATCGGTTATCCGTTGCCAGCCCTATTGTTCCCGTATTTTTGGCGCGAATTACCCATGTCCACGGCGAACTCGGGCATTTGCACGATATTTTTTACCATTTCGCTCCTCCGGAAATGTCAAAATATCTAGTCTTGTACCCTTGTTCCTAATTAACTTCCAGAAAAAGCAAGGGCTAGAAATGTAAAGTGGCTGCTCACGAATCGAGTCATAAATAACAACTTCGTCGTCTTTCTTCTATAGTTCACTCGCTCGCTCTCTCCCTCCCTCCCTCCCTCCCTCCCATCAAGCATCAGAATTCAGAAGAAACTAAGTCGGTGATTCTAAAACGAAGAATTTAGGGTTTTGAAAATGAAGAAGCAGCCCCAGAAAAAGGTCGATGATTCTGTTATCATTCCTCCAAATGAGCAGCGATGTGTTGTACATGATGGGAAGAAGTGGAGATGCAAGAATCGAATTGCTGATACTAGTATCAGATATTGTGAAAAACACGATCGAGCGAAGAAGAAGTATAAGTTAGTTCAAAGTGAGACTCTGATGGAAAAGAATAAAAACGGAAAGGAAGGTAACAGTAGCAGTGAATGTAATGGTGGTGGTTTGGAGAAATCTGAGTTTGAGTGTAAAGAGAAGAGGAAAAGAACGTTGACAAAGGAAGTTCAAATTCATCATAGTTGTGTAGAGCGTAGAGTTTCAAATCGCTTGAATCAGAAGAAGGAGAATACGAGGATATTAGATGATGATCTGACTGTTAATGAATCAACAACAACGATTCAACAAATTACTAATCACGATGTCTGTAAGTAATTCCTACATCAATTCTTCAAGCAATTCGTATATTCAATTTTGTTATTATCAGATTTTCAAAAATTTAATCACGATTTCTGTGGAATTGAAAACTTAATTTTGCTATTATCAGGCTAATTCAATTTTTAGAGCAAGGTTTTTGTTCATGTTTTGCTTAAGTTATGCTGTTTGAGTTGAAATTGAATCGAGAAGTAAGTGCAGGGACTCAGTTTAAGCTAATTAAAATGTTTTATTTTTCTGGAAAAATTGTTTTTCAGCTTACAGAATTGAAGATGGTCCGCCAGGTTTTCTGACGAAGAGTTTGAAAGCTGAAGCTACAGAGACAAACTTAGAGACTCATTCGAAGAGATGTTATGAGGAGCTGAAATCATCTGGAGAATCTACAAACCGTGAAGTTGAATTGGGGAAACTCTTGGGTCATTTTGAAAGTGAACGTCTCCGGTTGTCTGTAGAGCTTCAGAGGAAGAGAAACGAGTGCGTCGAAATCCAGGGCAAGTTAGTCGATTTAGAGCGTAGAAAGATTGCTGCTGGAGATGAGTTGAAGCAGTTAAAGTGGAGACAAGAAAGAGATGCAGATTCGCGCATTGCCCGCTTACAGCAAGGTCAGAAGGTTTTAGGCCAAAGACAGGAGAGAATACTAAGAAGAATCACTCACTTCGGGGAGGAACTAAAAAAGATGGACACTGAATTGAAACATGGTAAAAGGAGGGAAGATGGCGAGATTCAAGTTTGGAAGAAGAAGTTTTGCGATTTGGAGACCCGACTCTTGAGCATCCAAAAGGTAATTCAGATTTAAGTTGTGTAGAATTTCGTATCTTTAGAAGCATAGAACTGGAACCATGGGGTGTACAAAATGAAGTATCACCCACTACTGATGCAGAGGAGAAAGATAAAGACTGGAGTGAATTTGGTATTAAACCAGACTAACCAGTTAGCAATGGTCATGTGGATGAGTTGCCCTTCAAAGAGCAATGACACTTCATTTGGAGGTTCTATCTAACCTTCTTCAATTTAGTTGAACAGATATGTTCTCGTAAATGTTATTCATGGTGCGGTACTATAAGTAAAATTCGGGCTCTTGCTTTCCATTGTGGTTGCATACTGTGAAAAGTTGGCATTGCCATATCTAAATGAATCTGGACTCATTAAACTGCATCTGCTATTTTATTGAAATGTATACTTTTGTTAGCTCATTTTTTGTCCAGTTACAGTGAAACAAGAGTAATGCCTTTTCAAATGTGTTATTTTGCTGGTTACTATATCGATTCACCCTGTATCAGTAAGCAGCGCTTGCCTTCAGGATGTGTTGAGGACGGCAAGTACTAGAATCTCTCAGAATCCAGGGTGGAGGTAATGATTACAGTGCCTGAGATAGAAGGGAGTTCTACTAGCTAGAAAAGATATTTTGTGCTATTGAAACATCTGGTCGTGTTGATGTTGCCATTGCTTATAAGAGCCCAAAGAGCAGCGTCCTCTCACGGTTATCCTAAGGAATATTGACTTCTCTTATTTAAAACCCGAGTCCAGCTCAAATATAGAATCCCGATTCTAATGAAAAAACGAAAAACAAATCCAGCATTAGAAATCTCATATAAAGTATAAATACACCTTCAGGTCTTGTTTTGCTTTGCGATTCATCAATTCCCCATTCGTCCAGAGAGAGATAGAAACAAACTACAAACAAGTTTTCTTTTGGCGATCACCATTTCGACGGCACCAGCGAAGACGATTACTTTGAAGAGTTCTGACGAACAGATCTTTGTTATCCAGGAGGCCACTGCCTTGCAGTCTAAAACCCTTGAGCACATGATAACTAATCATAACGAAGCTCAGGATAATGTCAGTATCCCTTTGACGACTACCATCACAGGTAATGTCTTGGCAAAGGTAATCGAATACCTCAACAAACACGCTGAGGCTGAGACTAGCGATGAAGATAAAAAGATTTGGGATGCACAGTTTGTGAATTTTGATAACGCAAACCAAAATACGTTGCCCCCTAGATTGTTTGACATGATCCAGGCTGCGAAAATTCTCGAAATATTGGGCTTGTCGGACTTGACAGCACAGAAAGTGGCTGACTGGATCCAAGGTAAAACACCAGACGAGATCAGTGGGATATTCCCCGTTAAAACCCAATTGACTTCGGGAGAGGAAGAATGGATGTTGGGATTCAGAGCCATCTACATGCTAATCTTGCGGAAACATATTAGTTAACAAGAAACACTTCATCTCTCGGATTGCTCCATAAACCTCACTACGATCTAGGATAAGAAGAAGAGAAAGAGAACCACACAGATGCAAGCCATAAACAAAGAAACAAGAAGTAAAGTACTCACGGATTTAACGTGGTTCAACAATATACACAATGTGTGAATATTGTCTACATCCACCAAACGGCTACGACCGATTTATTCATTATAGAATCACCACTGGGAATTACACAACTGACTGACTATATCAATCCATCGACTCACCACAACGTGACCGAACACAGGAACTCTCACAAGCGCCCTATAAGATCCAAAGTAGTGTCTTCACCCATACGAGATAATGTTTACCACATTATCTACCACCACAAGATGATCTTCTCTGCACACCCTGATATAGATTACCATGGACGCCTTTAGCTCAACACCAATAATCTAATCCAACACCACCAAGATGATCTTCTCTTCAACAAGATGTCTTACCAACATCTCCATATGAATACTCCATAACGACATATCTTCCAACATCGATAAGTATCCATAAGCAACATAATGGTGTACTCCTTCCACCATTAGGTCTCTCACATAACCACCTCAATAGGTGGGATGAATCCCTCACATCTCTACGAGATTTACATTGAGGATTCCATGACTAAAACACTTAGCCTAGACCTCCTTATATAGGAGTCACAAACTTGGTTCCCAAGTCTTGGCCTCCTTGGATTAGGAAACCGACTCATACTAGGAAACCATGGTCAATTTAGGTATCTCATCTTAATATGGTAATTAACTCAAACTAAGAATTTAACCTAAACTAGGAAACCACCGTTTTCCTACAATTCTCCACCTCGAATCATGCATTCATGCATGAGACGATCAACTAGTTATCCCTCTATCTTCTGAACATCGATTGCACCATCACTGGTTGCCTACATATCCTCAATAGGAATCAAACCGAAAATATAGTTCACCCAAATCGTTCCGTAGAACCTCCACTAGAAGAGAGCAAACCAAATTTGAAAGTCACCAACTTAGACTTAACAATCCAATCTACTAGTAATTGTACGAATCTCCACAACGGTGAAAAATTTGACCATCTCATCAAATCAACATCATGTGGTCATCCGTTATGCAACATCTTGAGAAAATACACCTTATTCCTTTATGTTCACAACTACACATTGATTGGCATCATCTAGGTGTATTGCATGCCAACTCAATCAGACCATATAACATTATTATCCATATGCTTCCATCGAACTTAGTTAAAGGATTATGCGCCCTTGAGCCTTCGCCACCTCCGAACTTGCTCCATACTACGAACACAGATCCATCTTGGCTTTCCTTGCTCCACCTGAGTCAATGTTCCGCTCTTCTAAGCCACTAACTCCAAGTTATGCATAACATCTGTTAGGGTTGACATCCATAACTACTCGATAAGCAAATGAAACTACCACAGTAGCCTCCATGCGTCTGCCTAAGTATTACCTTAGCAGAACCATAGTCTTCATCTTCGTCTCTAAACTCCATCCGAGTCAATTGCTTACTTAAACAACTGATCACATACTTGCTCTTTTCCATGAGCATGTCCTCCAAAGCGAGTTAACGAGAAACTTTGCGTTAGTTTGTCATAAACCAACCTTCATGTTAGCTCCCAAGAAACTAATCATCTTGTATGTACCAAAGCATATTGAGCATGACTCTAACTGCGCACCAAATATAACCAGTCCATGGATCATTGCCACTGCGTGCCAATCTCGAGCTCATCTCTATGAATCTTGCTTTACGAGCCTATCTCCGATTGGATCATGATTCTACGACCATATTTCCCCAATTGAGTTTTACACCTTCAAAAAGCTCATGATATCTTCAACTAATGCATACATACCATATTAAATATGTCCAGCTTCACAGAGTCTTTGACAGCTGACACACCAATCATCTTCATCACATCAGCAACCTCAACGGGCTTTGACAACAATTTCCTTTTACGGTCTTTAACATAATTGTCAAGATAGTCTTTTATCAATTTCATAAGAAGCATGTAGTTTCGACTTCACGACAGTCAAACCACAACACAATCAAACTCAGATATAACTGTGAGCATCGTCGAAGAGTTCACTGCTACCCTCGTAACAATGCATAATGTCACATTCTCTCTTGTACATATCCCTTTTCCAATCTTGCTCCAAAACGTACACCAACGTCCGAAATATGATAATCCGTCCTTCACACAAAGACCCAATCACGCCCAGCCATAATCTGAAACCTTTGGTAACTTCCTCAAGCTCCAAGAAATTCAAAACGCTGTTGTGTTTATCTTCTCAAACAATGTAGAGAAAATAACTTGACGGAAACTATATCGTTGCTGAACCAAATTTCTCAAAAAAAAAAAAACTTTACCTTCATCTCTACAGGCTCTGTCCCTATTGAAACCAATTTCAATAACCATAGTAGATGAGCAAACCACCAAATATTACCATTGCTATAATGTAGCTCTCTCCAACAGAAAGTCTCACACTGATCATCAGAAAATCAAATAGTCAACGGATAATAAAGGTTGACGGAAAAACATGCCGAAATTGTAGCCCTCTCAAATTCATGCACCGTGTTTTCTCCAAGTAGTATGCGCTAGCTCGTAGCCATACCACCATACACATTGTAGTATTGTATCTTTATTCTTTAAACTCTTGAAGTGTCCAAGCGATACCTTTTTAATTCCTCACAACGGGTCTTCACAAAAGTAGGAACGTATCCACAACACAAATAGACCAACCTGTTTCTTCAAACGGTCTTGCACTTCAACCAGCTCCGATTGACTTCAAATGGTGTACAACCAAACAACTCTTCGACTGAACATCATCGAAAAGAATCAAAAGATCACAAACTATCTAGATTCTCCATCGGAAACAATACGAGAGAAACTCCAGAAAACATTGTTCTACCCGACACAATGCCGTACTCAACACAGACAAACAAACCCTACAAACTGTGTCGACAAACTGCTTCTTATACAATAATAAGAAACCATAGCTCCACCACAACCAATATCACATCTCATCCAACGATCATTGTCCTTCAACTTATTTGTAGCCACATGCTTCAAATACTAAGACTGAGAATCAAACTCTTCACTTCTGGAACATATCAAATCTTGGCCAACGATCAATACTTCCAAAACGAAACTTACTAAGAGATTTCCCAAATCCTTATTGTAACAAACAACTAAGGCAGAACGAGTATGAATTCATCTTCACATTCTTCAACTTAATGTTAAAGAAAGTCAGCAAAATGATCTAATTGATGACGATTGATACCAAACTATTGTTTCCCATGATATGGAACAATAATGAGACTTTGACATGCTTATATTCCATATCTACTTCCATAAACATACAAACCAATATTTGTATCTCAACTACATACTCTTTCTTTCTTATGTATTGCCAAGCAAACACCGATTAATTGAAAACCAAATCTACGGAGGTCTTTCAAACAGTTCACAAGAATATATTACGAAGTACAGAGAATAAATAAACTTATTTAAGCCATGCATAGGGTTTATGCTCCAATAAGTACCAATGCCAAATCTCCAATGTAGAGCACCACAAATATCAAGACTATACATCTTGACCATATCGAGTAAAGATCACCTGATATAATCCCACCTTTAGAAGTACGATTTACTTTGCTTTGTTCTCAAAACTGATGAAATCAAATCCTACACATACTTGATAACATCAAACTCTGCATCTTCGGAAGCTATAACATCAAATCTTTACATACTTGATGAAACCAAATCCTTTGTCTTCAAAATTTTCTGCTACTGAAAACCCAAAACTTCTCTCTTCAAATCTTCTATCCAACCTAAAGCTCTGATATCAATTGTTGGGACAATTGGATCGCTCTGATACCAATTGTTGGGGTTCAGAGCCATCTACATGCTAATCTTGCGGAAACATATTAGCTAACAAGAAACACTTGATCTCTCGGATTGCTCCATGAACCTCACTACGATCTAGGATAAGAAGAAGAGAAACATAACCACACAGATGCAAGCCATAAACAAAGAAACAAGAAGTAAAGTACTCACGGATTTAACGTGGTTCAACAATATACACAATGTGTGAATATTGTCTACATCCACCAAACGGCTACGACCGATTTATTCATTATAGAATCACCACTGAGAATTACACAACTGACTGACTATATCAATCCATCGACTCACCACAACGTGACCGAACACAAGAACTCTCATAAGCACCCTATAAGATCCAAAGTAGTGTCTTCACCCATACGAGATAATGTTTACCACATTATCTACCACCACAAGATGATCTTCTCTGCATACCCTGATATAGATTACCATAGACGCCTTTAGCTCAACACCAATAATCTAATCCAACACCACCAAGATGATCTTCTCTTCAACAAGATGTCTTACCAACATCTACATATGAATACTCCATAACGACATATCTTCCAACATCGATAAGTATCCATAAGCAACATAATGGTGTACTCCTTCCACCATTAGGTCTCTCACATAACCACCTCAATAGGTGGGATGAATCCCTCACATCTCTATGAGATTTACATTGAGGATTCCATGACTAAAACACTTAGCCTAGACCTCCTTATATAGGAGTCACAAACTTGGTTCCCAAGTCTTGGCCTCCTTGGATTAGGAAACCGACTCATACTAGGAAACCATGGTCAATTTAGGTATCCCATCTTAATATGGTAATTAACTCAAACTAAGAATTTAACCTAAACTAGGAAACCACTGTTTCCCTACAATGGATTCGTAGGAAAAATCAAGTAGGAATTACCTATAGATCCTATTATAGTGTTCTTAGTTAGTGGCAGGTCCACCCACTAAAGCCCAATAACCAGAGGTCCATAATTAAAAGAAATAAGAAAAATGGACCCAATTTTTTATCACTTGGTCTTGTACACGCGCGAAACTAGGAAAATATTTTCGATAAATGTCTGGATTACCCTTCATACATAATAACGATAAGACTAAATCAGTCACAGTGATTTTCATTTTTATTTTCATTTTGTCTTTCCACGACTCCAGCTCTGCGTTGAAGATCGAAGAAACTCCATTTGAAAGCATCACCGACGAGTTTTATTGAATGAATCATCAATAAAATCCAACAAAAAAGATAAGTTTCATCTATTTTTATTGTTTAATTTGGTCGTAAT
This sequence comes from Papaver somniferum, assembly GCF_003573695.1. Classification (NCBI taxonomy): domain Eukaryota; kingdom Viridiplantae; phylum Streptophyta; class Magnoliopsida; order Ranunculales; family Papaveraceae; genus Papaver; species Papaver somniferum. The sequence continues at coordinate 171,658,145 of NC_039363.1, read as the reverse complement.
CCTTGATTTATCAGTTTGGATAAGAATTTACAGAAAAATCTATGGTTTCAAAAACCCTAATAGCACTAAATTCACTTTGAATTCCTAACTCGATTCACAATTAGTTTTTAGATCTGTAATCTCATTTTCTTTCTCGGTGATTTTAGCTAAAGATTGGTTGTATAGATCTGAGTTGTTGATGTTTGATTGTAGATCCGTGGTTGCAGGATCCGATAGTACATATATGTCGTACTGATGGTATTATAATTGTTGTATATGTTTAAGATGTGTAAAATCCATCTCTTTGTTTTGAATTTTTCTTGTTTATGAATCTGTTTTTGTAATTGATATTATTTTGATTGGGTGGATTGTCAATTTGATATAATTTTCCGTTTTTGGTAGATTATTTTTTTACCAGTTATAATCATACTTTTTCTTGTTGTTTTAATTTCATAATCAGGAGTACATATGTGATGTACTGAATATAATACGGTCGTTGTATGTCTATAAAATGTGTAACATCTAGATTTTGTGTATATGTGTGTGCTTTGTGTAAAAAAAAAAGTATCAGTTTGATAATCTAATGAATCAGCATTGGTATATGTCTTTCTTTTAATTTGGTGCAGGCCTTTGTCATTGGATTCATGCTCTGTTCTTATTCGGATCTAAAGACTAACATAATTCAGGTAGGTAGCTCTTAAGTTTTTTATTCTGATTATTCTTTTATAGTTGATTCTATTTTCAGCTGATTTTGGGTGTGATCCAGCAGTGCATATATGATGTACTGTTTATATCAGTATGTTATATATGTAGTGCTGCAAAAGAATCCAGCAGTGCATATATGGCGTACTGAAAAAGAATTGTTTTGCTTTTATTATATTCATTACTTGTTTTAATATGCAAATGATTTTTAGTTTTTGAATCCGTCTAGTGGATATAGGTCGAAGAAGAACGATTTGTCTGTTGGTAGTTTAGTTCGGGTTAGGCGTAGGAATGGATCGTGGTGGCCGTGGCGTATAATGGGATTTCCTGAATTTCCTGATGGTTGCGTCCTTTCTCTGAAGGATCAAACTCCGGTGAAGTTCTTGGGACGATATAATGCAAACATGTAAGTGTTTTGATATTCTTGTTTATGTAATCTTGTTCAGTATGAAGTGTGTTTTAATGTATGTACTGCATTCTCATGCATTTTTAGTGTGTTTTGATGAGAGTGTGTAATGCATGTATTGCATTCTCATGCATTTTTAGTGAGTTTGATGGAGTCCATAATGAATGTACTGTATTATTCCCAGATAAGTATTGTAGAAGGTTTTTGCAGCTTCATTTGGTATAATTTGGCAGTGCGTATATGCTGCACTGCTGAAAATTCAGTTTATGTACGCTACACTGACGAGAAATCAGTGTATAAATGTTGCACTCTGTAAAAATCACAGTCTACACTTCATAGAACATTACAGTAGCTGCTGGTTTTTTGCTCCATAACTATTATTCTGCATTAAGCATAACCAATTAATCCGCTTGGAGTTTTTATACATTTTTTGATCATCTCAGTTGGTCACTTAGCAGGGGACTCAACAAGACGTGCTAGTTGATATGGTTGCATAAATTCATTCTTACAAGCAGAGATTGGTACACCTTATCAACACAACTACGTAAGACTCTTGCTTAAGTTTCTTTTTTCGCATAGAGGAATACAAAAAAAAAAAAAAAACTAATAAACAGTTTATCTCCTTGCTATACCTTTTTCTCTTAGTATACCAGCACCGTCGTCTATCCGCTGGACAACCTATAACGATATTAGTTTCAATTTTTAAGTATATTCACTCTATAATTACCCAAGTTGGACTAAGTGAAGTATTGTTCATTATGGGGACATTGATAGGATCATGTACATATTTTTCTTAACATTAAATCCGTGTTATTATGTTTAAAATCCACTGAAAATATGAGTGCATCCAATATGTACTGATAGTTATGAAACGAAGACTTGCCTTTCTTAGCATTACACATAGGTTTAGATAGAATTAGTTGTGTTTTGTAACGCAATCACTGTCATGGTGCTTAAAATCCGATAAAATTATGAGTGTAGCTAATATGTACTAACAGTTGTGAAAGGAAGAATTTTGTTTCTTAGCATTATCCATTGGTTATATGATCTTTTTGGGTTGGTAATGAAATTGGCTTATTAAGCAGTTTATGTGTCGGTTCGAGAACGATTTTTTTTGGATTATACAGTATGAATTGAGTTTATTCAAGGATGATTTTTGTAGATGTAAAACATGAACTGAATGTAGGTATACTGTCAATAAATTGGGTGTATAAGTACTGTCAAGAAATAGTTATTTGTTGCCTTCGAAAAAGAAAGGACCGAATAAATTGAGTGTAGATGTACTAACAAGAAATTGAGTACATCATTTATAGACTGGAAAACATTTTGCAGGATTATTACTCTTCGTTAGTTGGTATGGTTTGCTAAACGCCTACACGTCTTAAGAGTTTTCATTGGTAATGGGTGATAAGTGCCTTAAGTACATCTTTTGAATGTCAATTTTTTATGCTTTTCTTAGTTATTTCTCTTGTATTTTTGTATATTACGTTTGTTTTATTTTGCAGGCATTTTGGAGTCATGTTACATGAAAGAAGAGGAGAAGAGGCATAATTCATCATTTTGGCTACGCTAGGTGCTAATGGATTTGAAGCCAAGGCAGTTACACTTATTAATCGGGGTAGCCACCTGATGTGATAAGGGCCAGTCTTTTACGCAACAACAACAAAGTTAGTTCCTAATACACTCGACCAGTTCCGCTCATTTCATCTCAGTCTACAACCAAAATACGAAGAGCTGCTACCAAGAGTTCACCGTTTTCCAACAAAGTCGACCAGCAGCTAGTCACAGTTCTTGTGGTCGTGTTTGAGGAGGAAAGGCGTGATCCAGAAGCTCAGAACAACACGACAGAGTGAGAGATTAATACCGAGAAACCAGTTGGGAAAGAGTTGTTGTCTGTCATTGATTGGAATGAAGATCAAGGAAGATCAGGACTGGGATCTCGAAGCTGAGAAGGAAATAAATATTGGGTATTCAATTTTGGAGAGTTTGGTTTGATTTTGAAGTCGTTTTGCTGCCAAGAGAAGGAAGTGAAGAGAAGACAAGCTGCTGCCGTTATGATGATAAGTGATGATGAATGTTTCTGAGTTTTGAATGAATTAGAAATGTGGATGCTTGTGTAATTTAATTATTGTCGTAGTGAAGGAGATTGAAAGAGCTTAGGATTCAACATCAAGCTCAGAACTGTATATAAGCAAACTGCACACAGGATGTTTGTAAAAAGGCCGGAAAAATCATTTCTTCACAATTTCAAGATCAGCTGCGACCATCTTAGTATGTCAGATGTAGGAGATGTTAAAAATGCAGACAAGGGATTGTGCAACCAGTATTCACAAATACAAGTAAGTCTTTTGCAGTTATCAGCCATGGTTAATTGGTTGTACAAGGGTTCGACCAGACTTTCGACAAGAGTTTGAGGCGAGTAATCAGTGAAGAGGGCAACAGTTCTGCGCAAGTATTGTGTAGCTGCTAGTCTTGGCTCGAGGTTGTGCACAAGGGCTGTCTGGCAAAGGCAAAAGCTTGATTTAGAACTTGAGATAAACATGGAAACATTGGTCGAATATTCAAAGATTGGGTTTGTAAAACTTGGACGAAGTGAACCAGTTAAGAGAGTGAAGCTTCTTGCCGTTGATTTTGATAGGTAACAGTGCAGAAGATATGTACTCGAATTTATAAGTATATAAGATATGTACTCAAATTTGTAATCAGTGCAGCGGATATGTACTCAATATAATAAGGGTGTAGACACGCACATGTTTGGTAGTAGAGGGTATTATGGTCATTTCAATGTTTTCAATTAATTTTGGACCTCCAGATAAAAGAAAATTTCGGTTGGACCCTACTATAAATAACTATATGGGCCTAGGACCAACCAACAAATTTTCTAAAAATCAATGGGCTTTTCAAGATTAATCTACAGTTGTGGATAGCTGGAGTGAAAGCATAGCTAATGCGTTGGTTTCTTAGTTTTTTTTCTTCGTTTTAACGCATTTAGTGAAAAAAAAAGCCAAAAAAAATTAAAAAAAAAACAACAGTGCGATAGAAATGCAATTACAAAATCACCTCGATGCAAAGCTTTCGAACTGAACTATGTTATGAGAAAATGAGAGGACTTAAATTTTCTCTTGTGGATCTCTCTAGCCAGCACAGACAATCAATTAACTGAAGTTTACATAGAACGTTAAAAGACATACTAAATCATTCATAAAACGTTAGAGAGATGTGAGATAGAAACGCAATTACAAAGAAAGGCAAAATACTTCCATTTCTTCCTTTTTTTACATACATAAGATGCACATTGAAACACCATTAAACACAAGAATTACCCTTAACAAACACAGAGATTGGACAGTTCAAAGGGTAACTAATCTGAGCGACGAGGTAATGAAATCAAACAATATGAACGCGGAGAACCCCAAAAGATAGGAGGAATTGGCTAAACTTCACTAGTCTGTAGTTACTTTCTTCTTCTGCTTCCCTTGTTTTTCCTTCACCTTTTCAATCTTTATATTTCCATTTTTATTCTGGTTACTAACAGACCCTTCTTGAGCACTACACATCTGTGATTTAAGTTTAAAACCAAACTTTTTCGAGACGGATCCCCACGCACTTGAAGAAGTCTTGGCCACATGACCTATTTTCTCAATTTCCTGTCTCATATTTGTGCATTCCTTCTCGAGTTCAGATACCCGCATTCTCATATTATCCATACCCACCTTCAATACTTGATTTTCCCTGACGGCCGTTGACCATCCACCGCCACCACCTTCATTTGATCCTGCGAATCCACTTCTCAACTGCCTTGATCCTTCAAGATTGTCAGAGACTAAGAAACAACCTGCAATTGAAGTCCTGAGCTGGAGTTGCTCAAAAAATAAGACTTGAACTATTACTCTGAGGGGAAGCCTCTCATTTTGCGCCGCATGGGTACATGCTTCTAGGGAGAGCTTCTGACAGTCCATTAGTCTGCAAAGTTCTTCCTTCTCCGAGTCTGCCAGCCAGGGGTGTGACTGTAAATTTGACAAAGTAGAGAATTCAGTCCCCATAAACAAATTAAAATTTTTGAAACAAAAGATGAAAGTTCATCTGGTTCTTAGTAAACCCAATTTCACCCCACAAGAGGAATTCAAAACATCAATGTGAAGTTGGAGCTGAGATAAGGTCTAAAACATATTGCCCAAATTGCATGATTTAGAACTATACAGCCCACATAAAGCTCAAATTGAAGATACAGCATATTATCTAAAACCTGAGTCTAAACATTCCAGCTCAAACCAACCCATGTAACAAGGTTGAGCTTGGCCTACCTAACTAGGCCCTTTGTCTCCAATTCATATCTACAATCAGTCGAGTACTTGGAAAGTAATAGCAGCTTTTGATGTCAAAATTTTAAGTCAACGATAAGCACCAAAAGCATTTGACGAGGTGGATACCCATACCTTTAGATAAATGTCGATAGCACGGTAAAGCCCGTCATCCAATGGTCTTCCATATTCGGGAACAGCTCCAGCTAATGACTGAAACTTGGGAAGCTTCAAATTAATATCAGGAGCAACCTCAGCGAGATACCCATCAATAAGCTTAGCCACCATCGTGATTGGAGTCAAAGAAGGCAATCCCATTAACTGACCATCATCAATTGAGCATGGAGAAGCCCCGTCAGTTGCTTGATCCATGGTCAAAAAGTGCTCTAGAATTCGCTGCACACACTCAACATTATAAAGTGTTTCCATGGTGTAAGAAAAGTTGGGCATCAATAGATCTTCAAGGGTTGCCTGGTCCAACTGCATCCCTATCCTTCTCTCCAGATTAGATATGCAAGCTGGACTTGCACGAAGGATCAAAGCTGTTCGGAGCAATCCAAAGAGAAATTTCGTTGAGGTAAGGCCCTTTTGCATTGGAAGTAATCTATCAATCTCCTCAAGAAAAAGCTTTTGTTCTTCCTCCGGTGGGGGAGCCCCCAAAGAGCGGGAACTAGACTCATTTACCGACTGACGCCTGTTTAAACCAGGGAGATATCTCTTTGCATAAGAAGTTAAGGATCCGGCTATTATTTCCGGTTTGATACCTCGGGATTCCATCACAGAGATCAGTTTCTTATAGGTAGGCAGACTAAAATTTGATACATCGTCGTACCACCAATCTGAATTCAAATTTCTTGGTCTGGCTCCAGTGCTAATGCCATTCCACAAAACACTACCACCAGGGCTTTGCATGGGTCCACCATGCTCCATAATGGGCCAGCCGAAAAGATTTGGATCTGTTGACGCTTTCATGGCGAGTGACTCAATGCACCTCTTTACAATTTGGAGGTCATCAGCATGAGGAAGTAAGTCCTCACAGGTCTGGAGTGCCTTCAGAGAATCTTTCCAACTACGAAGAACAACTTGATTGAGGAATAATTCTGCTTGTGCGATCAGATTTCCCTCTCCATACTCTTCAGTCATTTCAAGATGCTCGGCAGCACATCGCAGGTAAACAACATTTGACGCGCTGAGTTCGAGCTTCACACCGTAACAGAACTTTGCTACAAGTTCAAATGCTTTGGGGCCTCCCGGAATGTCAGGTAGTTGAACCACACAGCCGTCTTCGTCTTCATTTGATGCTTCTGCAATCAATCGTTCTAGGACCCCACTCCGCGAAAGCAATGGGAACTATAAACATATTGACAAAACAGATAAGTAAATTACCAACTCAATCAATAACAAATTCGGAAATTCCAAATAAATATAAGCTGTTGGGTGTAAAATCATTTGTGCCATGCACATTAGACTGTTCACTTTGGTTAGATATCTATGCTTGACCAGCAACAGTAGGATAGTCATGACTTTAAAATCAAACTAAAGAACAAGCCATAAACTCCTAAAAAGAATGCTTAGTTGCCCTAAAGAGATAACGCTTGTCTGTTGTGTACATGCTTTGTTTTGTCGAAGTAAAAGAATAAATGAACGGCAAGTTATAGGTTGGCCATGTTGATGTTAGAGTAATCTTGGACATAATACAGTGAGAGTGATATGAAATATGAGGGTTCAAGGATTTACAGCCTAAAAATCATGCATATCAAAAACAAAATGCAAATGATCCTTATAGAAAGAAATTTACTTTATGTAGATGGAACGACATTTCTCCAACTTCAACAACAACATCACTTGGAAGACCAGTTGTACAAAACCTGCAAAAATTTCAAACTTCAAGGCTCAATAGATGCAAGAATCAGATTATCAGTTGTATGAAATTATATAAGGATTTGACAGGTGTAGCTCTAAGGATGAGAGTAATCAATAATAAATTTGAGAGATCAACACACAGAGAACTCTCCTAGCTCGAATATTCATTCTGACGGGTCAACAAAACAAGTTCATTCATACAAGAAGATGTAAAGACACGGTCACTTAAGCTGAACACGGGATTACCACTCCACATTTCCATTTTTCCTAGTACTGAGTATGCGTTCTTATCGTGCAAAGGATACACTCAGTAGTATTCTATCGGATTACAGGTCGATCCACAAGAACCATGAGTATATATATCTCAACACATAGCAGCAGAAAATAGTTCACCATAGTCATAACAATATCATATAATGTGGAACAAATAAAATTGGGGGAATTTTTTTGAAAACAATATGTATTCCTTTTCAACATGAAAAACCTCCCATAAGTTTTTTTTTTTGAAGCACTCCCAGAAGTTATTTGTTAGCTCGTAATGGTAAGTTCCATAAATAGGTCATCGTAATTTACCAATGTTTTCAAATAAAGATCAACAATGGTAAATGTCTCTCCAAAAATGTTCATATCATTACTGACTTTGACTCCACAAGCATCACTAGTCCATCTTAAAATCTATCAAAACCAAAATAATTTGACACACTAGTTCACTTTTTTAATTTGAAATTAACATTTGATGTAGTTATTTACAAAGAATCAGTTTACGATGGGTTCCAAGAGAAATGTCATCTGCAGACAACTTCCAAACAACAAGGTCCATATATGTTTATCAATATCAACTATAGCTATCACTTAATTGTACTTATTAACCATTTAATCCAAGCAAACAAATTGACAACTGAGAGCAATTCTAGAGGAAACTAGGTGAATTACGACTACTCACCTACCTACCAATCAATTCAGATCAACTGAAATTCAATTAGCACATAAAAGGTACAAAATCATCAAAGTAAGTAATTTAGGATAGCGTTTGGTACTTCACAACTCATCAACCTCAACAAAATGCATACTACTCATGAACAAAATTCACATATTAATTGAATTCAAAATTCAAACCAAAGATCCTCCACTGTGTAAATTTCATTACAACATCAGAAGCCATTATCACATAATTTTGTTTTAGCAAAAATACATACCAGGCTTGGCCTTGCTTCTGGAATGCATCAGTTTTAGATCCGAGCTTCATACTTGCCATTTTAAGAAACTAAATTCACTTGAAATCAAATTTGCAGAAGAAGATCTGAGAAGAAAGATTGAAACACTAACTTGAGATTTACTCACAAGTTTAGGGCAAAGAAATTCCCCCCTAAACTACCACTCAGCAAAAGCTCAAAACCACTCTTCTGAAAAATCCCCAGATTCCTTGTAAAATCCATCTTCTAAATCCACCAATAATCTCAACCTCAACCCCCAGTCTGAAACAAAAACCAACTTCTAGGACCACTTTAGAGAAATAACCTGGAAAATGCAACTATTGAGAGTTATAAGATTTTTAACGTTTTTCAAAACAAACAAAAAATTCCTCCAGAAAAAAATCTCCGCCCTTCTAAGAAGATCCGCCAATAATATCTTAGTTTACAGACACAAACAAGATGAATTTCTTTGGCAATTTTCTTCACTGAGCTTTTTTAACAAAACGAAGAAGAAGAAGAACAAAAAGAAGAAGAAGAAGAAGAAGAAGAGAGGAACATTTGCAGAATGTAAAAGAATCTTTTGATTCCTCCTCCTCTTATTAGTCTTTGTTGTTCAAATAAAGGTCATAATGACACAGAGAGAGAGAGAGGGAATCCTTAAGCAGGTGCAGGTGGTGGGGACACATATCTACTTGCTTTTCTTGGCTTACTAAAACCTACTCATTCATTTCATGTACTCACCAGAGAAACAAAGAAGAGAAATCCTTGTTAATGGAATCTTTTCATGGATTAACGTTACAAAATTGATTTTTGTTATTTAATTGAATATTTAGCACTGGAAATTTATCTAAATAACGGCTAATTAATTTGTCCAGCTGGAACATGTGGTAGGGTTAGTTCGGTCCAAGAACCTAATAGTATCCATCAACGGACCACCTCATTTTATTTTCAACAATAACGCTGGATTCTCGACTCTCAGGACCCGGTGACTGACCAAACATGGGAAATTCCATTGGAAAGTGGTTGCACTTTCACGAAGGCGCATTTATATGGTTTGACCGCCAACTTAAACCTGTGTTTTATCTGAATTTTGGTACACTGTTTCAAAGTTTAAAACCTTGGTATTAATATTTATGTTGTAAAAGGCGAGCGCCTAGCAGAAAAGACGTTAAAAAATGCCTATTTCTGTAATTTTTCATTTTTTCCACGACGCCTAGGCGTTACGTTTGGCGTCTCGCCTTGCCTAGCGCCATTGTACAACATAGCTGCCAACTTAGATCAATGTATGTCAATTTTTCAGCCTGCTGCAAATGTGAACAAATATCAACGACAACAATGGAGTGCACACACATCTTTAGCTTTTTTATCTGATTTTGTGAGTGTTTCTTCCTTATCGAAATCATTACTTGGAAACACATGCTTTGCGCAAAGCAAAAATACGCAACACGAGTAATAATTTGTCACCAAAAGAATGGTTGACACTTGACAATATAAGTAGACTACAGACCACACCTGCTGATTTTAGCTTTCAGACTTTATACTCGTTTTTTCATTTATTAGGTTTGCTTGATCACTACGCACGTTTTCCTTCACGTGCTGTACGAGTCCAATTTGAACTATTATTGGACCAGGCCTGAGTTCAATTCTTACGGAGATGCCCAGGTTCTTCCCAAGACCAAAAATCGTGGCCGAAATCCCTTCTTCCGACAGGTTTTTCCTGGTGCGTGGGAATCCCAGCCAGAAAACTCCAGATACCGGCAATGATTGTCCGTTCTAAAAAAAAAAAGTCTTGAAGAATTGCTGGTTTGAAGTTGGTACAAATATGTCACTAATTTTCGAAGGTCCTCCTTAGTCTCTTTTGGAGAATATTTTCCTTTTTCATGCAGAGTAGTAGCAGCAACAATAATTCTGTTCATTTGAATAAACAAAAAAACAATGAAAAATAAGTTCATTGACCGGATTGGGGGGCACCTTTTCATTTTCTAATCATTTACTAAAAAATCCTAGCATATTTATCTGACTATCCTGTTTGGGCTTTACAGAACATATACTTACATTTTTCACTATCTAAAACTTGCTTGCAATTTAAGTTCAATAATCTATCCGTCTTAGTAAAGAAATGGATTTAATTTTAAAGTCCCGAAGTAAGAATTGATTAATTAAAGAGACGTGATAAAAAAGGCAATAATTGTGTTTTTTCATCTGTAGCTATTGTTGCTTGGCTTTTGGGCCACTCTTTCGAGTTTCCCTAGGCTTGTCTTACCACTCTTTTTCGAAACTGGCGCCTTCCTTACATGGTGCTGCAAGCTGTTCTTCTCCTCTGTATCCTAGTTAGTAAGTTCGCGAATGATTCGCGAATCATTCGCGAATTTTTCCGTATCACGAATTTTATCGTCTTATTCGCGTACGTTTGCAACTCCGAATCCAAGTTGCGTATTATGTGGCATCCCCGGATTATTCGCGAATCATTCACGAATTTTACGTATCCCGAATGATACTTCCGTTTAATTCTCCATAAATTCTTTAGATTTTACTTTTCAAAGACCCCACTTTTTGGGCTTTACTGCCTCCCGAGCATACACGACCGAATATTAGACGTGTTGTAATTTTTATGAAACAAAAACGACTGAAGAGATTTGAAGGTGAAGGTGAGAGAGATCTCAAACTCACTAACCAAGCATCTAAACCACCATATGACGTCCTCTTGGATAACTAATATTGTATATATTATTAATATCATCATATTAAGTTTATTTTTTCTTTAAATAACTCACACATATACATAAAAATTGGTCTATGACCTTATAAATACAAATTATTTGTTATATATAGATACCGAATTTTCAGAGCCGAACTCACATTTATAAATCGAATTATACACGTACGTATGCCGTTCCGAATTACTAACGAATCACGTCCCGTTAACCGATTTTTGGACCGAATCTGGATTTTACAAAACCATATAATACTCGTACGTTTGTCGTTCCGTACGTTTGCCGAATCCCGAATTGCTAACTAGGCTCTGTATTGTCTATTTGACTACAGCCCCAAGCTAAAACTAAAACTTATTTGGCTCAGCTGGATACGACTTACTTGGCTCAGCTGGATAAACATTTTTTAGTTTCTTTCAAAATTTAATTTGGCCGCTTGTTCGCTGGTGATAACGTGTTAAGGCTTCCACATAGAAGAGTTTACACCCATCTAGAACATCAGAACATTGGATTAGTTGCACTAGTTTAATTACCAGAACATTGGATTAGTTGCACTAGTTTAATTACCAGAACATTAGAACGGTCACACTAGTTTTTTGTGAGCAACATGGCCAGGAATTTATTCTAGTGAGGGCAAATTCTGATGGTAAAAATTTGCACCTATATGGATTTAAAGGAACATTAAGCTTCAACAGATTAATGGATCTAGAGTTTCTGAGGTTCTCGCTAAACATGAATTTTTGGACAAATCACTCTTCTCTAATAGGAGTATCCTTTTTCCAAGAAGAAAATCAATCAAAATGGTCGAACCGTGATTTCGAGTACCATTCCTTCTCCAATCTCTCCATACAAGATTTGGGTGCTACCTTTGTGGATCGCTCTTTCTCTTCGTGGTTTATTTACGTTTTGCATCTTTTATTGTATTGTTTCATGTTTATGATGTTCTCATGTTTAGGATTAGACAAAACTTCACCATCACATGCACTTAACTTGAAGGAAGCACATGGTGTAGAACACAACTTTATCCATGTTAAGTTTGTCTTATCAAGTAAATCCAAACCATATTTTGTTTGTAAAAGAAAAGACCATTTTTATTTTTCTTAACTTCCAAACCTAAAAAATAATGAAGGGTACCTAGATCTTTCACAAGAAACTAAGTGCACAAATGAGCAATAATAGACTCACAATGAGAAAAACGATTTCCAGTGATGATAATATCATCCACATAACCTAAGATTATAGTTAACTGTGAACCAATTTTCTGAACAGAACGAGAAGTATCTTCAAGTGATAGAACAAAGTTAATAACAATAACAACATCTGACAATTTCTCATACCAGGACCTTGGTGCATGTTTCCGACTATACAAGGATTTGTTCAACTTGCAGATATAGTAAGGATGATCTTTATCTTGAAACCAGGAGGTTGGGACATATTTACATATTCCTTCAAATCCCCATGAAGAAAAGCATTATTAATGTCAAGTTGTTTTATTTTCCAATCAAAGTTTACTGCAAGAGATGTGGCTAATCTTATTGTTGCAAGTATCACAACAGAACTAAATATGTCAGTATAATCAAGTCCTTCTAACTAATGAAATACTTTTGCCACCAATATGGCTTTATATCATTTTATAGTTCTATCTGCATTATATTTAACTTTATATACCTATTCACAACCAATTAAATATTGAGATGGATATGGTAGAAAATAAGTCCAAGTCTTTGCATCCTTAAGAGTTGTGTGTTCATTCTTCATAGATTTTTACCAAACACTTCCACTTTAGCAGCTTGAGAGTAACAAGAAGGTGTTGGAACTGCAAGGTAATAGAGATTAGTAGATATTAAAGCATATTTAGTAGTTAAGTACACTTTTCGTTTGAAAACACCACTTTTGGCTCTAGTCTGCATTTGATGAGTAGAAGTAACTCCGGGAGCAGTTAGGTCATTAGTTGTTGTAGAAGAAGAATTTACATTAGAAGCAGCTTTAGAAGTAGTGTCTAAAGTATTGATTGCAGAAATATGAACTAAAGCATTAGGTGCAGAAGTATTAACTAAAGCAGTTGATAAGTCGGTGGTACTAGTAATTGATACAAAAGTTGACTTACCCAACATATTAGGAGTGACTGGAAAGTCGAAAAATTCAATATCTGAGTTTGAGTCAATTTTCATATTAGAATATAAGAAAAACTTCTTCATGAAAGACTACATGTCTTGAAACAAACACTTTACCATCTGTAGGATCTAGACATTTACAACCCTTATTGTTAGAACTACAACCCAGAAAGATATACTTGACATTTCTCGGTTGAAGTTTATTAGAAGTATATGGCTTGAGCGATGGAAAACCTAGGCAGTCAAAAGATTTAAAAAATAGTAATTATTGAAGAGACATTTATATGGAGCTTCAAAGGATAAAAGACCTTTTAGGTAACCTGTTAATGACATAATTTGCACTTGAAAGTCCATCAAACCAGACTAGGATAAACAAGATTTTATTAAAAAGGTTCTTGTAATCTCAAGCAAATGCTTACGCTTGGATTTTGCCACACCATTCTGTTCAGGTGAGTGTGGACGAGTTATCTCACAAGTTCTACCAGTATCAGAAGAATTTATGTCGGGATTTTGTTAACTAAAAGCTCATCACTACCATGTGTTCTTATAAATTTAATCTTCACACATTTAAAATTTTCTATATAAAAGCTTAAAATGAAGGCACGTATTTCTTAAATCAGATTTCAAATTCATGATATACTCAACAGAACTTGGTGAAAAAATCTATTATATTTACATATGAGTTGGGACCATTTACAGATGTAATTGGTGAAGGACCCCATACATCCATGTGAAGAAGTTGTAATGGAAAAGTTGAAACTGACATGGAAAGATTGAAAGATTGCTTATGACTTCTTCCTAACTGACATTCAGTACAATAAAAAGGTTTATTACTAAAATCAGATACATTGAGCAATCTCGAAATCCCAGAAAAGGTTTGAAAAGATGGATGTGTTAATCTTCTATGCCATATTGCTGAAGGAGATTTAACACATAACAAAACAGCTGGAGAGACTTTGGCTGATGTAGGTAATATGTCACATATAAAAGGATACAATCCATTCTTGCTGGGCCCTTAAAACAGGATCTTTTAGTTTTTGACTGAATACTCTTGACATTAAAACCAGATGAAGTGAAAGTAAGAGAAAAATTATTATCTCTTTCGAATATGTGTACAGAAATCAAATTCTGAGTAGCTAAAGGAACATGAAGGATGTTTTCAAACTAAATTGTAGGTATGGAACTGAAATTATAGAAGAACTATAACGAGTGATAGACATACCTTGTCCATTTGCAGTAATAATTGATTCTCCACCATTATAAGAAAAGGTAGAAGCAATATTAGAAGCATTAGAGGTAAGATAGTGAGGTTTTCCAGATCAATATACCATGGATTTTCTCCAATAACATTAGCAGAGGCAAGCATCGCTTGTAAATATTTGGAAGAATCTCTTCATTGATATGCAAAATTTATGTGATTCCATTATTCATCAGCTGCATGACCATACTTGTGGCATATATGATAAGTGGGTTTGTCTCCATAAGTAAAATTTACAGGTCTTGCAATTGAAGTAGGAAAATAATGAGATTGTGTAGGTATAGGTAATATTCCTAAAGTTATATCAAACCATTTACTAGAAGGACCACGACCTCCTCTATGCAAATTTAGAGGATTTAAAACCTCTAAATCTTTTATCATAACCTCTCCCGGCAGCAAAAAAATGCTTTATTAGTGGATCTGATAGAATTAACAGAAAGATTACTCTGAATAACAATTTCCTCACTCATTAAAAGATTATGGCATTCAATACTTGAAACATTAGGATTACGAATCTGTATAGAGCTAGCAAAAGAATTAATTCAGGAACTTAAACAAGTTAACGTGACGAGCATAATTTTATCATAAGAAAAAACAGATCTACAAGAAGCAAGTTGATCTATGATAATCTTGATCTCATTAGTATAAGGAGCGATAAAAGAATTACCTTTCTTGAGTGTCATCAGTTTAGTTCTTAACTGAATTGAATGAGTTGAAGAAACTTTTTCAAATCTATCTGAGATAGTTGTCAATAATTCATGATAAGAAGAAGCATTAGAAAAATATGAGATTATTGTATCTGAAATCGTAGAATTAATCCACATCATGATTGTTGAGTGTCCATATACCCAATGTATACAGAGGTTTCTTTATTCCATTGTTAGCATTTGTATGATTGTTTAATTGCACAGGGCATTCATAAAATCTATCAAAAAACTTCATTATCTTAAATTTTCTAAGTACAAGTGTGGATGTGATTTTTTGGACCGAGGATAAAACGGTCATTTTACGACCCATGGGTAAAATTATCATTTTGGTAGTCAAGAAAAAATCGTCACTCTGCCGAAATGTCCAAGCCAGTCGAGGTACTCATGTTACCAGGCCATGTAGAGGAAGGGATGAGCTCAAATAGTATGAAGTCCTAGAAAGGATGACAAAGTTCAACTCCTGAAGAAGGGAAAGCCAACTCAAAGATGGAGAATCCCGGTTAGGCCCAAAAAGTCTTCATCACTCTAAAGCAAAGATATTTCATCACTCCGAGGCGGAAAACCTCCATTGCTTCAAGGTGGAGAGTCCTTGTTACCTCAGGGAAAGGAACCTTCATCACTCGAAGGCAAAGATCCATCGTCACTCCAAAGTGAAAATCCGTCATCATTCCAAGGTAAATGCTCAATCTCTCACATGACCATCCATGGTCAACCTGTCATAGAGAAGAGTTGAAAATACTAAACTTTTGCATTATTATTTACGTTTTGCATCTTTTATTGTATTGTTTCATGTTTATGATGTTCTCTTTTTTTCTTGAAAACCATCGTGTAAACGTTTCTTAATGGAATGAAATACTAATGGTTGATTATCAAAAAAAAGAAAAACTAAATAAGTTAATCTGCTATTTAGTTGCACTTAAAAGAAATGATCATTAAAAATAAAAGAAAAGTACAAACAGAGAGTAATTACAAGCAATACATGGATGACATGCACGTGTAATAATCCTATAAAAACGAATATACAATTGGAGACAACTGTAAGGTCGAGCCCAGTGGAAAAATAGAGTGGGATGATTGAGACCAAAAACTGTGGTTTAATCTCTCGCCCCATCGTTCTCTACTCGAAAGCAGGAAACGTTGGAGAGGATTTAGACCTCTATCCTCGCCGGAAAAAAAGTGAAAAGCGAGAATCAAATCCCTGCTTCTATATTTTTTTCCAATTTAAAATTAATTGTTGAACCTAATGTAGGATCACTTTATGTATTTAAAATCATAAAATCCTAAAAAGGATTATTCAATCCTCGCCCAAATATTTATTTCAATTGAATATTAATATATGTGGGACCATGTAATATACTAGAAAAAATTAAATCCTAAAAGTGATGATTGAATCCACGCTCATATTAAACTTCTCTCCCTTACCACTAGACTCAGGCATTCCCCGTGCTTACGTGTCACCACTGGAAGAAAAGATTGAAAACCTTGAATCCAGGATTGATCTGATTGAAGATGAGCTTGGTGAATATAGAGAATACGAGAAGAATTCTGAAAGTAAGTGAAATGTTATCAAGTCTTTGTCTAGCTAGTAAATCTTCTTTTCATGTTTTATTTAGAAGAATAATTAGGGTTTGGAATAGCCATTACTGTGAGTACACATAGCTATGTCCAACGTTTTCATCTTGCAATGTTTTTTAGATTTATTTATTTAAATTCTAAAGTTGATTTGGAAGATGGTTTTTGCAGTATAATCTTTAAGGTTTTATATATTGCATATGTTATGGGATATGTGTGTTTGCGTCCGTGAACTATAATTGTCCCATACTTGTCAAAAGTTATCTCCTTCATATGTCGATATGCATCTATTGATAAAAGATCGATGAACTTTTGACAAAACAAAAATTGAACCTATTATGTCGTTAAGCAAATAATTGACGGAAGATATGATGAATTTTTGTCTACAAAGATTATGTCTATTATATGTCGTTATGCAAATAGTGATGAAAATAGAATGAATCTTTGTCCATTCCGCAGTATTGATCTTCCCTGATCCATTTTTATGTATATATTGTGCGGCTCCATAAGTCTTCTTATGCGAGCATTTCCAACTAAACTAATCATGAATTCGTTTGTGGTTAACTTGGTTGAGTATTCCGATTAAATTAATCATGGGTTCTCTTGTGATTAATTTAATTGAGAATTTTGGATACAAAATCATTTTCTTTGTGATTTTTGATGTCCAAAGAAATCCTTCTTTTCTTGTGAAAGTAAGGTCGTTCATTTTGTTCTTTCCGGAATGACATCAAATGGCGGAGAGTTCTTTTGAACTTGCGCTTAATTTCCATATCTTTGTGGGGAGTGCGGTTGTGGAATATTTTAGGAGTTATCTTGTATCTTTATAAACTCCTTGATGAATGCATTTAGCTTCGGCTATATGATTGCATCTAAACAAAGTTGATATGTACTTTTCTTTGGTCTTGAAGCATCTCCGTGGAAATTTCATTAGGATCCCATTTTCGTACCTTTGCCAATTTTATTGACAAAAAGGGGGAGAATTAATGTGTAGTTCACACTACAAATACATATGGTTTTCGGACCATTATGTAAGGGGGAGTGGTTTTCATGTTGAGATGAAAGTATTGACTAAGGAGGAGTAATACATATCACCATAGTATTGTTGTCAAAGTTGTAATACAATTGAACTTTGATATTGTGTAATAATACTATGACATTGTATAACAATGATCGAGAGCTTTTGTTTTCTCATTGTTATAGCTAAGGATCTTCAACAACTATGATGTTGAACTGAACACCTATGGAATCATGGGAGTACTTGGAAAAGACGAATTTTCAAGTAATGTTGAAGCACCAAGGAGATCAAGCATGTGGACGAGAAGATACAAATTTTTTATTTATTTTGTAATCCATATGTATTGATATTTTTGTCACTAAAATTGACAAAGGGGGGATTGTTAGAGCATTGCTCGGTCGAACTCGCAAGCGTCGATATCTCAAGCTTGTTTGTCAAATTTAGTTGTCAAAACTCTTGATTTCTAGTCTACTTATAGCTAAGTCTCGGGCTAGGATAGTTAAGTGTAGTTGAGCTCCAGACTCCACGGCGATCATCTTACGAAGATGAAGAACTACTCAAGGAACCAATAGAACTTCATTCGACTAAAAGGTATGTGGAGACTTGGACTTATCTATCACTCAAAAGTATATCTACTCTATCTCCCACTCTTGAGACAAAAGTCTTATAAGTATGATAGTTTTCATACATACACATTTGCTATTTCGAGCCGAGTTTATCTCGCCTATCTATTTGTCGAAATATGTGTTGGTAAGCTTTCGCTTTAACCATTTTCATCTTCACCCGTGACGAAAGTCATGATGACGTTTCAATCTCTTGAAAATTGCTTTGATGAAGTTAGTTGTGGATAACGACTATTATAACATTCTAGAAGAATGTTTCAATGATTGGAATGTAGAGTTGAGATTATGTAACCATTTATGTATATAAGCATATATAGTGTGTTCGCACATTAGTGTATAAATCCATGTAACGGAAACCAAGTATGTGCATATGTGTGCATACGGAATTGGTAAAGGAGACAGGTTGGGTTCGCGTACCCGTACGCGTACTGGCGGAAATTTTCCTCCCGAAAAAATCTGCTGAGTTTATAGTTTACAAACTAGTAAACCAGTCACCTTAGGTACGCGTACTGGCAGAATTTTTCTACCCGAAAAATTCTGCTGAGTTAGGAAACCAAAACCAACTCAATCTGGTTGTTATGGTACGCATACCCGTACGCGTACCCAAGATGGTTATTTTCTCAAATCGGTAGTTCATGAACTCAAATAATAAATTATAAGGAATGCAATCTTTGCAAACCGTGGCTGTATTGTCCATGAATTGATTCAAATGAATCAAACTGGCTTTGTTTCAATTGTGCAATTGAACAACTCTTCAACTAGTTCTTTTGAAGTCATTTGAACTAGATATGAAGAAGATGAATACGGTTAACATGGAGTGCTCTTATGGATAACCAGTTAACTATTTGTGAATCGACTAAGTGTACACGTTTAGGTACGGTTACTCAAACCTAAATGAAATACACTTCATTTGTGTATGACAAGCTAAGTTTCGATCTAATGGTTGAAAGATATTAGCTTGTATCTAATCAGGTTTTCATATAACGGGGAATATTGAATGCTTTGTTACTAAGCTAACATTGATTGCAAACCCTGATTTGAAAACTATATAAAGGAGAACTCTAGCAACTGGAAAACTAATCCCCACACCTCCTGTGTGATACTAGTTGGTTTAGCTAGAGTCGATTCTCCTGTAACGTTAGGTTTGTTCTCGAGACCCTGTAGTTTAACGACTTAAAGACTTCATTGGGATTGTGAAGCCAGGAGAAACTACTTCTCTTATAGTTGAGCGATCTGATCTTGACATTTTCTATCGTACGAGTTCAATTGAAAGAATTGACTTGAGATTATATCTCCGATAGGGCAAGATAAAAAGAAATCACAAACATCTTCGTCTCATTGTTTGTGATTCAACAATATCTTGTTTCGCTACCATACGATCAAGATTATTGTGAGGTGATTCATAATTTTAGGTTGTTCTTCGGGAATATAAGTCTGGGTTATCAACTAGTTCATGTTCACCTTGATTTTATCAAAAGACGGAACAAAACTCGTAGGTTTATCTGTAGGAGACAGATTTATCTATTACCGTAGACTTTTCTGTGTGATACAGATTTGTTTATTCAAGTCTTCGACTTTGGATCGTAGCAACTCTTGGTTGTAGGTGAGATTAGCTAAGGGAATCAAGTGCGTAGCATCCTGCTGGGATCAAAGACGTAAGGAGCGCAACTGTACCTTCAATCAGTGTGAGATTGATTGGGGTTCAACTACAGTCCAGGTGGAAGTTAGTTTGTAGTATGCCAATGTCTGTAGCGGCTTAATACAATGTGGTGTTCAATCTGGACTAGGTCCCGGGGTTTTTCTGCATTTGAGGTTTCCTCGTTAACAAAACTTCTGGTATCTGTGTTATTTCTATTCTGCATTATATTTTGTTATATAATTGAAATATCACAGGTTGTGCGTTGTATCGATCAATTGTGAAATCCAACCTTTGGTTGTTGATTGGAAATTGATTGATCCTTGGATATTGGTCTTTCGTACCATCCAAGTTTATATCTCTTGTGTTTAATAAAGACTCGCAGATTTCTATTTGCTTGTGTATAGATTAAATCAAGAGATCGAGATATTAACTCCTTGATACACTTTTTATTAAGATTGAGTCTGACTGTCTAGTTGATTCTCTTAAAAGTATATTATAGTAAGTCCATACAGATTGCTAATCGAAATATTAAGTGAGGTTGTTAGACCCCCGCATTTTCATAAGCAATAATAGACTCGCAATGAGAAAAACTATTTGGATTATATGCATAAGTAGGCCTGGTCTGGACCCTCACTTTCATTTCTAGGCCACTTTTTTTATTTCTTGCAAAACTAGGCAAGTTAAACGGATTCCATCCACTTTAACCATATCAGTCAATTTATCGCGTTGACTTGTCAATATCTCGCCAAAATATCATATAAGGAGATCTCATACATGTGGTAAGATTACTGAAATGTCCTTCACACGTGTGTGTCAGTCACACTAGATAAGATGTCCACGTGTTGCTAAAATGGGATTTTTACAAATCTAAAAAGACCTAAAATGCATTCATTCAGTTCCTCCTTTCCTGTTCTTCTTTCTATCTCTGTTCTCTACCAGCTGCTTCCGAAAATAAGAGACATTAATGTAGAAAATCTAGGTTTGAGATGATTAGAGAAAGATAGTGGTAGCTGCAGAAAGGGTGGAGGATGTTGAAGGCGAGCTGAGAAAGGTGTTTCGATTGTGGTTGCGAGCTAAAAAAAGCGATGCGTTGCAGTTGATTTTTTTTTGTCTTAAAAGTCGCAATTGCAGTTGATTTGAGATATGGTGATGAAATACAAGCAGTTGATGGTGGATTTGATTTGGGTTTGTGTCGAATTTACAATCTGACTCTAGTTGGAGATGTGCATTTGAGATGAAATTGATAAGGAATTGAAATGATTTTTGGTGATGTGTTTGCTGATTGAGACTTGGTAGAGGATATTTAACAATTTAATTATGATGACAAGATGGAGACAGTAGTGGTTGCTGTTGAATTAATGAAATGATAGATACAAGGTCGTGAAAGGGTGGGTTTCATAGAATTGGAAACTCGAGCAAAATCAGTGAAGAAATGGGTTGGTTGTGAACAACACTGAGTACTCACTTTGCCGATGGTTTTGTGGTGATGTACGTCCAAGTTAGGTATTGTTCAGTTTCAAAATGATTATGAATGTGGGTTTGTTATGAAATGTAATTTTGCAGGTCAAGAAAGCTATAAGGAGTAGCTAAGAAATCAGCAAAAATCTACCTTCTCACGAACTGAAAATGGAACACAACCTGTTCACAGAATTTCCTGAATGACGAGAACACAGAATGGAACAGGAGAGTGGATGGAGACATCTGTTGTATACTTGAGAGCAGCATGTGGTATTCACGTTCAATTGGGGTAGGCATTTCTACGGGAATTCGAATAGGAGGAAGATAAGAAGTTTTGGAGGTAATTAAAGGAGATCTGTGGCATGAAAATAAATGGGTTCTTGCATTTGAATGAACATGGAATTTGGTGTTTGTGTGGTGAAAATTGTGTTAGAAGGAAGCAGAGAAGTGAGAGTTTTGTGAACTGAAGTTTCGATAAGTTAAGCCAGAAAACAACAGTGAAGAACATAAACTGCTTCCATTAATTTTGAGAGTGAAGAAAGGGGTTAAATGAATTTTTAGAAGTTCATAGAAACAAGAAAGTTGGGTTATGGCTTGATTTGAATTTGAGAATGTCTCTGTAAGAGTTTTGAAGAGGGAAACCATGTGATATCCTGAACCTATTGCCGTGGGAAGAAGAGTTATTCCTGTCATTGATGTTTGAAGAGATTAATGTGTATTTTATAGGTTTGAATGATTGGAAATGGGAGGTATTGGTGGAATTGAATCATATTGCAGGGAAAGAGATAGAATATGGTCTTAGAAATCAAGAGGGAGTTTATCTCTGAAGAAGCAGCAAAACGCACACGAGGTGCTTGTTAAAATGCATGAACCGCGCAACTCTTGTTTCAGCCTAAACTGAATTAGCTTTGTCGTCAATTAGATACTGCTTTTGATGGATTATATACACACATAGATGAGTTGAACTGAGAATGATGGGTTCTCTTTGCTTCTGAGAATGATGACAGGGAAATGGTCGTGATTACAGTACATACATGGGTTGAACTAAAACCGTTCCCCGATTTAAATCAGTGACACGGACTCAAATCATCGATTCAAAGGACTTCAAAGGATGAACTGAGTTAAATCAATGATATAACATTAAATCAGTGATACAAAGGACTTTTAGGTCTTTTTAGTTACACCTAACGGTGCTAACTTTCCATCCATCACTTTTGGTCAAAACTTGCCTAGTCTAGCAATAAATAAAAAAAGTGGCCTAGATTTGAAAAGCACCAAATAAACAGGCCTATTTTTGTAAAAAGCCAAAATATTTCTAGTGATGATAATAGCATCCACATAAATTGAGATTATAGTTAACTGTGAACCAATTTTCTGAACAAAAAGAGAAGTATCTGCAAGTGATAGAACAAAGTTAATAACAATAAGAGCATCTGAAAATTTCTCGTACCAGGACCTTGGTGCATGTTTTAGACCATACAAGGATTTGTTCAACTTGCAGACATAATAAGGATGATCTTTATCTTGAAAACCAGGAGGCTGGGACATATGTACCTCTTCCTTTAAATCCCCATGAAGAAAGGACTTACTAATGTCAAGTTGTTTTATTTGCAAATCAAAGTTTACTGCAAGAGATGTGGCTAATCTTGTTGTTGCGAAATCACAACATAACTAAATATGTCAGTATAATCAAGTCCTTCTAACTGATGAAATACTTTTGCCACCAATCTGGGTTTATATCATTTTATAGTTCCATTTGCATTATATTTAACTTTAAATACCTATTTACAACTAATTAAATATTGAGATGGATATGATAGAAAATAAGTCCAAGTGTTTGCACCCTTAAAAGCTGCGTGTTCATTCTTCATAGATTGTTGACAAACACTTCCACTTTAGCATCCTCAGAGTAACAAGAAGAACCGCAAGGTGATAAAAATTAGTAGATGCTAAAGCATATTTAGTAGCTAAGTACATTTTTGGTTTGAAAACACCACTTTTAACTCTAGTCTGCATTTGATGAGTAGAAGTAACTTTAGGAGTAGTTATGTCATTAGTTCTTGTTGTAGAAGAATTTACATCAGAAGCAACTTTAGAAGCTGTGTTTAAAGTATTAGTTGCAGAAGTATGAACTGAAGCACAAAAGGACAAAATTGAAGGAAATTGAATTACGTAAGGAAATCAAGCACAAAATGACAAAATTGTTCTTTCTAAGAAGTCATGACCACCTAAACTTAAATAAAAAAGCATGCATGGTCTTGAGGTGTAATAGATCGTGAAGAGATGTTTGATCAATACCCAAAGGCTTTCGATACACGTTCCTTGCTGATTAGGGTTTTGAGAAGGGTAAAAGCGATGAAATAGGGTATCGAAGATGTTGGCTAAAAGCGGAAGGCCCTAAACCAACCAAAGAGGAAGAGTCCCGATGAAATTTAATTAAACACCTCTAGTGGGTCCTTAATTCAACTTCATGTGTGTTTAAGAAGTAGGGGATGAGCTAGAGTTTGAGAAGAATTGGGACTTCGCCTTAATTTCAACAGGTTGTTGTTCATTGCTACCCGAAGATGTCTCAAATGGAGAAGATGATTGAGGATTTGGGTCCTCCTACATAAGGATATAATATCCATCTATGTCTTATCTAGACATACTAAAAGGGCGCTCCAATCAGACAAACGAACTATGAGATGTGGCTCCCGTGTCAAAATCTGCACGATCTGAAATTACACGGATTCCTGATGAAAAATGTGCACGCGTCTTAGGATGACCTAAGAGAGGCCGTGGATAAAATTCTTGCACGAGATAGCTTATCATTTTTTTTTCTTTCGGAACTGGGGTCAACCACTCAACGGAGTTCGTATGAAGATTCTTTGGCAATTCTCATAGAAGGTCTTCTGTCTGAAGTTCTCTAAACGGGATAAGGTCTAGTCATTTGTATCCTTATCTATCAAGGATTACTAAGGGGGTTCATGCACACGTTTTGGGGTTTCCAAAATCAAGTTATATGAGTTTTTCACTTGGTATATAAGGAGTTTATATAGGAAACCATGTCAAGTAAGGAAATAATTGACAAAAGGAAGAGTTTTGTTGCTACAAGGAAACATTTTTGCAAAGGGAAAGCGTGCCTATCTGGTTCAGGACCAAGCCAAGGGGTGCGCACAGTTTTGGATTTTCAAATTTAGCTATAGAGGCCTTTCACTCCAAGCAGAAAGGCTTTGGATCAAATTAGAAAATATAAGATAAAAAGAATAGTTCTAAAGGGATGATACTTGTCCACGTAAAGGGGTAGCCTTCCATGGCATGCGCACGCATAATCAAGCCTACACACAGTTTTGGTTTCATAATGAGGTCATGAAATCTCTTTTATCTCAAAAAAAAAAAAAAGAAAAAAGAAAAGGAAAGGCATATAAAAGGGATTTGAGTCAAAACAGGAAAGTGTTTGATTGCAGTGAAGAGATTCCGTAAGTGAAATTCAATTAAATAAATAAAATATTTAATTAAATAAAAGGTCGGCGAGTTATAACTCCAAAGGTGTCACTATCCATCCACAAAAAATCCATCAAAACAAAAGTAACACAAAGACCCCATCAAAACAAAGTAACTCAAAAATCCCAAAGAATTTGATGAAACCAATTTTGGTTTCAACGTAAAATTTGATGAAACCAATTTTGAAATTTGGGGTTTTTGTATCAATTTTTAAAAATTTGGGGGTTTTGTATCAATTTTGTTTAAGATGAAGTTTTAATGGATCCCAACATTTGAATGGGGTTTTTGTACCACAAGTTTGGTCACCTTGGGTTTTTATGACTAGTTCTGTTAAACAAAATCGAATATTCAGTGAGGAAATAGGTTCAAAAAAAAGAAACCAGAAGAAAATACAAGCAAGAAATGAGTTTTATTCAAATAAGGAAACTTAATCGAATGGTCTTTTACAAGAGGTTTAATCAAAAAAATCAAACCCTAATTTGCATGTCACCCGCTCTAGTCGTTCCCTAATTAACGCCTAGCATACTTTTATGCTCCTGGTCGAGCCTCTGCACATCCAACTACTATTTTGAGGCGAATGAAGTTCAAAAATTAGGGTTTCGCTTGTTTTTTGTGGAATTCTGATTGCAAGATCACGGTGGAGCATTGCCGCATCAATCATAACTCAAGTATATTTTCATTCGAAACTGACGAGAAAATACATAAGTGGGAGGGCCCAAGATCGAGCCTAAGTCAAGAAAAGCTTGTGAATGAAGATGTGTTAACACTAGGGACTCGCGTGTAGTTGCCACAAACTATCCCCTAACTCACGACCGACATGCTCAGGTAAACGCAATGCTCTAGTGAAGCTCTCATCA
Source organism: Papaver somniferum (assembly GCF_003573695.1). Classification (NCBI taxonomy): domain Eukaryota; kingdom Viridiplantae; phylum Streptophyta; class Magnoliopsida; order Ranunculales; family Papaveraceae; genus Papaver; species Papaver somniferum. The sequence continues at coordinate 171,632,264 of NC_039363.1, read as the reverse complement.
GAATAAGATTGCACGAGATTTAGTTGACAAAGCGAATGGAGGAGATTTAGCAAAGTCATGATTGAACGCTTTCGACAGAAGTAATCAGGATTTCGCAGTAAATATATGCATCATCTATATACTCAACATGTAACGTTATGGTTCCACGCTGAGTAGCGGACTTAATGTAAATGTTGATTTTTGGATCGAGAGTAAAATGGTCATTTTATGACCTAGGGTAAAATCATCATTTTAGTAGTCCAAGGAAAAATTATCACTCTGTCGGAATGTCCAACCCAGTCGAGGTATTCAGGCTCACAAGTATGGTCAGCTATCAGGCCATGTGGAGTTGGTCCACCAAGTAAAGAATAAAAGCTTAGCCCTTACCAAAGTATCTTCTTTGAAAAAGCATCTATGAAAATTATCTAATATGAGTTGATTGAAGACCAGGATGGTGAGTTAGAAACAGTCAGGTTATCTTGAGGATTATGGTTCCGAAACTAATCCTTTGGGAGAATTGAATGCAGAAATTTTTGTACTTTCTCAATTAATATTTTTCGGTCAGGTTTTATTTTTTCAAATATCACTGAGCATCTATATTTACAAACAAACCAAAGAATAGTTGTGATTTTGCTGAGGAGATTCACAAAGTCCTTCGAAGAAATACAATCTTTGAACCAATTGCTTATAAAATTTGTCTGGTAAGAGATATTTACTGAATCCAAGGAAGTCGTAAACCGAATTGCTCTCGCAAATGGGTAGTGTTGAAACAGATGGTGTTCTGACTCCTGAGCTTGTAGAAGATTACACATTTGTCATTCCGCAGAAATACTAGGATTTTATGTGTTGCTAGCTTATTTAAAGAAGTGAGAGCCTTATGAACCAATTTCCATATAAACTTCCTAATTCTTGAGATTACCGGTAAATTCCAAATCTTTTTCCAAGGGAAATCTAACAAGTCAAGATTATCCGCTTCTTGATCTTCTAAAAAAGTAGGCATTTTTTACTATGAATAGACCGGAAGCATGGTGACTCCATCTGATTCTATATTTTCCTTCTTTTTGGGGCGATATTGCTAAATATTTTCCTTGTTTTTCGGGCTGAAAATATTGTCAATTTTGGAAAAATCCCAATTACCCTCAGCGCTTATCAATTCTTTGACCATTTGTGGAATTGGTTGTTCAATATCTGTAGGTCTCAGAATTATATATGATTTGGCCACCCGTTTGTCTTCCCAGATTCTTGTAGACGCTTCATCTCTAACTTGCCAGACAAAATTAGGTTGTTTATATGGAAATTGGTTCAAAAGTCTCTCCCTACTTTAAATAACCTACCAACACATAATCCTGACATTTCAGTGAAATGTCAAATGCGTAATATACAAACTCAGGAGTCAGACCACCATCTTTTTCGACACTTCCTATTTGCGACTTCCTTGGATTCGGTAAGTGTGTCCTACCAGGATAATTTGATTGGTTCAAAGGTAGGATTTCTTCTAAGGACTTTATGAATCTCATCAGCAAAATCTCAACCATTCTTTGGCTTATTTGGAACTATAGATGCTCGGTGATATTTGAAAAAATAAAACCATACCCAAAAATATTAATCGAGCAAATACGAAAATTTTTGTACTCCATTCCCCAAAGAATCAGTTTCATAACCATAATCCTCAGGATAACTAAATTGTTTCTAACTCACCCTCCTGGTCTTCAATCAACTTAGATTTGATACTTTTGATAGATGCTTCTTTCGAAGAAGATACTTTTTTTAGAGCACTGCTCGGTCAAACTCGCAAGCGTTGCTATCTCAAGATTGTTTGTCAAGTTTTAGTGATCAAAACTATAAGTCTTGATTTCTAGTCTACTTATAGCTATGTCTTGGACTAGTATAGATTGTGTAGTTGAGCTTTAGACTTCACGGGGTTCATCAATTGAAGACGAAGAACTACTAAGGAGAGCTTGTGGAACTTCATAAACAAAAGGTATGTGGGGACTGAAACTCATCTATCACTCGGAAAGTCCATTTCTACTTTATCTCCTATATTGAGACAAAAGTCGTATAGCTATATAGTATTCAATTATATACATTTGATATTTTGAGACGAGTTTAACTCGCTTACATATTTCTTGAAATATGTGTTGGTAAACTTTTGCTTTAACCAAGTTAATCTTATGTTCTTGACGAAAGTCAAAAGATGATCATATGAAAATCGCCTTGTAACATCTCATTTGATATAGACTCGGAAGTTTTCGTACTGATTATGTCAATCACTTGAAAATAGCTTTGATGCTAATAGTTTGTGAAAACAACTATTGTCATCCTCTAAGAATGTTTCAATAATTGAAATAGAGTTTAGAACACTTAACCATAATTGGATTATAGACATAGTATGCGTACTTGCATATATGTTGATCCAAGACCGGTATAGTATGCATACCTGTATGGACAAACTCCAATATACTTTCTAGAGAATCAACTAGACAGTCAGACCCAATCTAGATAAAAAGTATATCAAAGAGTTTATATCTCAATCTCTCGATTTGATATATACTCAAGCAAATAGAAATTTGCGAATCTTTATCAAATACTAGAGAGATAACTTGGATGGTACGAAAGACCAATATCCAAGTGTCAATCAATTTAAATCAACAACCAAAAGGTCGGATATTCTAATTGATTGAACAACGCACAACTTATGATATTTCAATTATATAACAAAATATAATGCAGAAAAGAAATAACACAGACACCAGAATTTTGTTAACGAGGAAACCGCAAATGCAGAAAAACCCCGGGATAGTCTAGATTGAACACACACTGTAGTAAGCCGCTAGAGACACTATCCTACTCCAAATTAACTTCGGTCTGGACTGTAGTTGAACCCCAATCAATCTCACACTGATCCAAGGTACAATTATGCTCCTTCGTCTCTGATCCCAACAGGATGCTACGTACTTGATTCCCTTAGCTGATCTCACCCACAAGTAAGAGTTTCTACGACCCAAAGTCGAAGACTTTAATAAACAAATTTGTATCACACAGAAAATTCTACGGTAATAGATAAATCCATCTCCGACGAATATACCTACGAGTTTTGTTCCGTCTTTTGATAAATCAAGGTGAACAGGAACCAATTGATAAACCGGACTTATATTGCCGAAGAACAGCCTAGTATTATCAATCACCTCACAATAATCTTAATCGACGCAGCGAAAAACATATTTCAGAATCACAAACGATGAGACGAAGTGTTTGTAATTTTTTTTATATCTTGCCTATCGGTATATCAATCTCAAGCCAATTATTGTACTCGTACGATAGAAACAGCAAGATCATATCACACAACTACAAGAAAGTAGTATCGGTCTGGCTTCAATATCCCAATGAAGTCTTTAAGTCGTTAACTTGGTTTAGAAGAAGAAACCAAAGGTTAAAGGAGAATCGACTCTAGCTTAGCACAACTAGTATCACACATAAAGTGTGGGGATTAGGTTTCCAAGTTGCTAGAGTTCTCCCTTATATAGTCTTTCAAATCAGGATTTGCAATCAATGTTAGCTTGGTAACAAAGCATTCAACATTCACCGTTAGATGAAAACCTGATTAGATTCAAGCTAATATCTTTCAACCGTTAGATCGAAAACTAGCTTGTTACACACAAATGAAATACACGTTTCTAGGCTTGTGTAACCGTACCCAAACTTGTACATTTTTTGGTTCAACAATAGTCAACCAAATGGTTAGCCATATGATCACTTTCATATCAACCATATTCTTCTTCACCATAACTAGTTCAAGTGACTCAAATGAACTAGTTAGAGAGTTGTTCAATTGCAAGGAAATCTTATGTAACTACACAAGACACAATTGAAGCAAAAATGATTTGATTCACTCGAATCGGTTCATGAACTATATAGCCACGGTTTGCAATTTGCATTCCTTAGTTAATATAAGAATAAGTTCACAAACATTGTTTTTATATATAACCTACTCAAGTTCGCTGACTGGGTTCGCGGACTTAAGTTCCCGGACGGAGTTCACAAACTCCATCAGAATTTCTCGGGTCGAGAACTTCCGCCAGTTCGCGGACTTGGATCACCCCACTATTCCGATTCTTTTGATCAACAAAGTTCGCAAACTTCGGTTCAAGGAATAAGGACTTATACATATATGTGTTTCCACAACAATGCTAATATAATCTAAACTCTCATTTCAACCATTGAAACATTCTTAGAGGACGTTGATATTCTATAGTTGTTATTCACAAACTATTTTTCGTCAAAGTAAGCAATTTTCAAAGTGATTGAAACTTGTCATGACTTTCGTCACTAGGTAAAGATGAACTTGGCTAAAGCGAAAGCTTACCAACACATATTTCGAGAAATAGATAGGTGATATAAACTCGGCTCAAAATAGCAAATGTGTATAATCTAAGTCTATATAGCAAAACGACTTTTGTCTCAAGATAGGATATAAATAGACTTTTGAGTGATAGATAAGTTCAAGTCTCCACATACCTTTTAGTCGATGAAGATCCACCGGTTCCTTGAGTAGTCCTTCGTCTTGTATGATGATTGCCATGGAGTTCTTGAGCTCAACTACACTTTTTATCCTAGTCCGAGACCTTAGCTATAGTAGACTAGAAATCAAGACTTATAGTTTTGATCACTAACATTGACAAACATGCTTGAGATAGCAACGCATGCGAGTTCGACCGAGCAATGCTCTAAAAATACCCGTATGCGTACTGGCGAGTTCAGGTAAAGTCCGGGAACCTTGGTATGTATACCCGTACGCGTACTGGCGAACTCAGTTGAAGTCCGGGAACTATTGCATGCATACCCGTACGTGTACTAAATTCAACTGATGTTTTGGATGTGTGATAGTATGCATACCCGTTCGCATACTGTCAGACACAGGCCAAGTCCGGCCACTTAAGTATGCGTACCCGTTTGCATACTTGAGTGGGCTAAGTTCTAGAATCGGTTGTGCCATGAACTAATACATTTATATAATAAGTAATGCAATCTTTTGTAAATTGTGGCTATAATTTCATGAATTGATTCGAGTGAATCAAACCGATTTTGTTTCAATTGTGTCTTGTATACTTCTATGAGAATATAAACAATTGAACAACTCTATAACTAGTTTCATTTTGAGTCATTTGAACTAGTTGTGATTAAGATGAATAAGGTTGATATGAAAGTGTTCATATGGCTAACTTCGGTTAACTATTGTTGAGCCAACCTAGTGTACACGTTTAGCTACGGTTATCCATATCTAAATGAAGGTACATTTCATTTGTGTGTAACAAGCTAAGACCATCTAACGGTGGAGAGATGTTGCTTTGGTTTCAAGAAAACTTAGCTTGTCTCTTAGATCAGGTTTCATCTAACAGTGAATATTGATTGTTTTATTCCAAAGCTATCAAACCTGATTTGAAGACTATATAAGGGACAACTCTATTAATTGGGAAACCTAATCCCCACGCCTCCTTTGTGATACTAGTTGCGACTAGAGTTGATTCTCCTTTAACCTTAGGTTTATTCCAAAACCCTATAGGTTAACGACTTAAAGACTTCATTGGGATTATGAAGCCAGACCCAACTATTTTCTTTATAGTTGCGTGTTTGATCTTACTTGTACTATCGTGATTGAGTATTATCTTTTCTAAGATTTGCTTGAGATTTATCTCCGATAGGTAAGATTAAAAGAAGTCACAAACATCTACGTCTCATTGTGATTCCGCAATATCTTATTTCCCTTCCATACGATTAAGATTATTGTGAGGTGATTGATAATACTTGGTTGTTCTTCGGGAATATAAGTCCGGTTAATCAATTGGTTCTTGTGCACCTTGATTTATCAAAAGACAAAACAAAACTCATAGGTATTTATGGGGGAGACAGATTTTTCTATATCAATAGACTTTTCTGTGTGAGATAGATTGGTTTATCAAGTCTTCGACTTTGGGTCGTAGCAACTCTTAGTTGTTGGTGAGATCAGCTAAGAGAATCAAGCGTGTAGAATCCTGCTGGGGTTCAGAGACCTAAGGAGCGCAACTGTACTTTGATCAATGTGAGATGGTTAGGGCTCAACTACATTCCATTCCGAAGATAACTTAGAGTATGCTAGTGTTTGTAGCGGCTTAATACAGTGTGGTATTCAAAGTTGTACTAGGTCCCGGGGTTTTTCTGCATTTTCGGTTTCCTCGTCAACAAAATTTCTGGTGTCTGTGTTATTTAGTTTCCGCATTATATTTGTTTATATAATTGAAATATCACAGGTTGTGCATTAAGTTCAATCAGTTCTTGAATCCAGCCTTTGGGTTGTTGATTGAATTGATTGACACTTGGATATTGGTTTTTGATACCATCCAAGTTACTTCTTGTATGCAATCGGGCTCACGAATTCCTATTTGTTTGATTGCAGATTGAATTGAGAAATTGAGATATAACTCTTTGGTATATTTTTTTTTAAAGATTGAGTCTGGCTTTCTAGTTGATTCTCTTGAAAGTATATTGGAGTTAGTCCATTCTTATTGCCGAACGAATTATTGGGTGTGATTATTAGACCCTCGCTTTTTTCAATTGGTATCAGAGCAGGCAAACACGTTTAAAACCTCATAAGTATGTGTTTGTAGAAATCTGACTCTATGGACAGTAGTGTTATCTCCGATAAAAGCATCGCCAGAAGTAAAAGTTTTGTTTCTATGAAATATATTAAAGAGAAATATTTATCAATCTCGAATATAGATGAACCTTGTGTTCTCGTGAAACAGACTTGCATTGACAAGTGTTACCCAGATTACCTTATTGACGAGTCTGACTTTGAAGTAGATAGGGAAGCAGCCAAAGAAAGTGCAATGATTCTAAAATTTATTAGAATCCAGGATGATGAAATCAATCGGTTGAAACACAAAGTCAATGTTCTTGTTGGTATGGTAAATGAGCGTGACTCTCAATTAAAAGTCCTTCGAGAGGAAAACGCCTCAGTCTGTTCTTCACGAATTCTGCTTGATGAAAAGATCAAATAGGATGCTTTGGATATTGAACGCCTTTTGAGTAAACTCTTTATTCAAGGTTGTTCCAAAGAGTCCACTATATTAACTGCTTCTTACTCAACTGTAAGAAATTCAGTTCCAGAAGCAAAATCAAAATCTCTTCCCATTGGAAAAAATGTGCTTGGTTCTTCCTCTAGTGAAGGAGTCACCACATTACATGGAGGGAAGAAATCTCCCAACGATGGTGTTAAGTATGTTCACTCTAATCACACAGGTGATCAGAAAGTGTCTCTTTTGTGAATCAAAAATACATGTTGAGCAAAAGAGGAATTCTAGGTTGAATGACAATTCTATTGGTCGTCTTCAACACACCTTAGATTTAATACTCAATGGTGTAATTGACATCCGTATGTCTAAACCAATAGGTTTTAGTACTCTTGTGTGTCCCACCAGGAAAGTCACTTCAGTTTGCTCCTCAAATGTTCAAAAGAGCAATAGTAATTTTAACACAAGTCGTCCAAGAAGATCTCAAGGATCTTCTTCAGTTAAAAAGGGAGACAATGTTGTTCTTGATGTGAAAAAAGTTTCAGAAGAAAGAAGCAAAAATGGAGTTATGGAAGACAACATAAATCTGATAATTAAAGGATATAAAGAATTCATCAACATGCTGTCAATTCCCTCTAGTTAAAAGTCTTCAGGTAAGAATCAATAATATGCGTCGTATTTTGATGATAGTAAGTTTTATGATAACTTTTCGCATCAAAACGGTTTTCATCCAAAGATTAGGAGAAAGAGGTTTAACCGAAAACAAGATTTATTTGATGAGCTCAAGGCTCATACTTGTGCTAATTAATCACAAGGTTGAAATCTCACTGACAAAAATCCTGGTTGAGTAAGATATGATCAGGTATACTAGATGGCAAAATGTTTTCCGATTCTCTAGCTATTTTCTTATCGTTCTTATCTGGATTATCGTTCACAAACATATTTGTATAAGTATTTGTGTTTGGTTTTGTCAAGCTTTTGATTTTTAATTTCTTTTTGAAATTTTGTTATGTCAAAATGCTACTCTTATGCTCTAAATTTTTTTCTGGTGAGAATGTAAAATTTATTGAGCTAAATTTTGTGAAATCATTCACATAGCAAAACATTGATGTATAAACAGTTTTCTTTTTTTACATTTTTACTGCTTGTTTCTTTTTTTTCGACTATGGGTCAAGTTTGTGTTCGTACGGGTACCCATATCGCATGTCACGGACCATCTTTGGAAACCTAAAATCTGTTTCCCTGAGAAACCATTTAAATACCAAAACCTTTTGTTTGAGTACGGATACTCCAGGTTTTTGTTTATCAAGAATGGCTTCTACTCCTTGTTCTTGGGATTTGCCGAAAGATTTTTTTGGTAATTCTATTTACTTCGAGTTCGAAGTATAGAAGGAAAGAAGAAAAAAACCATTGTTCATGCTGACAAACTCAATCCTGGTGCATCATGCTATTATGCCTATTCTCATCAAGATAGAGAAAAGGCTGAGAAAGTCTCTGCTGAAGTGGTTCATGGTTTTCTCAATGATCTCGGGAAAGCAAAACTGAAGCTTGGGAACTCTATGAAGGATCTTGATCTGTTACGAACTGAGTTGAAAAAAGGTTAAATATGACCTTGTTCTCATGAAGTAACATGTTAAGGATCCTCTCAAAGAGGATATCTTCTCCGAAGAAGCAGTCGATGTTGTCAGTCACAAGCTTAAAGGTCTTGAAACCCGTGACGATTATGAACACGAACTCTGATTTTAACGTGTGATCGGTTTTGTTGTTCTTTGAGTTGTTTTCTCTTAATGTCTAGGAAACTTCTTATGAGAATTTATTCTTATGTTTTAAGAAGGATAACTAGGGTTTTGAATAGCAATTATTGTGAGTACACATAGTTATTGCCAACGATCTTCATCTTGCAATGTTTTTAGATTTATTTATTTAAATTCTAAAGTTTATTTCGAAGATGTTTTTCCAGTATTAATCGTTATGGTTTTATATATTGCAACTTGTTATGGGATATGTTTATTTGCGTCCGTGAACTATGATTGTCCCATATATGCTCAAAAGTTAAGTCTATTATATGTCATTATGCAAATATTGATAAAAGATAGAATGAACTTTTGGAAACAAAAGTTAATCCTAGTATGTCGTTATGCAAATAACTGATGGAATATAGGATGAACTTTTGTTTACAAAGATTAAGTCTATTACATGTCTCTATGCAAATAATGATGAAAGATAGAATGAATCTTTGATTATTCCGCAGTATTGGTCCTTCCCTGATCCACATCATTGTGAATGTACTGTGTTGCTCCGTAAGTTTTCTTAGGTTAAGCATGTCCAATTCAATTGATCATTTCCTTTGTGGTTAATTCAATTTTTGGATACAAATTCATGTTCCATGTGATTTGATTATGTCCAAAGAAATCCTTTTTTTCTTGTAAACGTAAGGTCGCACTTGTTGTTCTTTCGTGAAATTTTATGGGGGAGAGTTCTTAATTGAACTTGTGCTTAATTGCCATATCTCCGTGGGGAGTGTGGCCGTGGAATAATGAATGAGTTTTCTTGTATCTTTATAAACTCCTTGATGGAGACACTAAGTTTCGACTATGTGAAATCATCGAAACAAAGTTGATATGTTCTCTTTTGGTCATGAAGTATCTCTATGAAAATTTCATTAGGATCCCACTAGTTTTCGTACCTTTGCCAATTTATATTGACAAAAAGGGGGAGAATTAATGTGTAGTTCACATTACAAATACATAAGGTTTACGGATCATTATGTAAGGGGGAGTGGTTTTCATTTGTGAGATGAAGTATTGACTAAGGGGAAGTGATACATATCACCATAGTATTGTTGTCAAAGTTGTGATACAATTGGACTTTGATGTCGTGTAATAACACTATGACACTGTATAACAATGATTGAGAGCAACTGTTTTCTCATTGTTATGGCTACGGATCTTCAACCGCTATGATGCTGAGTTGAACACATTCAAAATCACTGGAGTACTTGGAAGTGACGAAGATTTTGAGTAATGTTGAAGAACCAAGGAGATCAAGCATTAGGATAAGAAGCTACAAAGTTTATTTATTTTGTAATCCATATGTATTGATAGTTTTGTCACTAAAATTGACAAAGGGGGAGATTGTTAGAGAAATGCTCGGTCAAACTCGCAAGCGTTGCTATCTCAAGCTTGTTTGTTAAGTTTAGTGATCAAAACTATAAGTCTTGATTTCTAGTCTATTTATAGCTATGTCTCGGACTAGGATTGATTTTATGGTTGAGCTTAGACTTCACGATGTTCATCAATTGAAGACGAAGAACTACTAAGGAGAGATTGTGGAACTTCATCAACAAAGGGTATGTGGAGACCGAAACTCATCTATCACTCGGAAAGTCTATTTCGGCTCTATCTCCTATATTGAGAATAAAGTCGTATAGCTATATAGTATTCAATTATACACATTTGATATGTCGAGCCGAGTTTAACTCGCTTACATATTTCTCGAAATATGTGTTGGTAAGCCTTTGCTTTAACCAAGTTCATCGTATGTTCTTGAGGAAAGTCAAAAGATGATCACATGAAAATCTCCTTGTAACATCTCATTTGATGTAGACTCGAAATGGTTCGTATTCGTTATGTCACTCACTTGAAAATAGCTTTGATGCTAATAGTTTGTGAAAACAACTATTGTCATCCTCTAAGAATGTTTAAATGATTGAAATAGAGTTTAGAACACTTAACCATAATTGGCTTATAGACATAGTATGCGTACTTGCATATATGTTGATCCAAGACCGGTATAGTACGCTTACTCGTATGCGTACTTGCGAGGTCAGGTAAAGTCCGGGAGCCTTGGTATGTATACCTGTACGCGTATTAGCGAACTCATTTGAAGTCCTGTAACTATTGTATGCGTACCCTTACGTGTGCTAAATTCAAATGATGTTTTGGATGTGTGATAGTATGCGTACCCGTTCGCATACTGTCAGACACAGTCCAAGTTCGGCTACTTAAGTATGTGTACCCGTTTGCATACTTGAGTGGGTTAAGTTCTAGAATCGGTTGTGCCATGAATTAATACATTTATATAATAAGGATTGCAAACTGTGGCTACAATGTTCATGAATTGATTCGAGTGAATCAACCCGATTTTGTTTCAATTGTGTCTTGTATACTTCTATGAGAATATAAACAAATGAACAACTCTATAACTAGTTTCATTTGAGTCATTTGAACTAGTTGTGATTAAGGATGATATGAAAGTGTTCATATGGCTAACTTCGGTTAACTATTGTTGAGCCAACCTAGTGTATACGTTTAGGTACGGTTATCCATATCTAAATGAAGGTACATTTCATTTGTGTGTAACAAGCTAAGACCATCCAACGGTGGAGAGATGTTGCTTTGGTTTCAAGCAAACTTAGCTTGGCTCTTAGATTAGGTTTCATCTAACGATGAATATTGATTGCTTTGTTCCAAAGTTATCAAACCTTGATTTGAAGACTATATAAGGGACAACTCTAGTAACTGGGAAACCTAATCCCCACGCCTCCTTTGTGATACTAGTTGCGACTAGAGTTGATTCTCCTTTAACCTTAGGTTTATTCCAAAACCCTGTAGGTTAATGACTTAAAGACTTCATTGGGATTGTGAAGCTAGACCCAACTATTTTCTTTATAGTTGCGTGTTCTGATCTTACTTGTACTATCGTGATTGAGTATTATCTTTTCTAAGATTTGCTTGAGATTTATCTCTGATAGGTAAGATTAAAAGAAGTCACAAACATCTTCGTCTCATCATTTGTGATTCTGAAATATCTTATTTCGCTTCCATACGATTAAGATTATTGTGAGGTGATTGATATTACTTGGTTGTTCTTCGGGAATACAAGTCTGGTTAATCAATTGGTTCTTGTGCACCTCGATTTATCATAAGACAGAACAAAACTCATATGTATTTCTGTGGGAGACAGAATTTTCTATATCAGTAGACTTTTCTGTGTGAGATAGATTGGATTATCAAGTCTTCGACTTTGGGTCATATCAACTCTTAGTTATGGGTGAGATCATCTAAGGGAATCAAGTGCGTAGAATCCTGCTGGGGTTCAGAGACGTAAGGATCGCAACTGTACCTTGATCAATGTGACATTGGTTAGGGCTCAACTACATTCCAGTCTGAAGTTAACTTAGAGTAGGCTAGTATCTGTAGCGGCTTAATACAGTGTGGTGTTCAAAGTTTTAGTAGGTCCCGGGGTTTTTCTGCATTTTCGGTTTCCTCGTTAACAGAATTTCTGGTGTCTGTGTTATTTCTTTTCCGCATTATATTTGTTTATATAATTTAAATATCACAGGTTGTGCATTAAGTTCAATCAGTTATTGAATCCGGCCTTTGGGTTGTTGATTGAATTGATTGACACTTGGATATTGGTTTGTGATACCATCCAAGTTATTTATCGTATGCAATCGGGCTCGCAAATTCTTATTTATTTGATTGCAGATTGAATTGAGAAATTGAGATATAACTCTTTGATATACTTTTCTAAAGATTGAGTCTGGCTGCCTAGTTGATTCTCTTGAAGGTACATTGGAGTTAGTTCATTCAAATTGCCGAACGAATTATTGGGTGTGATTGTTAGACCCCCGCTTTTTCAATTGGTATCAGAGCAGGCAAACACGTTTAAGACCTCATAAGTTTGTGTTTGTAGAAATCTGACTATATGGACAGTAATGCTATCTCCGATAAAAGTATCGCCATAAGAAAAAGTTTTGTTTCTATGAAACCTATTAAAGAGAAAGATTTATCAATCTCGAATATAGATGAACCTTGTTTTCTCGTGAAACAGACTTGCATTGACAAGTGATACCCAGATTACCTTATTGACGAGTCTGACTTTGAAGTAGATAGGGAAGAAGCCAAAGAAAGTGCACTATTCTAAAATTTGTTAGAATCCAGGATGATGAAATCAATCGGTTGAAACACAAAGTCAATGTTCTTGTTGGTATGGTAAATGAGCGTGACTCTCAATTAAAATTCATTCGAGAGGAAAACGCCTCAGTCTGTTCTTCACGAATTCTGCTTGATGAAAAGATCAAATAGGATGCTTTGGATATTGAACGCCTTTTGCGTAAACTCTCTATTCAAGGTTGTTCCAAAGAGTCCACTATATTAACTGCTTCTTACTCAACTGTAAGAAATTCCGTTCCAGAAGCAAAATCAAAATCTCTTCCCATTGGAAAAAATGTGCTTGGTTCTTCCTCTAGTGAAGGAGCCACCACATTACATGGAAGGAAGAAATCTCCCAACGATGGTGTTAAGTCTGTTCACTCTAATCAATCAGGTGATCAGAAAGTGTCTCTTTTGTGAATCAAAAATACATGTTGAGCAAAAGAGGAATTCTAGGTTGAATGACAATTCTATTGGTCGTCTTCAACACACCTTAGATTTAATACTCAATGTGTAATTGACATCCGTATGTCTAAACCAATTGGTTTTAGTACTCTTGTGTGTCCCACCAGGAAAGTCAGTTCAGTTGGCTCCTCAAATGTTCAAAAGAGCAACAGTAATTTTAACACAAGTCGTCCAAGAAGATATCAAGGATCTTCTTCAGTTAAAAAGGGAGACAATGTTGTTCTTGATGTGAAAAAAGTTTCAGAAGAAAGAAGCAAAAATGGAGTTATGGAAGACAACCTAAATCTGATAATTAAAGGATATAAAGAATTCATCAACATGTTGTCAATTCCCTTTAGTCAAAATTCTTCAGGTAAGAATCAATACTATGCGTCGTATTTTGATGATAGTAAGTTTTATGATAACTTTTCGCATAAAAACAGTTTTCCTCCAAATATTAGGAGAAAGAGGTTTAACCGAAAACAACATTCATTTGATGAGCTCAAGGCTCATACTTGTGCTAACTAATCACAAGGTTGAAATCTCACTCACAAAAAATCCTGGTTGAGTGAGATATGATCAGGTATACTAGACGACAAAATGTTTTCTGATTCTCTAGCTATTTTTTTTTCGTTCTTATCTGGATTATCGTTCACAAACATTTTTGCATAAGTATTTGTGTTTGGTTTTGTCAAGCTATTGATTTTTAATTTCTTTTTGAAATTTTGTTATGTCAAAATGTTACTCTTATGCTCTAAATTTTTTTTCTGGTGAGAATGTAAAATTTATTGAGCTAAATTTTGTGAAATCATTCACATAGCAAAACATTGATGTATAAACAGTTTTCTTGTTTTACATTTTTACTGCTTGTTTCTTTTTTTCGGTTATGGGTCAAGTTTGTGTTCGTACGGGTACCCATGTTGCATGTCACAGACCATCTTTGGAAACCCTAAAATATGTTTCCCTGAGAAACCATTTAAAAACCAAAACCTTTTGTTTGAGTATGGATACTCTAGGTTTTTGTTTATCAAGAATGGATTCTACTCCTTGTTCTTGGGGTTTGCCGGAAGATTTTGTTGATAATTCTATTTACTTCGAGTTCGAAGTAAAGAAGAAAAGAACCATTGTTCATGGTGAAAAACTCAATCCTGGTTCATCATGTTATTATGCCTATTCTCATCAAGATAGAGAAACGGCTGAGATGGTCTCTGCTGAAGTGGTTCATGGTTTTCTCAACGATCTAGGGAAAGAAAAACTGAAGCTTAGGAACTCTATGAAGGATCTTAAAGTGTTACGAACTGAGTTGAAAAGGTTAAATATGACCTTATTCTCATGAAGTCACATGTTTAGGATCCTGTCAAAGAGGATATCTTCTCCGAAGAAGCAGTCGATGTTGTCAGTCACAAGCTTAAAGGTCTTGAAACCCGTGACGATTATGAACAGGAACTCTGATTTTAACGTGTGATCGGTTTTGTTGTTCTTTGAGTTGTTTCTCTTAATGTCTAGGAAACTTCTTATGAGAATTTATGCTTATTTTTTAAGAAGTATAACTAGGGTTTTGAATAGCAATTATTGTGAGTACGTATAGTTATTGCCAACGACCTTCGTCTTGCAATGTTTTTAGATTTATTTATTTAAATTCTAAAGTTTATTTGGAAGATATTTTTCCAATATTAATCGTTATGGTTTTATATATTGCAACTTGTTATGGGATATGTGTGTTTGCGTCCGTGAACTATGATTGTCCCATATATGCTCAAAAGTTAAGTCTATTATATGTCATTATGCAAATATTGATAAAAGATAGAATGAACTTTTGGCAACAAAAGTTAAGCCTAGTATGTCATTATGCAAATAATTGATGGAAGATAGGATGAACTTTTGTTTACAAAGATTAAGTCTATTACATGTCTCTATGCAAATAATGATGAAAGATAGAATGAAGCTTTGATTATTCTGCAGTATTGGTCCTTCCCTGATCCACATCATTGTGAATGTACTGTGTTGCTCCGTAAGTTTTCTTAGGTTAAGCATGTCCAATTGAATTGATCATTTCCTTTGTGGTTAATTCAATTTTTGGATACAAATTCATGTTCCATGTGATTTGATTATGTCCAAAGAAATCCTTTTTTTCTTGTAAACGTAAGGTCGCACTTGTTGTTCTTTTGGGAATGAAATTTTATGGGGGAGAGTTCTTAATTGAATTTGTGCTTAATTGCCATATCTTCGTGGGGAGTGCGGTTGTGGAATAATGAAGGAGTTTTCTTGTATCTTTATAAACTCCTTGATGGATACACTAAGTTTCGACTATGTGAAATCATCGAAACAAAGTTGATATGTTCTCTTTTGGTCATGAAGTATCTCTATGAAAATTTCATTAGGATCCCACTAGTTTTCGTACCTTTGCCAATTTATATTGACAAAAAGGGGGAGAATTAATGTGTAGTTCACATTACAAATACATAAGGTTTACGGATCATTATGTAAGGGGGAGTGGTTTTCATTTGTGAGATGAAGTATTGACTAAGGGGAAGTGATACATATCACCATAGTATTGTTTTCAAAGTTGTGATACAATTGAACTTTGATGCCGTGTAATAATACTATGACACTGTATAACAATGATTGAGAGCAACTGTTTTCTCATTGTTATGGCTACGGATCTTCAACCACTATGATGCTGAGTTGAACACGTTCAGAATCACTGGAGTACTTGGAAGTGACGAAGATTTCGAGTAATTTTGAAGAACCAAGGAGATCAAGCATTTGGATGAGAAGCTACAAAGTTTATTTATTTTTTAATCCATATGTATTGATAGTTTTGTCATCAAAATTGACAAAGGGGGAGATTGTTAGAGCAATGCTCGGTCAAACTCGCAAGCGTTGCTATCTCAAGCTTGTTTGTCAAGTTTAGTGATCAAAACTATAAGTCTTGATTTCTAGTCTACTTATAGCTATGTCTCGGACTAGGATAGATTGTATAGTTGAGCTTTAGATTTCACGACGTTCATCAATTGAAGACGAAGAACTACTAAGGAGAGATTGTGGAACTTCATCAACAAAAGGTATGTGGAGACCGAAACTCATGTATCAGTCGGAAAGTCTATTTCTACTCTATCTCCTATATTGAGACAAAAGTCGTATATCTATATAGTATTCAATTATACACATTTGATATTTTGAGCCGAGTTTATCTATATCAATAGACTTTTCTGTGTGAGACAGATTGGTTTATCAAGTCTCCGACTTTGGGCCATAGCAACTCTTAGTTGTGGGTGAGATCAGCTAAGGGAATCAATTGCGTAGAATCCTGCTGGGGTTCAGAGACGTAAGGAGCGCAACTGTACCTTGATCAGTGTGAGATTGGTTAGGGCTCAACTACATTCCAGTCCGAAGTTAACTTGGAGTAGGCTAGTGTCTGTAGCGGCTTAATACAGTATGGTGTTCAAAGCTGGACTAGGTCCCAGGGTTTTTCTTCATTTACGGTTTCCTCGTTAACAAAGGTTTTGGTGTCTGTGTTATTTATTTTCCTCATTATATTTGTTTATATAATTGAAATATCACAGGTTGTGCGTTAAGTTCAATCAGTTCTTGAATCCGGCCTTTGGGTTGTTGATTGAATTGATTGACACTTGGATATTTGTTTGTGATACCATCCAAGTTCTCTTATTCAATCGGGCTCACAAATTCCTATTTGTTTGATTGCAGATTGAATTGAGAAATTGAGATATAACTCTTTGATATACTTTTCTAAAGATTGAGTCTGGCTGTCTATTTGATTCTCTTGAATGTACATTGGAGTTAGTCCATTCAGATTGCCGAATGAATTATTGGGTGTGGTTGTTAGACCCTCGTTTTTTTCAACTTTGGTAATGGGCTATGCTTTAGTCTTTTTCGATGGACTAAGAATCTTACATGCATATAGCTGCGCGAGCGGGCAAAGCTACATCATCCTTACATACATAAGCAAAAGCTTTATTCAAAATAGGTAAATGGTTAATCGATAGTATTTTACCCTATCCTAATGTGATTATATTTCCATTGATAATCTATTTACAAGTAGAACTACGAGTAAAAAAATTTAAATTTTATTTTTTTTGATAGAAAAGTTAGCATAATATTAATCAAGCAATATATTACAACAAGTAAGCAGTTTCTTTCTCATTGAAATTATTACATATGATTTTGGGCTTTCTGGTTTAAATGCCTCGACATATGGTGAAGTTTCTCTATCTTCGCTTCTTTAGCCGTTGAGTCCACTACTGCATTGTGTTTCCTGTTGATATATTGTATTCGGAGTATGTGGAAGATTTTGAAGAACATTTTTCGCCTCTTCTATTGTGCTTTCCGCTTTCTATGGAAGTTCCATATTTTCTTTCTTTATTATATCTGCTAGTTGTTTGCAATCTGTAGCTACGGATATGCTAGATAAAATATTATCCAATAGCCATTCACCTGCCTTGAGTAGAGTTTCCGCTTCTGCATGAACTGGCGAAGTTGCTTTGTCCTAGCCTGCTGCTAGGTGCATGAAAATTCCGTAGTAGGGTTCTAGCAAATCAATTTCGATTTTATCATCACTTACTTTTGTTCTCAGTAGTAGGGGTCGGGCAAATAAATTGTTAAATGGAACTTGGGTTGATCAAGCTCGTCTCCTTTGTTTTGCTACTATAGATTCATGGCGTATCACTCCACTTGTAACTGATGAATCTTTGAGTATCAATAGTGTATACCCTCGTGTTGTTGCCCTTTACTTAGTTAAATAAAATCCATGCTTCAAAAAAAAAAAATCCAAATAAAACTCTGCATACTACTGCATTCCGTTTATAAAATATAAGACTATAAGTGAGACTTTACAAGTAGTGTTTACCCTTAAGAGCAGGCCATCTCTAAACTTCGGAGTCATGGGTAAACCACCAGATTGTTTGTGTCATTTACCAAACTCTAATTCCCCGGTGTGTGCCTGTGTAGAGAACTTGGGCAGCAGTGCAGAGATTTCTATTTAAAGGATATCTAAGGCCACTTTGCAAAGATACTGGAATTAAGAAGTTAAAATACATTCAGTACACAGTTTTAACTGTTTTTTGAAGAGAAATTCCAAAATATGGAAAATATTGAAATGGACTAAACAGGAGTATTGATTAGCTTTCTTTTAGAATGCTATTATTGGGGCGTCACACTCCAATAGAGGGGTTTCACTTGGATTTTTAATGTCCAAAAATGTAGTTATGGGATATACTAACACATATACAAAATGTCTAGCTTACCCTTTAACTAAAATAAAACTTAAAAACCGTAGAAGTGATTTTACGTCCAGGTTAGGATTAATTCCAATCGTAAAATTTTATTTGCATGTAGTTTAACGTCCAGGTTTGGATTAGTTTTCAATCGTAGAAGCTCATTTTACGTCCAGGTTTCTTTTAATTCCAACCGTAAAATCCGATTTTACGTCCAATTTTCTTTTAATTCCAATCATAGAAGTGATTTTACGTCCAGGTTTAGTTGAATTTCAACTGTAATTTTCAATTTTACGTCTAGGTTTAGTTGAATTCCAACCGTAATTTTCAATTTTACGTTTAGGTTTAGTTTACTAAATTTTCCTTTCGTCAACCTAGCCTTAAATTTCAATTTTAAGTCCAGGTTCCTTTTAATTCCAACCGTAGAAATTGATTTTACGTCCAGGTTTTGATTGATTCCAACCGTAGAAATTGGTTTTACGTCCAGGTTTGGATCGATTCCAACCGTAAAAAATTAATTATTATCTAATTAAATTAAATAAAATTAAAATTAACTAAAGGGTTATTCGATCATTACAAAATTATTTGAAATAAAGGGTTTTTGATATTACTTCTGGCTGACCCGTTTTTATCCTATTAGGTGACGCCCCTAAGGGTTTTTGATATTACTTCTGGGTGACCCGTTTTTATCCTATTAGGTGACGCCCCTCTAATGAAATGTGACGCCCCAATAATAGCCTTCTTCTTGTGTTTTGTGGTAGAGTAAAATAAAGCTCCAGTCCAGTTGTAAAATCAACAAGTGGTTGATCATTAAAAGCCGTGGGAAACGTTAATAAGTGAGGAAGAAGATAGGGTTGTTACTATTTTAGGTCAACTACTACTGTTCTCCCCGATATATACAAGCTTGCTGATGATGCGAACTAGTGAAACCTACCACCAACTAACCTTTTGGTCTGTAGTAGGAAGTTTCAGCAGGCCTGAAGAGATGAGCACTGACCTGTGCGAATCACATATTATTGAAATTTCGGCAAGTCCGAAGAGATGCAGCATTTTGCAAACTACTTCAAACAACGCGGACAATTAACATTTCATTATCCACTGCGAACTCATTACACTTGAAATTGAAAAGCTAAACTAAAACAGATATACAGATATTTGTTCAGATTCCAACCCCAGGATTTTCCACAAAAAACATTTGTTTCCTACTGGATACAGAAAGACAGTGAAGTCTTTATAACAGCTCATAAGATACAGATAGGCAAAAACACGGAGAAGAAAATCGGTAGAGGGAGACAGCATACCAGGACACTCACATGTCAATGCAACCTTGTCATTTCTTCTACTCTCTTACAGAGCTCCTCAACTGAAACACTCATGGCTGCTGAGATCTCTTCCATTCGGTTCCGGCTTAGATCAAGGAATGATTCAATCAAATCCCCGTCCAAGAAGTTCTTGGCATCTACAGTCTTCTTTTCATTGTTGAAAGATCGCCATTGTTCATGGTTCAATCCCCCAACACCCTTTATGACCTTGACCAAGTTCGATTGTAACTTTTCTAGAAATAGGTAATGCTCCTGTGGGAGTGATGCAATAACTCCAATCACGCCATTGACAGTGCCGAAGATGACTGTAGGAATCTGACCCACGTCGGAATCAGGGAGACGCATAACAAGCGAACCGTGTCTGAACCGGTTCACGGATTCACCAAGGTGGTATTCACCAACAGACTCGAGCCTCGCTCGTTCTTCATCAGTTGTACCCTCACTATTCTTCCTGACAGAAAATAAGTTGAAATTGTTCTCAGCTCCAAGATAGATATCGTCATCGAGGATCTCGACTGCGGTCATCCAGTTTGCATTGTAGTCACGAGCCCGCTCCTCGATAGCTCCTTCTTCATGCTGAAAATAGTCTCGAGTTAGGTTTCCGGCTTAAGGCAGAAAAAGCATGCAAGTGGCATTAAACATGACATCGACAAATTTAAACTAATTCAGTCAGTAGAAAATTAATAGAACAAATGAAAAATGAAGTTAGAATGTCTAGCATGTACACCACCTTATATATTAGCAACGAGATTGATTTCATCAAATCACCAACAACAATGAAATCTCCAC
This sequence comes from Papaver somniferum, assembly GCF_003573695.1. Classification (NCBI taxonomy): domain Eukaryota; kingdom Viridiplantae; phylum Streptophyta; class Magnoliopsida; order Ranunculales; family Papaveraceae; genus Papaver; species Papaver somniferum. The sequence continues at coordinate 171,611,514 of NC_039363.1, read as the reverse complement.
GGGTTTGGACATAGAGCGCGAGAATGTGTCCATGATGACCACATTCCAACTGCAACTCACGGGAGCCATCATCCCGCAGCATCCATTTATACAGTTGAATCTTTTGATTAATAGCAGCAAGAAGTTTCCCATTGAATGAATTTAAAGAGTAAACTGAACCCTTTGTTTCCTTCTCTGCGATTAGCTGTAGTTTCCCATCTTCAACTACAAAAACTAGTATCCGACCCTGCAATTATAAATAAGGGGAGATGATAAGAGAATGAGGACAAAAACTGAACGACTTGAGAAGATCACTGGCGACAAAATCCATGGCTTTGAGAAAGTTAAGGAATAAGGAAACACAAGGAATGGTAAAACTTAATGTGGCACACCAAAAAAACATACAGTTATGACTAGTACCGATTTATGTTTGCAAGCTCTAAGACAAAAAAGTTACCTTGGTTGGCTCACTTTCCTCGGGCAAAACATATGCAGTTCCCACGCAGTAATAAAAATTAGTGTCATCTGCAAACGAACAGCTGAGGATAGAACAACCATACTCATACGTATCAAGCGGATAAAAAGATATGATGTCAAATGTTTGATCATCTAACAATCGAACAAAGTGCATTTCAGAATCTTCATTGCTCGATTGGCAGTATTTCATAGTGCAGATCGCAAAGGTCCGAGATTGCTCTTGATGACAGATGCGCTTTGCATGCTCTCCCAGAGGAATTGTACGTATATGCAGCTTTTGAATATCGTCGATAGTCCCAATAGTAAGTTCACCTTCTTTTGCAATAGCAAGGCTGTAGATATAAAGGTAACAAGAAGAATTGATTAGATTATTTGAAAAGATAGGGGTAACGTGATTAGTTTCATTGCAAGCAATTCAGCTTTAAGCAGGCCCTCGCTAGAAAGGTTAGGAGTTTTGCCCAGACCCGCAGGAACATGGCCCATGCATAAACCAAGTGTAAACTTGGGCTCGATCTGTACTTGGTCAGTTTAGTAAATTGAATTTGAAGGGATATCCACCAAACGAAAAACTTACAATAAGAGACTTTTATTTATTATCAATATTACTAAAGACATCATGTAGAAGTCGACGAACCTGTCTGGGAAAGGAGCAGTGTTGAATGGACACATATAGCTTACTTCTTTCAAGTTCACATTACTGTAGAGTAACTTTTTGTTACTACTGTATATAACAGTAGGTCTATCTGATGCAGCAAACACATGTGTTGTGTTCTTAGAAGAAAACGTACGTAGCGTTATTGGCTGAGTTCCAAGTGAGACCTTTTTCCTATCTGTTAATTCGCCAGTGTTCACGTTCAACAGAAAATTAAACAGGTGTCCGTCTCCAAGGGCGCATAACAAGTATGAGACCTGAGAAAAGAAAAAAAATAAATTGGCATGTTAAAAAAGAAGAAAAGAAAAATTGATAACAAATTAAAGAGATGAAATTTAAATATTCAACATAAAATACAACGGAAGGGAAATGTGGGGAGAATCATACCCCTTCAAAGGCGCACAGAAGAACAGAGCGAGGAATAATCTCTCCTCCCAGTTGCTCCTTTCTTATGAGATCAAGGCCAGGAAGGGAAAATATCCGGACACTCATATCTGTCCACATACCAACCGCTGCTAGCTGACTGAAGTTAGGGTTTTCACCAATCGGGTTTATGTCAAGGCAGGACACCTCATATTCCAACTGCGCATATTTGGCTTCAGCCAATTTACCATCACCAATTTCTAGGTAAACTAGGTGGCCACCTCCAGTCGCCAATAAAACCTGTAACCAAACAGAAGGCGTGCAAATTTAATACATATAGCAAGTGAAATTAAGATATGGAACCGCCCAATGCAATAATCACATTTTAAATATAAAATCTCAGTATAACTTTTGTTTTGAAAAGAACCTGACTGGAATTTGCTGTGGCAACATTAACCGAAAATCCCACTGGAGCTTTCCATTCATCAAGGAGATCACGTGATGTAGAGCTGACAAGCCGTACAGAGCTTGCAGTAACCTGACATTACAAGGGATTAGTTCCAGAATGTCTTCTCAACAATTTAGACAAAAGGTATCCTACATTAATGCTCAACTTTAACCAATAATCAATAAGTAAAATTCTTGCAAACCAAAAGGAAATTTAAACATCTCGACTCTTGTCACAGAACAAGATGCCAGAATTGAAGGAAACACAAAATAGTTCCAAAAGAGTCATTATGATGTAACTATCAAAATCACATCAAAAGCCCGTGCTCAGCAAAGTTTAGGAACTATATCAGTTGCAGTATAGATACTGGCAACTAGTTTCTCAGACTAGGTATAATAATGTATAAAATGATACAAACCATTATTTCGGTATTGGATATACATGAGTAAGATATCGAGAATCTTATTCTCATAAAGATGCTAGAGTATTGTAAAATGTATCGTATCTCGAGATATCATAAATCTTCATATATATAACAGAACAGTTTATTTTCTACTGCTTAATCTTTTCAGTACATAGAATTACACAATTACTTATAAGGGATACTCTTTCAACAAGAAGATACGTTTGAATCAGAGTAAAAATATCTAACAACATGAAAATTCAAACACACTCACTTGTACAAGCTGGTTGTTTACAGCATCATGACAGAACAGAGTTTGAACCTCTGAATCAAAACCCTCTATCTCTGTTTCCTCTAACTCATCATCCAAATTCATTGCCAATATTCGAGTGTCACTGATAAAACTCACAACCAAAAAGGTATCATATGGATCGTCAGTAGATGCTCTTAAAGACCACATTCCTTTGATGCCTTGAAGTTCTACTGATGCCTGTGAAAACGAAATAAACATAACAAGTTACTTCTTCTGATACAATCAGAATGATTGGATGCGTATCTATGCAGATGATCTCAATGCTACAGACATCATCCTCCCCACATGACATCAGCATTGGACCAATCCCAATGTGGGCCACCAGGTTCAGGAGCATTATAGAGCATGTCATGCATCCATCATGTAACATATGAGACAACATTTTAAAACATAAAGTAAACAACGTGAAAAAAATTCAGACCTGTTCATTGATCCCTATTCCATTTCGAACTATTCGTAGAGAACCATCTTTGTATGCTCCAGAACAAGTTACGACCTGACCTTGGCCCTGCCTCTCTAGGTCAACCACACAGAAATCCACGATAGGTCCCAAATTGACATATCTTTCTACGACTTCTACATATGAGCCTTTTGCATCAGGGTGGAGATTCAGTTTTACAAGCTGTCATCAAAAGCAAAATAGGTCGAATTAATTCCCGACAATACACTAGACGATCACAATGTAGTTGTACAAACAAAACAAATTTAGATTTTAGTGACCTAAGGTTTGGAAAAGGACTACGGGCCACAGATAACACATAGCCTTCTCAATTTGTGTCTTCAAAGGTGTCAGGTTTTGCTTCGGTAACCAGTAAGTCCATGGAAATAATGACATCAATGTTTTGGTACGAGTCTTAGCTTTTCCCCTGTCACTAATTTTTTTGCAGACTAACCAAGATTAATTTTTGGTGTATGACTAAAATATTTTGCAGACTAACCAATACTTTTTGGTGTATAACTAAATATCTTAGTAAATCTGAGGTTATAGACCTGCAATTTGAACTAGAAACTGGGTTGACATATAATAAAAAAGAACAACCCTGTTTTGCAAGGATTGTTAATGAAAAACATAATGAAGGCGTGTCTAAATGAAAAAAACATCAGTTTCAAATTTTGACAATGTGACTTTTTCGATTATCTTGGGAAAAGAAGCAAAAATTACTGGAACACACCTGCGAGTCTCCAAAGCTAGAGCCAACGTATACGATCGCATTGTCAAGGTAAGATATTGTAGATGCAATTGATGTCTCACCCAAGAGCTCAATTTTCAGACCAGTTACTCTGCAGCAAATAAACAGATGCTACGATGAGAAAAAACAAGAATCCATTTCAACAGTAATTTACAAAACATAATTGCATTTAAGACTGTCCAAGTTAGAAAGATCAGTCACCTTTCTTTCTCATGGGTAATCACAAGTAAGTGAAGAAGACCTGCATGATCACTGAGTAAGTAACGAGAGCCATCTGCATCAACCCTTCCATAGGCCCTTGTAATCGACTGCAAAAGCGGATTAAAATCAATAAATGAAACAAGCCTGTAAATATCCATCTGCCGGCTAGAGCTTAGGATGCAAATCAGCAGGACTTTGTAGTAACTTACAGGTCTGGTCGGGATTGCTTTAAATACGACGGCACTACAATAAACAATTGTTTCCTCTCCAATAATGATAACACCCCCAAGAGGCATAGGGACGGGAATTAACAAGCCAGCCCCATTATCAAGATTATTCTGCGACCATGGACCCTCCGAGAAGTCTTTTTCCTTGAGTGCAACCTCATATGTTTTAACATGTCTCGCATCTTTATTGTCCTGCAGTTCAGAGGAACCACACCGGATTTAGTTTTTACTAGACTAGAACAACTTATGAGACAGCAAACATAATGAACAAAATATAAGTGCAACATCAAAGACCTGGTAAAGAACAACAATTGTGGGTTTTGAACACCCGAAGAGGAATTTTATATCCAAAACTTGAAGCTCCTCAAGCCTGAAAGTGGAAGAGAAACATGTTAATTCATGACAACTAAGAACCATTACAATAAGAGTGACTTGAAAATAAGAACATGGAAATAGTAATACATATCAATTCAAAAGCTATAAATGGTAATAACACTTTATTCTTGTGACTATGTCAAACTAACAAATCAGATGTGTTCAATACTAATTCTGAGTCTCTACTTATCAGGGAATGGTTCCTTTTTAGTCAGAGTATTTTCTGCCAGTTCCAGCATCTCTTGAGAATGCGCATTACAGGGAACTGGACAGATTAGAGGAATGCTGCATGGTTACGACCGGTATGGATGAGGTATCCTGGGAAATTTGAGCAAAATACTGTTTTCTTTATCATGTATGAGGTATCCTTCTTCTGCTTCTTATTTCTTTTTAAAATATTCTATTTCATATAGTAATCAAACCTCGATGCTTGATGGAACAGTGAATTTAGTCAACTAAGCAGGGGTGGCCAAGCTGACCAACGTAATTTACATTTGCAGCCAGACCTCATAATGTGACCATTGGCCACATCACTGCTATATATGGAAAGAAAAGAAGGGAAAGGGGAACAATACACAGATCTTGGACAACTGTGATATGGGATGTAATCATGAGAAAACACAACACACGAGGAATTTTGAAATGTGCAGTATACATGTCATGATCTGGAGAACCAATCAACTAATGGAAAATCAAAACGCAGTTACTTTGGTTCTCAATCAAAGCGTTAAAGAGATGCCAGATGATTTTCTGGCTTCTCAGACAATTGTCGAGGAAAGTTTACCACATACAATGTAATGGCAAACTGTCACAAGTTATTCCATGCATTCTAAGCTATAAATATAAACTGATCTACTGCATATAGCAACCAGCTGTATAGCTCCATTAAAAAGTAGCGCAAAACCCATAACCTTTATCAAAGACACCAGACAAATGCTTAATATTTAGTGAATAAGAATAGTACCTAATGTTGAATGCTTCCTTCAGCTGCCCTCTACTATCGAAGGGTATAACCTGAATTAACATAGAAAATTAAAAAGAAAACAACCAAATCAAGCCAAATAAAAGGGCTGCTAAACTTATACGAAGAGATTTAAAGATTACATACCTTGAATAAGCCATCATAAAGATGCAGACCGATTAATCTACAATCAGGATCTATGATACCAATCTATACACAAAAATAAAGATGGGGATTAAAAGTGAATCATACCCGTGTTGTTCTTTAAAACCAACACGATATCAAATACAGGTTACACAACGAGCGAAACCATCCCAACATAAGTAAAGTAAAAAACTGTACGCAGCAAAAAAAAAAATGTACAGAGTAACTATGGACTCTTAAGAGGTTTGCATAAGCTTGAAAATGCATGAAAGGTAAGTTCTGAAAAAGTTTCCAACTATAAAAGAACATGAACATGGACGCTTAACATGAGAACTAACATAGACATAATTTGATAAATTTGATATTTTGTTACTTTAGGCACGAATAACATTTGGCATAGACACAATTTGGCATCAGAGATAGTATTGTACAAAATCTCATTCAGCTAGGCGTCATTTCTCTCAACCCCTTCTTGCTAATTATCTTTTCCATGGTTATACATGTGTTAGTGGGATGCCTGTCTTCTGAGATACGGAACACATAACAGCAGCAGCTATATGACCTATCGTAGTTCTGTGAGCTATTGACTACATTATATAACTAAATAAATTGAGGGAAACCAAAAATAACGAGCTATCAAGATTCTATTGTGAGATAAACAAACCTGCCCATTGTCGGTAGGACGACCAATGCGATCCGAGACATCACCTGCTGCTCTGCACATGAAAAAGAAAACAATTTCTTGTGCTTAAGTATGTGTAAGTGGTTACTTCCAAGTTCCGGTCTTCCAGATACTTTAGATGCTTGCAAAATAAAATTAAAATAAATTCATAGTCCTATTTTAAACATTAGACACTATTTTCTAGCAATGGAAATGAATGGGATTTGCTAAACCCAGCCTGCATTTCAATTGCAAGCAAACAACAAAACAAGTACTGTTACAAAGAAACAAAATCTCAACCCATGGAATTTGCTAAACCCAGCCTAAATTCAGGGAGAACTGGGAAGTGAACTATAAAACCTAACGAGAAGAATATCAAACAACGCTCTTTTTAGATTTCGTTACTGGAGATGATGAAGGTCTACTGGCCTAGAGAATGTATATGATGCATGTGATCCCTAAAGAAATCCAAAATTATAGTGTGCAATCGGTGCAAAAGTGTGGCCCTTTACATTGTGGAATTCAACTGCTAAGTAATTAGTCACTAACTACATAAGCAGAACGAAAAGACATCTTGGACGCAAGTCTTAATAGCAGTGCACTGTGTACCACGAAGGTTACTGCCAAGCATATGGTAGGTCATTGAAGATAACGATTAAACAAAACAATATATGATGACCAAAATCTGATTAAGTTTCAAATAACTTGCAACTTGCAAGGAGAATCAACATTAAATGCAATGGTGGCTTGACCTGAAAATAGTGCTAACAAGGAAAGAGCGATTCAAGAATAAGACAACTACAAGAATCTAGGCTGGCTTTCAGATGAGGAAAAGGAGGCAGATGACGAACATGTATCATCGATACTTTAACACAAAGATCTACCACGAATGCATTAAGAATGAAGTTACTAAGTTGAAACTTTAACACAGAACTGAGATGGTTGAGGGTTCAAGTAATCAGATTTATTCAAGACTCAGGGAATAATGTTTTACGTCAACTGCTATTTAAATCGTATATTTGCAAATGGACACCTTACTTTTTGTCACAAAAGGGGCAAAAAAAAGGGTGGGGGTGGGGGTGGGGGAAACAGAGCTTAGTTTCAGAACTTTTAAACATATACCTGGTCACAAGTTCAGATGACTCTGCATCCCACTGTAAAACGCAAAACTTATATCTCTCGGTAGCAATAAATAAAAAGTCTTGAGCTTCTCCCTGATTAGATGCAAAGAAAGAAAACAAACGAAAATATAAAACCGTCAAACTCACAGAAACACATATAATAAGCACATGACTCTGAAAAATTGAAAAGGGGAAACTCACATGAGGGCGAAAAAGCTCGAGTGTTGCAATTCTTCCATATATTGGCACATCCAGTACAGCCTGCGAGACAAAGCGCTCTCTTAATCTTAAGTTTGAACCATAACAATGGTAATGGACATTAAATATCCATTTATCACCCAATCAACAAAAAGAAGTGAAGACCTAGTAAAGGTTATGTACGCACAAACATAGCCAACAGTAACAACAATGAAACATGCATCTAATTTAGGAAAATAAATCGTAAAGCCCGTTCTCAAAACCTATGATAATAAACAGACGGTAAGTCTATCAAGACAAAATGCTCTCTTTCATCACTCTTTACTTGGCAGTACCCACATCACATTAGCTTACTTAGTTTCAGTAAACAATGTTATACTTAAAACTTCGAAAACCCAAATATTCTCTTCAATTATTCAAAGTTTCAAGTTTTACATAATAATACTTGATTATTTTACCTAACACATTGACACAAAACCAAACCCTAGGGTGGAAAAACATGGGTTTAGGAGGAAAAAAATTACATGAACAAAAGATACAAGATTTAAAAACCAGGAATACAAACTTAAAAAACAATACCTGCAACCCTTGAGCATTAATGACATGAATCTCAATACGAGTACATTTCCTGATACAAAAAAATAAAACTATCAGTAACCATTAAAAAATAAAATAAACCCTAATCAAGAAAATGAAAACGATCAAAGAAACAACACAAAAAATGCCCTAAATAGTTGCAGAAATCAAACAATCAATAGAAATAAATAAAGGGTTTTAGTGAGAGAGAGAGAGGGGGAACATACGCAACGATGAGATTAAGTTCGTGAGGAGAAGTGAAATTTCCTACACATGAATGAGTAACATTGGTAGGTTTGTGAGCTGTTACTACGTAATTCCATAAACTCATCTCTGAATCTTCTTCTTCTCTGTGTCTAGAAACCCTTGAGAGGTTCTTTGGTGGGTTTCAAGTTGTTCCCTTTTGTTGCCGCTACTACCACTAGAGCATTCCACCGTCACAAGAAAAAGTGTGTGGTATGGTAGACTTTAATAACTGTCTATGAACATCCTTTCTTTGGATTTTCCTTGATGTTGGGCTTAGACTCGGGCTTAAAGAGATTCGCCCCCAGCTGAATTCGCCCCCAGCCGCATCCATCTGATACATAGGGGATTCCAAGTTTGGCATCCTCATCTGATCCAACATCGAATGGATTGACATATTTTGTTAATCACTACTTGACCCTATTGACATCGATATCAATGATATGTTAGAATCTAGTCAGTGTTAGATGATAGAACATATTTTGTGATTGTACAAGTTTATTACACCCAGTTTAGGTTTTAGAGTATACATTTAAGATCCATCGTTATCCAGTTATCCGCTTGCAAATTGAAGATTCAAAGATGAAAAAACAGAGAAGAAGTTAATCACTATAACACTATCAAAGGGGTACTTAAATCTGAACTATACTACCTTTGTTTCTGGAAAAATGTTACTTTCACTTTTTCATTTTAGTCTAAAATTAGGCCAGATTGAAAAAGTGAAAGTAACACTTTTCCAGAAACGGAGGGAGCATATCTTTGTAAGTGATTTTTTTAGGCTTACTTTGGTAATGCCATATTGATTATTGGATCTACGACATAGAGTGATTGGGGATTATTTGTAAGCGACTCTGTAATCCAAGTCTGGTAAGTTAAGGTGTTATGTAAATATACATGACCAATAGTGATTTCATCATGTTGTTTCACAAAAGTTTGTTCTTGACTAATCTTGAAACTAGAACTCGAGCAATAGATATTCAAAGGAATTATCGCATTTGAGGTTGAGCACAACTCGAATTGTTAAAAAAGAAAAAAAAAAAAACTATGTTTGCACAAGTAGTGCATAAAACTTTAAGTTGTATATTGAGTTTGCAGACTGAAATTGTTCGCAAACTTTGCACATCTTAAACGCTTCTGAAATCCAATATGCACTAGTGTTCGCGAAATATGCAATTATATGATTTTTTTTTGTTGAACACTAGATGTAATTCTTGTCCTTTGTTTACAACAAAAGAAATTGAGTTCGCAAAACTTTCGCGATTTATATGGAAATTGGTAATTGCTGAACCATAACTTGATTGATTGATTCACGAGTTATATTGGTTAACTCGTGAAGTTATGGTGCACGGTTCGTATTGAAAGTACGTGTATGCGTTATTCTTATATATATTACAACGCAAACTTCTCGCACGCCTGATGGTTTCCATTTTTGATCTATAGCGTTAAATTAATTATTTTCCTAAATGTACATAAGGTAAACTTTAGAAGTACCTTTCTTTGGAACTGTTTGGTTAACTGTTCTTACAGCTTTTATCAAAGGAAATAATTATATTTATGTAAAGTTATAACTATCAAAGCAAGTTGGAAAATATTTTGATCCGGCGACATGGATCAATTTTGAATTCGCAGCTTGGTAATCGTCAGATATCAAATATCTAACGTCATCTAACTGTGAAGTTAACCGCATCTACACCCAAATTTTAAGTAATTAATTCCTCGTATCTTTAAATGAGTTTTGGGTTATTTTATTCAGGATGATGTCGAGTTTTATATTTTGAGATTCAATTAACTAAACGGTACCATACAAAATCAGATAAAGATGATGCATATTAAAACAATAATTTATGAATTCAGATGGTAGATCCTTATAGTTACTTGTTTGTTCTACAATTTCACTCATAACAATAAGATCAAACTTACCATGTAGCTCAACAATAGTAACATTATTAAAATTGTTATCGTATGGTTATTAACATTGTTATCGTATGAAACCATATGACAAAGTGGAAGATCAATAAGAGTTATGTTTCATATGAAAAGTGACGGGTCTTTTAGTTTTAGTACCACCATGTAACATTATTAACATTGTTATCATATGAAACCAAATGACAAAGTGGAAGATCAATAAGTGTTATGTTTCATATGAAGAGTGATAGATCTTTTAGTTTTAGTACCACAATCCACATGATTAAACTGAAAACCCATTAATACTTCAACTAAAGCATTCTTTCCATCTGGTTGATGACCTTATTACAAGTACCGCTGGTGCACCATATGGTGTCTCAAATTCTTGAGCTAATCCATGTAGTTCATTGTATGCTTCATATAACATACATTTTTTTCTTCAATTTCTTCTTCTTCTACTTATTTTTCTTCTCTTATCATATGGGTTTTTATTTTGGTTTATCACCACTCTCTATTGTTCTTTTTTTTGTGTGTGTCTAGTGAGATAGACAGAGATATGGAGAGAAGACTTGGAAGAAGCGTATTGAACGGTCTTGTGTGATGGGGAGGATGGGAGCTTCAAATGTGCCTATCCAAAGATGAACATGAAACTACCGTACGTTTCATGTTCATCATTATAGTCTTTCTCAACGAGAATAATCATATGGTTAGTTTTATTATCACCATAAATGGAAATTCTGCTTATGGATTACAACAATGAGAATCATCAAAGAAAAATGATGTAGATTAATTTACGAATCAGTGAATTAAGTGAATGGTTTAGAAATAATATGAGAAATTAAAATGAACTTCTTTCGAAATTGAATTTTCTACATTTTCACTGTGAGAAATTAAGAGGAACTCTTTCTACCTTTACCCTCCCATGTGCTTTAGAATTAAAGGTTTTTCTTGTTAGAGCATTGCTTGGTCGAACTCGCATACATTTCTATCTCAAACATGTTTGTCAATATTAGTGATCAAAAATATATGTCTTGATTTCTAGTTTACTTATGACTAAGTCTCGGTCTAGGATAGTTAAGTGTAGTTGAGCTCCAGACTCCATGGTGATCATCTTACGAAGACGAAGAACTAGTCGAGGAACCGGTGGAACTTCATCCGACTAAAAAGGTATGTGGAGACTTGAAATTATCAATCACTCAAAAGTCTACTCTATCTCCTACTCTTGAGACAATAGTCGTATAAGTATGATAGTTTTCATACATACACATTTGCTATTTCGAGCCGAGTTTACTCGCCTATCTTTTTCTGGAAAAATGTATTGGTAAGCTTTCGCTTTAACCAATTTCATCTTTACCCATGACGAAAGTCATGAAGACGTTTCAATCTTGAAAATAGCTTTGATGACGATAGTCGTGAATAAAGATTGTTATGATATTATAAAAGAATGTTTCAATGATTGAAATGTAGAGTTGAGATTACCAACTATGGATATAAGCATATATAGTGTGTTCGCACATTAGTGTATAAATACATGTGCCGGAAAACCAAGTGTGTGCATATGTGTACATACGGTATTAGTGAAGGAGACAGGTTGGGTACGCGTACCCGTATGCGTAACAGCGGAAGTTTTCCAACCGAAAATTTCTGTTGAGTTTGTAGTTTGCAAACTAGTAAACCAGTCACCTTAGGTACGCATACCCATACGCGTAGCCACGGAAGTTTTCGAACCGAAAATTTCTGCTGAATTTGTAAACTCAAATCCGGTAGCTAAGGTACGCATACTCGTACGAGTACCCAAGCTGGTTATTTCTCAAATCAGTAGTTCATGAACTTAAAACAATAAATTATGAGGAATGCAATCCTTGCAAACCGTGGGTATATTGTTCATGAATTGATTCAAATGGATCAAACTGATTTTGTTTCAATTGTGTCTATGAATAAAGACCTAAGCAATTGAACAACTCTTCAACTAGTTCTTATGAGTCATTTGAACTAGTTATGAGAAAGATGAATACGGTTAATATGAAAGTGCTCATATGATTGGTTAATTATTTGTGAACCAACTAAGTGTACACGTTTAGGTACGGTTACTCAAACATAAATGAATACATTTCATTTGTGTGTGACAAGCTAAGTTTCGGTCTAACGGTTGAAAGATATTAGCTTGGTTGAATCAGGTTTTTCATCTAATGGTGAATATTGAATGCTTTGTTACCAAGGTAACTTGGATTGCAAACCCTGATTTGAAAACTATATAAAGGAGACATCTAGCAACTGGAAAAAATAATCCCCACACCTCCTCGATTCTCCTTTAACCTTAGGTTTCTTCTCGAGACCCTGTATGTTAACGACTGAAAGACTTCATTGGGATTGTGAAGCCAGACGAAACTACTTCTCCTGTAGTTGAGCAGTCTGATCTTGCCATTTTTTATCGTACGAGTTCAATTGAATAATTGACTTGAGATTATATCTATGATAGGGCAAGATAAAAAGAAATCACAAACATCTTCGTCTCATCGTTTGTGATTCCACAATATCTAGTTTCGCTACCATACGATTTAGATTATTGTGAGGTGATTGATAATACTAGGGTTTTCTCTGGGAATATAAGTTCGGGTTATCAATTAGTTCATGTTCACCTTGATTTATCAAAAGACGGAACAAAACTCATAGGTTTATCTGTGGGAGACAAATTTATCTATTATCATGGACTTTTCTGTGTGATACATATTTGTTTATTAAAGTCTTCGACTTTGGGTCGTAGCAACTCTTAGTTGTAGGTGAGATCATCTAAGGGAATCAAGTGCGTAGTATCCTGCTTGGATCAGAGACGTAAGGAGCACAACTGTACCTTGAATCAGTGTGAGATTTATTAGGTTTCAACTACAGTCCAGACCGAAGTTAGTTTATAGTAGGCTAGTATCTATAGCGTCTTAATATAGTGTGGTGTTCAATCTGGACTAGGTCCCGGGGTTTTTCTGCATTTGCGGTTTCCACGTTAACAAAATTCTGGTGTCTGTGTTATTTCTATTCCGCATTATATTTTGTTATATAATTGAAATATCACAGGTTGTACGTTGTATCGATAAATTGTGAAATCCAACCTTTGGTTGTTGATTGGAAATTGATTGATCCTTGGATATTGGTCTTTGGTACCATCCAAGTTTATATCTCTTATATTTGATAAAGACTCACAAATTTCTAGTTGTTTGAGTATAGATCAAATCGAGAGATAGAGATATTAACTCCTTGATATATTTTTTATTAAGATTGAGTCTGACTGTCTAGTTGATTCTCTTAAAAGTATATTAGAGTTAGTCCATATAGATTGCTAATCAAAATATTGGGTGACGTTATTGTACCCCCGCATTTTCATTTCTGGAAATAGAGATAGTTGGAACAAAAAATAATAATATGAAAATTCAATGAAAGATACGGTTGATTACTCACTATTAGGATGTCTCAACAATGGTTAAGTCCACAGTTAGATGAAGTCGGATCTTTGGTATCCGACGATTACAAAGTTGCGAATTCAAATTTGGTCGCACGCCGCAAGATCAAAATATTTTCTAAGCAATTTTACTTTTGACCAAAGTAAAAAACTATATATTTTCAGCATTACTGAGATTACTTGGGACCATAGTAATTTCTGAACATGAAAACTAGTTCACCAACTAACTTAGGATAAGTAATAATTCTGAAGTTTAAGAAACCTAGACTTATTCATCAATATAAATAGAGGACAGCCCGCAACATGGTTTTTTTTAATTGGATATTTGATCATCAAAAATGCGAGACCAACTCAATGTAACATCAACTCTAAACTTAAGAGAGACACAATTCCAGAAAGGTCTAATGGATAAAATCCCACTAAAGAATAGTTGAACCATAAGGAAACATAATGGAAACAAACATTATGTTTAATTAGGTAAATCCTAAAGACTTTTTGCTCCCTTATTTTCAGTGATGAGTATGCATTAACACTAAGCAAAAAACTCTAGAATTGAGAAAATTCATCAACAACAAAAACCATAAATTTACGCTCACTGTTAGAAAAATGCTCGGTGGAACCCACAAGGTTTGCTATCTCAAGCTTGTTGTCAATGTTAGATGATCAAAACTATATCCATATTTCTAGTCTACTAGGTCAAGTTTTAGACTAAGTTAGAATTTGGTAGTTAAGTATCATACATCACCCTCGAAACTGAAGATCGACGAAGACATTTGGAAAACTTTTGTATCAGGTATGTGAAGACCGAAACCATTCTATTTCAGTCACTATTTTACCATTTATTTGGTGAGACTATGTCATTTGACTTCTAGTAGATTTACAAACAAGAAATTTCAAGTCAAGCTTGTTTTTTTAAAAATCTTGAAATATGATTCTAACAAAGATGTTCAACGGTCCTTAACAATATTAATTCGAAACAATTTTAGGATTGTGTGAGGCTACAGAGAGTTTGACTTTATCTAAAATGTGTATTTAATGTGTTTGGAAAGTTTGAGCTACCAGTTAAAGCGTTAGAAGATAATGACAGAAAAACTATTCTCGTAGATTGCAGGGAAGGAAAAAATATAAATTTTGAGATATTTTAGTGTTATTGTGTATATAAATAGGTGTTAGGAGTCACAAAGGAGATACAAAGATTTCGGGAGAGATAACAAAGTGATAATTCAGCAGCAGAGAAGTTTTCCGCATCTACAGAAAAAGAAGCACATGAAGAACATTTTACAGTGGAAGTCCGTCGAAGAGAACCGTCACCAATTCATTCAAAGTACAAATGTCGTCTTTCAACAGTCGTTTATATTTTTTGTAACATTAGTTCTGCAACATTTATAAGTTTTGCCGTTTCTCTGTTTTCTATAATTTTCTTTTTATCTCTTCTTTTTAAACACTTTGATCCATGGATCAATATTTTGATAAGTTTTTTACTACGAGGAAATAATTCTCACACAACCAAGCAATGGAGGAAGCTATACACACGATTGATGGGTAATAATTTTTAACTATTCCATCTACTATAGTTTTATTATTTATTCACTTAATCACTGCTTCTGCGAAGATTTAATACGATTACATAATTTTTTAAATTATTTGTCATGCAATTTGATAGGTTATGTTTTTGAAAAAGCGGGGGTCTAACAATCACATCCAATATTTCTCTAAGCAATCTGTATGGACAAACTCCAATATAATTCCAAGAGAATCAACTAGACAGTCAAACTCAATCAATGAAAATATATCCAAGAGTTATATCTCTGTTTCACAATGTAATCAGCAAATCAAACAGATAGAAATCCGTGAGCCTGATTATTATGTGAAATAACTTGAACGGTACCAAAGACCAATGTTCAAGTGTTAATCAATATAATTAAAAACCAAAGGTTGGATTCTCTAATTGATTGAACTATGCACAACCTGTGATATTTCTATTATATAACAGAATATAATGCAGAAAAGAAATACACAGACACCGGAAATTTTGTTAACGAGGAAACCGCAAATGCAGGACCTAGTCCAGATTTGAACACCACACCGTGTTAAGACGCTACAAACACTATCCTACTTCAAGTTAACTTTGGACTGGAATGTAGTTGATCCCTAATCAATATCACACTGATCAAGGTACAGTTGCGCTCCTTACGTCTCTGAATCCCAACAGGACTCTACACACTTGATTCCCTTAGTTTAACTTACCCACAACTAAAAGTTGCTACGACCCAAAGTCTAAGACTTGATTAACAACTCTGTCTCACACAGAAAAGTCTATTTGTGTAGATAAATATGTCTCCCACGAATAAACTTATGAGTTTTGTTTCGTCTTTTGATAAATCAAGGTGAATAAGAACCAATTGATATACCTCACAATAATATTAATCGTATGGTAGCGAAACAAGATATTGTGGAATCACAAACGATGAGACGAAGATGTTTGTCATTATTTTTTATCTTGCCTATCGGAGAATAAATCTCGATCCAATCTTAAAGAAGATAGTACTCAACCACGATAGAAGATGCAAGATCAGATCACGCAAATACAGAGAAAATAGTTGGGTCTGGCTTCACAATCCCAATGAAGTCTTTAAGTCGTTAACCTACAAGGTTTTGGAATAAACCTAAGGTTAAAGGAGAATCGACTCTAGTCGCAACTAGTATCACACAAGAGGTGTGGGGATTAGGTTTCCTAGTTTCTAGAGTTCTCCTTTATATAGTCTTCAAATAAGGGTTTGAAATCAATGTTACCTTGGTAACAAGCATTCAATATTCACCGTTAGATGAAAACCTGATTTGACTCAAGCTAATATCTTTCAACCGTTAGATCGAAATTAGCTTGTTACACCCAAATGAAATGTATCTTCATTTAGATATAAGTAACCGTAACTAAACGTGTACACCTTGTTGGCTCAAGAATAGTTAACCGAAGTTAGCCATATGAACATTTTCATATCAACCTTATTCATCTTAACCATAACTAGTTCCAAATGACTCAAATGAAACTAGTTTTAGAGTTGTTCAATTGTTTATATTCTCATATAAATGTATAAGACACAATTGAAGCAAAATCGATTTTGATTCACTCGAATCAAGTCATGAACATTATAGCCACGGTTTATAAAAGATTGCATTCTTTATTATATAAATGTATTGGCTCACGAACAAACCGATTTTAGAACATCATCCACTTAGGTATGCGTCTAGCCGGACCAAGTTTGGGGTTCGCCAGTACGCGAACTGGTATGCATACCATCCAAACTCAGCAGAAATTCCCGAACCTGAACCTTACGCCAGTATGCGTACCGGTTTGCATACCAGGTTCCCGGACTTTCTCAAAACCAACAAGTACGCCTACGGGTATGCATACCATGGTTCCCCGACATGGATTACATATATGCAAGTACGCATACTATGCTTAAATCCATTTGTTCTAAACTCTATTTCAATCATTAAAACTTTCTTAGAGGATGAAAATAGTTGTTTTCATTAACTATGAGCATCAAAATTTTTTTCAAGTTATTGAAATAATCAATACGAAACATTCCGAGTCTACATCAAATGATTGTATCACACAAATCATGTAAGATGTTACCAGGCGATTTTCATATGATCATCTTTTGACTTTCGTCAAGAGTATAAGATGAACTTGGTTAAAGGGAAAGCTTACCAACACATATTTCGAGAAATATGTAAGCGAGTTAAACTCAGCTCGAAATATCAAATGTGTATAAATGAAGTATATAACTATGCGACTTTTGTCTCAAATAGGAGATAGAGTAGCTAGACTTTTGAGTGATAGATGAGTTCAAGTCTCCACATACCTTTTGTTGATGAAGTTCCAGAAGCTTCCCTTAGTAGTTCTTCGTCTTCAATCGATGAACGTCGTGAAGTCTAATGCTCAACTACACTTTCTATCTTAATCCAAGACTTAGCAATAAGTAGACTAGAAATCAAGACTTATAGTTTTGGCAACTAAACTTGATAACAAGCTTGAGATAGCAACGCTTGCGAGTTCGACCGAGCAGTGCTCTAACAATCTCCCCCTTTTTCAATTTAGCGACAAAACTATCAATACATATGGAACAGAAAATAGATAAACTTTGTAGCTCCCAATCCAAATGCTTGATTTCCTTGGTTCTTCAACATTACTCGAAATCTTCGCCACTTCCAAGTACTCCAATGATTCTGAACGTGTTCAACTCAGCATCATAGATGTTAAAGATCCATAGCTATAACAATGAGAAAACAGTAGCTCTCAATCATTGCTATACAGTGTCATAGTATTATCACACAGCATCAAAGTTCAATTGTATCACAACTTTGAAAACAATACTATGGTGGTATGTATCACTCCCCCTTAGTTAATACTTCATCTCCCATAAAAACCACTCCCCCTTACATAATGATCCAAAAACCATATGTATTTGTAGTGTGAACTACACATTAATTCTCTCCCTTTTTGTCAATAAAAATTGGCAAAGGTACGAAAACTAGTGGGATCCTAATGAAATTTCCATGGAGATACTTCATGACAAAAAGAGAACAACATATCAACTTGTTTAAAATGCCATCATATAGCCGAAACTAAATGCATTCATCAAGGAGTTTATAAAGATACAAGATAACCCCTACAATATTCCATAGCCGCACTCCCCACAAAGATTTGGCAATTAAGCACAAGTTCAATTAAGAACTCTCCCCCATAAAATGTCGTTCTCGAAAGAACAACAAGAGCGTCCTTACTTTCACAAGAAAATAAGGATTTAAAAGAATACTTTGATACCTAACAGAAATGTTATCTATGAAGAAACAAATACGAAATTGAAACAACACTACACTGACATTCTAAGCCTTGATTTCCCAAAAGATATGAGTGAGTTCAGGGGAAAAAGGCTAGAAAATTAATGAACCAAAAAAACACCAATAGACTGCCATAAGTGTTGAAATGTAGCAGTATTTAAAGGTTTGGTGAGAATATCAGCCAATGGTTGTTCGGAAGGCACAAATTCCATATTGATGATACCATTTCCATAGATATCTCTAATAAAATGATATCTTATATCAATGTGCTTAGTTCTTGAGTGATCAACATGATTCTCAGTGATGCGAATCGTACTTGAGTTATCACAAAAGATCTTCGTTATTCCAGTGTCAATTCCATAATCAGCAAGCATTTGTTTCATCCATAGAAGTCAAGTACAAAAGTAACCTGCAGCAATGTATTATACTTCGCATGTAAATAGGGATTGTGAGTTTTGTTTCTTGATATGCCAAGCCACAAGATTCAACCCAACATAGTAAAATCCCCCTGAAGTACTCTTTTTGTCTTCCACGCATTCTGCCCGATCCGCATATGAATAGGCAGTAAGATCAGTGTTAGTATTAAAAGTATAAGACAGACCATACCCGATAGTGTGTTGGATATATCGCATGATCCTCTTTGCAGCTGCAAGATGAGATTCCTTTGGATTAGCCTGAAATCTAGCACAACAACCAACACTAAAAGCAATATCAGGTCTAGTAGTTGTAAGATATAAGAGGCTTCCAATGATAGATCGTTAAAGCTTTTGATTCACATTTACTCATTTCTCATATCGATGTAGTTTACTAGTAGTGGGCATAGGCGTCAGTTTTGGAGTTGACTTATCAAGACCGAATCCCGATACAAAATCCTTAGCGTATTTTTCTTGAGATAAGTAAATTTCATCCTTATGTTGTTGAATTTGTAATCTGATGTAATTGTAGAAGCGGTAGTAAAGTTGTCGTTCACTCGGACGTGTAAAGATTGATTTTATACTTTAAAAATAGAAAGTACTAGAAAATATTGTCACAATTTATCGAGAGAACTGGGACTTGGGTTTCCACCATTAATCACAATCAATTGGTTCAAATAATGACTCAAAACACTTAGCTCTTATATGGACTCTATTTCTTTGCCAAAGATAGATTTTGTAAAAGATTAATTGTAAATCATAAGTATGACGCATCAAAAGCTCTAAGTCTAAGCATACGTCATCAGAAAAAATCACAACTAATTAATAAAAATCATAAATCAATTAAATCAATGCAAAAAGTCATGAATAGTCATTATAGTTACCAAGCAACTGTGAAACATGGCTCAAAAGGTGTTTTTATTGAGGAGAAATAATAATACAGAGAATCTGCAACACTTAATGGTCGTTACAGAAATCACTGTTACAAATTATAAGACTGTAGAAGAACGGCAGATATATAGTGTAGCAGTACTGTGACTGTCTGTGAGCGTCAATGATCTTCGTCTCCTTCTTCTTCTTCTTCAGCAGCAGCATAGTACTTTCCTGTAACCCTGATTTCTCCGCCTCTGCAGCCTCTCTAAGCCTCCGTATCGACCCCAAACTCTCGACAGACTTCCGTAGTTCGAAAACAATCTATTTAAACACCACAATACAATATCTTTTCGAATAAATCCTTCCCTATCTTCTCTGTTTATTTCTTGCCAAGCACGGACTTTCCCCTTTTATTTCTCTTCTACGCGTCTTCTGTCATCTTGCAAACTCTATCTAAGGACTAAAACATATCCAGCAGAATACCTTGTCTCATTACTGCACGTAACTTCCAAGAATAAGTCAAGCAAAATCCCGTAACTTTCCTCCTCCCCTGTTTTGCCGAGAATAGAAGAAATCTTCCTCTTTTAACGATTTCCAAGAATTTACCAATCCTTTTTTGTCGAGACAGCAGCTTTCCAAACAATTTGTCGATAAAATTCCGACCAGATTTCCTTTTGATTCTTGCCTGAAATACCTGTGAATATATCTCTTTGTTCCGCTTCAATCCAATAATTGGGCCCTGTTTAATCGAACAAAACACCCATGCTAACCCTGTTTGAACTTAACAAACCCAAACCAACTCTTTCCTGTTAAGAAATTTCGACGAAAACTCCACAAACTCTCGCCTGAAATTCCCATGAAATGGTCATGCCCCTGTTTTGAGTCATCTCGATGATTCAGCAAAATTCGATCAAAATAAAACCCATTATCAGCCCTGTTAGACCAAAAGGAAGATACCCATTTGATTTTAACCCTTTAGTCTCATTATAGATCGCCCAAATCGCAAACCCTAATCTGCTGCTTAGAAAACCAATTTTCCCGCCTTTTTCCTGATTTGAATTCTTCAAGATGACCTCCCCTTGTCGAGACCAGGGGTGCGAATATCATGTGAGGTGTAAATAGAAATTAGGGTACCCCTTATCATTGGAGTACCCCTTAGTAATTGAGACGCCCCTTATCCAAACTGAGAGTCTGTACAGTAAGTATCCTTCAGGTGCCTTTATCAACTTTTCGAGCCGATTTCTCCGCACATGTTTATTTCTCCAAAAACACCTACAAAGGCATAAAATACCAAAATAAACGCAAAATAGAGTACTAACATTACAGAGAATTGAGACTAATATAAACACATAAATGTGTCTATCAAATACCCCCAAACTTATTATTTGCTAGTCCCGAGCAAATCAAATCTAGAAAATAAAATCCTAACTCACTGTCACAGGCATCGTCGATTGCATTTAGTGTATGCAATAAGCCTTTAAACCCCTAGGTGGCTCTAGTGGCCGAGTTATAGTCTCAAGAGGGCTTACAAGAGATATACCCACATAACCTTTACACTCCAGACCCTAGCTATCTACGTAGAAACTTGGAAGGCACTAAAGAATCTCCTTGGTTGGCATACTTATTGAGTACAGGAGGAAGTACCCTGATGCGAAATTCCAATTGTTGTACACGAGTTTACACTCAAGCATACTAAAATTCATATATAAGTGACATAGCTCTACTCAGATAGTCGCACTATGGACATCAATATTCAGAGTCAACAAATCACATGGATAGATTAAGAGATGGATATATAGAAAAACATAGATGGTTTTGATGTTGACTAGATGAACGGTGTTTCTCATATCTGTCTGAAGGCCACTGCCAAAATGAACCTATCCTAGTGGACTGAGATACTGGTCGGACTAATATCAACACAACTGGCATATACAAGGGAACCAGTGATCGATATTCCTAATTCTAGATCAACTCAGCTGACATATACAAGGAAACCAGTGGTCGATTTTATTGAACAATTTATTCCGTTTGGTCTGATGGTCTGGTCTCAATTTTTTTTTTTTTTTTTTCATTTTTGGATATCTCAATCACTCTATTTCACCCTAGCAGTGGTAGCAACTTGATTCGTGAGCCCCACCTAATCACTTAGAGAAACATATTTTAAAGAAAACAAAATAAAAAGAGAAGTGAAAATGACTCAAAGAGATATGGAGAAACTACCATGTTATTTCTAACACCCGAGCTCTGTGCTTTTATGAATAAACTCTTTAGATGTTTCCATCTAATCAGATTGGTTCCTCAACTCCTACAACCAAGATGCTTCCATCCACTTAGATTGGTTAGTGCCATCCTTAATAAGCATAAATTTCTAGACTCTGGAGTTTATTAATGCAACTAAAAAGTTTCTCCCATACCCCCAAACTTAAGTCTAACATTGTCCTCAATGTACTAAAGATGAAATTAAAGCATGAACAAGGAGAAACTGTTACCATTTAAAGCAAAAGAGATAAGGAAAGATATTACTGTGTCGCATGAATGTTGGGTTACCTCCCAAGAAGTGCTAAGTTTAAAGTCTTCAGCCATACTAAGAAATGATTAGTTACCTCATAGAATCATAAAGTAATAGCCGAAATATATGTGGGTCATCAAAACCAAATAAAGCTACCACAAATAAAAGGAATTTGCAACCTGCCAAGAAAATAAACAAATAAAGCACACCCTTGTCTAGTTTCCTGTTTAAGACAACTACATCTAGTTGTGGTTCAGGTTCAGGTTCTATAACTGGGTCCAAATAAAAAAAAAATCATGGGTTGGATTTCCTCGTAGCTAAGTTCCGATTCAGGTATTGGAGTTTGGAAAAACTCAAGTAAAAACTTAGAAGCACATAATAATAACCTAAATAACTGCAGATCCTTAAAGTCAATCAAATTTGACTTACATAGATGATCATAATTGAAGTGGTGGTCATTCTTAAACAAATGTGTCGATTCCAAAATCCTAAAGTACTTAGGTTTAGTCTCAAAACTTAATAATTGACACATCTGAAACATATATGTTCCCACAATTGGTTGAAAAATATTTGGTGGGAAAACAAAGTCAATCTGGGTATCATAGCCTCGGCAAACCACATCAACCATAGGATGGGTTTCTAACAACTGAACTTCCTTATAGACATCACTAGGTTCAGGAAAACGTGTATGAAGATAATCTTGTAAAATGGTTGAGGAACATATGCCAAGTCCCAAGTGAGGGACCTTTCTAAGAGTTAAAGCACATGGAAAATGATAATCACCCCCAAACTTAGAGATTTCAGTGTCTCTAGAAAGACTAGTCACAACTTCCCTAATTTCTAGGTCATCAGATTCCTGAAAATGGTCAATTGATTCTTCTAAGTCTGGTACATCCTCACTCATCTCGACGAGTTCATTTTCTTTGTCTAAGACTAATGTTTCTAAATCTATAGACTCTAAAACAATATTCTCAGAAGAAACTCGTTCCTCTAAACCATTATTAGCTTCGTAATCAAAAGGAAATACTACATCATCTAAAACGGGGGTATCTCTAGTCAAATCTTCGTCCTTTTGAATAGGTGAATAACTATTAAAATTATTTGGATTTGAACTAGAAACAATATTATCATTGTAAAGCTCAATTAGAGTAACAAATTCCTGATCACTGTGCCTATATGTGTCCGATTCTTCATCAACATTATCCTCATCATAATCATCATTATAATAACATGAAAATGGTCGAACCTCGTCTAAAAAAGTAGTGTTACCAATTCTAACCTCGTCATCTTGATTATGTGAATAACTATCTTCATTTTCAAGGGTACTACTGGAAACACTATATTGGAAATTAAGATCATTTTGAGCAGTTCTTTTCTGGGCCTCTAACAAAAGATTCTGAGTTGACTCACATGACATCCTGATTGAATCTAGGAAACAAAGTTCACTATTTGCATTGCCTTCGTCCATAACTAAGTTATTCATTTCTGCTGACTTACGTGTCGACTCAGCTAACTTACGTGTTGACTCTAGTAGAGAGGAATTTTGCTCGTACGACCGGTTTGCGTGTGGATAGTAATTGGGCTCACCAAGGTATATACCATAACCTTCAAAAGTTTGATGTTCCCAACCACTATTCACAGTATGGTCAAAGTAATGTCCATTTTGAAAATCAGTCAGATATTCGTTGTGTTGGCTACTATAATACCAGTTCGACATTCTATTGCAGGGGTGTGAGTTGTCATACAAAATAAAACCCATTGATATGGGGTTCGTGGGTGGATAGAGTCTTACCTCCCGTACCAGACGGGCGATGAACCGTTGAAGTCGACTCAGGCTACCGACTCCTATGTCAGTGTACGAACCCGAGAGGCCGAGACAGTATCGTAATTGTCGTTCTTCCCTGCAAACAATTTTATTTAATTTTTAACCCTTCCTTAGGGTTTAAAATAATAAAGTCCAAGTCCAAAAAAATAAAGTCCAAAAAGTGTCCAAAAATAAAAAGAAAAATTACAACAATGAAACCCTATTCACAGTTTCTAAAAATAAAAAGAAATAAAGTCCAAATAAAATAAATATATACAAAATCTTCTCCACTCCTTGGACTCCTATTTTCTTTCCTTCTTTGGCGATGCTTTCCTTTTATAGCACTTTTTCTTTCCTTGTAGCTTCGCTCCAAATCTGAAAAGAATCAAAAAAATACCAAAGACGTAAAAGAGAACAAAAAATAATAAAAATAAACCTAAACAAATCTAAATACAAGTCCGCAGCGGCGGCGCCAAAAATTGATGTAGTTTTTTAAGTGGTAAATAAGATTCGTTCAACTCGGATTTAATGAGATTCGATTTCAGACTTATAAATAAAATAAAGAAAATATATGCACAAGGTTGTCACAAATGTCGAGAGAAACTGAGACTCAAGATTCCACCATTAATCACATTCAGTTGGTTCATATATTGATTCATAATAATTGTAGCTCCTTGTTGACTCTATTTTATTGCCAAAAGTAGATTTTGTAAAACATTAATTGTAAATCACAAGAATGGTGCATCAAAACCTCTAAGTCTAAGCATACGCCATCACAAATAATTAGTAAAAATCATAAATCAATTGAATCAAGTGCAAAAAGTCATAAAGAATCAAATATAGTTACCAAATAATTGTGAATAAGGCTTCCTCCGTCATCCCAGTGTTGGGTTTTAACTCTTCATGGTGAAAACACGCTCAAAATTTGGAAAAACAATGGAAACAGCTCAACTGCAACGTTTATAATTGTTGCAGATTGGCTGTTACGAAGATTACAATTAAAATAAGACTGCTGATTAGTGACTGTCTTCTGTATCGTGATATTACAGTGTTTTTTGCGACCGTCCTTAGCAGCACAAAGTTCTTCGTGTTCTTCTTATTCCTGCATGTCTCTGCTGCTGCTGCAACTCCACCTGCAGCGTGATTCTATGCCTCTGCTTCACCCCCAACTCTCGACACATTTCTGTAGTTTGAAAACAATCTATTTAAACACCACAGGACAATATCTTTGCGAATAAATCCTTCCCTATCTTCTCCGTTTCTTTCTTGCCAAGCACGGACTTTCCCCTTTTATTTCTCTTCTACGCGTATTCTGTTATCTTGCAAACTCTATCTAAGGACTAAAAGAGATCCAGCAGAATACGTTGTCTCATTACTGCACGCAACTTCCAAGAATAAGTCAAGCAAAATCCCATAACTTTCCTCCTCCCCTGTTTTGCCGAGAATAGAAGAAATCTTCCTCTTTTAACGATTTCCAAGAATTTACCAATCCTGTTTTGTCGAGACATCAGCTTTCCAAACAATTTGCCGATAAAATTCCGACCAAATTTCCTTTTGATTCTTGCCTGAAATACCCGTGAGTATATCTCTTTGTTTCGCTTCAATCCAATAATTGGGCCCTGTTTAATCGAACAAAACACCCATGCTAACCTTTTTTGAACTTAACAGACCCAAACCAACTCTTTACTATAAAGAAATTCCGACGAAAACTCCACAAACTCTCGCCTGAAATTCCCGGGAAATGGGTCAAGCCCCTGTTTTGAGTCATCTCGATGATTCAGCCAAATTCGATCAAAACAAAACCCATTATCAGCCTTGTTAGACCAAAAGGAAGATACCCATTTGATTTTAGCCTTTTAGTCTCATTATAGATCGCCCAAATCGCAAACCCTAATCTGCTGCTTTGAAAACCAGTGAAATTGTAAATAGGTAAGAGTTGGATTGTTACCATTTTTGTTGTGTGTTTGTTATTGGTACATCCATGACTCCATCTCTTTCGCCTCAGATAGTGGTGACTTCTGATTACAACCACCCTTATGGATCTTCCGGCGAACGCTCTAGAAATATGAAGTCAAAGATGAAGACTTCTGCAGATGTTCATGCCGAGGTGAATCAACCTTTCAGAGACGCTGGAAAGCTGGTACTTTGTATGTCTCTCGCTCATCTGGGAGTCGTCCCTTATCAGTAGAAGCACCGCCGACTTCAGGAAATGAGACTATCGGCTGAAGATGATGAAGTCAGGATTTGCGTTGATGGTGTAGATCCTGATTCGAATGTGGATGAACGATGAACTTCGTCATAATTCGTCATCAGAAAATTCAGAAGTCGTCTTTCAGTAAAAACGCTGTAGAATCTTCGTCCGATGTCGGATTTCCGCGGTCTACCCATGTTTTTCATCCTCAGAAGATTTCCAAATTTTTTCAAAGAAGATTTTCGAGTTTTGAGCATGTTTAGGGGCCTAAATAGGCGAAACAGTAAACTTCCAGGATATTTCCAGAAACTTTTCAGCTGGCATGTAGTCCAATGTTTCGACCACATCTTTTTGCTCGTTCATCCAATTACTATGAATTTTGGATAAGTTGTAGAGGACATCAATGCGAACAGAATGGTATATGATCCATCCCTAGATTCTTCACCAATTTCTCCCAGATCACCTCTTTGTGCAAGATAGTGTGAAATCGTTTCAGACGAGCTTGTTATACAACGCCCTTGTTGTGTCTCTAGACCATTCGCTCGTGTCTTGAACACTTGATGAAGGATTTTAATTCCATTTATTAATTTTGAAATCTGAACCCCTTGATTGATACATGAGCATGGTGCTTGCAGTGCCATCTTGTTTCTGTCAGTCGTAGAAACATCACTTCTGAAACCCTGGTCACGGGACCCTAGCTGAGGTTGCTCTCGAGAGGGGATGATGTAATGACCATGGTTTCATGTCCCGGTGGTAGCATTAATTTTATGATGAATGATTAGCATATGAGAATCTGGTGCCACGGGTCTTGGACTGTGAAACTGATCGTCATGATCAGTGGACCCTCAGTCCCCAGTATCTTGTTGAATCTCTCCTTTTCGTTTTCGCTTCTTCTGGCCAGACTTGGATAGAGGACCCAAGTAGAAAAATTGATGTAAAGACCTATGTGGTCGAAGTTGGAGGCACCTTGATGAAGTACTTGGTGGAAATACCTGGTGGACACCGATCGACTGTGGAAGTTATGAATCCCGTCTAAGAATTGTTGCTTGCATGTTATATAATCTGGAAGCTGTAGGAACCTCATATAGTGTCGGAATTCGGTGCTTGACCCCAACTTTTGAATCTAAGAGACTGATTTATCACATGAGGAAAGAATCACTCAATTTGGAGTTGTAGAGGTCAGTCAACGAAGCATGCACATTTGTAATTTGTAATCCCGTACAAATTTTTCAGATTTCGTAGACCTGACGGTAAAGGCCATATCTTTCAGCTCGTATATCCGATTGATGCACCCTTTTGGTATGTTGTAGAAGAGACGTAGACGAACATCTTTCTTTCAGAAAGAATTATCCCATTCCTCACCCATTGGTACGTTTTGTAAACCCATGGCCTGAAGTGTGTTGTATCTCATTTGTAGGGGTGATGAGAAGATCTTGTAGAAGACTTTGATTTTTGCACGCCAGTCGTGTAAGCATTGGGAGGACTTTCATGTGAACATGTTATCATTTCTACACATCTTGATATGAATCATTAGTTCTTGGAGAAGTTCATTTCATTTGTAATACTTCAGAGAATGGTTAGTTGATGAAGCTCTGTCATGAGGACGTTGCTCCTGAGACCGTTGTTGATGCTGAGATCACGACTGAATTTTCTCCAGATGTTCTTGTTGATGCTGAGACTATGAATGGAGTTGCTCCAGAGACCGAAAAGGCTAGATTATTGACATATTCTTTGCTACTCCTTTATATGCACGAACTGATTGGTGAGTTGAGCATTCCTAAGATGAAGGTGTACTAGGATTTCAACCCAAATTCTCCACAGTGGATTCGTCAGGGAATCGATGTTGTTGTGGCAGAGAGCAGCGACAGTCTCCATTCTGGATGTGAGGAAAAAAAGTTCCTTGGTCGTGCAAGGTTCGTGATGTAGAGAAGTTTCGTTGATGACGTTTCATGAAATTACATCAGTCTGCAATAACTTGTTATGTAGATAACATTCATTGAAATAGTTTTGAATCGATTTCTCCAATAAGATCAAGTCCCCAGTGTATGTTGAAGGAGTTTGTACCATCCATGGATGAATAATGTTGCATCTTCTTCAGAAGTCTCATCATATGATAATGAAGACTTATTGATTGTAGTTCAGTTACACTTTGATCGTGTTGTTGTTGAATCAGTGTGTCATCGTCGAGATATTTATGCTGAAGCTAGATGCTCCATTATCGAAGGTGTACTCTTTGATTGGGAGTACAATTTGAAGGCTTCTTAGATGCTTGAGCATTGAAGTGTATATTCCTTAAGCATCGAGTGTCTTAGGTTTGATCGTCTCGGCCCAATATCTTCTGTTGATTCAGCATTCCTTTCGTTCCGGATGTGGGATTCAACACTTGTACAACCATCAGAGCTTTATGATTTTGTGGAATGCATGGACACTCCTGCAAGGCTGGAGAAACGCACAAAGTGTTCTTTTCCAGACATCATCTCAGTAATGAATGTCTCAATGCTCGACTCGGAGAAGTGTCAGATTCAACCACTTGGTAAAGTACTAACACGGTGAAGCTACCATTCATAACGTCTTGCAGAGTTGCTAGCAATTGAGTCCCCATGCTAGGATAACATGTGAGAAAATAAATGACACAACCATGAAAGGAATGAGACTTTCCCAAGTGTGGAACCTCTTGGTGAATGTCTATGCATCTTTTGCAGGTTCTTGCTTCAACCTCGTCAAAGTTCGAAATTCCTTCAAGTGCTCTAATGATGATGGAGTGTCCGCCAAATCTTCTGGACCAGAACTTTCTTTGTTGGAGAGATGTGCAACCAAAGGCACTTTTTCAGCGTGGATCCACGCTTGTCTGAAGAACATGTCATATCTTGGATATTCCTGATTATGTGAAACTTGGTTTCTGTCCAGTTGAACTTATGTTCACTTTGAGAGTGATGTAGCCATAAGTATTTCCGAGCGTTCCTTCAAGGTCTCTGATTGAGATGAGAGCATGAGTAACTTCTTGTCGAGTGATGCCTGTGGATCCGATAGTTTTCAGTAGAATATTGTTGACGGCGGTGCCGATATCGATCAACGTTCTTCCAAATTCGTTTCTTCTGAGATTGACTGTGGTAAGCAGTCCTTAGCCGTACATCTCTTGGTCTGTGGATGGAGGCTCAAGAAGTATTTCCGGAATGGAATTCTTGACATGATGCGGTTCAGTGCTGTGAACATGTCTCTCCTTTGTTCCTTTGACAGATAAAACAATTCACGTTTGACCAAGGATTGAACTGCCTCTTTGATAGGTTGTTCAGAGAGTGTAAAGATTATGATTGGGAGAGGATTCTTGTGTACTCCTTCAGTCCACAGTTGAAGCTATTATGGATCAACCTTCTCTTTGAAGATTTGCTTCAAAATATTGCAGTTACTTGTTGGATGATTGATGAATCTATGAAGATGACAGTACTTGGGATTCTCCATTTTTTCTTCAGTTGGCTCTCTCTGATGAACAGTAGACTGCATCATCTTGAACCCAGTAACTCGATCACTTCTTCAGTGGGAATATGGAAGTTTGGGTCACCGTTTGATCATTTACCTTTCGTTGATGCCGGGTCGAGGATTGTGCAGAATTAGTTATCCTTTCTTTGCACTTTCAGAGGAGTTTGGGATGTTGGATAAGCGTTCTTATGTGGCCGCACTTCGACTTTTCTCTTGATCCTTTCAGCAACATTCATGTAAGGTTGGAGATTGTACTGCTTGTTGACTAGGCGTCGTCTGCTTCGAGGTTCCTCGAACTTGTAGACTTTGCTCTTTCCAGTAAAGCAGGTGCAATAGTCGCTGATCGTCTGGATGCTTCATGAAGCTCGGAGAAAGTCTGGAACCTGAGATTTTCCAATAAAGCTCTGTAGACTAGAATCATCCCAATGATGCACAAGTCCACGAGTGTTGCTCTGTGACATTTGAGTCATGGAAATCCAAAGCTTGAACTCTGAACCTTTTCACATAATCGTTAGGATGTTCGTTGCTCCTTTGAAACATCCTTCCAAGGTCAGAGAGTGTGATTTGCTCTGAGACGAAGAAATACTTTCTGTAAAAAGGATTAACCATTTCTCCCAAACTTTTGATACTTCTTGGTGCAATGTTGTTGTACTCAGAGACTTTGAAAATTCCTTCGAACGGACAGTATGGTTGTTCTCATGTTCACCCAACGCTTCCAGAAATCGATAAACATGTTCTTGAGCATTGCCCGTTCCATCATAAAGGGTGAATGTTGGAGAAGTGTAACCTTTCGGTAGAGGAATCCTTTGCATGGAAGCAGGGTATAGAGGTTGGTGACGGTGGACATAAGATGCTTTATCTTTTCCTCGATCCTCCAAAAGGTGTTCCAGGTCCTTACAAGTGATGAAACTGGATGGTTCTTTCGACGGTGGGGTGTCTGCATCTTTGCAAGCTTCATCGTCATCTGGCACATCAATTGGAGAGGATGGAGAGGCGTCAGGATCGGCAGCTGGGGGTGTTTCTTTGGCTTTTCCTTTCTCCTTCTCTTTCTGACGCTGGGTCTGAGTTTGCTCAGGTGACAGCTTGTCTATGAGATTCTTGAGGTGAGAGCATAACTCTTTCTATATCGTAGCCATCTCTATCTGATTCTTGGCGAGAGTCTCTTGAATCTTCATGGTAGGTGGATCCCTTCTGATTTCCTTAGGAGACCGCCCGAAAAGAGGATTGTTTCCGGTGTTGGCTTGAGGAGGGGTGGTATCAGTAGCGCCGTTGTTGGAAGCAGGATCGATTGGAGCACCACCACTGTTGTTGCTAGTGCTAGCATTGTTTGCTTAGAATTCGTAACTGAACCTGACCTAAGATCAACCATCTTTGTGAGAGAATTGAGATTGCAACCGAGAGAATGATCTCCCACTGTGGTCGCCAATCTGTAGATGGGGAAAAATGATTTGCTGGTTTTTACGGAATTGAGGAGACTACCGTGCAGAGACTCCTTGAACCGAGCAAAATGTTGACCTCACACAGATGCACTGCAAGAAGGGAGTGCTTTAAGTTCGAGAGATCAATCTGTAGGACTCCAGCCCAAAACCAAGACAATGGTCGTTCCAGAGTCAATTCGGTCACAAGAGAGGATGGGTTGATCTGTAAGAGGGAAGCTGAGAAATATGTGAAATGGTGATCTGAGATTGTAGGTGTGTTGTGTATTCTGCGTAGGAAAGTTCTGAATGATTGAATTTACTCAGTTGAGAGTGATTGCTCAGACGATGAGTTCGTGTAGACGAAAGATTGTCTGTATGAACTTGTCGAGAAATTCTTGTGTAGACGAATGTTGTCTCTTTCAAACATGATTCAGAGGCCTTTATATTTTTGTATTGAAAACACCATGATCCCATGAAGTGTGACAGTTGTCGGATTCAAAGAGTGGGGAAGTGGGAAATCATGTTAAAACCAGTTGCTCATCGTGCAGAGACTTGGTTAATTTTCCACCCACTACTTCGCTAACTCCTCCAAATGATTGCACGACTTGATCACATTCTCGTCGTGTGCATGAACACACGTGCCATAGACCGCCAGACCAAAACCCTAGTTAATATCCCCCATGTGACACGATTGACATCTCGTGATTGTGGAGTCATTTGCTGACTTTATGGGACGATGAGTCCTTGTATTGTTGAGTTGAACGTGATTTGCAAATGTTCTGAGACTCAAGAATTGAACATGTCTGTTAAGACAAAGGTTTCATTGTCGAATAAATGTTGATAACCTAAGACGAGCAAACTGTGCTGCTGAATTGTTGAATATTGATAGTTGAACCAATATTCCTTAGTCTGAGCAAATATTGCTCATCTGAGCAAATGTTGGTCATCTGATGAATTGTTGGTCATTTGATGAATTGTTGGTGGCAGGTCCAAATAAAATATTAATTTAAAATACTGGCGGCTAGGCCGAGCATAATAATAATAAAGGTGTTGATCACGGGATCAATATAAAATTATTAGTGTTTGAATCTGCTCAGAATTATGTTGTTGCAGAGCTCTGGATTCGAAACCCTAATTTTGATCAATTGATGATTTATTGACAATCGATCATAGAATGAAGGAGGGACCGGCTACACGGGATGACGAGTCGACCATGTAACGCCCAGATGCTCGGATGAGCAAAATACCAAAGTCTCCTGAAGACCAGTTGGTGAAAGGATGATTAAATGCTGGTTTAATCATTTATTATAATAATGCTCGTGTGAGCGTTAGGTAGTAAAACCTGATTATGGAGAGATGAGGGACCGACCAAGGGGTCATGGGACCGGCTCTTGGTGGTCGTGGGACCAGCTGATGGTCGTTTGAGCAAACTCCCAGTTGTTTGAGAAGAGTTTGGACCCAGTATGAGCAATTGAGCAAATTAGGTCAAAATTATTAAAACATATGGGACCGGCTATTTGCAAGCCTTAGGGCCGGCCTTGGTCGGTCAAGGAGACATGCCCGTGTCACCATAATGTCAGTGTCTCAGTCCTGAGAGTTAGATATTTTCTGATGCGCGTTTGAGCAATATTTCGAGAAAATATGAAGGATTCAGGATTTTGCTGAAACTAGGAAAAATTCATAAGATGATGAAAATAATTAATAAAATAAGGGATTGCAAGTTATGGGACCGGCCATGGCTAGGGCATGGCCGGCCAGCTAGCAAGCTCAGTCCCGCAACACCTTTCCCAATTTTTATATAATTTTATATATTTTCCCTGATGTGAGAGAAATATCATGAAACTGAGGAATTTCATGAAGTTAGGGAATTTCCATGAGATCATGGAAATAATAATAAAATAATAGGGAGTCATGAAATGTAGGACCGTCTATGGCCAAGGCATGGCCGGCTGGCCAAAGGGCACGTCCCAAGGCACTTTTTCCAATTTTATAATATTTTTCATGATTTTAGGGAAATATCATAAAACCAAGGAGTTTGTTGAAACCAAGGAATTTGTTGAAATCAATGAGTTTCCATGAGATGAGGGAAACATAAAAAATAATAATGATAAAGTAAGGGACATGTGGGACCGACTAGGGCATGACCGGCCGGCTAGAGGCCGGTCCCACGAGTTTTTCCTAATTTTATATTATTTTTCACGGGTTTAGGGAAATATCATGAAATCAGAGAGTTTTCATGAAACGAACGATATTTGCTCAAATGAAGAGATTTTCATGAAATCAAGGAAAATAATGAAAATATGATAAAATGTAAGATTGGGCGTGGGACTGGGCACGGCACGACCGGCCGGCCGGTGGACCCAGTCCCCTAGCGCCTCAACTAATATTTTAATATTTACTATTTTCTTCCTATTTTGCATAGGTTCATCATTCCTTCGTGTTTTGGAATGCTCGTTTGCGTATTCAGGTGCTCGTTTGTGCATTATTGCGGAGTACACTTGCACCATTTTAATCAGGGCTTGATGGCTCTATACTAGCAGGCATGCTGTCTAGGATCATTAATTATCTGAAGATTGAGAGATATGAGCTTGTTGAAACGTCATGTTTCTCATATATAGTCAGTGAAAACGTTGTTGCATCCTGATGACGTTGTTGCTCTATACTAGCAGGCATGCTGTCTAGGATCCCTCAAATCTTTCGATTCTATATATAAATAATTACTGATATTGCTCAGTATTCATGATATGTGTCGTTTCCTCAGCTGAGAGACTACACATCTACATATACTCTGAGAGACAGCCTTCTCAGTCAGAGATTTTATGGCATGAGCTTTCATGCTTCAATGAGAGACATGAGCCTCAATACTCATCTGATTGCCGGATCATGAGCATGTATAATTATGGTTTTACGATTTTAACCCTTGTCGAAAATCCACCATCTACATCCCTAAACGCTCACGCCACGAAAACCACTTGGGAAAAAACCTAAACGCCAATAAATTCATAATAATATCGACGTCAATGTAAATGTTGCCTCGTTAAAAACCTCGTCAGAAAAACCACGTGGGACAAAACCTGACCAAAGGAAAAGAGTACAACGAACTTCGCCGGGTGATGGTGCTGGACACGCATATATGCTGCCTCGTTAAAACCTTGACAAAGAAAACCCATTGGCACAAAACCTTGGCGAAGTGAAAAGAGTACAACACGTTTAATCCCAACCAAAGATTCTACGAGTTTACTCCCCCTGAAGTATGACTTCTTAAAGCGGTTAGGGGTGCAAATATTATACAGCCTTCAGAAAACTACTTTACCATTTGCAATTTATGGAGGATTGACTGCAGGTCCTGCGCCGGGTGTACCACTAATAATGTACACCTCGCATTTAGATCCTCCATTTTTTTCACACCAAATTCAATTTTCCGTTTTAACTTCAGGCTAACAATGAAAGGTCTTTTGTAAACTCATTTTTACCATAGAATCAATTTTGGCATATAAAAGTGTAACCTATAAAATAAAAGTTAGAACAACAAAAGAATAATGCATGCATTATATTTGTATATGGTACTTCTGGACCATAAATTTAACGTACGTATCAGATAGATCGATCACTTCCCTCTTTTGGGAATCACCTAGTAAGGGTTGCGAATTTTAGTAACACAATAAGTATCATGAGTATCAAAAATTTGGTACTCTAGTCTATATGCTAGCATATTCTCAAACTTCAGTCCGACGAGATCTCATACTTTAATTCAAGCATGGATTTTAGCGCTATCAAGGGTTTTTCAAGAAGCCAAAGATGATATCATCAATCCATACGGATTTTAACCTTATACCAAGAACATAAAACACATACAATGATTGTTCATGAATTGCTCCTATGTTGTGCTAATGACTTAATTTCAAGCATGACGTCATTCACAAAGTTAGGTGGCTTCCTGAGTCGGAAAGTCGAATCCTTCAGGAATTCATTACAATCACTAGTCATAACAAGATGCAATATGAGTCCTTCAGAGACTACCACACTAAAGTCCATCTATATTTTGGAGAATATTTTAGTTTTAAAGAACCAATCTCGAGGTTCAACAGAAATCCATCAAATCGCACTTAAAGCGATTGTATTATTCTCTCTGCGCTTCATCTCAAACACCAACCTGTAATATTCAGGCCTCACGGTTTTACAGTATGAGTCGGATCCGAATTTTTTGCGGTTTTTAGAGAGATTCCAATCTCTACCTTAGTTTGAGAGGATTAGATTATATGTCTACCAATCACGATGTCGATGTTCCTCTGCAGATTGGTACATAACCACCATTAAAAATAAATAATCTACAAACATAGATCTCACACATTTCTCTAGTGCATGCACAATCAATAAAAGTTTCACATACCGGTACCAGCGCCGCTTCAGGGACATTATTATCTCCTCATCTTTAACAAGGAGGTATAAATAAACTTAGAGAGTGTGGATCATTTTACGACAGTCTCCACGAGCACTATCTGTAGTCTCTTCAACATAACTACATATTATAAGAGTGATTGAAATCTATTTTATGAGGCAATCATTCATGCCTCAACCGTGACTTAACACACTACTTGGTCACTGCGAGATGCATGATTTACCTGCTGTGATAACTTCTCGTGTCTGCATCCTTAATCAAGTGACAAAAATATTTTCCAAAAGATACTGCAGCCATGTTTTTTAATCATGAGTAATCTCCAAAACCTCAATTACATACAATATCTTGGTGTGAGTAAAATAAATGAGATGTTTCACGCTAATTCTAGTGGCAGCCAAACTTTCTTTGATCTGGATAAAAACTTAATAAGATAACCTATTTAAATGTCGATATTGCTTACTGCAACCTTTAGGTGGTTCCTGTCATCTCCATGACTTCAAGGTGGAGAGTCCTCAAAAGTTTTTCGACATAACACGTGCTATCTTCTGGTAGCAATTTTCTCCTCCTGGTTAAGGCGGGAAAACCCTTTTTAGGTTATCAACATAATTCGCACCATCCTCTTGTGGTGACTTTTCTTACACTGATTAAAATGGATAAACATTAAAGGCTATCAACCTTACTCACGCTAACTTCTTGTGGCGGGTTTTCATGCCGAATTTTGGTTGTATTTTAATTTTCCTGATCATGGCGCAAACATTACCATCTCATTTCTGGAAACTTCTGGGTCCATAATTTTGTATGAATTTCAAAGACAATTCTGCTCATGATAGTTTTTGGGTTTAAACTAAACCAAACAATAGGTATCCCAAAAACAGCTGCATGCTCGACAAAATATGAGACATTTCACACCGTTCCTTTTTGAATACTTACTTACTCCCCCTAACGGCGGAAATACAGTCTCATCTGGAATAGACATTACCTATTCAAGGTTTAAATGTCTTATGATGAATTAAAACCAACATATAAAAATAGGTGACATTATGGGACAAACACGTAATTTGACATGTGAGGTTGCTTTCCAAGACGTAATTGATGGTAAACAGTT
Source organism: Papaver somniferum (assembly GCF_003573695.1). Classification (NCBI taxonomy): domain Eukaryota; kingdom Viridiplantae; phylum Streptophyta; class Magnoliopsida; order Ranunculales; family Papaveraceae; genus Papaver; species Papaver somniferum. Next base: position 171,574,592 of record NC_039363.1, on the reverse strand, counting down.
GGTCGCGCAATCAACTAAAAATTCTTAAGTAGAGAACTGAAATATACCACATGTTGAGTCTGTACATGTGATATTTCCATGCTTGATAAAACACCAACTTAAGGCAAAGCATCAGAAGCCTATAAATTTTCCATCAAGATAAATCGACTTAATTGGAAAGTTCAAAACTGGATAGGTAACCACAAAATTTGCAAAAACAGTTTGGCAAACACAATATTACGTGTTAATATAAACAAGAGACCACCCAATAGATGTGTCAATCAATACAGTAAAGTATTGAAAAGAGTCCATAGTGTAGGGCGAACAATCCCTATAAATGCTACCATAAATCCTTTAAGGAATGTTAGGTTTTCAATGAGTTACCATAATGCTTATGTTAATGTCGGTTAAAGAGCCAAATATCTCAGGGAACAATTAACACAATTTACACCTTTACCAGACAGATACTTCAGGTTCTGTAAAGGATGTCCATGAGCATTTAGTGTCGTTCTACTCATCCTGGTAAACTTGGGTGTCCATCCATACATGCCTAAGCATGAATAATTCAAGGACGTCTTTAAACTTCTGGCTAATGACAACGTGTTAATTGACAGTTCAAAGTCTCATATGCCACAACCCATAAAAGAAAGCATTAAGCTTATTTACAACATGCTTTTTGCACAAAACAAATGAAGTAATAAATTCTCCATAAAAATGCTCATTAATCGTTTCAAGGTGGTAACTCCAAATGTTTACAAAAATCAAAAGATTTTTCAGAAATTCAGAATAATATAAGGCGTTAACAATAATAAATTTTACACCACCAAAATGATATACGCTCTTCCGGAGCCGTCTATCACATTATTCGAACCAGAAATGGTATTTCACATTTCCCAAAATCTATACAAGGTTACAAAATGGTTCAAAAAATTGTGTTTTTCACTCCGTTGTGTATGAGACAGATCTCTCTATCGTCCAATTAAAATGGGTAGATTACTACAGGAATCCATATCCGTTAACACAAATAGACGAGAGATAGATATTAAGAAGCCATTAACAAAAGTATTTGGTAACCATGGGCTGCTTCGGGAACCTAAAAATTCATGGTTTATTCCTGAAATCCAATTAGTCCCTAGACCGCTGCTGGAGCCCATAATAGTTTGAATTACTACATTAAACCACAATTTTTATGTTGGACTTCTTCTTGGGTCAACAACATCTCATGGATTACATATGGAATCCGGTATCTAAAAAAAATAGAAACAAAATCGAAAAACAAAAGTGGCACAAAAAAATAGAAAAAATATACATACATATGGTACCAACATAATATCAACAATTCTTCATTTTCTTCGCCTTCGGGGTTGACGATTTTTTTTTTGTTGTTGTTAAGTGTGCACATGGACACGTTATTTATAGCAAAAATTGCCTCAATATTTGTTACAGGTCACTTCATGGACCGATGATATGAACTATCTAGCACTTTGTTACGGGTCACTTCTGGGACCGATCAGATAATTGAGCGTGCGACTTGTGCCCATATTATGTCACACCATATTCCAACTTCTGGTGGAATGCTACTTTCAATTTTTATTTTATTTTGGAGATTATTACATCCGAGAAAACCCAAATTTATCCTCCAGGATGCAACAATATCTCGTGAAAACTTTATGAGCACTTTCCTTTAAAAAAATGGTACGTATATTGTTCTTTACATTTTACACAAGTATGATTCTTAGCAATCACCCACTTGTGGGAAACTAATACCATGTTCATTAGAAGAAGATATAAACAATTATTATTAGTTTAATTCAATGTAAATAATTTTATTAGAAACAAAGTAGGAGGAATCGAAAAAGAAAAGTAATAATCTCTTATGATTGTCGACGTCGTTGTATCTCCTTTTCTGATTTTCTTCTTAGAAATTCTGAAGCTCGATGTAGAGCGTGCTGATGATGTGTTATAAACTAAATGAATTTATAAACAATTACACAAAAGAAATATGGAGAGAAGAAGAGATTTTCTTATTAGTAGAATTGGTGTATGGTACAAAGAGAAAATCCCTTTATTTATAAGCTAACATAAGAGGCAGAAATAAAGATGGCATTGAGTATGAGTAATGACATGCAACCATTACTAGCCATTAAACATACACTAATAGTGTGAGTTACAAGATAAACAAGAAGCGGAAAGGTGATGGTATGTATGTGGGGTGGAAATCCACAATGACCATATATATTATTTACAACATGTATGTATTAATAGAAAAATACTACTCCCTTCGTATTTTATTAACCGTCCTAATTGACAAAGTCAAAATATAAAAGAAGTTTTAGGAAATATCATGACTAACCCTTGACTAACCCTATTTAATGTTATGTTATTACTAAAACTAGTATATTATAAAATATAAATTGGGTAATATTAATACAGATAAAAAGATTATATAAGAATAAGTAGAAGCTTTAATAAGAATTTTATAGCTATCCATAAATGTGTTTCTATTAAAAAAAGAAATGACGATTAAAACGGGCACTGGTCATCCCCGTTTCCCAAAACTTTATACGCTCCAAGAAGTCCCAGGTTCGAGCCCCCAATGACTTAATATTGCAGGAACTAACATGGAAGGTACCCCCCACACCCACACCCCACTTCGGCTTCCTTGGATAGGTTACCCATGAGACTCGCTGATAGGCTAGCACGACACCATGTTTGATTAATGTAGTAGTACGTTGTTGGAGCATAGCTTGTTAGGCTTCCTCCAATAATAATATCGAAAATCTTTAATAGATTTTTTTCCTTATATATGGTGATATTATTTAAAATTTTGAATTAAGTTTATATTGAAAATGATTTTATGATTATAAAATAGAAAGAGTATATTAGATAGTTTAAGGGTAAAATATGTCTATAAACAGAGCAGACAAACTAAAATAGAATATAGGACAAATAAAAAAAGAATGAGGTGTTGTGAAACTAAAAAATACGCAAAAGTAAAGACGAAGAAGGAGAGAAATTCTTATTCATGTGTACAATAGACAAATATTAGAGCCTCTATTTATAGGACTAGACACAAGGGCATCACAATAATAAACGATATTTACCCTAGATATTCTTAACATAACTACACATTTATAACACTCCCCTTGATGACATTGTGTCTAAGATAATTGTCTCATTAAAACCTTGTCAGGAAATCCCAAAGGGACAAAACCTGATCGAAGGGGAAATAGTACAATTGTGAGTAAACTTAGAACATAGCTAGACATGCATATGTTGCCTCATTAAAACCTTGACAAGGAAAAATCCAGTCGGACAAAACCTTGACGAAGGAAAAAGAGTACAACGTGATAGTCCAGTAAAATACCTTTTACTATGATGCTCCCCTTGATAAATAATTCAGTTGAATCTTGGCTTGCAAATCTTCAAGTTAAGACTTCCCAATTTTGACGAACGAATTTCTAGGATGCAGAAGATTATTATGTCTTCATGAAGATGTCGGATAGTTGATGAAGTCTTCTTTTGTGTTGCACAAGCAGTACTGTCTTCTAATGGTAGTGTACTCGAATCTTCAAGCTTCTCTAAATGCATTGAGAACTTGTGTCTTGGTATGCTATCTCCAGAGATGATTTGCAGATGTAGTTGATGTAGTTTCTTCAATAAGGTGCCAATATGTAGTTACAGTACCATAGGTGAACAAAATTTGTAGTCATACTATGGATCAGAATAATATCCAAACTCATGGGAGATGGTTATGTTGACGTGGTTTAGCAAAATTACCTAGTTAATGGTGGGAATCCACCAAATAACCAAAATCCATAATCCTTCCCCTTGGATGACCACTGTGTTGATTTAATTTGCCTCACTAAATCTTGCCAATAAAACTCGATGGGAAAAAATTTGGACGAAGTAAAAAGAGCACACATATCAACATTTTGAAAGAAAAAAAATCAACGTCAGTGAGATGTTGCCTCGTTAAAACCTGGTCAGGAAAACTATATGGGACAAAACCTGAAGCGAAGGGAAAAAAGTACAACTTTTGACGATTTTATAGATGCTAACTCAACTATATGAGTTTAACATAAGACAATCATCAAAATAATAACTCTAGTCTATCTCAAAGACGAGTTTAAGCTAGCATAATTCTAACTGCAGATTTACGAAAGAAAGAAAAAAAATAGAATTTATGCTGCTAAAGCGTGGATTTTGTGTTTTTAAGGACTTCTCAAGAGAACTATAAAGTTGATATCATCAACTAATTAATCCTGGTTTTCGGTTTGGTACCAAATTTCTAAAAACACATAAAGGATTGTTAAACCTGACATAATAGAGTCAAATGGCTGCCTGAATATAATTTGAATCCTCCAAAGATTACAAATTTGAATATGTTCTCCGAGCATATCTCTTGTGTGAATACAATACGAGTCCTTCAAGACTACCACACAAAATGCATCATATATGGAAAACAATGTATTATTGAACCAATCCTCAGGTTTGAACGTATAACCCTCAATCGCTCTTAAAACGACTTATTTCTCTTAATACGCAATATGACTACACCAACCTTTAAGTAATAGGCTTGGAAATTTTAAAGTGTTAAGTCATGGATCCAAAATCGCGTTAATTGAGAAAATAATCCAATCTAACTTGGATAGTATGCCAACCAATCACATTTGTCGATATTCCTCTGCAGAGGTCGGGGTTCACAACCACCATCATTTATTATTTCAAAAATTAATATAAATGAATATTCGACAATTTATCACTTACCACGATCCCACATAATTCTCAAATGTATGTATACTTTGAAAATTTTAAAATTTACTGGTACCAGTGCCCGCGCGCGTTATAATCTTATATTATTCAAATGAAGAGATATGAATCTTGAGAATGTGAATCGTATTATCATAGACTCTGCTTGTGGAGCATAATTGTGTAAATATGACATGCTTGCTTGATGTGATTGGATTTTCCTTTTCAAATTGCATTAGCTTATTGAAAATCTAAATGAGATTTTTTTCACGCCTATTTAATGTCAGCCTCTTTCGATTTGATCACGATGGGTAGACATGATATAACTTTTAAGTTAAATAATGCTAACTTCTAATAGCATAGAATCTCCCCATGATTTTGGCGGAAATATTGTCATCTCATACGCGAAAACAAATTTTTTGGAGTATTATCCGATAAAATCGAAGGACATATACTCATAATAATTTATGGATGTTAACAACACCAGTAGGACCATAAGCAATGACTTTAAAAGCCAAAAAAAAAAATAATAGTTAAGTCCTTCAAATAAAATAAGTTTGTAGTCTTATTGATGTACAAATTAATTGAACCATGGATTTTATTGGTTATCGCAAAAAGCATATAAAATATGCAACCAAATCTCCGATGACCTATAAGGCCGACGAGATATCCATTCATGATATGAGTCTAAAATACATCTTTTGAATGTCAATTTCTTATGCTTTTCTTTACTATTTCTTTTGTATTTTTGTATATTACGCTTCTTTTGCATTTTATAGGTGTTTTGGAGTCATGTGGTGCGAAAGAAGGTAAACGGAGCTTAACTCATTGCTTGGCGATATTACAATCACGAATTTAAAGTCCGAAAGGAACACAAGGCTATAAACTGGAGCCAGACTCTTTACTCAGGGCACCCCTTACAGAAGAACGATTTTTTGGGGACCATGATTTTTTTTTGGGGACCATGGTTTTATTTTGGGTAAAGACATTAGAAGTAAATCTAGGTCACCCCTTATATAGATATTTATATTAATACCTAAATTACTCTCCTGATTAATTTTGGGTGATGATTAGTGAATGATTTAGTTAAAAACAATTAGTGAGATTAAATTAAAAGATGGGTTTATTATTAGTTGAGTAGAATTATTGAGAGAGTAGAGTTAGAGAAGATGAAGGAGAAAAACATGGAAAATATATTTTTTTTCCAATTCACTAAGTTTGAGTATTCAAATGATGAAAACTCATCTGATTCTTCATCTCCATCCTCTCCCAGAATATTTGTTAATCTTCAAAATGATCCGGATTTGAACTGGATTTTGAACAGTTCGGTTACTTTATATGAAGAACAAGTAACCAAACTCATTTGAAGCTGTAGTTCGGTTACTTTATATGAAGAAAAAGTAACCGAACTCATCTGAAGCTATAGTTCGGATGCCCCGTGAGATGAACAAGTAACCGAACTCATCTGAAAGTGTAGTTCGGTTACTTGTTCCAAACACGCAGGTTACCGAACTCTCTAATAATAGAATTTCTAGGAGTTACAGCGTTATGTTCGGCCGGTTCTCAACTAACCGAACTTTGGTGTACAAAGTTCGGTTGGTTCGCAAACTGCATGCACTTTTGATCTAACCGAACTTTACGTAATATAAGAGTATATAAGTTTACAAAGTTCGGTTCTTTCGCAAACTTGAACCTAACAACTAACCAACCGAACTTTGAGTTCGGTTTCTGCAATAAAATTGTGAAGTTACCGAACTTAACAAACAAAAAAAATGTGAAGTTCTAGCGTCTATTGGCTAAGTTCGGTTACTTTGTAGTTTTAATTTTTTTTGCGAAAAACCGAACTCTATTGACTAAGTTCGGTTATTTTGGAACTCAACATAGTGACCACAACAACACAGTTCGGTTAGACTGGATTTGTTTTTTTTTTCGGTTCTAAGGGTGGAGTTCGGTTACTTTGTAGTTTTAAATTTTTTTGCGAAACAACCGAACAGAGAGTTCGGTGACTTAGTTTTAAATCCAATAAAATCGAACTATTCTTCGTGTTCTTCATTTTCAAGAAGTTCGGTTAGTAAACTAGGGTTTTTTGGAAAATTGGCCTAACCGAACATGGCTCTGTAACTCATACTAAAACCCTATTTTGATGATTTCTATTCGATTGAAGCAATCAAAATCAAATTAAAGTGAAGGGTTTGTTGGAAAATACCTCCAAAGTGGTCCCATGGCAGAATCAGGCTGCGGCTGGCGTCTTTTATACTCGATAAAATTATCATGTAACAGAACTTAATTGTGATTGCATTGATGTTGTTACGTTTATTAAATAGGTGGTGGTGGTGGTGGTGGGAGGAGGTGGTGGTGGTAATCGGTGGTTGTTGGTGGTGATAATCAGAGGTGGTGGTGGTGGTAATCGGTGGTGGTGGGCGGTGGTGGTGGGAGGAGGTGGTGGTTATATATATAGGTGGTTATTAGGTTGATTTTAAATTAAATTAGGTTAAGGATAGGTTAGTCATTTCAACGTTTTAGGACACCCCTTATCACTATAGGGAAGGTGGCCTAATAAAACCATGGTCCCCTCAAAAAAAACCATGGTCCCTAAAAAATCATTCTTACGGAACTAGGTCAGAACCACTTCTCTCCAGTTCAAGACTATCTCCAAGTTGCGGCTTAACATGGAGCCCGTGAGGTTGGTGGGATTAAGTAGCAGCCCGGTGGATGAATGAATACTTCAAATGGTTAGTGGACTTCACCACCAAGGTACTGCACGTGTGCGCTTGTAAGGAAATGAAGACTAGGTCTCTTAGAACCAGAATCTCTTGTTTGGTCCTAAGCCCATAGGGTTATTTATAGTAAGGTCCAACCAGAATTTTCTTTTATCCGAAGGTTCAAAATTAATTAAAACATGAAAATGACCACAATACCCTGACTACCAAACGTGTGTGTCTACATGTTCATTATATCGAGTACATATCTGCTACACTGTTTACGAAATTCGAGTACATATCCGCTGCACTGCTTACATAATTTGAGTACATATCCTCTACACTGATTACATAATTTGAGTACATATTTTCTACACTGCTTACAGGTTAAAAAAACAACAGGATCTCTCTAATGCTCCACTCCCATTGGACCACTTCCTTCCAAAAGCGCCAACACTCTTAACATCAGACATATTGAACCTGTAAATGTGACCAAAATGTAACAATTAAAACACAACAACAATCCATATATGAATAACAGACAAAAATGAATAGTACAAGTAATTTGACAACATCAAGATTAATACTACCTAACGATGGTTCAATTTTATTTTGGTATTCCATATATGTACTGTCAAAATCATAAGAATTAACTGACTGAAATCTATGTATAAAACAGATTCAAAGAGCATTTTTTTCAGTATTCAATATATGTATTGTTAATTCACTGTCTAAAACAACTCCATGACGAAAAATAACTAAATTGAGAGATTCTTATTTCAGTATCGCATATATGTACTTATGGATGAAACAACAACAAGTGATAGAACTAAGAATAAAACATAATCAAAAAGCAGTTTGTATCAGTATGCCACATATGTACTGCTGATTCATGAACTAAAAAACAACTGGATGGAATGAATCTATAAAAAAACAGAATCGAAAGAGTATTATTTCAGTATGGAAGATATGTACTTATGGATCAAACAACAACAAATGATAAAACTAAGAATAAAACAGAATCAAAAGTAGTTTGTATTAGTATGCGACATATGTACTGCTAGATAATACCCCTGAAACAATAAACAAGCATGATTTTGAGAAAATAAAGAACGAAAATAACAAGAAAATCAAATTGAGAGTTCAAATAAGCTAAAAACATCATAATCTAATCAAAAAATCGAATAATTACGATTAAGATTCATAAAAACAGTACGTCATATACGTACTGATGGTTAATACACAAGCAAAACATATAGATGCATAGTAAACACAGAAAATCAGTACGTCATATACGTACTGATGGTTAATACACAAAACCAAACAGAAATAAAACCAAAAGCCAACAAAATGAAACTAAAATATCAGATCTACAAATGAAACAAACGTAAAACATGATTTTATAACTAGATCTGGACTATTTTCATCAAAAACCACCGGTACATCAAATACGTACTGATGATTAATACACAAAAGCAAACTAAAAACAAACCAAAGGCCAACAAAATGAAACTAAAAAAATCATATCTACTAATGAACCTAAAACATGATTATGTATCTAGGTCTGAAGTATTTTTATAAGAATTGAAGTAAAAAAATTAACGAATCAAGAATAAAGATCGTAAACACACGAAAAACCGAGTTCAATTCCTCTTTCCGCAACCCAAAAATCTTAATTCTTAATTTCTCTCCAAGGAATCAAGAGATTTGGATCTCAGATTAAGATTGAATCAAGAAGAAACCTGAATTAAAGATCAATAATAGGTAAATCAACTTACAGGTTACAATCAATCGAAGCTTGATTTCGCAAAATCACATGATCTCAATAAAACATTAGTTGCCAGAGCTCCTTCGAGACGAAAAATGATCAGCGAAAAATGAAAAAAAGGTTATGATAAGAAGTTTTCTTATATTCCTACATATTAAGAATATTATTGGTATTTCGACCAAAATTCACACTGTGCGAGGACCTGTTGATAAAAACATGGGTCCATAATTTTCCTTTTTATAAAAAAAAAGACCCCCGATTACTGGACTTTAATGGATGGACCTGCCACTAACTAATACCATTATAATAATAGGATCTATAGGTAATTCCTACCTCTTAGAAATCAATTCTGCAAGCAGGTGAAGACACAAGTCTCGGTTCAAGTTTATAACAAGGAACTTTCTCCTCTCGCTACGACCATGTCTGCCATCGACCAAGCCAGAGCTTTTGTGTCTGTTCACCAGGGTTGAGAGCTCAATTCGAAGCTAAATAGGAGGAGTCAGTGGTAGAAACTAGGGAAGTATCGAGACAATGAACTTTTCAGCCGAGAAACGATAGGAATGAAGGTGCTACTGCTGCCATTGAAATTGAAGTTGAATAGTTCATGAACGAAGAGGATTGGAGGCAGTCTTTGAGGTCTGTAATGAAGAGTAAATATGGGTTTTGATTGAGATGGAGTTGTGAACATAGGGGGTACGATTTCGTCAGATCTTTGGACAAATCAATTAACAAGAAATCAGCCAGGGAAGATGCCGTTCATTGCAGTGAACTAACGAAGGAGATTGATAAGGATTGAAGGCAGATTTTTGAAGACAAGAGCAACTCGGTACTTGGGTCAAGAAGCATATCAGTACTGAAGTTATTTGGACAGAGTTTACTCACCGCAATGAACAAGTTTGCTGACGTTATTTTGGGTGTTGAGTGGATGAAATTAATGTGTGATTTAGAGATCTGAATGGGTTATGAATGTGGGATGCGCTTGTATCGATTTGCAGGGAAGGAGCTGTGCAATCTCCAATTACAGCAGGTACCTAGCCTTCAGCAGCCTGCAACACAAACAGCAGGTGTTTGTTAAAAGTCCTGAACCAGTCTGCTGCCAAGCTTGTCACTCAACCAGCGCCTATACCAAGAGTCCCGCCGTCGTTTGAGCCATGGGTTTGCTGGATATGTTCCAAGGGTTCTCGAAGTTAAGAATTACACGGAACTGGGGTCATGAGCTGGAGAGAATACGGGTCTGTTGTGTCAAGAAAACAGCCAAAAACTGAGCATTGTCGCCGTTGGATCAACTAGGAAATTGGGTTTGCATGGGATTCAAGTCTACAACAAGGCGATTGATATATAAAAAAAAAGGAAGGCTGCAGAAATATCATATCTCATACCCCGTTACCAACTGCCGCAACCCTAGTTTCAGCGAGCTTTTGATCGCTGAACAACCACCACCATCTGCATCTCCATCCACCTGCATTCATCTGCATCATACACCCACAGCATAGCATCTCCATCTTTACCACCTGCATACACCCGCCAGATCCATTCATACCACCATAAACAATAGCAGCTGGAGTTCTGATCCATCTTCCATTCACAACAGCACCTTTCATCTACCATCTGCATCTTCACCATCTATTCCATCTGCATACCAACCACCTTCAGCACCAAGGCAGCAGATTAGCAGGCAACTACTACAGCAGCAGCACACTTTCCACTTCGCCACCACCGATCCACTGTCATCAGGCCATAAAGTTCACTACCACCAGCTCACATCATTACACCTCAACTACCATCTGCTGTTTATTTGGTTTGCTTACTTGTTGTTTTGTGTTATTATTTGCACCTTTATTGCCATGAACTCCGGTACCTAAGCATATCTGATTAGGGACGATTTCAACGCCCGGGCATGAACTCGTATTGATATTTAAAGAGCCTAATTTCTTGCAACTATATTGTTATTGCTCATTTTATACTATGCTAAAAGTGTGTATGAATTTATTTCTCAATCGTTTAAGTTGCAAATTGAATGGTTGCTTGATAATTCTAATGCTAATTTGGGATTCTTCGACCCGTAATTGTTTAGAAAACCTAAATACAAGTAGCGATATATGGGTATTGATGATGGAACTTTGTTAAGTATCCATATGTAGAAATTGACACTAGTAGGTGATTCGAGCTTTTGTATTTGTGACTAGGAATAGCCTATCTCACGGAACTTAATGCACTTGTTTAAGTCGCACCTAGAGAGCGTATTTCTAGGAAACTTGATAAGTAGAAACCGGTAGTCGAGCGCTTCCGTGTTCGGTGAAATTAGGAGATAATAACGGAATAGTTGAGCGTACTAATTATTCTAGGGTTGTTAGTAACGAGGTACTTTGCAGAGACTAGCTATATCAATAAGATTCATGTTTCGTGACTGAGAAAGAGTCCTTGATCATTCTCATCTTCATATTTGCATTATTCTCATTCAGAAATTGAATTGACAACTTTAGCTCAACTCTCCTTTAGGAACAAACCTGCTTGTCCGTATACTACTAGTTAGTTTAAAGAGAAGTAAGGAATTTATTTTTGCGAGTTCGACACATCGTCAATTCACCTAAGAATGAAAATTATAGACACGTTATTTATTCAAAATAAATTAATTTTAAGATCAATATAGTCATTACAAAGACTAACGAGATAGGCTAACAAGTCGGGTGTGCACCCTTTGATCTTTAGTGTCCAATTCCAACACAAGTGAAACTATATTAAATTTTGGAGATTTACCATGAGGAAAATAAAAAAATGCTCAATATCCCTTAGCAATTCCTCTTGATGTTTGCAATTGTTAATATCATAATAACAACACTTTATATATCCCTTTAGAATCGACAGGGAAAAACCAAATCAATTGGATTATATGATTCTTTTTAAGAAAATAAAGAGATCATTTTCATTGTTAAGGAATCCATGGTTTCCCTTAAGAAATGGAAACCAATGGTTTATTAGTAGAAAAATAAAACCATGATTGATAAAGGTTTGTTTAGACGATTATCGTTAAACTACGGGAAAAAATATTGGATAAAATTTCTTAGAATGTCAATTTTAACATCTTCCGCAGAATTGATGGAGAAAACCAGTATCGGTTGGTATATACGATACATCAAAATTGCATCGACAAAAAGAAAAAGAAATGGCGACTTAGCCATCGCATAGGGAAAATCCAATTCGTGGTTGATAGATGGTTTCTTGTAAAAAAATTAGAAACCGATATAAAAATGACATGATATTCATCGAATGGACGAAGATACCAAACTTAATTGGATGGAGGTTTATGAACCATGCATGTGAATCCTGATTAGTTACCAAACTTAAAGGTAACCAAATATCCGATAACACCAATTTTCGGTGATATATAGAAACTATAAACCATCTTATGATGGATTCTTTTTTTCTTTATCTATGAAAAAATAAGAGAAAAAAATGAAATCATTTTATTATTTTTTTTACTAAAAATTGATCACATGTTATATATACGAAAAATAACAAAAAATATAAAGAAAGCACTATTAATGTAAACAAAAGAAAACACTAAGATTTTATCGTGCAACGAGGCAAACGAATATTTATGTCTCCACGGTGCGCTAGCAACAAGTACTGTTGATGTTTTGTTGTTCAAGTGTATATATATGTCTGGCCATCCATTCACATCCGTGTGAAGCTTTATGCATACAGTTTGAGATATTAACTCACCATGTATCTACATGAAGACAGGATAAACTTTAGCGGTGGACCGTGAATCAAAAGAAAACTTAAACTTCTATCATAACCATATGCTTCATCAAAAAAAATCAAGCGTATCCATATCAAATATGAGCATATATTGTAAAACGTGAACCAATATATAATTTAAATTTAATAAGAAAAATATATCTCTCCATGTTGTGTTTGTGCTCTTTTTACTTCATCCAAATTTTTTCCCATCGGATTTTACTGGCAAGATTTTAGTGAGGCAAATTAATTTAACATAGTGGTCATCCAAGAGAAAGGTTTATGGATTTTGGTTATTTCGTGCTGATAACGTGTTGTGAAACTAAAAAAAGACACAAAAATAGAGACGAAGAAGGAGATAAATACTTTTTTTTAGTACGAAAGAATGTTGATATTTCAATTAAATGGAATCAGACAATAGAGTTTCATCTGAAGCTAGTGCTTCAGTTAACCTGGGAGGCATAATTTGTTGCCATTCCTGATTCTCTTGAAAAGAAGGTGCATTTTTCGCAATAGTATCTGCGACATTATTTCCTTCACGATGGACAAAACTACAATTCCATGTGCTAAAGTTATTTAGAAGGTAAATTACATCTTGAATAATATTGGCATTGGTTCATTTGATAGCTCCTCTTCTTCCGTTAATCGCATTCACTACTTTCTGGCTGTCACCTTCTAGATGCAGATTCAAAAAACCCTTCTCTTTAGTCCACCTCACCGCTTCAAATGCCGCCAATGCTTTAGCTTGTTCTGGATTCATTGCTGTTGTGCGGCTTCTCCAATCTCCATTGCTTGCACCTGTTGCACCACGATTAATTAGTCCAATGCCTGTTAGATTATTAAATTTGCAAAAAGCTGCATCAAAGTTAACTTTGATATCATTATTTCCCGGTTTTTTCCATTTCTTTTGTTGCACTAGAGAAGTATTATCTCTGTTCTCAGTATGTTGGATTCCATGTATCCTTTTCCAATCAACAATATGAGTCTTAATACCTGTGACAACTGAATCCATGTTAATATGTTCATTTTCAAAAATAATATTGCATCTCAGTTTCCATATGTGCCACATTGTAAAGCATATTTCTTGGAATTGATTGAACTTACTGGGTTTATTTTGTGGGTCTTTATCAAACCAAGTTTTCATCCAGTCATGAATGTTCTTACCCTGAAGCAGCTGGACACAATTAATATTAATATTAGAAAGGGCAGAAGTGAAAACATTGCAATCCATAAAAAGATGTTGACTAGTTTCTATATGGACAGTACAAAGAGGGCAGCTTTCCTGATTGTGAGAAGAAAATCTAGAAGTTCTGTCTTTAGTTGGGAGGCAATGTTGGAGAAATTTCCATATGAAGTGCTGAACTTTTACAGGAAAGTTGGTTTTCCAAACAGATTTTCAATCTATAACATCACTATTAGCTGGCCTAGATTGAGTGGAGTCTAAGATGGCTCTGTAGGCTGTCTTGACAGAGAATTCACCATTTTCAGATGGCTTCCACCTAAGAGTGTCTTTTCCTGCTATGGGGATTCTAATATTTCTAATAGCAACAACAGTGTCTCCATCAAATAAGGCTTCTAAAGTGTTAACACTCCAAGAATTTGTATTAGGATCTATAAGTTGAGAGACTGTTCTAACATTGGCAGAAATGAAATTAGATTTGGGAGGCCCATTGATGGTGGGAATCCAAGTATCCTTTCATATACTAATGTTAGTCCCATCACAAATCTGCCAACAATAAAATTTCTTGATGATTTCTAGGCCATCACAAATGCCTTTCCACACCCAGGAACCATTCCTATTCACCACACAATTCAAAGGGTTAGATCCATGAAAATATTTATGACAAAGAAGAGTATCCCAAGGGGCTTCAGGATCTTCAAGCATCCTCCATGCTAATTTAGCTAGGAGAGCTTGATTAAGAACAACAGATTGTCTTATGTTCAATCCACCTAGATCTTTTCGAAGAGCTACATGGTTCCACTTTTTACTAAAAACACCTTTCTCACCTTGCTTTTTATTCCACCAGAAATTCTTTTGGATAACATCCATTTTGTCTGTGATTTTCTTAGGCATAGGGAAAACAACCATATGATGGCTAGCAATGGTTCCCAAGACAGATTGAGTGAGAGTGGTCTTACCTGGTTGAGCAATATATTTTGACTGCCAAGGAGTAAGTCTTTCATTGAACTTATCCACCAAAGGAGTGAAGGACTCAACTTTGTTTTTCTGTAACAAGAGAGGCACACCCAAATATTTGTCCTACAAATCCATTCTTTTTATATTCAAAATATTTGAGATTTCATGCTTGATATTGTTAGGCACTTTAGGGCTAAAAGCTAGACCAGATTTCTCAAAGTTTACAGATTGACCTGAGTATTTACTAAAATTATCTATGATACTGGCTATATGTTTAGCTTCATTAGTGTTGGCTCTAGCAAATAACAAGCAATCATCAGCAAAAAAAATAAGTGACTAAAAACAGGACAAGTGTTGGCTCTAGATTCATTATTGTTTTTCTCAGCATCAAAAAGTTTTCTAGACAAGGATTCCATACAAAGGATAAAAAGGTAAGGTGACAAAGGGTCACCTTGTCTCAAACCCCTGTGGGGTTTGTACATTTCCCCTGGAGAGCCATTCAATAAGATAGATGTTGAAACAATACTAATGCATTGTCCTACTAGATCACATCAGTCTCTAGAGAAACCTAGACTTTTTAAGTTATCAATCACAAAACTCCATTCAATTCTGTCAAAGGCTTTACTCATATCAAGTTTTATGGCGATCTAACCCTTAATGTTTCTAGTCTTCATAGTATCAATTAATTCATGTGCCATAACAATATTATCAATAATCACTCTTCCAGGAACAAATGAAAATTGAAAAGGAGATATAAACTTATTTAACAGAGGTTTTAGTCTAGTTACGAGCAATTTAGATATAATCTTATAGCTTACATTACAAAGACTAATTGGTCTGAAGTCCACAACAGAAACAGGGCAGTTCTTTTTTGGAATCAAAGCAGTGAAATTATGATTTAGTTGTTTTAGCAAGTGTTTTGAATGAAAAAAGGCTTGTACCATTTTCACTATATCTTCTCCTACAATTGGCCACATATTTTGATAGAATCCCGGGGGGAATCCATCAGGTCCAGGGGTGGTCCAAGGGTGCATGCTAAAAACAACATTTCTGATTTCCTCATGAGTAGGGATTTCAATTAACATAGAATTTTCATCATCAGTAATGCAAGGAAAAACAGTATTAAAATAGCTATCAGAGGCAGGAGGGAAAGTGGATCTACTCATATTAAATAAATGATCTTTGAGATTATTTGCTATTTCCTTCCTATCTGTAAGCCAAGTGCCCATGGAGTTTTGCAGAGTATCTATATTTGTTCTTTTTTCCCCTAAAGTTAACCTTTTGGTGGAAATAGGAAATATTCCTTTCTCCATCTCTAAGGTCTTGGTCTTTATTTCTCTGCCTCCAATAATCTGCTTCTATATCATACCATTGATTTAGCTTACATTTAAGTTCCTAAATCATTCTATTATCCTCATTGTTATTTCTCAAGGTCAAACTTTCTATCTGATCTTTTATCTTGTTTATCTGGGTTGTTATGTTCCCAAAACTAACATAATTCCACTTCTTAAGTTCTTGCTTAGTGTTGAACAAAGACTTGGTGAGCCTAAAAGCATGTGAGCCTTTACTTTTCTTCTTTCAGCTCCTTTCAATGACCAGTTTACAGTTAATATCTCTAAACCATGCTTTATTTAACCTAAATGGTTTATAAGTGTCATTTTGAGCTTTTGAAGTACCAAGCATAATAGGGAAGTGGTCTGAAGCAAGGGGAATAAGATGATAAACAACACAAGCAGGGTAAAGATTCAACCAGTTATTATTAGCCAGAAACCTATCAAGTCACTCTAGGATAAGAGCCTGTCCTTTTCTTCTATTAGTCCAGGTGTAAGGATTTCCTATGAAATTTAGGCTATGAAGGACATTTCTAATTAGAAGATCATTATTTTCATCGAGAGTAGTTTGACAAACTAAGTTCCCACCATCCTTCTCGTCTTGAGACAACACAAAGTTTAAATCCCATGCTACAATCCAAGGTAAATTCATTTGGGTTGACATATTGTTCATATAATCCCACTGATTAAGCTTAACCACATTTTCTAGGGCACCATAAATGAAGGAGACTAATGAATTATTGGTTCTAGCATCTAATTGAACTAAGCATTGAATAATGTTGAGCTTAATTTCTAGAACTTGTAAATTTATACCATCTTTTTAGAGGAGACAGAGTCCACCTGAAGCTCTTATAGGTTCATGAAAACACATATTGGGGTATATGAGACTATAAGTGCACTGTTTCATTTTCCTAGTAGTGTTTTTAGTCTCTATTAAGAAAATGATATCCGGGTTATTGGATCTTATAAGTTCCTTAAGATGCCTTTTAGTTTCTCTATTCCCAAATCCACAAACATTCCATGCCATTATTTTCATGATGAGAATATAATTAGAAAAGACTAAAAAAGAGGTTGACTGAAAAAGATTTATATGAGTTAAAATTAAATTTCTTATAGATGAAAAAGATATTTGTTTAGTTACCTCATTCTCCCCTGCAATGTTTCCAGACTGCTTGTCCTTGTGTGGGATTCTGGATGTTGGTTGTCTCACTAGTATGCCCTCATTGTCTTTTGCAGGATTCTCATTATTTGTTGGTTCATCACTTCTCTTAACATTGTCAATTGACCTTTGTCTTTTTCCCAATCTAGCTTGGCCATTATCATCTTCTACGTCAGTTAAGATCTTCACCTGTACTCCATCTTGTGGTGGGATAAAAGGGGCTGTTTTGATGTTTCTTCTAGCTTTAGGCTTAAGAGTTATGATAGTGTTACTCCTAAATGTTTGGCTTTTCTTAATCTTCCTATGCCTCGAAACGGTAGTGGTTTAACATGAACAACTTTCACATATTCTGCTGCATCACGGCAAACTCCATTGCAATGATTAATAATGAAGCAATCCTTACAAATCTTATGTGGCTGTTTCTCATAAAAAAAACCGGAACCACTTAGTTGTTCCAGCTGCAGTGATAGCTAAGACACCTCTTCTTAATGGGGTATTAAGCTCAATCTTCACACGGACTTTGACAGGAATTCCCTCCAATGGTATTGCATTAGCTAGTTCAATAGCAAGAACTTCTCCTAGCAGCTTTCTCATCTCCTCCAAAGATCTAACATTCATATGTTCTGGATGAAGGTATTGCAATTGAATCCAATACATTTGCTTGGTCCAATCCAAATTTTGGTATACCATCCCTTGAAAATAATCAAATAGGATGCATAAATAGCCATCAATATTCCATGGCCCTTCTTCAATGATTTTATCCACTACAGTTTTGCGTTGCAGCTTGAAAATCATCACATTTGTGTCAACTTCAATAATTTTCACTTCCTCTGGTGGAATGAAGTTCCAAGTGAATTGAATATTTTTCACAACATCTCCATGACCCATTTTTTCTTCATATATTATCTTCCCTATCAAACATAAATCCCATTCCCCTTCAGCAGATTCCTCAATATCAGTTTCTTCTATTGAAGATTATAGAATCATCCGCAGCAACTTTCAGTTCAAGGGTTGCTTTCCTAAACTTCATAGCAAGATCAGATACTTAAGTGGTGGTGTTTGATTCAAGATCTCCGGAAGAATTACTTGCAGACATTTTATGTCTTAGGGGTGATTGAAGAAGTGTGTATTTTATATAACTCAAATTTGGGTATAAAAAGGTTTTTCCTGAGTTAGGGTTTCTGCAAATATCTAAGATATGGTATCCCTGAAAATTAGGTATAGAGATATTTTTGGTTGTAGTTGAAACTGAAAAGGAAATCATCTGAGCTGTAATTGACCAAAACAGAAGGAGGGCTAATCGAAATTCAAATCTGAAACAAACTTTCTTCTTACCATACACTCGATTCACATTATTGGATTGGTCCTTAATTGATGCAGTGATGAACACAACTTTTTCAATGAAAACTCCATTAGAAATGAGGGCTTCTAATGTGACTGTGGCTTCAACAAGCACTAAAACAACAGCAACAAACACACTAATCACCACTTGATACCGGGCCAACACCATTTTGGACAAACGTTCTGTAAACATAATAGAAGAAATTAGAGGATTAGTTAAACATTTTAGAATAATTAAAACTGAATTTAACCCAAAAGATGAAAAACAAATATAGGGGAGAGTAAAATCAAACGATTTGGAACATGGGAATCTAGCAGAGAATAATTTTTAGATAAAACTTTGTTTATTGATTCATGGAGGGAGACGAAATTTTTTGACTGAGTTGAAACGGTTATCACTCGATTTGCATAGAGGAGAGAGACGATTATCTCCCTTAGAAAGGGTTGTCCCACATGTTTAAAATAGTGTTAGATGGGAGATTCGAACATGAACCTACTGCATGGAAGCTAGCTCATCAACCATCCTACAATTCACAAGTTTTTTTTTTGAAAGAAGAAAAATATGCGCGAGTTGGGATTCGAACGCGTGACCACCAGCTCGTGTTCTACACTCTTGACCAACTGTGTGAACCATCATTTGTGTTTTTATTTATTTTTATTTTGTTCATGTGTATAATAGACAAACATTAGAGCATCTATTTATAGGGCTAGACACAAGAGCATCACAATAATAAACGAGATTTACCCTACATATTCTTAACATAATTACACATTTATAACAAGAGGGAGTAATAATAATTGTATAAAAGGTGACCTCAAGACGACCTTAAAAGAAAATAAATAAAAAGGAAACTACTTAGTTATTCAAGGAAAAGATACCGTGAATCAAAAATATTCACATAAAATAGAAAAAATAAATAGTTGAAAAACGA
Source organism: Papaver somniferum (assembly GCF_003573695.1). Classification (NCBI taxonomy): domain Eukaryota; kingdom Viridiplantae; phylum Streptophyta; class Magnoliopsida; order Ranunculales; family Papaveraceae; genus Papaver; species Papaver somniferum. Next base: position 171,554,753 of record NC_039363.1, on the reverse strand, counting down.
AAAAAATCATTAAAAACATATCCAAAAACAACAAAAAACTAACGAAAGAAAAAATATAAGTCAGGAAATACAACTATTTGTGAAACCACAATGCAAATACTTGTTTAAAAGTCCTAGAGCTAATAGATCAATTATAAATTATACATTTTACATCATCTTTAAGCCTTTCAATTTTCAATCGATCTGTACTTGCCTTGAAAAATCCTTCTATTACGTTCAATCCAAAAAGACCACCAGTTTGCAAATGGAAGTAAACCCCAAAATTTTCATTTTCTCGATCTAGATTTCTTCTTCTTCCTCCTCAATTCCCAAAGTGCTTCTTTGTCAAAACTCTGATAAACCCATTTCACTTTGAAACTTTTCAGGAAATAATTCCACATTTGGAAAGTCGCATCACAATGAAAAATAGGTGTGAGTTGGACCCAGCATTCCACTTGAACATGATACAACCATTCACCACAATCACATTTTGCAGCTTATCCAAATTTAGGGGTACATTATAGCATATATATCAGGTAAAGAAGATTAGTTTTTAAGGGATTTTATGGTTTCAATAATTATGACAAGAAAACATTAAAAAACCTTCATCTTCTTTTTCTCAATCAATTCCAAAATCTTACCGAAGATCTCTTCTAGATCAAAATTACGGGACACGTGTACCCATAATTTATCTGTACAGAAATGATCAGTCATTAACTGGTCACCAAATACAGTTTGAGCCAGAGCTGTCTTGCCAACCGGAAATATAGACAATATGGACAATTGATCAAGTCTCTTCATCATTGTTGGGTGAGTTGTTTACTAGTAAGTTTATTATTTTTGATTTTTCAACTCCTCTGCCAACTATTTCCGAACTATCTACTTGAGAGAAAGTTTCTCTGTTTCTGAGACCTTTGTAATTTGTAGCTGGTCTGCTATTACTAACGTTTAAACCCAACAACTCTGTATCCCTTCTAATATCATGTTGCGCCAAAGCCTGCGGAAGCATTATGTTTGCACTACTACGAGGTATCTCAATATCGCCAAGAACACAATCACACACACAAGAAGAACAAGTATTTAACGAGGTTGAATCCTCGGGAAGGAGTAAGAAATTTTATATATCACCGTATAGGTTGAAATATACAAAGCCTTATACGAGAAGAAGATAACTGTTACTTTGTTCTCTCTGTGGCTATTTATACATATGAATAAGACTGGACACATTCCTTAACAAGGATTACTTTTCCTACAAGTACGGGGTTTTCTAACTTAACTCTAAGATACAAACCTCTTCAGTTGCTATACTTAGGACACAAGTGCTTGGATTCCCAAACCAACTAGTGTTAGAGCACTGCTCGGTCAAACTCGCATGCGTTGCTATCTCAAGCATGTTTGTCAACGTTAGTGATCAAAACTATAAGCCTTGATTTCTAATATCTTATAGCTAAATCTCGGACTAGGATAGTAAGTGTAGTTGAGCTCAAGGACTTCATGGCGATTCATCATACAAGTAGAAGGACTACTCAAGGAACCGGCGGAACTTCTCGACAAAAAGGTATGTGGAGACTTGAACTTATCTGTCATTCAAAAGTATATCTATTCTATATTCTACTCTTGGAGACAAAAGTCGTATGCTATATATATATACTAGATTATACACATTTGGTATTTCGATCCGAGTATACCTCGCCTATCTATATCTCGAAATATGTGTGGTAAGTTTTTCGCTTCGACCAAGTTTATCTTTACCTAGTGACGAAAGTGATGAATGTTTCAATCACTTTGAAAATTGCTTTGACGAGAAATGGTGTAACAACTATATAACGTCCTCTAAGAATGTTTCAATTATTGGAATGAGAGTTTAGATTACATAACCAATGTATTCCTTGAACCGAAGTTCTCGAACTTTGTTGATCAAGAGAACCGGAAGTATGGAAAGTGCTAAGTCCGCGAACTGCCGAAGTTCTCAAACCCGAGAATCTCTGTTGGAGTTGACAAACTACCTGCGTGAGCCAAGTCCGCGAACCTAGTCCGCGAACCGGCGAAGTTCTCAAACCCTAGAATTTCTGCTGGAGTTTGTAAACTCTGTCCGGTGTCTTAAGTCCACGAACATAGTATGCGAACTTGAGAAGGTTATATATCTAAAGATGATCTCTGAACTTAATCTTAAAAGACTAGCTATTAAAGTTCATGAAATCGATTCTTGTGAATCAAATCATCTTTGCTTCAATTGTGTCTTGTGTAGTTACATAAGATTTCCTTGCAATTGAACAACTCTCTTAACTAGTTCATTTGAGTCATTTGAACTAGTTATGGTGAAGAAAAACATGGTTGGTATGAAACGGTCTTATGGTTAACCTTTTTGGTATACTATTGTTGAACCAACAATGTACACGTTTGGGTGCGGTTAACAAACCTAAAAGCGTACAGTCATTTTTGTATTACAAGCTAAGTTTTCGATTTAACGGTTGAGAAATATTAGCTTGAATCTAAATCAGGTTTTTATCTAACGGTTGATATTGATTGCTTTTTAACTAAGGCAAAACCCTGATTTGAAAGACTATATAAGGGGACATCTAGCAACTCTGCAAACTAATCCCCACACCTTACATGTGCTACTAGTTTGCGTGCTAGAGTTGGTTCTCCTTTAACCTTTGGTTTTCTTCTTCTAAAACCAGGTTAACGACTTGAAGACTTCATTGGGATTGTGAAGCCAGACCGATACTACTTTTATCGTAGTTGTGTGATATGATCTTGCATCTTCTATCGTAATAGTACAATCATATTGATTGGCTAGAGATTGTTTGATTTCTCCGATAGGAAAGATATAAAAAGTAATCACAAACACCTTCGTCTCATTGTTTGTGATTCCACGATATCTTTTTTCGCTACCATATGATTAAGATTGTTGTGAGGTGATTGATCAATCTAGGCTGTTCTTTGGGAATATAAGACCGGATTATCAATTGGTTCCTGTTCACCTTGATTATTATCAAAAGACGGAACAAAAACTTTAGGGTTTTTCTGTGGGAGACATATTGATCCTTTGATAGACTTGTCTGTGTGAGACAGATTTGTTTATTGTTAAAGCCTACGATTTTGGGTCGTAACAACTCTTAGTTGTGGGTGAGATCATCTAAGGGAATCAAGTGCGCAGTATCCTGCTGGTATCAGAGGCGTAGGGAGTACAATTGTACCTTGGATCAGTGAGAGACTGATTGGGGTTCAACTATAGTCCAGTCCAAAGCTAGCTTGGATTAGGCTAGTGTCTGTAGCGGCTTAATACAGCGTGTATTCAATCTGGACTAGGTCCCGGGGTTTTTCTGCATTTGCGGTTTCCTCGTTAACAAAATTTCTGGTGTCTGTGTTATTTCAGTTTCCGAATTATATTGTTTATCTTTATAATTGAAATAATACAGGTTGTGCGTGTAGATCATCAATTGGTATAATCCAACCTTTAGTTGTTTGATTGTCATTGATTGATCCTTGGACATTGGTCTTTGGTAACGTCCAAGTTATTCCTTGTGTTTGATTAAGACATGCTGATTTCTATTATCTTGAGTAAATCAAAACAATAAAGAGATATTAACTCCTTGAGTTACTTTTACCTAGATTGAGTTTGACTGTCTAGTTGGTTCTCTAGAAATTATTTCAGAGTTAGTCCATACAGATTTCTAAGCGAAATATTGGGTGGTATTGTTAGACCCCCGTTTTTCAATTGGTATCAGAGCCGACAAACACCTTTGTGACTGGGGAAAAACGATTTGCTGGCTTTTACGGGATTGAAGAGTCGACCGTGTGGAGACTCCTTGAACCGAGCGAAATGTTGAACCTTACACAGATGCACTGCAAGAAGGAAGTGCTTTAAGTTCGAGAGATCAATCTGTAATACCCCGGCCTAAACCAAGAACAATGTCCGTTCCAGAGTCAATTCGGTCACAAGAGAGGATGGGTTGATATGTAGGAGGGAAGATGAGAAATACGTGATATCAATAGTGATACGAGATTGTAGGTGTGTTGTGAATTCAGCGTAAAAATACTCTGAGTGCTTGAATTTTGCTCAATTGAGAGTAATTCTTGTGAGTTCGTGTAGACGAAAGATTGTCTGTATGAACTTTGATGAGAAATTGCTCGTCTTGGCGAATGTTGTTCGAGTGTTCGAAAACTTCTGTCTTTTCAATCAGGATTCAGAGACATTTTATAATGTCGTATTTGAAAACACCATGATACCAGGAAGTGTGACAGTTGCTGGAATCAGAGAATGGGAAATGGGGAAATCATGTTAAAACCAATTACTCATCGTGCAGAGACTTGGTTAACTTTCCACCCACTACTTTGCTGACTCTTCCAACTGATTGCACGACTTGCTCACATTATAATCGTGGGTGAACACACGTGCCATAGACCGCCAGACCAAAACCCTAGTTAATATCCCCCCATGTGACACGATTGAAATCTCGTGATTTTGGAGTCAGTTGCTGACCTTATGGGACGATGAGTCCATGTAGCGCTGAGTTGAACATGTGTGAGTAAATTTTTTGAAACTCATGAATTTAACGTATCTGCTGAGACGAGGTATCATCATAACCAAAGACGAGCAAAACTGTGTTGCTAAATTGTTGAATATTGATAGTTGAACCAACATTCTCTGGTTTGAGAAAATATTGCTAGTCCGAGCGAATATTGCTAGTTCGAGCAAATATTGCTAGTTTGAACAAATATCGTTCTTTTAATGAATTGTTGGTAGCTGGACCAAGTAAAATATTAATTTAAGTTACTGACTGCTGGGTCGAGCAAAATAAATACGAATGTTAATCATGGAATCAACATAAAATTATCAGAGTGTTCGAATCTGCTCAGAATTACGTTTCTGCAGAGCACTGGATTCAAAACCCTAATTTTACTGAGATAATGATTTATTGCAAATCACATAAGATCGGCTACATGGGATGACGGGTTCACCATATAACGCCCAGATGTTCGAATGAGCAAAAACACCAAAGTCTCTTGAGGACCAGTTAGTGAAAGAATGATTAAATGTTGGTTTAATCATTTACTGAAATAATGCTCGTGTGAGCGACAAATCATAAAACCTTGTTTTATAGAAAATATGAAAGACCGGCCAAGAGGTCATGGGACCGGCTCTTGATGGCCGTGGGACCAGTAGATGGTCATTTGAGCAAACTTCCAATTGTTTGGAAAGAGTTTGAACCTAATATGAGCAACTGAGCAAATTAGGTTAAAATCATTAAACATGCGGGACCAGCTGTTTGCAAGCCTCAGGGTCACCCTTGGTCGGTCAAGGGGATGTGCCCGTGTCACCATGAGTCCGTGCTTCAGTCCTGAGAATTTTGATATTTTCTGGTGCACGTTTGAGCAACATTTGGAGAAAATATGAAAATCCATGGTTTTGCTGAAACCGGGAAAAATACATGAGATGATGAAAATAATAAATAAAAAGGAATCACAAGGTGGGACCGGCCACGGCTAGGGCATGGCCGGCCGGCTGACACGCGGTCCCACATGCTTTTCCCAGTTTTATGTGATTTTATGTATTTTTCTCTGATTTAAGGGAAATTCCATGAAACTGGAGAGTTTGGCGAAATTAGGGAACTTCCATGAGATGAGAGACATAAATTAAAATATAAAATAGGGAATGGGAGTGTGGGACCGGCAATGGCCGTGGCATGGCCGCCGGCCAATGGGCCGGGTCCCAAGGCACTCTTCCCAATTTTATGTAATTTTGATGATTTTAGATAATTTTCATAAAATCAAAGGGATTTGTGAAAACCAAGATATTTTGTTGAAATCAGGGAGTTTTCATGAAATCAGGAAACAAACACACCAAATAATAATAAAATAATGGGCGTGTGGGACCGGCTAGGGCATGGCCGGCCGGCTAGAGCCCGGTCCCACAAGTTTTCCTAATTTTTTAATATTTTCCATGATTTTAGAGAAAATACATGAAATTAGGTAATTTTAGGGAAAATTCATAAAATCAAGGAATTTTCATAATTTGAGAAGGAATAATAAAATAATGGGACGTGAGGTGTGGGACCGGCCACGGCCAAGGCATGACCGGCCGGCCGGCGGTCCCGCGACACCTTTCCCTAATTTTATTATTTTTGATAAAATCATGTGATTTAGATAAAAATACATGAAATTAGGTAATTTTCATGATTTTAGGGAAAATTCATAAAATCAAGGAATTTTCATAATTTGAGAAGAAATAATAAATAATGGGACGTGAGGTGTGGGACCGGCCACGGCCAAGACATGGCCGGCTGGTGCTCGGTCCCGCGACACCTTTCCCTAATTTTATTATTTTTGATAAAATCATGTGATTTAGATAATTTCTTTGAAATAAAGGAAATTTGCTCGAACAGAGGATTTTCATGAGATCGTGAAATAGTAAAAATATGATAAAATATAAAATTGGGCGCGGGACTAGTCACGGCATGACTGGCCGGCTGGTGAGCCTAGTCCCCTGGCGCTTTTGCTTAATATTTTTATTATTATTTTCCCTTCCTATTTTGCATAGGTTCCTCGTTCGTTCGTATTTTTGAAATGCTCGTTCGTGCATTCAAAATGCTGGTCTGTGCATTATCTGCTAATTACACTTGCACCATTTTTGTCAGGGCTTATTCGATGCTCAGATGCCTGTTTCGTTGAATATTTATTACTAACCTGTGGAATTCTGCTGGGAAGAACCAGATTGAAGTAACGAAATATAACGAGGAATCGTAGAATATTGCTGGATATTCAGGCGATTAATTGACGACTCGTAGAATATTGCTGGATATTCAGGCGATGGCTCGTAGAATATTGCTGGATATTCAGACGATTTAAGATAATTAATTGTGGCTCTATACTAGAAGGGCTTCCTGTCTAGGAGCATTAATTATCTGAGGGTTGAGCAATATGAACTTGCTGGAGTGTCATATTCCTCTTGCATAGTCGGGGAAAACTTGGTACATCCCGAAGACGTTGTCGCTCTATACTAGCAGACATGCTGTCTAGGAGCCGCCCAATCTTTCGATTCTATACAGTATGAGATGTGTCGTGGCCTCAGCTGAGAGACTACACTTCATCTTCTCTGAGAGACTTTCTCCATCAGAGGTGGCATGAGCTTTCATGCATAGAGACATGAGTCTCGATACTCATCCGATTGCCGGATTCGGAGTGATTACTGAAATTGCTCAGTATTCATGAGATGTGTTGTGGCCTCAGCTGAGAGACTACACATCTACATGTACTCTGAGAGACAGCCTTCTCAGTCAGAGATTTTATGGCACGAGCTTTCATGCTTTGATGAAAGACATGAGCCTCAATACTCATCCGGTTGCCGAATCTGGAGTATAGTTTTACAATTCTACCCTTTGCCGAAAATCCACCATTTACATTAAGTCCCCTGCTTACTGAGGAATAGTCATGTTCCTCAGTCAATATTGAATGGTGATTTTACAGGTACATACAAGAATAAGTAATTGAACTTAGTCATAAGATAAGATATTACCGGATTTCGACTGAATGAGAAAACCATGGTTTGAGAGGAAACCTCTGTGGAATAATAGAATATCATCCAGTGAACATAAATTGATGTAGAACCGCTGATTCGATGGTGGAACCTTGGTTGGTTTAGGATTCACGGGCCGGGCCCAAAAGGAAATCCTTATGGAATTAGGTTTTGGAAATAAAATTAGGTATAAAAGGGAATTAATCCTTTTTTTTTAATCTCACGTCTACCACCTCCTTCATCTCCCTCACGTCCGTGCATCAGGAGCAGCAGGAGATTTTCTGCCGGAGTTGCCGTCGCCGTCCGATCACCGTCCGGCCAGTTTCCGTCCGGCGCCGTCAGGTGAGTCGATTTTTTTTCCAGAGTTTACTGATTTCATGATTTTTTCGTGCTTTCACCATGTCAAAATTCTATACATGTGTATATGTTGATGTGAGTTTTGTAAAAAAACCTTTGTTTTATCAAACGTTTGTTCGTTCGATCATTAGTTTTGAAAACTAATAAAAATCCCTAATTTATGAGAGATTTCACAAAACCGAAATAAACTCTGTTTTAAAGGATAATGCTCGTTCGAGGAAAATAGACATATATATTTTTGTGTATGTAAATTTATTTCCAATGATAAAACTTTATTTATGAGCTTTCATGAGAATTAGTATTTTATCACAATAGGTGTGAGCTTTCACAAAACTAGCATAAACCTTCGTTTTTTAATAAAACGCTAATATGAAGGAAAATATATTTTTTTTTCTTAATATATATGTAGCCGTGACATATGTTATGTGAAACACGATGCCATATTTTATTCACATAGATTTGTTCTTATTAGATAAATTCTGAAAATGTATATGAACAAATTGCATTAATTATTGATTTGTAAAATCAAGATACGGGGTTTGAGTAACCTTCAAACTAGACAACTTATTTATGATGAAGTCATGTCTTATTGTAAATTTCATAGTTCAGTTGTGTGAATGTTCACATTATTAAAATTATGTATATGATTTTATGAGAAAATCAATTTTGAAGGTTAATAAAGTTTTGTTCGTTACTGCAGGTTTCAAGGAACGAACTAATTTCGTGTGTTAACTCTTGTATTGCAATCACTATTGTTTGTGAAATTGAAAGAGGCAAGAGTTCAAGATTTACCATTTGTAGACACCGGCGTTTTAATTTGCATGATTCCATCATCTTATTGAATTCGCGGATGACTGAAACATTGTGTGGATTTCGCAGCAGCTTTGCGAGGATGTTTGATTGTCTAGCCAATGATGCTTCCAAAGATGAAAGGTGTGCAGATGATGATATATCCATAGAGGAAACATGCACAGATGAGACTTCCGTTGGTGAGGAAGACGAACTCTTTGAAGTTCCGGAGCCCAAAAATCGTCTCAAGTCCCCGATATATCGCCTTCTGATCAATCCCAAGACGGTCACTCAAAAGAAATTGGTGACTCCTCGTGATGCTATTCGGTTCTGTCTTGAACGAGGACTATTCCAGGCTTCAACGATTGAATTCAAGCTTTCTCGACGCCCCTTAGAGAAGTTCTCGGGATGGTCTAGACACATGCTAGGATTTCCTTGTGTTAGAGATATGCTGGATAGAGCACAAATTACCAGGACCGTTCAAACATCTGGAGATTTGTATATCTTTCATGACGCACGAGGTATTGTAGCTCTTCTTTTTCGCTGGTGCATCCCAACTCACACGTTTATATGCAGCTGAGGAGAGTTCACTATTACCTTGGAAGATGTAGTTTCTTTATTGCATCTTCCAATTACAGGTAACTTTCCTGAAGAACTTTGGACAGCGTAAGATAAAGCAATTTCCAAAACTTTAACAGCCGAGATGGAGAGAATCAACAAGGTTTTTGGTAAAGGTTGTTACACTCATTGGTTGACACATTGGTGGCCACGAGACGTCCCTCTTGATGAACCCGACGGTATGTTGTCTATTGCTGCTTTCTTGTGCTTATGGCTGTCTAGGAATGTGTTTGAAAATGCTGGTACCTTGTTGAAGCCGTTTGTAATTCCTTTCGCTATTAAGCTGGGTCAAGGTGAACAACTTCCGCTAGGTAGATTATTCTTGGGATCTTTATATTCTAACCTGGACTCTTTAGTCGTAGACTCCAGTGTTTCGAACGGCTTCATGAAGATTGAATGCTACACCAACACGATGTTTCTCCAAGCTCTGATGTGGGAGCGTTTCGGAAACTATGTACCCATTCCCCGTAGTGTCTTACAAAGTCTGAACTCTGATGATGCTCGACGTATCTTCCATGAGAAAGACAACGCTAGGATTATGCGCTGGTTTACGAAGCAAATTCAGTCCAAGACACGTTTCATTGACGTATTAGATGACGAGTCTGAGTTCAACTTCCATCCTTGGGTAGTGGTTCCTCCTCACGTTTCTCAATTGACGACTTTTAATGCTGGAGAAAGTAAGTATTTGAAATCTGGTGCTGATTTGAGCGATGGCGAAAGATCTTTCATGCTGAGTTGCACTCCCGGTCATCTAATATCAGCAACGTATGGAGATTTTTCGGTGGAGGAGTATAACATTGACAGAGCCGCCCGTCAGATGGGTATGGACCAATGTGTTCCAACCTTCAGAAGGAGAAGACCATCAGTGGAACAACTTAAGACTTGCTTAGATCACACACATGATGAATGGAGCTCTTATTGGTTCCCTTGTGCTGATCGAACTATGTATGTGACTCCAGGCTACATGGAATTCTGGGATCAGCAGCTTGAGCGTCTTAATGGTTATGTGACGTCCGTCCAACCTTTAGTGAAGGATCCTCCTTCTTATGAGATGAGTGCCTCTCGTCCCAGACTAAGGAATATTTCTGGTGGTGACAAGCGAAAGACATCTCCAGGAGGTTCACCAGTATGTATTCTTTTACATATTCCTCATACAACTCGTATAATCGTCTTTAATTATCACATCAATTTCTTTTACAGAAGGGTCGTGCTGTGAGACCTCGAATTGAAGTGAATTTCTCAGAGGCGGAGGCAATTTCCCACTGTGGAGAAGGCATGAGCAATAATTGCAAGTTGTTTCCCAACACCATAAAGTCCCCAGTCGCCTTTTTGGTGAGTTGTTGATATTTTTCCGCTGTGACTTCTTCCATCCGCATTATCAGGATCTCAAAACCAATATTTGTTATTTGGTCACAGGACTTTGCTCCGTCTAGTATTGACGATCTTCGATTCTCTGCTGCTGGGCAAACGACTTCTGATTTGAACGTTGAAGAAGAAGTCGCCATGAGTAATTTCCTTTACCATCAGACATAAATGTTTCATGTGAAAATGCTAACTACTTGATAATATGTCCAGGAAGATGTTGTCATAGAGATGGAAAGTGCTGATGTTCGATCTTCCTCTGAGAATATAGACGAAGACACTTCCAAAGATTCGGAGCCAAATAGAAGTAATGAGCCCCTTGTCGTTAATACGGACAATCATAATTCCTTGAGTACTTCGGAGACCCCCAAAGTGAGTATATACCATGCATCCTCTTCATAGAAGTATGAAAGTGCTGATTTGTGAATGAATGAATGAGAATCCATGTGTATATACGAAAAACTTGGTCGAACTTCGTCGTCAGAAATTTCAGAACCCAGTTTTTTTACCAAAAACGTCGTAAAATCTTCATCTGGAGTCAGATTTTCATGATATGCATATGCATATTCAATCCCTGAAAATTTCCAAGCTTTAGTGAAGAAGCTTTTTAATTTTTGAGCATTTAGGGCCTGAAAAAGACGAAATAGTAAACTTCCAGGAGACTTTCAGAACTTTTTCAGATTGTATGTTGCCCGATGTTTTGATCACACCTCCTAGTTCGTTCGCCCAATTTCTATAAAATTATGACATGTTGTAGAAGACTTCTATACGAAGAGAATGGTATATAACCCAACTCTAGACTCCACACCAATTGCTCCCAGTTCGTCATTGAACACAGGGAAGTTTAAAATTTCTTCAGCTGAGTTTCTTTGAAAACGTGTTTCATGACTTTGATGCTACTTGTACATATCTTAGATGTATGATAAGGAACTTAGATGATGTTAGTTCACTTACTCTCTTAATTTTATGATTGTATTGGATTTCTCCCCTTGAATCATTTTAATCCCATGAATCTTCGCATTAGGTGCCTAACAACGAAGTTGGGAATCATGAATCCAGTAATGATGGTTTGGGAAATCTAGTCCAAATTTTAGGCTTAGGTTCGCTTTAGGTTTCGTTTTCCTAAGGCGGGCAAGAAGGGAGCGGTGATGAAATCCGAACCCTTATCTTGTTTAGGCCAGGCCTTGCCCTTTACTAGGAATTTAAAAACAGTCCATATTCAAGTCCTCAACATATATTCACCTTAAGGAGTCCAGTAACCCGCTTGCAGGAGATTCGCGGGTGTTTAGAATTTTACCTCCCGTACCAGACGGGCGAAGAACCGCTGAAGTCGACTCGGGCCACGACTCCTATGCCGTGTGCGAACCCGAGGGGCCGAGTCGATATTGTAATCGTCGTCCTTCCCTGCAAACAGTTTATATTTAAGGGTACCCTTCCGTAGGGTTTAAAAATAAAAATAAAAATGTCCCAAAATTAATGTCCAAAGTCCAAAAATAAAGTGCAAAAACAAAAATGAAAGCCTACAAAAAAAAAAAAAAAAAAATCTCTCTCTTTTTTTTTCTCTCTTTTACAAAATAAAGAAAATCTTCTTCTTTCGCTCCTTTAGCTTTGCTTTTCGCTCCCAAACTTTAAGTAAATCACCACAAGCTTTGGCAAAGTTGTCTTTCGCTCCAATCTTCAAAAGTCTGCAAGGAAACAAAAAAAACCCAAAAAACGTAAAGAAGAACAAATATAATAAAAATAAAAAAAAAATCTAAAAAAAATGCTAACTAAACACAGGTCCGCGTCGGCGGCGCCAAAAATTTGATGGTTTTGAAATAGTGATTGTAGTAGATAGTGGTAAAAGGGGTTCTTTTCGAACTTGTGAAGGTAACTCTTTTTTTTAGATTTAAGCAAATAAATAAATGAAGGAAATTAATAGTAATGTCAAGATTTTAGAAGGATTAAGGCTCAGGATTCACTACCGCTTCAAGTTGATTGGTTATAAATAATATTTCAGAAATTATTATTAAGCTCTTTTTCTTATTAAATCACTTTTTAATTTAAAAGGTGTCCAAATATTAAGTTGTGATCCTTCAGCATGATTTATCAAAGAATTATTCTAAGCATAAAACATCAAACTGATTCACAACTAATTAAGAAAACCATTTTCTCCTTTTTTTATATTTATCCAAGTGAATTAAATAAAGTAAATAATTAAAGAAATTATAAATAAAAATATTACCAATCAAACATGAGTGAATAGATCCTCCATTGCCTTAATCACCAAGAATTTAGCCGCTCATCATGTTGGAAAACCTCTCAAAATATTTCATTGATGCTCAAAAATGTTTTACAATGAAGAGAAAGACAAGAAATTGATGTAAAACAGAATTTTGCGACCACCAGAAGACGTCCAGTGTCAACGACAGAGCTGAAGCGCTGTTGTCATTGAAGAACTACGACCCACACTGGACAGTCGATGGTACTGTTGATAAACGACGGTCTTGGAGAGTCTGTTCTTCACGTTCTTCCTCCTCGCAGCAGCAGCAGAACTAGAATCTCTGCAACTTGGATTTTCTTGCTCTGTAGTGCTCTAAACCTCTCCCAATTCTCTCCTAAAACTCTCTAACCCTTCTTATGACTCGAACCAACACTTATATAGCTACCAAACCCCCAAAAATCTCGAGTGAATCCGACTTCTTCTTTTTCTCTCTTCTCTGCGCTGTTGAGAAAATATCTCTCTCTGATCTCCCTGTACGCGTTTGTTAGCTATAAATTTGCTACCAAACTCTTATCAAGACTTGAACAGGACCAAGTATAGTTTACTTCAGCGCAAAACTCTCCCAGAATCTCTTGAAAATAGCTTTGAAAGTTAAACAGAGAGTACGTGTCCTGGTTGGACTTTGATCCATTCTCCCGGTCATTCCAGCCCAATTGGTTGGGTCCAATCGATCGTAACAGACTTGTTTACTCAATTACAGCCCATTAGTAGCAAATACAACAATTGAATCTCCAAAAATCACGTCCAAAATTCGATCACCAAATCTGCCAGTGCTGTAACAAGTCTTCCCGCCAAAAACCCATTTTTGAATTTTGAGAAGGAATGCCCCCTATCCTCTGATGGGGTGCGAATAGCAAGTGGGGTTGAAATAAAATTCTTGGGGTGGAAATAACCAAATCTTGGATGCCTTTAGTAATTTTTCTTGGATGTTTTCCGGACTTTTCCGGGATTCCTCCAGGGTATTTCTGAGTGTCTCCAACATACTTCTGGGGTGCTTCTGGTACGTTATCTACGGAGGTTCAAATGCCACATTTTGAGCCAATTTCGCCGCAAAACCTTATTCTTCCAAAAACACCTACAAATAAGTAAAATAACCAAATAAGTACGATATCGAGCACTAACAATATATACAAATGAGCTATATCAGACACATAAATGCGTCTATCAAATACCCCAAAACTTATTATTTGCTAGTTCCGAGCAAATCTAATCTACAAAATAAAATCCTAAGTCACTGTCGCAGGCATCGTCGATTGCATTTAGCGTATGCAATAAGCCTTTAAACCCCTAGGTGGCCATAGTGGCCGATTTATAGTCTCGGGAGGGCTTACCAGAGATATACCCACAAAACCTGTACTCCTAATTGGTCACAAGTATCCAAAGATCTATGAGGACATACATATTCTCAACCTATCTCCAAGTAAGTAGAATACCAGAGAAATTAAAGGTGTCAGCTCTAAAGCTGACTGATGAAAAGGGGAGACACATCTGCATGACTGCTAGATAAAGAGATATCCGCTATACAGCTAGATAAACATTGTAAGATGCGTCCGCTGCTTTACAGCTGGATAAGATTAGGAGAGAGATAAAAATGAGAGGGACATCTGCTATACAGCTGGACTAATTACGTGTGATGAGTTAAACCAGTGCTAGAAAAATCTTGTGCCAGATTGAAAGCAGACTAACAAAGCGACCAAATGTATATTTCTTCGACTCTCTCATAGTGCTCAGTAGAAACAACGTCTTCTTTGGTCTTCAACTGTTGATGATAAACTATCGAACCTCATAGAACCCTGACAATTAACTCTTCTCTTCGATTTCTTGCTTGACTTATAAATTTCTTCTTCCCTATGGCCTTATTGAACAAAAGGAACGTAATGATGTTTCATATATTTTTTTTCTTTTTTTCTTTTTTTTTTCTTCTTTTTTTTTCTTCTTTCTTTCTTTTATTTTTTTTTTTTTTTTTTATTTTTTTTTTATTTTTTCATTTTTCATTCATTTTTTTTTTTAAATAGAAAAAATTACAAGACAAAAATTTACATGGCCATGAGAGAAGGACTTTCAAAACTTGGCTCTTCGCAACTTGTGATGTCTTGGTATCATGGATTCTAACAACTTATATCATTTGCTCTTGTAACTTCTTGTAACTAAATCTTCAACTTTGATTTTTGAATTATTCTTTTCTATTGTTGCTTCTAAACCTTAAAACGTCTTCACTTTCTTCATAGATTTTGATGTCGCTCCGCTTGTTGATGATGATAAGTTTCTACTGAGAGAGAATCGCAATCCAGTAACTAAGACTACATTGTGAGGTTGCTTTGTCTTTCTGGAATTTCCTGACCTACTTGCCTTTCCATCATGTATGGTTAGGTCCATCACGGTTACCCTCTAAAAAGAACAAGTTCTCTCCTGAATTTCAAGGATCTCAATGTCTTTTTCTCTAATGTCTCAATAAGTTGTTATCTGTAGCATTCCAATTTCTATCTTTTCGGTGAGAAACAATATGTAAACTTAGCTAACCGGATACCATGTGACGCTAGAAGTTTCAAAAGTGCGACTAAAATGTTTCTCCCATACCCCCAAACTTAAATCTAACATTGTCCTCAATGTTCTAAAGATGAAATTAAAAGCATGAACAAGGAAAAACTATTACCACTGGGGGAAAAGAAATAAGGAAGGATATTACCGTATCACATGAACGCGGGAGCCTCCCAGTAAATGCTAAATTTATAGTCATTAGCTAGACATCAAATACCTCTAAAAGAATTGTCACCTTCCAAAGTCGTATACCAATAGTCGAAAAATTGTGGGTCCACAATACCAAATAGGCTAACATCAATATGAGACAAATGGTTCAGAAAAATGACAGAAGAGCACACCTGATCTAAAGTTTTTGCAAGACAACGGATCTATCAGAGCCCCAGTTGGGCTTCATAGAGTGTTCAAAATAGATTCATCCGAAAAACGGGTCTAATATATGGATTTCTCCTGACAGTATCAGGCGGATCAGGTTGTGGAGTCTGAATAGACTCAAGCGATACCTCAGATGCACTAGGCTTGAGTCCCAAGTTAGGGACTTCTACTGGGGATAATTGACAATCTCTACCCCCAAATTTAGGGTAATCACTATTCTCCGTAAGACCTTTAACTATGGCTTGAATTTCCGGATCCGGAGAGTATTTAAAATACTCTAGAGCTTCTTCTAGTTCACTACCCCCAAACTTAGAGTTTTGGGTGTCTCTAGATAAACTAGTCACAATATTCCTAATTTCTAGACCATCCGGTTCCTGAAAAAGGTCAATTGCTTTCTCTGAGTTATAATCAGGTGGTTCATCCTCTAAATTCTTTTGAGGTATACTAGCTATAGGACTTATATGTTTCATATCCTCTATGGTCATCCCTAGAGTTTCCTTATTGTGTTGAAGCACGGTTACTGGCCTAATCTCATGATCACTATCCAAATTGGAAGTTATAGGCAAAATCTCAGATGGGCCTACAAATGCATAATTGGGGTCCAACTTAGGAGGATCTTTAGGCTCTTCGAAATAAGGGCTAAGGTAGATTCGGTAGCTAGTAATGGTTCAAACCTAGATTTCCATCTATCGTATCTAACATAGGAATAGAATCCAACAGAGCATTTACTTGTTCAATGTTGCTATCATCGTCAAAATCCATGCTAAACGGGCTAACAACTCTCAATGGATTTCCGATTCGTGTTTGGTACAGACTCGGAACTAAGGTTCCTATCATGTTGACCTCTTCAATACACGTGTATCTAGCTCAGAATGTAGCTTTTGACATTAAAAATATTCAACTCAATAGTCATATTACCAAAAGATAGATTCATAATACCATTTCGACAGTTTATGATCGCATTAGACGTAGCTAAAGGGCGACCTAAAATCAGGTATTTGGTTCTCTGGGTCGGGACAGGTTGGGTATCTAGGACCAAAATCCACTGGATAAATAAACTTGTCGACCTCTAGAAACATCCTCGATCACACCACGAGGATTTAACGGACCTATCAGCTAACTGAGTGTTATCTGGGTAGGTTTCATCTCACCAAGTCCTAGCTTAAGGTACACATGGTATGGCAGTAAGTTCACACTGGCTCCTAAGTCAAGCAACGCTTTCTCAACACGGTACTTACCTATTGTACAAGAAATGGTAGGGGACCCTGGGTCTTTATACTTAGGAGTAGTGGTATTCTGAATAATAGAACTCACATGACTAGCTATGAAGGCTTTCTTCTGGACACTGAGCTTACGCTTTCGCGTACACAAGTCCTTAAGGAACTTGGCATAAGAGGGAATCTGCCTAATTGCATCTAATAATGGAAGGTTGATATTAACCTGCTTAAAAACCTCCAATATATCATTAAAGTTGGACTCCCTCTTAGTCGGAACTAAGCTGTGGGAATGGGGCTCTGGGAACAAAGCCGGGCTCAACAGGACCCTCATTGGTCTTTGGAGACTCTATCAGTCTCCTCATTTTCTGGCTCAGCAGGGTGAACTACAGCATGTTCACTATCAGGCATGGCGACCTTGTTGTCAACTTTCTTTCCACTTAGGGTTGTGACAGCATTCACATGATTGTACGATTTCTCTCCTCTAGGGTTAGGATCAGTATGACTAGGGAACCTTCCATCTCTCTCTCACTTATAAACTTAGCTATTTGTCCTACTTGAAGTTCTAACTTGGGACTCTGGGAAGTATTCTTCAATTCCTGCCTAGTTTCTTGTTGAAAGCTCATGTGGTTCTTTGATACATGTCATGGTTACTTACTAACATAGTGATAGCTTCCTCTAAGGTAGAGATCTTTTTCTCGGAAGTGTTCTGAAACTGGGTTTGACCTTTCTTAAAACCAAAACCTGGGGGAGGCTGAGAATTGCTAGACTGGCCTTGACTCTGGCCCTTAGACCAAGAGAAATTAGGATGGTTTCTCCAACCAGGGTTGTAGGTTTCTGAGTATGGGTCAAACTTCTGACGGTTCTCAAACCTAGCATTGTTATAGACAGCATGGGCTTGTTCTTCACTAACCTGACCTTCCCAAAATGAATTATCGGGCTCTATTCCACAACTAGAGACTTGAGAGGCTCTATTAGGTTCAACAAGGGACCTATTTTTAGACTGACCCATTTCCAAAGCTTCTAACCTTCTGGACAAAGCAGCAAACTTAGCATCTGACGCAAAACTCGTATCTACCATATTGGTGCTACTTCTATTGACCAAGAGTCTTTTAGGGGGTTCAACACAAGATTCCCACTGTTGGGATTTTTCAGCGATAGCTCCTAAGAAGGTAAAAGCATCATCAGCATTTTTACTAGTGAACTCACCAGCGCACATAGACTCAACCATGGCTTTGGTCGAATAGTCTAAACCATCATAAATAATCTGTACAAGTTTCATATTATCAAATCCATGGTGAGGACACTGAGATAGGAGATCATTGAATCGCTCTAAAAACCTATAAAGAGACTCTCCCTCTTGTTGCACACTAGCACTAATTTTCTGCCTAACAGCTGCAGTTTTATGCTTAGGGTAGAATTTCATATAGAAGGCAGCGATAAGTTCCTGCCATGTTTCTATGGATTCAGACGGTAGGTTGTTAAGCCAGGTCTTGGCTTTATCTCTCAAGGAAAAGGGAAACATTTAAGTTTCAAGACTTCATCAGTAAGGTCTTTTATTCTAATTGTCCCACAGATTTCCTCAAAGTCCCTAATATGAAAATAAGGGTTCTCATCATCTTTTCCTAAGAATATAGGGATCATCTGAAGAATACTAGGTTTTATCTCAAAATTAGCCGTAGTGGCTGGCAATTTAATGCATGAAGCTCGGTTGGTCCTAGTTGGGAACATGTAATCTTTCAAAGTTGCCATCGTTGGCACAACTGGAGTACTAGGGGTATTTTGTCACTCAGAGATAAATTCTCAAAACTGAAGTTTCCAAAAACAGGGCTCTCCAAAGAAGAGTCTTCGAGCTCCCTGCTTAAATCAGAAGAACTACTAGGTTTTTCGCTAATCAATCGACCTAGAGTATCTCTTTTCCAAGCCCTAACAAAATCGGGCATACACTAAAAAGAATTCAAAAAGAAATAAAAATCCTAACAAGAAGGTTCTAGCAATCACACAGCAGGCTGACTCGACTTTACCACAGCAAACCTAAAGATTTCTAGCAAACAACAAGCATGATGGCTCCACTTATATTGTTTCTAGACCAGCTTCTAATCCTTCGAAAGGGAATTCGTTACAATTTAAGCAAACCCCTCTGGAATCAATCCGAGTTTAAGCAAGTTGAATCGAGGCGAGGGAAGCTCAGTGGAGCTTTGATACCCAAAACCTCACCGATCCAATGCGGCGCAGTCACGCATTCAACTCGCAGAAACCGTCAAGAACTTCGAGGTGTGCTTAAAAGAGTAACCAATATTTTTCGAATGATTGTCCTGTTAAGCTCGATACCCTATAGGTCTCTTTCTAGTCCAAATTTTAGGCTTAGGTTCGCTTTAGGTTTCGTTTTCCTAAGGCGGGCAAGAAGGGAGCGGTGATGAAATCCGAACCCTTATCTTGTTTAGGCCAGGCCTTGCCCTTTACTAGGAATTTAAAAACAGTCCATATTCAAGTCCTCAATATATATTCACCTTAAGGAGTCCAGTAACCCGCTTGCAGGAGATTCGCGGGTGTTTAGAATTTTACCTCCCGTACCAGACGGGCGAAGAACCGCTGAAATCGACTCGGGCCACGACTCCTATGCCGTGTGCGAACCCGAGGGGCCGAGACGATATTGTAATCGTCGTCCTTCCCTGCAAACAGTTTATATTTAAGGGTACCCTTCCGTAAGGTTTAAAAATAAAAATAAAAATGTCCCAAAATTAATGTCCAAAGTCCAAAAATATAGTGCAAAAACAAAAATGAAAGCCTACAAAAAAAAAAAAAAATCTCTCTCTTTTTTTTTTCTCTCTTTTACAAAATAAAGAAAATCTTCTTCTTTCGCTCCTTTAGCTTTGCTTTTCGCTCCCAAACTTTAAGTAAATCACCACAAGCTTTGGCAAAATTGTCTTTCGCTCCAATCTTCAAAAATCTGCAAGGAAACAAAAAAAACCCAAAAAACGTAAAGAAGAACAAAAATAATAAAAATAAAAAAAAATCTAAAAAAAATGCTAACTAAACACAGGTCCGCGTCGGCGGCGCCAAAAATTTGATGGTTTTGAAATAGTGATTGTAGTAGATAGTGGTAAAAGGGGTTCTTTTCGAACTTGTGAAGGTAACTCTTTTTTTTTAGATTTAAGCAAATAAATAAATGAAGGAAATTAATAGTAATGTCAAGATTATAGAAGGATTAAGGCTCAGGATTCACTACCGCTTCAAGTTGATTGGTTATAAATAATATTTCAGAAATTATTATTAAGCTCTTTTTCTTATTAAATCACTTTTTAATTTAAAAGGTGTCCAAATATTAAGTTGTGATCCTTAAGCATGATTTATCAAAGAATTATTCTAAGCATAAAACATCAAACTGATTCACAACTAATTAAGAAAACCATTTTCTCCTTTTTTTATATTTATCCAAGTGAATTAAATAAAGTAAATAATTAGAGAAATTATAAATAAAAATATTACCAATCAAACATGAGTGAATAGATCCTCCATTGCCTTAATCACCAAGAATTTAGCCGCTCATCATGTTGGAAAACCTCTCAAAATATTTCATTGATGCTCAAAAATGTTTTACAATGAAGAGAAAGACAAGAAATTGATGTAAAACAGAATTTTGCGACCCCCAGAAGACGTCCAGTGTCAACGACAGAGCTGAAGCGCTGTTGTCATTGAAGAACTACGACCCACACTGGACAGTCGATGGTACTGTTGATAAACGACGGTCTTGGAGAGTCTGTTCTTCACGTTCTTCCTCCTCGCAGCAGCAGCAGAACTAGAATCTCTGCAACTTGGATTTTCTTGCTCTGTAGTGCTCTAAACCTCTCCCAATTCTCTCCTAAAACTCTCTAACCCTTCTTATGACTCGAACCAACACTTATATAGCTACCAAACCCCCAAAAATCTCGAGTGAATCCGACTTATTCTTTTTCTCTCTTCTCTGCGCTGTTGAGAAAATATCTCTCTCTGATCTCCCTGTACGCGTTTGTTAGCTATAAATTTGCTACCAAACTCTTATCAAGACTTGAACAGGACCAAGTATAGTTTACTTCAGCGCAAAACTCTCCCAGAATCTCTTGAAAATAGCTTTGAAAGTTAAACAGAGAGTACGTGTCCTGGTTGGACTTTGATCCATTCTCCCGGTCATTCCAGCCCAATTGGTTGGGTCCAATCGATCGTAACAGACTTGTTTACTCAATTACAGCCCATTAGTAGCAAATACAACAATTGAATCTCCAAAAATCACGTCCAAAATTCGATCACCAAATCTGCCAGTGCTGTAACAAGTCTTCCCGCCAAAAACCCATTTTTGAATTTTGAGAAGGAATGCCCCCTATCCGCTGATGGGGTGCGAATAACAAGTGGGGTTGAAATAAAATTCTAGGGGTGGAAATAACCAAATCTTGGGTGCCTTTAGTAATTTTTCTTGGATGTTTTCCGGACTTTTCCGGGATTCCTTCGGGGTATTTCTGAGTGTCTCCAACATACTTCTGGGGTGCTTCTGGTACGTTATCTACGGAGGTTCAAATGCCACATTTTGAGCCAATTTCGCCGCAAAACCTTATTCTTCCAAAAACACCTACAAATAAATAAAATAACCAAATAAGTACGATATCGAGCACTAACAATATATACAAATGAGCTATATTAGACACATAAATGCGTCTATCAATTATCGTACTGCATGGATTTCCTTTGATCCTCAATTTGGTGAGTTACTCCCATATCACCAACTTGTTGGAGGATTTAGCGTTCCCATCGGATATGCTGCTATATACAAGGAACTGTGGGAAATGTATGGACACATTGTTGTTACTCAGGATCCAGGACGCAATCATTTCTTGACGAGACAAGTAGAAGTCATCTTGCGTGTTATAAATGACATCCGGATTACATCCAGAAAATGCTGTTACCCAAGACGTACTCTTTGATTGGAAGTACAACTTGAAGAATGCTGAATATCTTGGCTTCAATCTAAAGTGGCTCCGTCAAAGACTTGAAGTTATCAGGAAAGAAGTAAAGGGTGATGTTCCCTTCCCTACCAGTTATGCCGTGTTGAAGAAGATGAATGAAGTTGCCGAACTAACCAGGAAGCTAGAGGCGGAAAAGGCAGCCTTGAAAGTCTTGGAGGAGGCAGAAGAGCAGAAATATTTCTTTGATGGCTTTCTTTAGTTTTCTTTCCATAATATCAAGAACATTGAACTGTGTGAGAGATATGAGATTTTATTTGGGTTTTGATTCTTTGATAGGTGTCGAGTCTGTGACTGAGAATTTTCTTTGATTTTGGATTTGATAGAGATTTTCTTTATGTAAAGTGAATTGAATTTCTGATAAATTGCTGAATTCAAATACTGATTGCAAGTATTGCAAACGTTTTGGAGGGATTGAAATACAATGAAAGAAAATCCTAAATGCCAAATCCAGACGTCATGAGTGCTCAAACGCCCAGTACCTCAAATGCCTAATAATTTCAGATAAACGCCTTAAGCCAATTCTCGTGAATTACTGGCAGGGTTCTACCATCTGTGTTGATCAATTTGTAGTATCCTCCAGTTATGGAATTAGTAACCATAAATGGTCCTTCCCAATTGGAGCTCCTTGCAGAGTAGAGATCTCGTTTAGCCGTCTTGAAAACCAAATCACCTTCCTTGAATTTGTTTGGTTTAGTAGTTCGCGCCTTGAATATCTTTTGCTGATTCCATGGTTGTGGAACGTATGGAAATTCATGTAGAGGAAAGTACCCATCATACTTTCTGTCGTGCTTATCCAGGTCCTCAACAATAAACCTCTTGATAGAATGACTGATTTGGAGAAGATCTGAACCCAACCATTGGGTATAATATTGGCGAGGTGAAGTTATCCATTCATAACTTTTGGTAATTGCTAAATCGTTTGTAGGGAGAAGTCCTTGAATCAAAGTATCATATTTGAACATTGGTAATATTGGAGCATGAAGAGGAATAAGACTTGCCTGAACTCGAAACCTCTTGACAAAGGTATGTGGATTTTCCCCAGGTTCTTGCGTAAGTCCCATCAAGGTTTTTACTTCCTCCAGATGCTCAAACGGTGGGGCGTCCTCTACTTCTTCTTCTGACTTGGAGTCTTTGTCGGCGACAAAGTGTGTTGAAAGCTTTGAAGTTACCATTCCATCATGAATCCAAGTTCTTCCAAGGATCATATCATATCCAGGATCTTCTCATTTTATGCAAAACTTGATCTCAGTGAGACCAAATTCTCCGTGACTTTGAGAATGATGAAGTCGTATGCATCTCTGGAGATTCCTTCGTGGTCTCTGATTGCTATGGGAGATTGAGTATCCTCTTGTCGAGTAATGCCAGCAGCTCTGAGAGTTTTCAAAGGGATGATTTTGACGGCGGTGCCGACATCAACAAATGCTCTTTTGAATTCATTTCCATTAATATGCACGGTGGTGAGCAGTCCCCGGTCATACATTTCTTTGTCGGTGGCTGATGGTTCAGGAGGTACTTCTGGAATCAGTAGGCGTTTCCCAGACACTATGTGGTTCAAAGTTGTGAACATGTCTCCTCTTTGTGCTTTTGATAGATAGAGCAATTCGCAAACATGCTCTATCAATGACTGAACTGCTTCCTTGACTGGTGCTTCAGAAATAGAGAAAGTCCTGACAGGAAGAGGATCTCTATGTACTCCTTCGGCTCCAAGGTTAAGTTCTCCTGACTCAACCTTTTCTCTGAATATGCGTTTCAAAACTTTGCAACTACTTGTGGGGTGATTGACGAACCTGTGGAATCGGAAGTAACGAGGATTTTCCATGTCTTCCTCAGTTGGGTCTCTCCTGATGTATGGCAATTTGATTGCACCATCTTGGATCCAGGCGTCTAATAGTTCGAGCACTTCTTGTAGGATAAGAATCTCGCAACAATTATGTCTCAACAAAATTATCAATGGTATTGCACAATAGCGTCGCAGAACAATTTCAGAAACAACGTCAGCAAGGATCATGAGAAAAATGTGATAGTCTTGCGAAAATTAGAGAGCTTGCGAAATTAACATTTGTAAGGTTGCGAGAATGTCGCAAACCACATCCGAAAATAAAGGACAGATTAGCTGTCATCCACTATGTATTTCCTTATAAATAGACATTTGAGTTGTAAAGAGGGAGAGATCTTTTTGAGTAAGAATTAAGTAAATAGGAGAGAGAAAGTCCAGAGCAGAGATCATTCTTGACTTCTTTATCTTTCTTGTAAGAACATTCAAAAGTTAATCAATAAAATTAAGAGTGTAAACCTAAAAATGAGTTGATCAACGATGAAATTATATGAGGGGTGTAGTGTAGGATTTCCTGCAACTACATAATGGCGCTAGAAACAGGGACGAGTTGAAGATTATTCTAGAAAAAGCTAAAGATTGATATTGAGATTTATGAATATTTAAAGTAATTGATTAAGAATTTTTCATAATTTCTTGAAATACTGTTAGCATTGAAGGAATGGCTAGAAGCAGAAATACATCCGAACAACCGATTACTATTAGAAGAAGCAAAAGAATTGCTGGAAGAGAAAGAAGTGAAATGGGAGAATCTACTAGAATGAGAAATAATAGAGAAAATCTAATTCAATCGCCAATTCAACAAACACTAGTTCAAGAGAGGAATACAGATTATGACAGAGTGAGCGTACACACTTGGCGATCAAATTCAGCAGAAGAAATAGAAGAAGAAAAACCAAATAGAAATTACAGACATGAAGAGATAAATCAAGAAGCATATGAAGGAATAATTCATGGAGGTGAGGAAATTGGAGCGTTAGAAACATTGAGACGAAGAATACATGAAGAAAGAAGAGCTGAGGCAGAAGAACGTGCGAATTTAACAAGACAAAATCACGAATTAAGGATTGAGAATATCAGATTGCAGAATAGAAGATCGAGAAGTATTACAAAATCATATTCCAGATCGACTAGAAGAGAAATGAGGCAAAATTCACCCGCGATCAATGATGGAAACAATATTCAAGAAGAAATGTCAACTCCTAATGAAGAATATCGCGAAAATAGAGAAAAAATTGATGATCTTTACATTCCACAAAATGAAACTTTTGATGATGGGCAAATTGGAGGAAATCAAGAGAACGGGCAAAAACAGAGACAAAATAACCAAGATGGCGAAGGAAATCAAGAGGAAGGAAGAATAATTTTACATGTGAGAGAAACTCAAAGAAATCAACAGACGATTGAAGAAGAAATTGAAAGACATAATGTTGAACAAGCACGTTTAATCTGCGAACGTGAAAGATTGAGAGCGGAAATGGAAGAACAAGAGTTTCAGGAGACAATTCGCCAAAACAATCATGACAATCGGGAAAGAAGGCGTATACAAAACCGGAATAACGATAATCTCAATGAAGATTATGATAGAATAAAGAGAATGGATGAAAGACAGCGAATTGAATTGATAAGAAATGAACAAAATTATGGAGGGGAAAATGAACGACGTCATCATTTGCGAATTCAAGATAGGGAAGAGGAAGAGAATCGCAGAAGAAGGAGAGATGAGGATAATGAATAAGAGATACAAAATTTCGCAAGAAAAGATAGACGTGAACGCAGAAGAAGAGAAGCAAAATTAAAGAGACCAATGGGTCAAGATTCAGGAGTAAATAAACAAATCTTGAAAGAATTAGAAGAAATGATGGGAATGCTAAATAACAGAGGAGAAGTAGGTAGAAGACAATTGGATGAAGCAATAGAAGAAGCTGGGAAAACTCCATTTACAAGGGAAGTACAATTAGGAGGAATACCACCTAAATGCAATTTGCCTGCATTAACCAGCATTTTCGATGGAACAACTTGTGCAATTCAACACATTAAAGCTTATGTGAGGTGCATGTTACAATGGGAAAATCATGATGCGGTATTATGCAAATATTTCGCATCCAGCTTAATAGGAGAAGCGTTAAAATGGTTTGAAGGTTTGTCAAAGAATAAAATAACTTAATTTAATCATTTGCAGACTACATTTTTGGGGGCATATATAAGTAACAATTCCTCACGACCTGGTATAGAAGATGTGTTTGGATTAAAGCAAAGGGTTGGCGAAAGTTTGAAACATTTGACTAAAAGATGGAGAACTATGTGTAGCGAAATGGCTGGCCGTGTAGATGAGAGATATCTCATATTATCATTTATCAATGCTATGTTTGCAACAAACCTGTTGTATGTCCAAATTTTCAGAGTCAAGAATACGATTACAATGACTGAATTGCGAGAACTTCAAGAAGAATACATTGCTTTAGAGGAAAGACAAAATGAAATGGAATCATATCCAGTTGCGAACACCAGCTCACAAACAGCGAATGCAAGCTTATTACCCAAGCTGATAAACACAGTGGCAAATACTTCGCAAGTACAACAAGAAAAGGTGACAGGTAACAATCAACAGAAGTTGGTAGCTATGGGGAGTCGAGATCAAGAAGAGTATGAAAGAGAAAGAAATTTCTATAGTCGTGGAGGAAATAACAAGATTCAAAGACTCGATCAACCGCAAGAAACTTATGGAGGTCAAAGACCAAATTTTTAATAGAGGACAAGGAGGTCACAAGGTAGTATGGGAAGAAATCAAGATGCCACCTCTAAATGCAAGTTTGGAGAAAATATGGGAAGCTATAATCTTGATGGAGAATATACCAACACCATGGAATATGGGAACGGAACCACCTCCAAATCACAGAAGTCATGAATTTTTTTCTTATCATCATTTTCATGGACATACCACAAACGATTGCAGAAATGTAAAGAGAATTATTTTGAGAATGATAGATCAAGGAAAAATAAACGACTTTCTGGTAGGGCATCCACAACCTCAACCATTACCACCACCGCCAGAACATCACAAAGTGAATACGATGAAAAATAAAGAAACATTCTTCATAGAAGTTGGTGCAAAAGCAAAAAATCTATTTGTCACTCTATCGTACATTCATATAAGACAATTGAAGATTTTCATGATAATGTTTGAGTAGAGTGTTCGCAAGAGATAATAATGGAAGAGAAATTATGAATATTGCGAAAATCTCTCGCGATAGAGGAATGGCAGAAACAGATCATTTCTTTTACCGCAGAAGAAATTCCCGAAGGAGAAGAGGTGCATGACAATCCATTGGTAATAAAATTAGAAATTAATCCAAAACCGAAAGAAGATGAGGATGATGAAGCTGAAGATTCATGGGCAATCAATAGAATCTAGTCGATACTGGAAGCTCTGTGAACATCTTATTTTATCATACTTATAAAACCATGGGTGGAAGAGATGATGATCTTATACCATCAACATATAAGATATATGGTTTTAATGGTACTGCTAACAAGCCTAAAGGGGAGGTTACTATGCAAATTCCATTGAAGGGAATATCTTCTGAAATCTCATTCTGTGTTGTTGATGTAGAATCACCCTACAATGCATTAATTGGTCGACCTTGGCTACATGGGATTCTAGGTGTAGCTTCAACTTTCCACAATGCATCAAATTCCCTCACCCCAATGGTGTAGGAATCATAAAGGGAGATTGGGTTGAAGGAAAGAATGTTACGAAACTGAGATAGAATCTTGCGAAGGAAGAGCAAACAAGAAGGAAAACTGGCGACACAAAATCAAGATGTACAAAGAAGTGAGATTGATGGTGGATACAATCGAAAAGAAAGGAGAAGAGATGTTAAAATTAATGCTAGCTCAGATAAAAAGGATGAACATACCATTACCAAGGAAGCAGTAGCAGAAAATATAAAGAAGCAGAGGAGGGAAAAGTAATAAAAACAAGAAATGTATGAATGATTAAGTTGTTGCGATAATCTCGCAATAAGTAAAATTCTCAAAAATACATTTGATTGAACAACAAAATTGAGATTGCGAAATTCAGATACAATATTGAATTGCGAGACTCTCGCAGAGATAATGAATTTTACAGAAAATAATCAGAAAGAATGACAAAAGAGAAAGAGGCGAACCTTTATGGCGTACACCCTAGTTCGCGAATAAATTTCGCAAGAGGCAAATGTAAGACCTAAAGTACGTCATATTAGGGGGTACCGTTACATGGCTCAGGGAAAGGCTACACCGCCACCGGAACCTGAGTCATGGAGATTTGGGGTCAATAAAGCCCATCCGGGAGAGGCACCTTGGATTCTCAACTTAAGCATATGACTTAGGTTGGGCGACTAAGGTAATAAGGACTCTCCCAAGGAGTGCAGAATCTGATCAAGGCGCCGAGGTACACGGTTGAGTCAAGAGTGCCGAGGGCGTTTGAAGCGTCCTTGCCATTCTTGACAAGTCTTGGCTTATACTGCACTCGGCCTGAAGAAAACCCCACTTAGGGTGCAGTCTCGTAACCATAAGCCCTATAGGTAAAAGGGATAAGAGGCTGCGAAAACAACTGGTTGTTGTTAAGACTGGATGGGAGGAGCTAACCTTGTATGGTAGAAGTACGCCTCCTTGAAGGGGCAACCAGGGGGAGATAAGGGCGGCACCCTCCATTAGGGAGCTGATAAGTGTCTTAAGACGCAAATGTCATGAGGCTTTTTATTCGCAAGGATATTAAGGCTTGTCATATTTGTGCAACAATCCTGAAGAGGCAATAATACAAAAGAAAAGATAAGACGAGATCAATGGGTTTTCGCATGAAAGTGCGAAGACGTCCTGCGATTTCGTCGCAAGACGGCAATGTCATGGGGCTTTATTTTCGCAAGAATATTTAGGCCTGTCATATTGTCGCAACATTCCTGAAGAGGCCATAATACAAAAGAAAAAGTTAAGGCAAGATCAATGGGTTTTTGCATGAAAATGCAAGGACGTCCTGCGATTTTGTCGCAATGACAAGAGGTGGCATAATAAGACCTTTAATTAGGAAGGCAAAATAAGACCACACAGGAATGAGATTTTGAAAAGAAACAAAATTCACTTCGCAAAAGGTTGCGAAATTATACAATAAGAAAATTATGAAATCTCTCATTTGGATTCAAATAACAGAGGCAAGTATGGGAATGTATGAAATTAGAAAATGTTATTTATCTCCATATGAGAGATTTACTCAAAATTCAAGAATTAATAATTATATTGATTAATTGTATTGCAAAGAAGAATTGTTTTCATTCGCAGGTCAAAATGAAGAAACACAAATATACAGAAAGAAGAAATAAGTACAAGTATTACAAAGAATCAAAGAAAGAAGTAAAGACTATTCTTGGTTAATCCTCATTATCTTCACAGACTTGTTTCCTTCTTCATCTGCGTCAGAATCTTTACCATCAGAACTTCCATCACTATCAGATCTTCATCGTCAGCTTCACTATCAGAGATAATCAAACTGGGAGTATTTGTGGGATTTCTTCTAAAAGGATAATCAGAATGGGGATATTATGATCATCACAAACCATCTGGATGGTTTGATTGCGAAAATGCATAGCGTCATTCTTAAAATTCTCAATAGTGATTATGATTTGATTCTTCAATCTAGAATACTTGTCGTTGCGAGAAGAAAGATTCTTTGCGAGTTCCTCTTTTCAGCTTCAAGTTCTTCAATCTTTTCACGATATTTATTTTCAGAATCTGCGAACAAAAGAAACAATTATTAACTTGATGAAAATTCATAAGAAGCAAAAGATTAGTAAAGAAGAGCAATTAGCAACCTTCTCTGTCAGAAATCATGTCTCTAATCAAGGCTGTATGTTCAACTTGGAGACTAACATTTACGCCTAAATCTTTTCTAGCATCATCTAAAATTTTCGCAGCCCAGACAAATTCATCCTCACTACTTATGAGAAGACGAGAACGAATTTGATTTTCCCTTTCGCAGAGTTCAATATTCTTGCGGTTAGCTTCATCTCGCTCAAGTTGAACTTCAAGGAGAGCCTCTTGGAATTTCGCTAAAGCCTTGGCACCTTGATCAGAGATACGATCCTTATCATATATGAGACCACTAATTTTGGTTCTTAATTCATTGGTTTTCTCTTTGGAATCAATAAGGAGACGCTTAAATCTGTTGGCTAAGCCTAAACTGGATCTATGATCAATCTATAAGAGGCGAAATTTCGATCTAAGTTCATTTAGAGAAATAGATGAAATTTTATCATTTGAGAAGCTATTTAAAGAATTGTTAAGGCGTCAAGAAGGGTATCATTATCCAAGGTATTAGGAAATGAGCGAAGAAGGGTAGCTTCATCAGAAAGACCATAAATGTCTGCAAAAAGGATCATTTAAATAAGATAAAACAACAGGATGAATGAATAAAGAGAAAAGAGAAAAGCAACATACCGTAAAGCTGATTATTGGCTTGTTGAAGACTAGAAATTTTATTCTTATATGAGGAAAAATCAATTTCTAATTGCCTATTTTTCTTGCAAAGACTTTTAACTTCAGCTTCCAAGTCCTCATTCTTTCTGCGAAATTGAAGATTCTTCTTTTCAAGATTTTCGCGTCTTCTCTCTAGATCTGAGGCAACAACAAAAGAAGCTTTTCCAGCCTGCGAAAATAAATAAATAAAATATTAATATAGAAAGAGATTTTGAGTTATAATAATGAAAAAGTAAAAAGATAAAAGTATACCAGACTATTGAGAGAATGTAAGAAGTTGGGAGTCACTGATCTAGAAACTCCGCGAAGAGAGTTATCACTATCCAGTTTAGGGACACCACAAAGGGTAGCGAGAGCTTTGCAGGTATTTGCGAATTGGTTATCTCCCATCCCTTGTAGAGAATCAGAAAAGAGGCCAGAAAGCTTAGCCATAGAAGATTCAGGTGGAAAATCTTCAGTTGCAGCAAGATCATCGTTATCTTCATCACCCTTATCATTTTCAGAAATTTCGTTAGGAAGAACATTTGAAGGAGAAGGAGAACGGAATTTTTGTTTTCTTTGGAGGAGGATCATTTGATTTTTCCCTGCGAAGAGTACCTTTACCTTTATCACCAATCTTCGCAGCATCAACAGATTCTTCTACTTCAGCAATAAGCTTCACACACAGATAGAAATAAGAAATGGAAGCATAGAAGTAACAATACTATTTAAAGTCATAAAAGAAAATTTCTTACCTCATCTGTGTATGAGCGAAGAGCTAACAGAGTACTATATTTCCCAGTCCTGTTATAACTATCTTTTAGTTTTTGGATCTGCGGAATATCGCAAGAGTTAGCGAACAGAATAGGAAAAATAAATAAAGAAGTATAAAATGAGTTAAAGGACTGGGAGAAGTATACCTCTTTCTCCTTCTCGAGCCAGGAGAAAACCCAAGGTTGATATGCAGCGAGATTCGCAGGAAGAACGTTTGATCCAGCAATGTAAGGACCCTTTAGCATTAAAGGAAACACACACCATTTGTCATCTTTGGATTGGCGAGGAGTTGTGTTTTTACCAGAATGCCAGTCAATATCTTGCATAAGAATTTTGGCTTCATCAATGTTATCTTTTCTTCTTAATCGAATACCCCAGCGAGTATTCTCTTTCTTCATGGAGATAAGTTCGTAGTTTTCAAAGAAATTCGCCACTGTATATTTCTCAGCAACTATCTCTATGCGAATTTTGGATCCCTAAGTTCTTTGAAGTAAAGAGATCCTCTACCAGCACCACGATTAGCGAACTCTAACATCAGACGGATGCAGTCCCCACTTACTTGGAAAATGGCTCGCGAAAACCCCGGATGGGAGAGAATTTCATAAACTAAAGGAATGTATGGGTTATAAAGAGGAATAGGGAGACCTGTGGGAATTTGACCTAGAGAAATTATGATTGATTGATCATCACAATTTTGATTGGAGAAAATCTTGACAGAAAGAATTGATTTGGCATTCACACCAGGAATGGGGGAGAGTGTAAGACCTTTATTAGCAAGATCTTTTTGGACATCTTGTATATTCTTCTCATATCTATGACAACTTGGAGCCATGATTGATTACAGAGTATGCGAATGTATAGAAAGTAAAAGAATTGAAGGAAGAAAAAATTACAGCAACAGAATTTGCAGAAGAATGACAGAGTTGCAGAGATGAGAGAATAAAAATAGAAGAGAAAGTAAAAAGAAAAGTGGAAAGAGGGAGGGAGAAGAGTATATAAAGAAAATTTACTTCTCGAAGAAATAAACACCATTAAGACGAAGAGACGTGAGCGGTTGAAAGGTGGCGGTTACAAAAGACGTGTCAAGAAATAAATGGAAGAGAGAGTACGTGTGATAAATGTGGAATATGAAAAGATAAGCAGTTGCGGCATTTCTCACATCATTCTCTACTTTGCAGAGAAGATATGAGAAGAGGCAAGATGTAGGATCAGAATCTCGCAACAATTATGTCTCAGCGAAATTATCAATGGTATTGCACAATAGCGTTGCAGAACAATTTCAGAAACGACGTCAGCAAGGATCATGAGAAAAATGTGATAGTCTTGCAAAAATCAGAGAGCTTGCGAAATTAACATTTGTAAGGTTGCGAGAATGTCGCAAACCACGTCCGAAAATAAAGGACAGATTAGCTGTCATCCACTATGTATTTCCTTATAAATAGTCATTCGAGTTGTAAAAAGGGAGAGATCTTTTTGAGTAAGAATTAAGTAAATAGGAGAGAGAAAGTCCAGAGCACGGATCATTCTTGACTTCTTTATCTTTCTTGTAAGAACATTAAAAAATTAATCAATAAAATTAAGAGTGTAAACCTAAAAATGAGTTGATCAACAATGAAATTATATGAGGGGTGTAGTGTAGGATTTCCTGCAACTACACTTCTCCAATGGGGAGAGGAAAATCAGGAGCATCTGTGCGTTGGCCAGGAGCCTGTGTCTCTGGTTTGTCCTTCTTTTGCGTCTTTGGAGGAGCTGCAGCATGCTTGTTCGGGGATTCAGCCTTGCGCTTGCTCCCTTCTGCAATAGCGTTTGTAAAGGACTGCAGGCAGTACTGCTTGTTGATCAGGCGTCTGCTTCCTCGAGTGTCACGTGATTCCTCAGTCTTTGTGGACTTTGCTCTTTCTAACAGAGTAGGTGCAGTGGTTGCTGATCTCTTTGCGGCTTCGTGAAGTTCTGAGAAAGTCTGGAATCGAAGATTCTCCAGTAGAGCTCTGTAGACCGGGAGCATGCCACTGATACACAAATCCACCAACTGTTGCTCTGTGACATTTGGGTCATGACAGTCCAGGGCTTGGACTCTTAATTTTTATATGTAATCATTGGGATTCTCACTGACCCTCTGGAACATTCTTCCAAGATCAGACAGAGTGACTTTCCCTGACACGAAAAAGTATTTCCTGTAGAAGGCGTTGATCATTTCTCCCCAATTGTTGATAGTCCCGGGTGCAATGTTGTTGTACCAGGTGTATGCTCTGCCTTTCAAGTATTTTGAAAACTCTTTGAGACGAACAACATGGTTATGTTCATGCTCTCCCAAGGCTTCGAGAAAACGTGCCAGTTCCGTCATACAGAGTGAAAGTTGGAGAAATGTAACCTTTTGGAAAGGGAATCCTTTGCGTAGAGGAAGGATAAGGAGGTTGGTGACGATGGACATGTGATGTCTTGTCTTTTCCACGGTTCTCCAGAAGGTGCTCCACGTCTTCCCGAGTAATGAAATTTGATGGTTCCTTTGTTGATGAATCTGCAGCTTTGCCAGTTTCATTATCATCCACTATATGGATTGGGATTACTTCAGGATCAGGAACATCTGAGGATTTCTCCTTCTCTTTTCCCTTTTCTTGAGTCTTCTCTGTCATCTTATCAGTAAGAGTTTTGAGATAATTACACAGCTCCTTCTGTGTAGAAGCCATGTCCATCTGATTCTTTGCGAGAGTCTCCTGCACTTTGATAATATCAGCAATGGTAGGTGGTGGATTTCCTCTGACTTCTTCAGGGTTTCGACCGAACAGGGGATGACCTTCAGCGTGAGGAGTAGTGTCACCACCGTCAGTGTTGGAGGCCGGAATCGTTTCCGGGATATTCTGATTGTCATTGTTGTTGTTGCTAGTACTAGCGTCATTTGTGTTGGGACCTGTAACTAACCCAGACCTAAGACCATCCATATTGTGAAATCGTGAGATTGCAACCGAGAGATTAATCTCCCACTGTGGCCGCCAATCTGTGAGTGGGGAAAAACGATTTGCTGGCTTTTACGGAATTGAAGAGTCGACCATGTGGAGACTCCTTGAACCGATCGAAATGTTGAACCTTACACAGATGAACTGCAAGAAGGGATTGCTTTAAGTTCGAGAGATTAATATGTAAGACCCCGGCCTAAACCAAGAACAATGGCCGTTCCAGAGTCAATTCGGTCACAAGAGAGGATGGGTTGATCTGTAGGAGGGAAGTTGAGAAATACGTGAGATCAGTGGTGATCTGAGATTGTAGGTGTGTTGTGAATTCAGCCTAAAAATGCTCTAAAAGATTGAATTTTTCTCAATTGAGAGTAATTTCTGTGAGTTCGTGTAGACGAAAGATTGTATGTATGAAATTTGATGTGAAATTGCTCGTCCTGGCGAATGTTTGAAAACTTATGTCTTTTCAATCAGGATTCAGAGACATTTTATAATGCCGTAGTTGAAAACACCATGATCCCATGAAGTGTGACAGTTGCTGGAATCAGAGAATGGGAAATGTCATGTTAAAACCAATTACTTATCGTGCGGAGACTTGGTTAACTTTCCACCACTACTTTGCTGACTCTTCCAACTGATTGCACGACTTGCTCACATTCTCATCGTGGGTAAACACACGTGCCGTAGACCGCTAGACCAAAACACTAGTTAATATCCCCCCATGTGACACGATTGAAATCTCGTGATTTTAGAGTCAGTTGCTGACTTTATGGGACAATGAGTCCATGTAGCGCTGAGTTGAACATGTGTGAGTAAATGTTTCGAAACTCATGAATTTAACGTGTTTGCTGAGACGAGGTATCATCATAACCTAAGACGAGCAAAACTGTGTTGCTAAATTGTTGAATATTGATAATTGAACCAACATTCTCTGGTTTGAGCGAATATTGCTAGTCCGAGCGAATATTCCTAGTTCGAGCAAATATTGCTAGTTTGAACAAATATCGTTCTTTTAATGAATTGTTGGTAGCTAGACCAAGTAAAATATTAATTTAAGTTACTGACTGCTGGGTCGAGCAAAATAAATACCAATGTTAATCATGGAATCAACATAAAATTATCAGAGTGTTCGAATCTGCTCAGAATTACGTTTATGCAGAGCTCTGGATTCAAAACCCTAATTTTACCGAGATAATGATTTATTGCAAATCACATAAGACCGGATACATGGGATGACGGGTTCACCATATAACGCCCAGATGCTCGAATGAGCAAAAATACCAAAGTCTCTTGAGGACCATTTGGTGAAAGAATGTTAAATGTTGGTTTAATCATTTACTGAAATAATGCTCGTGTGAGCGACAAGTCATAAAACCTAGTTTTATAGAAAATATGAGGGACCGGCCAAGAGGTCATGGGACCGGCTCTTGATGGTCGATGGACCAGTAGATGGTCATTTGAGCAAACTTCCAATTGTTTGGAAAGAGTTTGAACCTAATATGAGCAGCTGAGCAAATTAGGTTAAAATCATTAAAGCACGCGGGACCAGCTGTTTGCAAGCCTCAGGGTCACACTTGGTCGGTCAAGGGGATGTGCCCGTATCACCATGATGTTCGTGCCTCAATCCTGAGAATTTTGATATTTTCTGGTGCACGTTTGAGCAACATTTGGAGAAAATATGAAAAATCCATGGTTTTGCTGAAACTGGGAAAAATACATGAGATGATGAAAATAATAAATAAACAAGGAATCACAAGGTGTGGGACCGTCCACGGCTAGGGCATGGCCGTCCGGCTGACACACGGTCCCACATGCTTTTCCCAGTTTTATGTGATTTTATGTATTTTTCTCTGATTTAAGGGAAATTCCATGAAACTGGAGAGTTTGGTGAAATTAAGGAACTTCCATGAGATGAGAGACATAAATTAAAATATAAAACAGGGAATGGGAGTGTGGGACCGACAATGGCCGTGGCATGGCCGGCCGGCCAATGGGCGTGGGTCCCAAGGCACTCTTGCCAATTTTATGTAATTTTGATGATTTTAGATAATTTTCATAAAATCAAAGGGACTTGTTGAAAACCAAGATATTTTGTTGAAATCAGGGAGTTTACATGAAATCAGGAAACAAAACACCAAATAATAATAAAATAATGGGCATGTGGGACCAGCTAGGGCATGGCCGGCCGGCTAGAGCCCGGTGCCACAAGTTTTCCTAATTTTTTAATATTTTCCATGATTTTAGAGAAAATACATGAAATTAGATAATTTTAGGGAAAATTCATAAAATCAAGGAATTTTCATAATTTGAGAAGGAATAATAAAATAATGGGACGTGAGGTGTGGGACCGGCCACGGCCAAGGCATGACCGGCCGGCCGGTGGTCCCGCGACACCTTTCCCTAATTTTATTATTTTTGATAAAATCATGTGATTTAGATAAAAATACATGAAATTAGGTAATTTTCATGATTTTAGGGAAAATTCATAAAATCAAGGAATTTTCATAATTTGAGAAGATATAATAAAATAATGGGACGCGAGGTGTTGGACCGGCCACGGCCAAGACATGGCCGGCTGGTGCTCGGTCCCGCGACACCTTTCCCTAATTTTATTATTTTTGATAAAATCATGTGATTTAGATAATTTCTTTGAAATAAACGAAATTTGCTCGAACAAGAGGATTTTCATGAGATCGTCAAGATAGTAAAAATATGTTAAAATAAAAATTAGGCGCGGGACTAGTCACCGCATGACTGGCCGGCTGGTGAGCCTAGTCCCCTGGCGCTTTTGCTTAATATTTTATTATTATTATTTTCCCTTCCTATTTTGCATAGGTTCCTCGTTCGTTCGTATTTTTCAAATGCTTGTTCGTGCATTCAAAATGCTGGTCTGTGCATTATCCGCTAGTTACACTTGCACCGTTTTTATCAGGGCTTATTCGATCCCAGATGCCTGTTTCGTTGAATATTTATTACTAACCTGTGGAATTCTGCTGGGAAGAACCACAGATTGAAGTAACGAAATATAACGAGGAATCGTAGAATATTGCTGGATATTCAGGCGATTGATTGACGACTCGTAGAATATTGCTGGATATTCAGGCGATGACTCGTAGAATATTGATGGATATTCAGACGATTTAAGATAATTAATTGCTGGCTCTATACTAGAAAGGCTTCTTGTCTAAGAGCATTAATTATCTGAGGGTTGAGTAGTATGAACTTGCTGGAGTGTCATATTCCTCTTGCATAGTCGGGGAAAACTTGGTTACATACCGAAGACGTTGTCGCTCTATACTAGCAGACATGCAGTCTAGGAGACGCCTAATCTTTCGTTTCTATACAGTATGAGATGTGTCGTGGCCTCAGCTGAGAGACTACACA
Source organism: Papaver somniferum (assembly GCF_003573695.1). Taxonomy (NCBI): domain Eukaryota; kingdom Viridiplantae; phylum Streptophyta; class Magnoliopsida; order Ranunculales; family Papaveraceae; genus Papaver; species Papaver somniferum. Next base: position 171,517,307 of record NC_039363.1, on the reverse strand, counting down.
TCTACATCTTCTCTGAGAGACTTTCTCCATCAGAGGTGGCATGAGCTTTCATGCATAGAGACATGAGTCTCGATACTCATCCGATTGCCGGATCCGGAGTAATTACTGAAATTGCTCAGTATTCATGAGATGTGTTGTGGCCTCAGCTGAGAGACTACACATCTACATGTACTCTGAGAGACAACCTTCTCAGTCAGAGACTTTATGACATGAGCTTTCATGCTTTGATAAGAGATATGAGCCTCAATACTCATCCGGTTGCCGAATCCGGAGTATAGTTTTACAATTCTACCCTTTGTCGAAAATCTACCATCTATATTAAGTCCCTTGCTTACTAAGGAATAGTCATGTTCCTCAGTCAACATTGAATGGTGATTTTCCAGGTACAAACAAGAATAAGTAATTGAACTTAGTCATAAGATAAGATATTACCGGATTTCGACTGAATGAGAAAACCATGGTTTGAGAGGAAACCTCTGTGGCATAATAGAATATCATCCAGTGAACATAAATTGATGTAGAACCGCTGATTCGATGGTGGAACCTTGGTTGGTTTAGGATTCACGGGCCGGGCCCAAAAGGAAATCCTTATGGAATTAGGTTTTGGAAATAAAATTAGGTATAATAGGGAATTCATCCTCTTTTTTTTTATCTCACATCTACCACCTCCTTCATCTCCCTCATGTCCGTGCATCAGGAGCAGCAGGAGATTTTCCGCCGGAGTTGTCGTCGCCGCCGTACGGTCACCGTCCGGCCAGTTTCCGGCCGGCGCCGTCAGGTGAGTCAATTTTTTTTCCAGAGTTTGTTGATTTCATGAGTTTTTCATGCTTTCACCATGTCAAAATTCTATACGTGTGTATATGTTGATGTGAGTTTTGTAGAAAAACCCTTGTTTTATCAAACGTATGTTCGTTCGATCGTTAGTTTTGAAAACTAATAAAAATCTCTGATTTATGAGAGATTTCTTTATATATGTGGACTTAGGTCCAGTGATAAAACTTAGTGTATTAGATTTCATGTGAACCAAGATTTTACCTTAATATATGTGAGCTTTCACAAAGCCGAAATAAACTCCGTTTTAAAGGATAATGCTCGTTCGAGGAAAATAGACATATATATTTTTATGTATGTAAATTTATGTCCAGTGATACAAATTTATTTATGATCTTTCATGAGAATTAGTATTTTATCACAATAGGTGTGAGCTTTCACAAAACTAGCATAAACCTTCGTTTTTTAATAAAACGCTAATACGAAGGAAAATAGATTTTTTTTTAATATATATGTAGCCGTGACATATTTTATGTGAAACATGATGACATATTTTATTCACATGGATTTTTTCTTATTAGATAAATGCTGAAAATTTATATGAACAAATTGCATTAATTATTGATTTGTAAAATCAAGATATGGGTTTTGAGTAACCTTCAAACTAGACAACTTATTTATGATGAAGTCATGTCTTATTGTAAATTTCATAGTTCAGTTGTGTGAATGTTCACATTATGAAAATTATGTATATGATTTTATGAGAAAATCAATTTTGAAGGTTAATAAAGTTTTGTTCGTTACTGCAGGTTTCAAGGAACAAACTAATTTCGTGTGTTAACTCTTGTATTGCAATCACTATTTTTTGTGAAATTGAAAGATGTAAGAGTTCAAGATTTACCATTTGTAGACACCGGCGTTTTAATTTGCATGATTCCATCATCTTATTGAATTTGTGGATGACTGAAACATTGTGTGGATTTCGCAGCAGCTTTGTGAGGATGTCTGATTGTCCAGCCAATGATGCTTCCAGAGATGAAAGGTGTGCAGATGATGATATTTCCATAGAGGAAACATGCACGGATGAGACTTCCGTTGGTGAGGAAGACGAAACACCTGGAGTCAAGAATGTCCCAAACATAGATGACGCATTCTTTGAAGTTTCGGAGCCCGAAAATCGTCTCAAATCCCCGGTATATCGCCTTATGATCAATCCCAAGACGGTCACTAAAAATAAATTGGTGACTCCTCGTGCTGCTATTCGATTCTGTCTTGAATGAGGACTATTTCAGGCTTCAATGATTGAATTCAAGCTTTCTCGACTCCCCTTAGAGAAGTTCTCGGGATGGTCTAGACACATGCTAGGATTTCCTCGTGTTAGAGCTATGCTGGATAGAGCACAAATTACCAGGGCTGTTCAAACATCTGGAGATTTGTATATCTTTCATGACACACGGGGTATTGTAGCTCTTCTTGCTCGCTGGTGCATCCCAACTCACACGTTTATATGCAGCTGGGGAGAGTTCACTATTACCTTGGAAGATGTAGTTGCTTTATTGCATCTTCCAATTACAGGTAACTTTCCTGAAGAACTTTGGACAACGGAAGAGAAAGCAGTTTCCAAAACTTTAACAGCTGAGATGGAGAGAATCAACAAGGTTTTTGGTAAAGGTTGTTACGCTCATTGGTTGACACATTGGTGGCCGCGAGACGTCCCTCTTGATGAACCCGACGGTATGTTGTCTATTGCTGCTTTCTTGTGCTTATGGTTGTCTAGGGATGTGTTTGAAGATGCTGGTACCTTGTTGAAGCCGTTTGTAATTCCTTTCGCTATTAAGCTGGCTCAAGGTGAACAACTTCCGCTAGGTAGCTTATTCTTGGGATCTTTATATTCTAACGTGGACTCTTTAGTCGTAGACTCCAGTGTTTCGAACGGCTTCATGAAGATTGAATGCTACGCCAACACGATGTTTCTCCAAGCTCTGATATGGGAGCGTTTCGGAAACTATGTGCCCATTCCCCGTAGTGTCTTACAAAGTCTGAACTCTGATGATGCTCGACGTATCTTCCATGAGAAAGACAATGCTAGGATTATGCTCTGGTCTACGAAGCAAATTCAGTCCAAGACACGCTTCATTGACGTATTAGATGACGAGTCTGAGTTCAACTTCCGTCCTTGGGTGGTGGTTCCTCCTCACGTTTCTCAATTGACGACTTTCAATGCTGGAGAAAGTAAGTATTTGAAATCTGGTGCTGATTTGAGCGATGGAGAAAGACCTTTCATGCTGAGTTGCACTCCAGGTCATCTAATATCAGCAACATATAGAGATTTTTCGGTGGAGGAGTATAACATTGACAGAGCCGCCCGTCAGATGGGTATGGACCAATGTCTTCCAACCTTCAGAAAGAGAAGACCATCAGTGGAACAACTTAAGAATTGCTTAGATCACACACATGGTGAAGGGAGCTCTTATTGGTTCCCTTGTGCTGATCGAACTACGTATATGACTCCAGGCTACATGGAATTCTGGGATCAGCAGCTTGAGTGTCTTAATGATATGTGACATCCGTCCAACCTTTAGTGAAGGATCCTCCTTCTTCTGAGATGAGTGCCTCTCGTCCCAGACTAAGGAATATTTCTGGTGGTGACAAGCGAAAGACATCTCCAGGAGGTTCACCAGTATGTATTCTTTTGCATATTCCTCATACAACTCGTATAATCATCTTTAATTATCACATCAATTTCTTTTGCAGGAGGGTCGTGCTATGAGAGCTCGAATTGAAGTGAATTTCTCAGAGGCGGAGGCAATTTCCCACGGTGGAGAAGGCAGGAGCAAGAATTGCAAGTTGTTGCCCAACACCATAAAGTCCCCAGTCGCCTTTTTGGTGAGTTGTTGATATTTTTCCGCTGTGACTTCTTCCATCCGCATTATCAGGATCTCAAAACCAATATTTGTTATTTGGTCACAGGACTTTGCTCCGTCTAGTATTGACGGTCTTCGATTCTCTGCTGCTGGGCAGACGACTTCTGATTTGAACGTTGAAGAAGAAGTCGCCGTGAGTAATTTCCTTTACCATCATACATAAATGTTTCATGTGAAAATGCTAACTACTTGATAATATGTCCAGAAGGATGTCGTCATGGAGATGGAAATTGCTGATGTTCGATATTCCTCTGAGAATATAGACGAAGGCACTTCCAAAGATTCAGAGACAAATAGAAGTAATGAGCCCCTTGTCGTTAATACGGACAATCATAATTCCTTGAGTACTTCGGAGACCCCCAAAGTGAGTATATACCCTGCATCCTCTTTATATAGGTATGAAAGTGATTATTTGTGAATGAATGAATGAGAATCCATGTGTATATACGAAAATCTTGGTCGAACTTCGTCGTCAGAAAATTCAGAACCCAGTTTTTTACCAAAAACGCCGTAAAATCTTCATATGGAGTCAGATTTTCATGATCTGCATATGCATATTCAATCCCGGAAAATTTCCAAGCTTTATTATCGAATTTTTTTAAGTTTTGAGCACGTTTAGGGTCTGAAAAAGACGAAATAGTAAACTTCCAGGAGGCTTTCAGAACTTTTTCAGATTGTATGTTGCCCGATGTTTTGATTACACCTCCTAGATCGTTCTCCCAATTTCCATGAAATGTTTACATGTTGTAGAGGACTTCCATACGAAGAGAATGGTATATAACCCAACTCTAGACTCCACACCAATTGCTCTCAGTTCGTCATTGAACACAGGGCAGTGTAAAATTTCTTCAGCTGAGTTTCTTTGAAAACGTGTTTCATGACTTTGATGATATTGTACACATATTAGATGTATGATAAGGAACTTATATGATATTAGTTCACTTACTCTCTTAATTTTATAATTGTATTGGATTTCTCCTCTTGAATCATTCTAATCCCATGTAATCTTCGCATTAGGTGCCTAACAACGAGTAACGCCAGCAGCTCTGAGAGTTTTCAAAGGGATGATGTTGACGGCGGTGCCGACGTCAAAAAATTCTCTTTTGAATTCATTTCCTTTAATATGCACGGTGGTGAGCAGTCCCCAGTCATACATTTCTTTTTCGGTGGCTGATGGTTCAGGAGGTACTTCTGGAATCAGTAGGCGTTTACCAGACACTATGTGGTTCAAGGCTGTGAACATGTCTCCTCTTTGTGCTTTTGATAGATAGAGAAATTCGCAAACATGCTCTATCAATGACTGAACTGCTTCCTTGACTGGTGCTTCAGAAATAGAGAAAGTCCTGACAGGAAGAGGATCTCTGTGTACTCCTTCGGCTCCAAGGTTAAGTTCTCCTGACTCAACCTTTTCTCTGAATATGCGTTTCAAAACTTTGCAGCTACTTGTGGGGTGATTGACGAACCTGTGGAATCGGCAGTAACGAGGATTTTCCATGTCTTCCTCAGTTGGGTCTCTCCTGACGTATGGCAATTTGATTGCACCATCTTGGATCCAGGCGTCTAATAGTTCGAGCACTTCTCCAATGGGGAGAGGAAAATCAGGTGCATCATCAGGAGCATCTGTACGTTGACCAGGAGCCTGTGTCTCTGGTTTTTCCTTCTTTTGCATCTTTGGAGGAGCTGCAACATGCTTTTTCGGGGATTCATCCTTGCTCTTGCTCCCTTCTGCAATAGCGTTTGTAGAGGACTGCAGGTTGTACTGCTTGTTGATCAGGCGTCTGCTTCCTCGAGTGTCACGTGATTCCTCAGTCTTTGTGGACTTTGCTCTTTCTAACAGAGTAGGTGCAGTGGTTGCTGATCTCTTCGCGGCTTCGTGAAGTTCTGAGAAGGTATGGAATCGAAGATTCTCCAGTAGAGTTATGTAGACCGGGAGCATTCCGTTGATACACAAATCCACCAGCTGCTGCTCTGTGACATTTGGGTCATGACAGTCCAGGGCCTGGACTCTTAATCTTTTCATGTAATCATTGGGATTCTCACCGACCCTCTGGAACATTCTTCCAAGATCAGAGAGAGTGACTTGGTCTGACATGAAAATGTACTTCCTGTAGAAGGCGTTGATCATTTCTCCCCAATTGTTAATAGTCTCCGGTGCGATGTTGTTGTAACAGGTGTATGCTCTGCCTTTTAAGGATTTTGAAAACTCTTTGAGACAAACAACATGGTTATGTTCATGCTCTCCCAAGGCTTCGAGAAAACGTGCCAGTTCCGTCATACAAAGTGAAAGTTGGAGAAATGTAACCTTTTGGAAGGGGAATCCTTTGCGTAGAGGAAGGATAAGGAGGTTGGTGATGTTGGACATGTGATGTCTTGTCTTTTCCACGGTTCTCCAGAAGGCGCTCCACGTCTTCCCGAGTAATGAAATTTGATGGTTCCTTTGATGATGAATCTGCAGCTTTGCCAGTTTCATCATCATCCACTGTATGGATTGGGATTACTTCAGGATCAAGAACATCTGAGAATTTATCCTTCTCTTTTCCCTTTTCTTGAGTCTTCTCTGTCATCTTATCAGTAAGAGTTTTGAGATAATTACACAACTCCTTCTGTGTAGCAGCCATGTCCATCTGATTCTTTGCGAGAGTCTCCCGCACTTTGATAAGATCAACAATGGTAGGTGGTGGATTTCCTATGATTTCTTCAGGGTGTCGACCGAACAGGGGATGACCTTCAGCGTGAGGAGTAGTGTCACCACCGTCAGTGTTGGAGGCCGAAATCATTTCCGGGATATTCTGATTGTCATTGTTGTTGTTTCTAGTACTAGCGTCGTTTGTGTTGGGACCTGTAACTAACCCAGACCTAAGGCCAGCCATCTTGTGAAATCGTGAGATTGCAACCAAGAGATTAATCTCCCACTGAGGCCGCCAATCTGTGAGTGGGGAAAAACGATTTGCTGGCTTTTACGGAATTGAAGATTCGACCGTGTGGAGACTCCTTAAACCGATCGGAATGTTGAACCTTACACAGATGCACTGCAAGAAGGGAGTGGTTTAAGTTCGAGAGATCAATCTGTAAGACCCCGGCCTAAACCAAGAACAATGGTCGTTCCAGAGTCAATTCGGTCACAAGAGAGGATGGGTTGATCTGTTGGAGGGAAGCTGAGAAATACGTGAGATCAATGGTGATCTGAGATTGTAGGTGTGTTGTGAATTCATCGTAAAAATGCTCTGAATGATTGAATTTTGCTCAATTGAGAGTAATTTCTATGAGTTCGTGTAGACGAAAGATTGTCTGTATGAACTTTGATGAGAAATTGCTCGTCATGGCGAATGTTGTTCGAGTGTTCGAAAACTTATGTCTTTTGAATCAGGATTCAGAGACATTTTATAATGCCGTAGTTGAAAACACCATGATCCCATGAAGTGTGACAGTTGCTGGAATTAGAGAATGGGAAATGGGGAAATCATGTTAAAACCAATTACTCATCGTGCGGAGACTTGGTTAAATTTCCACCCACTACTTTGCTGACTCTTTCAACTAATTGCACGACTTGCTCACATTCTCATCGTGGGTGAACACACGTGCCGTAGACCGCTAGACCAAAACCCTAGTTAATATCCCCGTATGTGACACGATTGAAATCTCGTGATTTTGGAGTCAGTTGCTGACTTTATGGGACGATGAGTCTATGTAGCGCTGAGTTGAACATGTGTGAGTAAATTTTTCGAAACTCATGAATATAACGTGTTTGCTGAGACGAGGTATCATCATAACCTAAGACGAGCAAAACTATGTTGCTAAATTTTTGAGTATTGATAATTGAACCAACATTCTCTGGTTTGAGCAAATATTGCTAGTCCGAGCGAATATTGCTAGTTCGAGCAAATATTGCTAGTTTGAACAAATATCGTTCTTTTAATGAATTGTTGGTAGCTAGACCAAGTAAAATATTAATTTAAGTTACTGACTGCTGGGTCGAGCAAAATAAATACCAATGTTAATCATGGAATCAACATAAAATTATCAGAGTGTTCGAATCTGCTCAGAATTACGTTTCTGCAGAGCTATGGATTCAAAACCCTAATTTTACCGAGATAATGATTTATTGCAAATCACATAAGACCGGATACATGGGATGACGGGTTCACCATATAACGCCCAGATGCTCGAATGAGCAAAAATACCAAAGTCTCTTGAGGACCAGTTGGTGAAAGAATGATTAAATGTTGGTTTAATCATTTACTGAAATAATGCTCGTGTGAGCGACAAATCATAAAACCTGGTTTTATGGAAAATATGAGGGACCTTCCAAGAGGTCATGGGACCGGCTCTTGATGGCTGTGGGACCAGTAGATGGTCATTTGAGAAAACTTCCAATTGTTTGGAAAGAGTTTGAACCTAATATGAGCAGCTGAACAAATTAGGTTAAAATCATTAAAGCACGCGGGACCAGCTGTTTGCAAGCCTCAGGGACACCCTTGGTCGGTCAAGGGGATGTTCCCGTGTCACCTGATGTCCGTGCTTCAGTCCATAGAATTTTGATATTTTCTGGTGCACGTTTGAGCAACATTTGGAGAAAATATGAAAAATCCATGGTTTTGCTGAAACTGGGAAAAATACATGAGATGATGAAAATAATAAATAAACAAGGAATCACAAGTTGTGGGGCCGGCCACGGCTAGGGCATGGTCGGCCGGCCGACACGCGGTCCCACATGCTTTTTCCAGTTTTATGTTATTTTATGTATTTTTCTCTGATTTAAGGGAAATTTCATGAAACTGGAGAGTTTGGCGAAATTAGGGAACTTCCATGAGATGAGAGACATAAATTAAAATATGAAATAAGGAATGGGAGTGTGGGACCGGCAATGGCCTTGGCATGGCCGGCCGGCCAATGGGCGCGGGTCCCAAAGTACTCTTCCCAATTTTATGTAATTTTGATGATTTTAGATAATTTTCATAAAATCAAAGGGATTTGTTGAAAACCAAGATATTTTGTTGAAATCAGGGAGTTTACATGAAATCAGGAAACAAAACACCAAATAATAATAAAATAATAGGCATGTGGGACCGGCTAGGGTGGCTAGAGCCCGATTTCACAAGTTTTTCTAATTTTTTAATATTTTCCATGATTTTAGAGAAAATACATGAAATTAGGTAATTTTAGGGAAAATTCATAAAATCAAGGAATTTTCATAATTTGAGAAGTAATGGGACGTGAGGTGTGGGACCGTCCACGGCCAAGGCATGACCGGCCGGCGGTCCCGCGACACCTTTCCCTAATTTTATTATTTTTGATAAAATCATGTGATTTAGATAAAAATACATGAAATTAGGTAATTTTCATGATTTTAGGGAAAATTCATAAAATCAAGGAATATTCATAATTTGAGAAGAAAAATAATGGAACGTGAGGTGTGGGACCGGCCATGGCAGACTTGGCCAGCTGGTGCTCGGTCCCGCGACACCTTTCCCTAATTTTATTATTTTTGATAAAATCATGTGATTTAGATAATTTCCTTGAAATAAAGGAAATTTGCTCGAACAAGAGGATTTTCATGAGATCGTGAAGATAGTAAAAATATGATAAAATATAAAATTGGGCGCGGGACTAGTCACGTCATGACTGTCCGGCTGGTGAGCATAGTCCCCTGGTGCTTTTTCTTAATATTTTATTATTATTATTTTCCCTTCCTATTTTGCATAGGTTCCTCGTTTGTTCGTATTTTTGAAATGCTCGTTCGTGCATTCAAAATTCTGGTATGTGCATTTTCCGCTAATTACACTTGCACCATTTTTGTCAGGACTTATTCGATCTCAGATGCATGTTTCGTTGAATATTTATTACTAACCTGTGAAATTCTGCTGGGAAGAACCACAAATTGAAGTAACGAAATATAACGAGGAATCGTAGAATATTGCTGGATATTCAGGCGATTGATTGACGACTCGTAGAATATTGCTGGATATTCAGGCGATGGCTCGTAGAATATTGCTGGATATTCAGACGATTTAAGATAATTAATTGCTGGCTCTATACTAGAAGGGCTTCCTGTCTAGGAGCATTAATTATCTGAGGGTTGAGCAATATGAACTTGCTGGAGTGTCATATTCCTTTTGCATAGTCGGGGAAAACTTGGTTACATCCCGAAGACGTTGTCGCTCTATACTAGAAGACATGCTGTCTAGGAGCCGCCCAATCTTTAGATTCTATACAGTATGAGATGTGCTGTGGCCTCAGCTGAGAGACTACACATCTACATCTTCTCTGAGAGAATTTCTCCATCAGAGGTGGCATGATCTTTCATGCGTAGAGACATGAGTCTCGATACTCATCCGATTGCCGGATCCGGAGTAATTACTGAAATTGCTCAGTATCATGAGATGTGTCATGGCCTCAGCTGAGAGACTACACATATACATGTACTCTGAGAGACAGCCTTCTCAGTCAGAGATGTTATGGCATGAGCTTTCATGCTTTGATGAGAGACATGAGCCTCAATACTCATCCGGTTGCCGAATCTGGAGTATAGTTTTACAATTCTACCCTTTTTCGAAAATCCACCATCTACAACCTTAAACCTAATAAGTTTGTGTTTGTTCGTTCCTTAAAAATTGTCCCATGGAAAATTTCTTTGGAAAACTTACTCTTGGCATCTGTAGCGCACGCCAAATTTCCTTAAATACTGTTCAAAGGTTATTATGGTTAAAACCTCTGGGTTCTCATGATAATCTTACTTCATCTAAAAGGGAATATTTAGATGTTAAGAATCAATCAAAAGGAAAAAATAAAAAGAAGGAAAGATTGAGAAAACGCTCGACACGCTCAAGGATATAGAACCTCAGTATATTAACTCTTAATCTCTATGAGGAATACTATCATGGTGGATCAATTGATAGAGATCTATTCAAAGCTTTCGAAGGCGTTTTTAAATTCTTAGAAAAACTTAAAACTGTTAAGTCTAAGAATCGTTCCGAAAAGGTTTCTGTATGTGTTTAATCTGTTGATACTATGCAACCCAAAAATCGGAAGTATCTTCCTTCTAGACAGAACAAACAAAGGATAGAAATCTCTAACTTCCCTGACTATCATCATTACTTTGATTATACTACAGGGACTGTTCACACATATCAACCAGAAATGTCGCACGAGAATTCCTCGGCGCATTATGCCTCTTGGTAACAATGATGGCATTTCCCCATTTGTATATATCTTGGAATGAGGCAAGAAAATGGTTTGAGTTGTGTACAGTTCTGTTATTGTGATTAAATATCAATTTTAGCTTTTTATTGTATCCTTTGTCATTCACTTGTGTGTTATCACGAGGTGCATAACCTTTAATGTGCAAGTGGCTAATAAAATCCTATCTTTCTTATATAGGTCGCAGTTCATGAACGGGTCCAAGCCCTAGTGTGGTCTTTATAAAGAAGAAGTTCGCGCACCCTAGTCTTCTTCTTTACCCTTCCGCGCACACGAATCTAGGGTTTTGTGTATTCACAACTTTGAAGCTTCATTGGAAAAATTGAAAGAAAGGGTGTTCAAGATTCAATCCAAGTAAGTAATTTTCTCTTGATCCTTTCATATTTCTTGTCCCATGATGAATTCTAGAAGCACTAAAAGGAGTTCTAAAAACCCAAAAACCTCTAGCTTGAATTCTTCTTGAGACCAAAACTCTCTTAGAATTAGGTTTGTGGATGATTTTTGTGTTAGAGTGTTTGATAAGATTGCTTCAAAAGGTTTCATCCTAGAAAAGAAATTGGATTTTTCTAGTGGGCATGAAGAGGATTTGATGTGCTTTATAAAATTCAAGCTTGGAAATATCTTTGATGGTCTTGGTCAAGGATTTGATTCTCTTACAAGGATTTTATATGCCAATATTCATGATGTTGATTACAACAAGATGGAATTCAAATCCATGATTGGTAGAGAAAGGTTTCTTGTTGATAGAGAATTAATTTCAAGGATTACCAAAATCCCGTTGGGGAACGTACGGCTTCCTGGACCAAGTGATGAACGTCCATCTTGTGATGATATCTCGGTTGGGCTTTGTGGCAAGAAGGTCATTTGGAGTCAAGGAAAGTTCCTTATTAATGATCTTAGTATTGCCTTGATGGCTTTTGGAAAACTTGGTATCCCCAATATTTTTCCCTCCACAATTGAAAATTCTTGGTGGAGTCACGAGTTTGCGGAATTGGTCTATTTCCTTGATTCGGGTATTTCAAGTCTCGATATTTGTGGTTTCATTATCTCTCAAATGATTTCGATGACTTCATCGGTCAAGATGTTGGGTTACCCTTGCTTGATTAGTCAAATTTGTCGTGATTGTGGGTGTGATTCAATTGGCAATTCTCTTGGGGTTCCCAAACCGGTTCGTCCATGTACCTTTAGGCGCATAAGGGAAAATTCTTGCAAGCGACAAAGAATCGCTTCTCTTGATTTTAGTGATCCTACTACCATGAGCCTTATTCAAAAAATTCATAAAGGTGTGTGTAAGGTTGATTCAAGAGTGAAGTGTGTTCAAGAACAATTGTCTTTGGTTGCAACTAAGTTTCCCGAGCTCGAGAAAGAATTGAACACAATTAAAGTATCTTAGAGTGTCTCTGATAGGAAGAAGATGCGCTTGGTGCCTAGTATGTCTTCTTTTTGGTTTAGTTGGAAGAATAACTAGTGCTTTGAATAACGATGATTGTGACTACACATAGCTATTATTTTTCATCTTCTTGTTTTTAGGTTTTTGATTATAAAACTTTTTGTAGGATGATGATTTGCAGTATTTAATCTTTATGATTTGTTATATTGCAATTTATTATGGGATATTGGTGTTTACGTCCATGAACTATGTTGTCCCGTATTTTGTCAAAAGTAAAGTCATTCATGATCGGTATTCGTTTATTGGTTTAAGAATGAATAGACTTTTGGCATTTACAAAAGTTAAGCCTATATTGTCAATCTTTGATGGAAGATAGGTTGAAATATTTTGTATCCAAGGATTATTGCTATTGTATATGCTTGTGCAAAAGAATGAATCCTTGTGTATTCCACGGTATTGATCTTCATTGATCCATCCTTTTTGTATTATCGTGAGGCTCCGTAATGTGTCTTATGTTGAGCACGATACGACAAAGTTGATTATTTTTGATTAGCCTTGTTGGTTGTTCCGTAAGATACTTTATGTTGAGTATATTAGAACTAAATTAATCATCTTGTTGGTTATTTAGTTATTACTCCACAAGTTCTCTTGTGTTGAGTATATGAATGATTAAGCCAATCCCTCTCTTGTATGGTTATCTTAGTCGTTGCTTCGTAAGTTTACTTATGTTGAGCACAATGAATTAAATTGATCACTGAAAAAGCGGGGTTCTAACAACACCACCCAATATTTCGATTAACAATCTGTATGGACTAATTCCGAAATACTTTGCTAGAGAATCAACTAGACAGGCAGACTCAATCTAGATAAAAATATCTCAAGGAGTTAATATCTCTCTCTTGATTTGATTTTTACTCAAGCTAAAAACAATAGCGAGTCTTTATCAAATACAAGGAATAACTTGGATGGTACCAAAGATCAATGTCCAAGGATCAATCAATATCAATCAACAACCAAAGGTTGGATTTCCAATTGATGATCACGCACGCACAACCTGTATTATTTCAATTATATAAAATATAATGCGGAAAATAAATAACACAGACACCGAAAATTTTGTTAACGAGAAAACTGCAAATAAAGAAAAACCCCGGGACCTAGTCCAGATTGAATACAGACTGTATTAAGCCGCTACAGACACTAGCCTACTCCAAGCTAACTTTGGACTGGACTATAATTGAACCCCAATCAGTCTCCCACCGATCCAAGGTACAATTGTACTCCTATGCCTCTGATCCCAGCAGGATACCACACACTTGATTCCCTTAGCTGATCTCACCCACAACCAAGAGTTGTTGTAACCCAAAATCAAAGACTTGATAATAAACAGATCTGTCTCACACAGAAAAGTCTATCAAAGGATAAATCTGTCTACCACAGATAAACCCTAGGTTTTGTTCCGTCTTAAGATATAAAATCAAGGTGAACATGAACCAATTGATAATCCGGCCTTATATTCCTGAAGAACAGCCTAGATTAATCAATCACCTCTCTACAATCCTTCCTGACTACACAGGCGGTTTTTCGAGGAATCACAAACAATGAGACGAAGATGTTTGTGACTTCTTTATCTTGCTTATCGGAAAACTCTCACGATCTCAAGTCAATCAATTGATTGTACTCGTATGATAGAAGATGCAAGATCAGGTCACGCAACTACGATAAAGGTAGTATCGGTCTGGCTTCACAATCCCAATGAAGTCTTTAAGTCGTTAACCTGATTTTAGAGAAGAAAATCATAGGTTAATGGAGATCGACTCTAGCGGGCGCACTAGTAGCACACAGACGTGTGGGGATTAGTTTTGCACAATGCTAGATGTCTCCTTTATATAGCCTTCAAATCAAGGTTTTTCCTTAGTTACGAAGCAATCCTTATTCACCGTTAGATGAAAACCTGATTTAGATTCAAGCTAATATTTCTCAACCGTTAGATCGAAAACTTAGCTTGTCACACACACTTGGGTAGACGTTTACTGGGTTTGTGAAAACAATGCCCAAACGTGTACGTGTATGTTGGTTCAACATAGTAACCCAAAAGGTTAACCATATAAAAATTTCATGTTAACCTTGTTCTTCTTCACCATAACTAGTTCAATTGACTCAAATGAACTAGTTAAAGAGTTGTTCAATTGCTATGAGATCTTATGTAACTACACAAGACACAACTGAAACATAGATGATTCGATTCGATTGAATCGGCTCATGAACATTATAGCCACGGTTTGCATAAAGCATTCCTTAGTAATTTAATGTTTCTTGTTCAGAGAACATCTTTACATCATAACCTCTTAAGTTCACAAACAAGTTCGCGGACTTAAGTTAATCGGTTGAGTTTTCCAAACTCAGCATAAATTCTCGGAAAGAGAACTTCCGCCAGTTCGCGGACTGAGTTCGCGGACTTAGCACACAAACGAGTTTTGGAAAATCCAGCAGAAATTCTCGGTCGAGAACTTCCGGTAGTTCGCGGACTGAGTCTATGGACTGGGTTCACGGAATTGGCAAGCCAATTCCACAATCCTCCCGATTTCTCTTGATCAACAAAGTTCGAAAACTTCGGTTCAAGGAATACATGGTTATGTAATCTAAACTCTCATTTCAGTCATTGAGAAATTCTCAGAGGACGCTATGTAGCCGTTATTCACAGACTGATTCACGTCAGAGCAATTCTCAAAGTGATTGAAACTTTTCATGACTTTCGTCACTAGGTGAAGATAAACTTGATCAAAGAGAAACGCTTTACCAACACACGATTTCGAGATATAAGATAAGCAATGAATGCTTAGCTCGAAATGTCAAATATGTATGATCTAGTCTATATAACATACGACTTTTGTCTCATAAGAAGTAGGAGATAGAATAGGTCTCCACATACCTTTTTGTTGATGAAGTTCCACGGTTCCTTGTATAGATCTTCGTCGTTGTATGATGAATCGCCATGAAGTCCTTGAGCTCAACTACACTTTTCTATCCTAGTCCGAGACTTAGCTATGTAGGCTAGAAATCAAGATTCATAGTTTTGATCACTAACATTGACAAACATGCTTGAGATAGCAACACATGAAAGGTCGACCGAGCTATGCTCTAACAATCTCCCCCTTTGTCAATTTTAGTGACAAAACTATTAATACATATGGAATACAAAAAAGATAAACTTTAGTGGCTCCTATTCCATAGTCTAATCTTCAACGTTCCTTGAAATCTTCGTCCTTCCAAGTACTCCAATGATCCCAAAGGTTGTAAGTTTAGCATCACCGTTGTTGAAGATCCGTAGATATAACAATGAGAGAAATCGAGATTCTCGATCATTATTATACAGTGTCATAGTATTATTATGTAATATCAAAGTTCAATTGTATCACGCCTTTAACAATAATACTACGGTGATATGTATAACTCCCCCTTAGTCAATACTCCATATCGATCATGGAAACCAATCCCCCTTACACAATGATCCGAAAACCATATGTATTTGTAGTGTGAACTACATTATTTCTCCCCCTTTTTGTCAATAAAATTGACAAAGGTACAAGAACGGGATCATAATGAAATTTCCACAAGAGACATTTCATAGACTAAAAGAAAAATACATACCAACTTAATTTAGATGCAATCATAAAGCCGAAGCTAAATGCATTCATCAAGGAGTTTTAAGATACAAGATAACCCCTATAAAATTCCACAGCCGCACACCGCGCAAGATATTACCATTAAGCAAAAGTTCAAAAGAACTCTCCCCCATTTGATGTCATTCCCGAGAGAATAACAAGAGCGACCTTAATTTCGAAAGAAAAGAAGAATTTTTTAATTGGACATCAGAAACCATAGGAATGATTTTTTATATCCAAAGCTCAACCAAATTAATCACAAGTAAACCCATGATTAATTCAATTGGAATACACAACTAAATCAAACCACGAAAGTGATCAATTTAATTGAAAGTGCTCAACATAAGTAAACTCACGGAGCTACGACTAAGGTAATCATACAGAGATGACTAACTTAATCGTTCACATACTCAACATAAGTAAAACCTTACGGAATATATGACAACATCAACCAATAGAACATAGTTAGTATAGCCGTTCATATACTCAACAAAAGGACTTGTGGAATATGTGAAAACTCAACTAGACTAATTACAAGAGAACCTATAATTAATCTAATTGGAAAACACAACCAAACTAATCATAGAAGTAATCAATTTAATTGTCAATTGTTTTGCTCGACAACAGAAGACTTTTGGAGCAAATAACTAAATAACAAACCAAGATGATTAATTTAGTTCAAAAATGCTCGACATAAAGTACCTTACGGAACAACCAACAAATCTAATCCCAAAGTAATCAACTTAGTTGTATCGTGCTTGACATAAGACACATTACGGAGCCTCGCAGTAATACAATATATGGATCAGTGATGATCATTACTGTGGAATACATACAAGGATCTATTCTATTTTTCCATCACTATTTGCATAACGACACAATAGACTTTATCCTTGTCACACAAAAGATTTTACCCTATTTTCTGTCAAATAAATGACTGCATAGGCATAACTTTTATATTTGTCAAAAGTCCATTCGTCCTTTCATCAATACAAATACCAATTTATGAACGACTTTACTTTTGACAGCATATGTGACCTTCAAGTTCACGGACGCGAACAATATATATCCCATAAACAATTGCAATATCACAAAATCATAAGGATTAATACTGCAATAACAATATTTTCCCTTAGAAGGTAAAATCAATCTTTTTCGCACGGATTTATACCAAGAGTGGTTACCAAAAGCGTATAAAAAGATTTCCTTAACAAAGAAGAACATACAAAGTCATTGACGACTATGCACCATAGTTCACATGAGATGATTTTGAACACTCAAGAATATATAGCAATGTGAACTACTACCCATTCTCGAACTTCCTTATTTGTGATTCGCCAACATCACTCTTGTAACAGCCACAAAATAGCTTAGAATAGGATTTCTCCAAGAATCCCAGTGCCCAAGTCCAAGAGAATAGAACAAGTGCAACGAAACAGAGCAAACACTAAAAAACAAGAGACAGGACAAAGACCAATATTAACTCATCCAAATTCAACAATTCTCATCTCCATTTTGAAGGGAATTCAGTAAGGAAGAGAATGCAAAAAGAATGAGGTAAATCCGAGTTCGGACGAAGAAGTTACGGCCAAAAAAAGTTTACCGAATATCGACGTCAAGTATGCATACGAGTTTGCGAACTTAAACCCCTGGATTTTGATTTTGAATGCTGTTATGCATACTTGGTATGTGTACCATGTAGTCCAAACATCCCGAACTATTATTTTCAAACCTAAACATTTAAGAACCTTAAACACAAATCAAGTTAGGTAGAAATGAACGATAAGCAATATTATTATAAGTATTCTAAGCAAATAAAAGTACAAATCTTGCTCGAGTTTATAGACATAACTTTTTAGATGAATCCAATCGAATTATACCGCCTTACCGAACATAATATGTGTTCCCCAATTCTTTTGCTTCCCTCACCGTATACAAAGCAGGGCATTCCTTGGTGAGGATGCACTTCCAACACAATCAAGTTGTGTTGGGGTGAACAAAGTCTTTCTCACCACAAGTGACCTTCGAATTATCATGAAAGAGATCCCTTTTAGAACCTTTCACATCCAATTCCATTTTCCCAAAAAACTTGTTAAGTTCCAACATCATGGATACTGCCTTTTCCATAGTCATGGAGTTTTCTGGAAGATCATTCCTTTTCACACTCAAAACATCATTTTCTTTCTTCGGGATCCACTTCTGAGTGCGTTTAGGAACAGTCGGAACCTTCTTCCCATCACTCTCTTCTAGAATTCTTGGAAGAGAATTGGATTGACTATTCTTTTGCAAGTTAGTCTTTCTCTAATTGGGAGCATTGTATCTTGTCTTTGTCTTTACTAAGTTATCCTTTTGATAAGCATAACGATTATGAAAAGGATTCGTACGACGTTTATAGGAAAATCTAGGTCTATCATAACACTGATTCCTTTGACTAAAGGTTGGACAATTACAACCTGGAACGTTAAGAGGATCAGTATTAATGTATGATCTTGGTTTCACAACTTCTTGTGATGCCCAAACAAGAACATCATGAAGTTTCTCATTCCTTATACGGAAACGATATCTCCTTTCCAGGTGACTATTATTTCCGCAATAGTGGAAAACATAAGAAATGTTCTTACCTCGATCCGTGTGTGCTAACTTTTGAGGTTGATAAACTTTGCTCTTTTAAACCTTAACTGCCGGAGAAGGTATTTCACTTTTACCATCAGTGGAAACCTTTTGTTGAGAAGAATCACTAGCCTTGACAAATTTTACCTCTTTGCTAGTACTTGGAGCATTTATTTCCTTATAGCCCAATCCTCGTGTATCACGATGATTTTTACTTGTTCCTAGCATAGTGGTTAATTTGCTTGAACTAGCATTGAACTTTTTCAAGTCATCTTCCAACATCTTGATTTTATCAAGAGTAGCAGCTAAATTAGCCTCAAGGCGTTTTTCTCGACTGAGATAAGCGCTTTCTCTGTCGTCTAAACTTGTTTGCTGGGAGTTAAACCTTGCTTCAGATTCTGCAAGTTTCTCTTCCAATAAAAAGTACTTTTGATAAAGATTATCACATTCAAGTGACTTCATACGTAGGTTTTCCTTAGAATCCTTGAGGATCGATTCGGTAGAACGATTCGAAAAATAAACACCTGCGTAACATCTTCTCAATTTCTTGTTTTCTCGACAGAGAGGAGTCATAAGAGGTGTGACATGAGAAGTTTTAATCTTATTCATATTCCACGAATCCAAAAACTTAACATACTCTGAGACTTCCTCATCAACATCTCTATCAATATCTAAATCACCTTCATCAGAAAGTTCGTCCAACTGTTCTTCTAGGAGAGTTTCCCAATCAACAGTTTTAACATCAAGAGAATGTTTGGATATCGACTTAGATATGACAGTTCTCTCAGGTGAATCCAAGCTTTTAGAATCATTTGGTAATTTCTGAACTGGTACGTTATTAAAGATAGAGCGTCCATAATCAGATCGCTACAAACATAGACTTATAAGGTCTTTAACGTGTTTGCCTGCTCTGATACCAATTGAAAAAACGGGGGTCTAACAACACCACCCGATATTTCGATTAGCAATCTGTATGGACTAACTCCGAAATACTTTGCTAGAGAATCAACTAGACAGTCAGTCTCAATCTATATAAAAATATCTCAAGGAGTTAATATCTCTCTGTTGATTTGATTTTTACTCAAGCTAAAAACAATAGCGAGTCTTTATCAAATAAAAGGAATAACTTGGACGGTACCAAAGACCAATGTCCAAGGATCAATCAATATCAATCAACAACCAAAGGTTGGATTTCCAATTGATGATCACGAACGCACAACCTGTATTATTTCAATTATATAAAATATAATGCGGAAAAGAAATAACACAGACACCAGAAATTTTGTTAACGAGGAAACCGCAAATGCAGAAAAACCCCGGGACCTAGTCCAGATTGAATACACACTGTATTAAGCCGCTACAGACACTAGCCTACTCCAAGCTAACTTTGGACTGGACTATAATTGAACCCCAATCAGTCTCCCACCGATCCAAGGTACAGTTGTACTCCTACGCCTCTGATCCCAGCAGGATACTACACACTTGATTCCCTTAGGTGATCTCACCCACAACCAAGAGTTGTTGTAACCCAAAATCACAGACTTGATAATAAACAAATCAGCCTCACACAGAAAAGTCTATCAAAGGATAAATTTGTCTCCCACAGATAAACCCTAGGTTTTGTTCCGTCTTAAGATATGAAATCAAGGTGAACATGAACCAATTGATAATCCGGTCTTATATTCCCTAAGAACAGTCTAGATTAATCAATCACCACTCTACAATCCTTCCTGACTACACAGGCGGTTTGTCGAGGAATCACAAACAGTGAGACGAAGATGTTTGTGACTTCTTTATCTTGTTTATCGGAGAACTCTCACGATCTCAAGTCAATCAATTGATTGTACTCGTACGATAGAAGATGCAAGATCAGATCACACAACTACGATAAAGGTAGTATCGGTCTGGCTTCACAATCCCAATGAATTCGTTAACCTGATTTTAGAGAAGAAAATCAAAGGTTAATGGAGATCGACTCTAGCAGGCGCACTAGTAGCACACAGACGTATGGGGATTAGTTTTGCACA